>NC_056060.1:42073723-42698723 GCF_016772045.2 Ovis aries
CCTTCAAGGCACAGAGATCAAGAGGAAAGTTCAGACGAGCTTGGCTCACCCGGTGCATTGAGAGACTGTAAAGAGGAATGCAAGCTCAGCTGGTGGGGTGAGGATCGGAAATCAAAGTAGGCTCTCCCGGGGAAGCTGGGTTGTAGATTAAGGGTGGAGGAGAAAGGACTCATTCTACGGAGCGGCAATCTTTCCGAAGGCACTGGAAAAGGGACTGTCTGTTCTTCTGAGTCTGTGTCTAAATGTAAGATCAATGCAAACTAGAGATCAGAAATCTGCCACCTGCCGTGCACGCTTCCCCAAGACCTGCCTCACGAATGCATTTTCACAAAGCCTCATCCACCCCATAGAGGCCAATGTGGTTTAGGGAATTCTCGGCAGGACAGAACTCAAACCAGAGGATACTTCAAACATCACAAACGAGTGTCTTCATTTTTCCCTTGATTTTTATGGGTACAGAAAGTATTGGAAGTTTCCTTTTAATTAAATATCTTTAGAGTTGAACCTAGAAACCTTAAATTTACCCATTGATGACCAAGAGATCAATATTTTACCCTCTTCACATCTGTTGGATATTACTATCTGTACAACAATGGTCTCTGAAAAGGTTTCTATTTAGGAGGTGACAGTTTTTACTAACTCTGTGCTGTTCCATATGTCCCTTTTTCTCTCTTAATATATACATTTCTGTTTCTAAATGGACAAGATGGTTTGTCTATACCAGCATACTCAAGACTTGCTCTTTAAATCAGAGAAGGACAGTGGGCTGAACAAGTAACTAGGGAAGGAGCCTTACCTGTGTTTCTGAATTAAGATCAGCCCTGAGGGGTGCCCTTGAATATCTCTGGATCTCTAAGAATAAACGACCACGGGCAATGGTGAGGTACATTGGTCCTTATTGGCAAAAATGTCTTTGTTTTCAGAGAGGTCTGGAATGAAGATGGCTATTATACCATAGTAAGACATATCAATTGCTTCATCTAGTTTTAGAATTTAAAGTAATTTAGAGGTAGTTTCTCACCTCTAAATTACTGAAATCATTCCTTTCTCATTTGTTAAACAATAGGTGGTTGTACGCTGTCGATTGATCTATTTAAAGACACATGTTTTACCAATTGGGGACTTCTTAGAACTCAATTTAATAGTAACAAATCAGGAAATACAGAGAGCATGATGGTAGAATTCTAATTCCAAAACACCAAGGGAATTTCTTCTCATTGAAACAATAATTTTGTTTTGGTGGCTTAAGTGTTCCTGGGAATATTTTTCTGGTTTGAGTCTATTAGCATGTTCCTCTGTACTGAACATATCCTTCCTTATTCTATCAAAATGCTGTTCCATGCATGCTCAATGTAGCATATGCGTGTAGACGGGATCCTATTTGAGAAGCTCAGAGCAGGGCACTGGCAGGTTTCAGTTTAATACTGCCAACCTAGCCTCATTTTCATTTTTGAACTTATAACATTAAAATTAGCTTTTCAGGCTACTTGTTTTTAGCTTTTCTTTTCTTTAATAAGGAAAGTACAAACAAGGTTTTCAGAGAAAAGGAACTGCTATTTATGGAGCTGAGGCATTGTGTTCCCAACAATACATTCCAATTTTCTTCTACCTAAACTTCATATGGTTGGAATAAATCAGCATGTGTGACCATTTCTTATTAAGAAATAATTTATAATTATCTCAAAGGAGAATTAGTCTTTTAGTTTAATAGAAAAAGTTGAAAGACAATTGCACAACACCACAAACTAATATGGGCATCTTTTACGGGGAGAATTTACAACTGTATTTATCTCAGTAAAATATTTTTAACAAGAAATTTCTTAGAAATGTATTTTTCACCAGGTGATAACAATTAACTCATTATATTTAAAATACTTGTTGCTCCAATAATTAAGGAAAAGGACATATATAATGAAATGAATTCTGGAGTATACTGAACCCCCGAGTAATCATCTGAAAACCAGTGAAGAGACGTGTACTATATCCAGACTCAGGGAGCAAATCCAACCCCATCATACTCACCTCTTCTATTCTCAGCACCAGGAAGAAGCACCTAGAGTTGGTGATGGGACCACTCTGCAGGATGGGGGCTGAGGGCAGCTATGGTTATTCACGGGGTTAGTAACTGAACACTAAAATGGTTAGTTTTTCTATCCTTTGATGTGAACCATTATTGATGACCCAGTTTTCCTTGAGTCCTCTTAGTCTTGAGCCATGTTCTCTATTCAGGCAAGCTTACTTAATATCCATGTTACCCAATCATTCCATCTCTGCTCTGAGTTTTTCTTACCTGTGGTCTCCCATTCCCTACCAGCTGGGCTCTTACCTTGTACTCCTACCCCATTTTCTCTAAGAAGTTTTTAAAAAAATGTCCTACTGCTTCATGAAAACTGTCCAAATGAAGCACGAGAGAGAGAGAGAGAGAGAGAGAGAGAGAGAGAGAGAGAGAGCGAGCGAGCGAGCGAGAGAGCACTTGATCCCAGCAAGATGCTTTGTGCCTTTCTCCCTCGGCACAGGGTGCAAATGTCAGGTCAGTTGCCTATAGGTCATCTAAACCACTTGATAATACCTTAGGGTGCAGGAGTCTTAGAGGGAAGACACTTATCTTGATGTCAGCTGAGCAGCAATAATAAGCTTCCCCTTGAAATCGTCTAGGTTAGGGATCTCATGGCCTCTGGGCAGCCCCCTCCTGTTGTAGTTATTGCTTACATTGTTCTGGATATACCACTTTGGGAGCCCTACTTCTCAAGTGTAGCATTACTATCTGAGGCCATATTCAAGAGCAGTCACAGTTCCCTTTAAAAATAATCACTTTTCTGGGATAAATAGAGTTATTTCCAATTTTTCGTCTAAGGTATGGATCTCAAATCTTTACTCTCCTTATCATGCCCCTCTGGACATGTTCAAAGACATGAACCAAAGACAATAAGACAATATTGGGAACAGTAATGCTACACCCATGTTTAGCCAAATCATACCACTCACACTGAGCATACACACAGCTATGGTGTGTATTCTGTTTTATACCCTGGGATGCAGAAAGCATGTAAACCGACTTCTTTCCCTTCCCTCAAAGCACAACTACTGAGACCTGGAGAAGACTTTTCAGCCATTAATATTCTACTAGTCGTGACAAAGAGGAATTGGGTCAGTGTCTTTTTCAGAATACGTGATATGAAGCTATGGTTTAGGTCATAGCTGATATTCAGGATAATCATTATTAATTTTTAACACATTGGTCACTACAGAAAGACAAATAGCTCCTTAAATATTTTAAATTTCTTATGTTTTATCACATGTAGTGATCCTGTCTGCTGAAGAGCTTTAGTAAGCAAAAGCAGTTTAGCCAAAAGAGCAAAAGAATGCCAGCTGAATACTGGTGTAGCAATTTTGGGCATATCAGTAACTCTGGGAGAGGGAACAGTCCCTCTCCCAGAGGGAGAGTGCTTATAATGGGTATGTGTCAGGACACACTTTCCCTCAACTTGGTCAGTGAGCGTCATTTTCCTCTGGTCTTTGCCTGGACTGCTTTCCCTTTCCACCTGGAACTGGCTGATTCTGGAGTTGGGGGCCTCTGCTTGAAAGAAACAATCAAGAATTATCAAAGCAAAGATTGACTGGGGATCAAACTAATTATTTACTGACTTTTGGGCTTGAGGCAAAAAAAGGATATTTAAGTGGTGTATCTCTTTTTGACTTACTGAATATTTATTTTTTCATTAGCAGACACTGTATTAGAACTGAGTAACTAAATGGGAAACACTTAGAGAAAATCTGTCTTATACTATTGATTTTTACACTTTTGAAGACAGAATTTCTCAACTGATTTCAACATGTACAGTGCACTAGAGATTTCTACGAATGTTGTAGACTCTTTGGAAGTGTGTAGTCTTTGACGTCTTAATTTTGGAATTCAAAGAGGAAAAGCAAATTGACAGGTACATTAACCCAGCTTCCTTTATGCTTGTGTAGAATTCTTAGTTATCGTCCTGTCTGGTATGAAAAGCTTCATAACTTAAGCAGCCTTTGGATACTAGTTCAACAAAATGGTTGTATTTCAGAGCAAAATAAGGCAAAATATGTCACTACGAGTTGCACAAGCAGCATTAAAGATGAGTTCCAGTTCAATTATAAATAAGCTGTAAAATAATTTGCTTTTTTGGGAGGAATTTAAAGAGACTAAGAAATGAATGAAGAAGGTGACGTTTCCTTAAATGATCTAATAAGTACCCCAAGTCACAATTATGTCCCACTGGTACATAATTTACAATGAAAGGTGGTATTTTAATCTTTCTTAAGTGTGGCATTAATTGCAGTTGAGAAGTGAGAAACAAATCTGTTTTGAAAATCTCCTTTTAAAAGAAGGAATGAAACACCCTCTTTCCACCCTGGGACAGTTGTACACTCTGTCACCAAGTCCTCCATTCCAATTTAGAACATCAGGGCATTATTTATAAGGAAACTGTTAATACAAAAGATTGGGTGCAAAAGATTCCAAAGGACTAAACTGCTCTCCAGAGGGTCAGATAGAAAGTGCATTCCCCAGAAGCAAAAATAAGGTTTGGATCCAATTCAGTCCTATGAAAAATCAGTTAATTCCCTGGGATGTCATACATGTTGTCAAAATTAAAAGGAACAAAATCTCTTTTTTCTCTGGGCTTTGAAAGCTATCATTATGCCTCTCACTTTGGATTTTGTAAAATCTACCCAAATTTGTTCAGGTATGATTTACCTACCTTGAAGAATTTGTCCTGGAAATGCATATTCTTCTAAGTAAACACAATTTTGGGGGGAGATGGTGGGCTGATGCTCAGAGTCAGAGAGAGTAAAGCACAGGCAGACAGGAAATATCTCCAGTGGACCGTATACTGTTCTTTATTTGATCCTTTATTAACTATTCCTATTAGTGTTGAATTTTCAGTATCACAGGCAGTCTGTAAGAACCACCCTGAAGGATACAAGAGGTGGCTACACTTGTTTATAGCATTTGCTGAAATAATTAACAGCTTTCAGCAGTAATTTTGAAGAAAACCAGGGTGTATTAATTGTAAAGAATTTACAATTCTAAGTTTACAATTCTGTTCTAAGTTTAAAGTGTTAGAGACAAACAACCCTCTGCGCCCCCCAAACAAAAACAAAACCCTGAAGTCCAGAAAGATTAAGGAACTCATTTAAGTCACACTACCAGCTGTGATGTGATTGGATAAGGACACAGGCAGATCAATTCCTGGTGGATACAATTTTGGGGGTGGTAAGGTCATTGCTCTCTTTTGTGCCTTGGAAATGTATAAAATGTAAGGTTGATGCTATAGGCCATGGGGCATGTATTGGTGGTCTCAGGGGTGACCCAGCTTTGTGCAGCTGATCTAATTATCATTCTCCAAACCCTGCATTATACTGAGGATGAATCTTTCTTATCTATATATAGAGTAGTTCTGGGACTGTGGTGGATACAGATTGAAAGGCAAACACATCACTCTACCCTTTGGGATTCTGGCCACATGGGATGGGTAGGCTGAGAGCAGATGACGTTCTTTTTCTCCCAAAAGGTTACATCTTCTCCTGTGGGATGGGTGGGGGATATCTTAGTGCAGCAAGGTTTAAGAGTACAGTAGCTACCCTGGCCCCTGATTACTATAAAGTATCTGCAAAGAGATTGTGAACAAAGGCATCTGGGGTCAGGCTGGGCCTATGTTCTGCCTACATTCTGCCTGCATCACTGACTATTCTCTGGGTTATTTCCTATGATGTGTGGGAGAAGGCGCTATCACACTTGAAAGGGAACTGTGATGCTGAGAGTCTAATGGGGGAGAAAAGGGCATTTTAATCTTTATGAATAACCTCTTCTATGTCCCTTTTTTAGAAAGCAATTTCTAAGATATCATTTTAAGAATCCCAACCCTTTAGTTGTCATTAGATAAAACAATCCTGGAAAGTGTTGGGCAGGTGGCTCCTGTGGATGTTCAAGAAAGAGGATTCTTGAGAGCACATTTCCTCTGTGCTCTGAGCTCCTGTGTGTGGGCAGTGCTGGAATTTACAGCCTTATCTAGAGCCTGATTCTCTCATGATCACTGATTATTCTTCCCACTTGGCCTCACAGTCAAGATCTGGAGGGCTGAGAGCTTCTGTGAATAAGTAGCTCTTTGGTTTCGACCTGAGCAGGGCTCCCAGTTCCAGATCTCACTTGGTGGGGTCCTTCCAGGACCTCAGAGATGCAGCTCTGACATCCTTTTCCTTCCCAGGCAGCAACTGGCCACTGCCAGCTGAAAAACGTCCACGCTGGGAAGAACCTCAGCCTGGGCAGGTGTATGTATGTGCGTGTGTTAAGGAATGACAGCCATTCCCACATCTCTTTCTTAAAGTAGGAATATTATTCTTTAGAACAAAACTCTAATGTGACTCTTTGAAAGTGTTGAAAGTCCTATTGCTGCCTGGGGTTTCTGGATGAATACGTGAAGCAGCTACACAGTACTGCTTCCACAAGCTGTTTTCAGACATTTAGCAAATAGACTTAGGATAGTTTTCTCTCTTTCCCTCCTTTTGGTTGAGTGCAAATAGCACTGTTCTAATGTCAGCATCAAAATGTACTGCACTGGGCATTGGAGCTGAAAGGCTTGGGCCTGACACATCATTTATCCTCTCCTGGGCTCCATTTTGCCATATGTAGAGTGGGAATAACAACAATAATATTTTCCTCCCAGAGTGTGGTAGGTAGAATAATGACCTGCCAAAAAAAATGTCCATGTCATAATCCCCAGAATCTGTGACTATGTCACCTGATATGGCAAAGGGAACTTTACAGATGTGAATAAATTAAGGATCTTGAGATGGGAGATTATCCTGGACAAGCAAGGTGGGCCCAAGGGATTTAATCACAAGGATCCCTTGTAAAAGGAAAACAGGAGGATCAGAGTCAGAAAGAGATTGGAAGATGCTATGCTGCTGGCTTTGAAGATGGAGGAAGAAGAATGAGTCAAGGAATATAGGTGGTCTCTAGAAGCCGGAAAAAGAACAGAACAGATTCTTCCCTAGAACCACTTCCAAGGAATGCAGTCCTGCTGATGCTTCACTTCTAGCCCAGTGAAACCCATTTAAGATTCTGACCTCTAGAATTGTAAGGTGAAAAATTTGTGTTGTTTTAAGCTACTAACCTTGTTGTAATTTGTTAAAGCAGCAATGAGAAACTCAAACATAGGGTAAATCTGGAATGCTACAGCAAGAGAACAGAAGAGAGGTTTAGACACTAGTGATGGGTACAGAGGTACAAAGTCTATATAGTGGTCTTAGAATAAACAGAAAAGAATCTTTATGTTTTCCTTAGGCCCTTACAGAAAACGGACTGCGTTTATACAATTCTTCACTGAATTTCAGTATCCTAAAAATATTTGCTGACTTTCATATTGCTGTCATTTTTACAGAATCTTTTAAAGGATAATGAAGAAAGTTCTTAGAAGCTCTACACAAAATGAAGTAGGGCTTATTATCATAGTATTTGGTGAGGGGAGAGGGAAGTACTTACATTCCATAAAGCCTTGTGAGATATACTTGAATACCCTGTTACCAAGAGTTCCAGAATATATACTGACTTTTAAATGTATAATGTGGAAATCATTCTAAAATACATTCGTACTTACTGACTTTCTTAATCTGAGAATATGCACCAAGAACATTCGCTTTTGATTTTTTGGATTTTTCAGTTTTTCCAGTTCCTCTCTTTGGTCAAGGTTGCCAATAGCCTCGATTCACTTTTATACCAAATTCTTCTTCTCTCCTCTAACGTGATGCCTCCAATCTGTTGCACTCTTTGCAAATGAGTCAATGAGCTCAATGGAATTGTGGGTAAACTAAGAGTAAGCGAGAGCCAAGGGACACCAAGGGCTCTGCTGTGAGAACATCACAAAAGCTTCTGTATCTTTTTTTTGTTTGTTTACCAATCATAGGTCATTGTTGCTTATATCTTGATTCTAAGATGACTACCCATGTTGTAGGGTGGATATCTTGGTTCTGGAGAGATGGGGGGTACCGTAGATTTTTGCCACCCTGAGCCAGGTGCCATGAGATTCAGGGAGGAGGAAGAATAGAGCCCATAAACTCTAGGGCAGGGCCATGCTATGCATACCTGTGATCATGAAATCAGCTGCTCAGTTAATGTTTTTGAGAGAATGAGGATTCTTTTGCAAAGTCAGCTCAAGGCATATTTTGAAGTCTCTGCCTTGCATACAGTTATTCCTTCTGTTTAGATTTCTCTCTCTCTCTCTGAGAAGTCTTTCCTTCCCTTTATATCATACTCATTTTCCCTTCAGGATGTTGTATTTCATGCCACTATTAGATGTAAGACAATCATATTTTCTATGAAAATATGAATTAAAAACTTTCTCTTAGAAACGTTTTTACTTTTAGAAGAAGCTGCTTGTTAGTTGAAATTAAACTCTAAATACTAGAATTAAGGTGATATTAAAAATGGAATAGCTCATACCTTTCTTGTGTAAAATCTGGAAGCAATTTGCAAACATAGATCAAGAGTCTTTAAAATGTTCATATTCTTTAGTAATTCTTAGAATGTGTCCAAGGAGCATGATCTTTTTATGCAAAGGTTTGTATTTTTTGCACAGAAGGTGCAACTCTCTGTGCTTTAATTTCCTGAAGGATTGGTGAGCTGCAGCTTCTTTTCTGCTGAGAAGGCTGCATGAAGTCGCTCCCTAGCTCTGAGAGCTGAGGGGAGTCAGGGAAAGATCTTTTACCAGCCAGATAATAGTATTAGTGAATTATTTGAGTGCTAGGAATATTATCTTTGGTCTATCTTTATTTTTTTCTCCAGATTTGAAACAAAGGGGAAAAAAAGTACACAGTCTGTTTAGATAGGTAGGAGAAAAGTAGGGGGAAATAAACAAAAATTTTCTGTCCTATTCTCACCCATGTCTAAATTTTTTTTGGCAGGAGAATAGACTTCAAGACACAGAATAAGCCTGAGGACTTTATTAACAGAGCCTTGTTATATAATATTTTAAATAAATACTCTTTTGCAGATGGTTTCAGAGACTGTCCCACAGCCATCACAGATATTAAATGAATCATTTAGAAATATATATATAAAACCAGGCTATGGGCCTTATTTTAAAATTTCATTAAAATTCTTAACTGCCTACAGTTAAGCTTCTTCTTCAGTCAGGATACTTTGGTTTAGATCTGCAGCTGGCCTTATTCTCATGGCAGTTTTAAGTCCATTCCCAAGAGCTTTGCTTTTAGGGAACTAACTAGACTTGAATTCATGTAATAATGTGTTTTCCTTTCCTTATCTCTTTTGGTAACACATTCTTATTGTTTTCCTGATTCCCTTATACAAATCATGTCTTCCTTATGGTCCCTTTTCCTTTTCTCACAGTGTTTATCACAACTTGTAAATATGCAATATTTGTGTGTCTATTTAAGGCCTGTCTCTCTTCCTAGACTGTGAACTCCGTGACATCTGGGGTGACCTCTGCTCAACCTTGTATACCCATATCATAGCATACAGCAGACACTTATCAAATAATGCCCAACAAATAGACAAATATATTTGCTTTTGAAAAAAAAAAAAAAGGTAAGAATTCACAACGAACAATGTGGACCTTTGCTCTCCCCCACATAACGTTTTACCTTTAGGTCAGCAGAAGGTTTTGTGATAGTTCAAAGGGTAAAGTGACAAGTGATTTCAACCTTGGACTAAATGCATGAAAATACAAGTTAGACTTGCTATCACATATGCAACTGTACCCTTCTGTGATACAGACTTTTTATTTTGAACCTTGGAAAGGGGTTAATTCTTGCCAAAAAGAACATAAAAGATTTTGTTAAAGTAGAAAGCAAACCAACCATCCCACCCACAAGAGCAGCAAAGAAAAAAACCTCAAAAGTGAACCTTTTCAGGAATGGTAGGAAATGAGGTTAATAAAGTATAAATTCATTTAATGTTATCAAAACTCTGTTAACAGCATTTTCTCATTGATTTCTAAAAAACAAAAATGAGGTATAATTCTTTAGGTCTATATTTTTCTCAATGGTTACAGATTGAACAAATCTCTCTCTCTCTCTTTTTTAACAAGCTATTTGCTATGTTATTTCTTGCTTTCTAAATCTTGTCTTACTGTTGTAATGAATTAGAATGAGGGAGAAACAAATAGAACAAACCAAAGTTATGGAGAAAGTATGTGTGTGAACTTTATTTCATCATGAGAAAATCACTTCTGTGCAGTAACAGAGAATACTGACATCTACACGATGATAGGGTGTTCTTTGTATTTAGATACATACCTTATATTTGTACACAATATATAAAATTCATGGAGGAAATTAATTTCTACAGTACAGTTTCTTTGTTGGAAGAGGACTTGTTCCGTTAGTTTCTTTTAGAAAATGACCCCCAGTTCTGTGACTGTGGTACCAAGGATCGCAGTTCCAATCCTGTAATTTATTAGACACCATAATCTTATGAACATTAATCGAAACTTAGAAACTACATCCTCCTGCAGGATGAAAAGAGAGATGTAAGTGCTCAGGCTGCTATGTTGTAACTGATTTTAGCAGAATAGTATGATTTCCATGATGCATTATGAATAGAAATAGTTTTCCCTTAGGTCTGGTGAACAAAGATTAACAACATTGCTACAAATTGTCTGCCTGCTCTGATGGCATGCACTTCACTCTTTAATCAAACTGTTGTATACACACATGGGAAACCAGGCCATCCCCCGTGAGGCCCTTCTGCATGGCACCTAGGAAGGCTCCTGGAGGGCTTTAGCACTTAGCTTTGGGAAGGCAATTGCTCTCAAGCTGGTAATTCTCCTCCCAGAGAGAAGCTGCCAAAATGAGGGTCCCAGAGGAGGCTTAGCTACCACATCCCTATAACCCGAGTCAGGGTAGGTCACGTGGGTTTGTCCCTTTCATTGAATTCTTCTCTTTGAGTAGCATCACTCAGACACACAAGTGCTCCCTAAGTGTGGTTTTCACAGCTAGGGGCCTTGCAACCTTGCCGTGGGATTTAAGTTGTGCTTGTTTTTAACCATGTGAACCATTTTAGAGGGTGACCGGCACATGCTGAGGTTTGTGGGAAGTGGGAGAAAACGCCACCACAATTCTTTCAGCTAACATTTTGAATGTGAACAAAATCAACAGAATTAGCTCTGCAGAGGGAAGTTATGGAGAATGCCATGGGACGGGGGTGGCTCCTGTGATTAAAATGACACCCAGAAGGTCGGAAAATGCTTTGGCACCGACCACAAATTCCTCACCATAGGTTGAATTTCATGTATAATGATTGCTTTTAGAGTGAAAATGTGAAGTGGCTCAGAGGTTATACCTGGCCATCAAATCCAAGCCCCTCTCCTGAGATGGGTGGCTTGCCTCTGATGACCAAGATATTTACAGTATAGCCAAGAAGCAAAAGTTTTCTAGAGATGGACCTGTGCAGAGGGCCCAGGCAGGCTAACCAAGCCTAGAGGGACTGGCAGAGGTGAGAATGGCCAGGTAATGCCGGGGTGCTGGTCTCCTCCTGTCTGGTGCCCACAGGGAGCCTGGTCCTGGTGCATGAAGGTTAACCAGGAGTGGCCAACAGGCCCTCTTGGCACAGCCCTGGGCCCCATACCCCTTGGAAACACATTCAATTGGATAAATCCACAGCTGGAAAAGACCTTGGCCCCACCCTCAGACACGAGCAAGTGCTACAAAGCAGTTTAGAATCCTCTGGGCAAAACTGGCCAGTGACTTGTGTCGTGGAGAATGGGAGCCTGCCCTAGAGCCTAAGTAACATTCGCCTCACACACCGCGGCACATTCAGGCCTTCACTTGTCAGCTTCTTCCGCTGTAGCTTATTTAGAGTGTTATCAAAGGAAGCCGCCGGCCCAGGCCTTTGGAGCTGCTGCTGTGGACACTTTGGTCTGATCCCGTCCACACACCATGAGCTCTCTAAATGCAGGAGAGAAACAGCGGCTCTGTGCCAGAATGCAGGGCAAGTCATGGAAACACTTGTGAATGTGGGCAGTGGTGGGGTTACCTCCGGGCTTGCCAGCCATTCTAGATGCCTCGCAGTTCTCGCTCTGAGGGATACTGCTGAAGGGCCTTACCCTCGGACGTCTGCAGGACCAGCGTCTTGCTGTACTGGCTGACTCCTGTTTTGTTGAAGGCCTTGATGCGAGCATTGTATGTGCTGTTGAAGTGAAGACCATCCACCGTGCACATGGTCTCCTTTCCAACATATACTTCCTGTGGGTCAGAAAAGATCGGGCCACCATTTAACTCTAAACTTGGCTCAGACAGTAAAGAATCTGCCTGCAGCGCAGGAGACCTGGGTTTGATCCTGGGGCTGGGAAGATCCCCTGGAGAAGGAAATGGCAACCCACTTCAGTACTCTTGCCTGGAGAATTCCATGGACAGAGGAGCCTAACAGGCCACAGTCCATGGGGTCACAAAGAGTCAGACATGACTTAGCGACTAATACAATACTTTGTTCTAAGTTATTCAGGAGGCAAGTGTTGCAGGATGGATAAGAGAAGGTGCTTTGGGGTCCGCCTGATCTGACTCATCCTGTGAAATACTGGGCTCTGAACTGACCTCTTTTAGCTTCAGTTTCCTTCTCTGTAAAACTGGGACAAAAATACCTATCTTATGAGGTTGGTGTGTAGATTATATAAGGTCATATGTGCAAACTGACTAGCGTAGTGCCTTGTATTTAGCATGGGTCTGTCAGCTCACTGAATGCTAGTTATTAGCAAATAGGGCTTCAAAGATTAAAACCAGGTATTTGGGGTCACAGGAGTCAGACAAGACTGAGCGACTAAACCACCACCACCACAGATAGCACTATCCTTATTAAGCTGGCATAATATATTATATATAATATGATATAATATATTCAGTATATTATACCTACTGAGCTCTTTATTCACCAGTATGATTTATATTTAAAAAACAGGTTTGGAAACATGAATGTGGTCTCTCCGGTATGTTTATAATCCACTGATAGCTTCAGGAACTGGCACAAAGATGACATTCAAAGCAAAAGAGTTTCAAAGTGCAGGAAGGGAAATCATGACTTTTCAGATTTTTCCTCATAGTACAGAGGGAAGAGGGAGGAAACAGGGAAGGGAGGAAGAGTGATATTTCAAAAGTTTAAAATAAATACCAGCATAATGCATCGTTAGCATAGGTTAGGTATTTACCTCCCTCTTTAGCTGTACATGTTGCAACATTATGCTGATGTAATGAGTAAAGATAGTTTGAGCCCCAAGCACAGCCTCAAATTGACAGCTCCTTAGGGGGAATGCAAGGAAGACTGGCGGCTGGGGCTTCAGTATGCTAAGAATTTTATATGAATGATTCAAGTGGCTCTTAACATCAATGCATGAGGCACATGTTATCATTATCATCTCCTTTTTACAAATGAGGACCTGAAGGCTCAAAGAGGTGAGAAATGGGCACAGTCCCACAGCTTTAGGGGCGCGGTCGGGGCTGGAAGGCAAGCAGCCTGACTTCAGAGCTTGCAGGACTGCAGGTACTTTCTCTTCAGAAGGGAGGGGCAATTTCTATTCCGGGACTCCTTCATCCTTCTTCGATGGGACAAGGATGAAGGCCTCAGATGAAGGGTGTGCAGGCCCTGCTGGGTTGGGTCTGAGGCTCTGAGTTGGGTCCTCTGTGGTCGTCACCAGTTTGGTTAAGAAGTAGGTTTGGCAACCCACTCCAGTATTCTTGCCTGGAAAATGCCATGGACAGAGGAGCCTGGTGGGCTTCAGTCCCCGGGGTGGCAAAGAGTCTGACTTTGCGATTAAACCGTCAACCATCAGGTTCTCCACTTACCCGGAACTGACCGCCGTTGCCGTCATCCAGCTCCAGAATGTATCCTTCCGCGGGCACCGTGGACAGAGGCGGCTGTTTCCAAGACAGCGTGGCGCTGTTGTTGTGGGTGCAGCAGTCCTCCAGCTGCAGGATGGGAGTCGCTGGGACTGGAGAGGAAGCTAAACAGAAATTAGTGTAACCCTGACTTCTGTGGAGCTGTCAACACGTCAGCATCTAGGAATGCTCAACACCCACTTGTAAACAAGTGGCTGAACTAAGTTTCTAGCCTGGGGAGCGAGGGGACCTGAGTAGGATCTGCCTCACAGAACCTCCAGGCGTGGCAATGTTTCTTCACTGGTGCCTTTCCAAGCTCACAGCAGCGTTTCCTACCTTAACCAGAGAGGAGACGACTGCTGTATTCTCATCCACTTCAGCTTGGAAGGCCTCACCTCTCAGGGTCATCCACTTCAGCTTGGAAGGCCTTACCTCTCAGGGAAATGTTTCCTGTGGTGTCTGGATTTCCCATCTTGCCCACTAAAGCCTTTATAGTTCATCTATAACATGGTTGATACATGTATCGTAAAGTTATTCTGAAACTTAAACTGCATTTAATAAAATGGGGACTGCCTATGCCGAGAAACAACTCTGAAACCACTACGTAGGTGTCTAAATTTCTTTCATTTTTTATTAGTGATTCCACTTAAGATTTTGTGCACATAAGTAGCTATAGCTGTGGATTTTTGAAAATTTGGTACCAAGGGATACAAAAGTGATTTCTCAGTTTTTAAACTTCTGAGGAATTTGACAGCATTCTTTCCAGGTAGCTATGCCTTGAAAATGGCACTAGCCCAAGTGTGTTTTTGTGTTGGTGTTTAGCAGTCAACTGTGAGCCGGAGAATACTATGGGAACAGATGGGGGCTAGCAGGGAGGGTCAGAGTGTCCTCCTGACCTTGTGAAAACCTGTCACAGTGTTACTAGTCTCAATACCCCCCTCCCCCTTCTGTGCTGAGTCTTGTATGAAACCTGCAGATTAAGAGCACCTTCAATCATACAGACATACAAATATCAGGGAATGAATAATCCTAGTTCCTAAGGTATGAACTCCGTTGATGAATCTGGGAGCAGTGTTTTCACTAACTGCTTAAAAATTGTTTTCAGCACTAAAACATGGTTTTATTTTTGTAGCACTTTTAACATGGGAAAGAATGGTTTGGACCACGTCCAGGGACATTCAGATGAACAAATGTTAATTGTGGAATACCTGGTATGCTATACCAAAACTGAACTCAGACTGTCATGCCCTAAATTAAGTCTGTTCCTTGCCAGTCACCCCAACTAAGAAGAGAGTTACTTTAACAGTGGCTTAGAAAAAGGTTTTATGGTGGATAACCTAGAAAATAAAAGAAGGGACTAGAATATAAGAGATGTAAAGGTGAAGCAGGTCTATTATACTTAAGAAGGCTGATACATTACAAGAAAACCATGTCCAAGTTAACACATCAAACAATTAAATCAAAATTATGACTGGTGAATTGGAGGTCATCAGTTTATGAAAGGAAATCCTGTTTTGAGTTTCAAATGGAATCTTATCAGAGAACAATGGCTTTGCAGCCTCAGAGGTCCCAGAACATCTAGATTTGGAGGAAATGCACTGCTTTAGGCTTCCCTGGTGGCTCAGATGGTAGAGAATCTGCCTGCAATGCAGGACACCCAGGTTCAATCCCTGAGTTGGGGAGATCCCCTGGAGAAGGGAATTGCTACCCACTCCAGTATTCTTGCCTGAAGAATTCCATGGACAGAGGAGCCTGGCAGGCTACAATTATGCTGTCAAAAAGAGTCGGACACGACTGATTAACACTTTCACTTTCATTCACTAAATAGACTACAGGACTGACTGGAAGAGGTGGCAGAAGACAGAACTCCTTTGAATGATTCTATACATAATAGATATCATCTAGGAACCTGTTCCCCTGGAGGAGGGCATGGCAACCTACTCTGGTATTCTTGCCTAGAGAATCCCCATGGACAGAGGAGCCTGGTGGGCTACAGGCCATGGGTCTCAAAGAATCGGACATGACTGAGTGACTAAGCATATCACAGAAACCTGTTACTTAACTGGAGGTTAATTTAAGGTCACTATTTCAGTTAGAAACTTACTTTGTCATTTAAATTTTTTCTATAGTAAAAGAATACCTCTTAACATATTAACAGTGGAGTAAAATCTGACCCTGAATACCCTTTAGAAGGGCTGATGCTGAAGCTAAAGCTCCCGTACTTTGGCCACCTGATGTGAAGAGCTGACTCAGTGGAAAAGACCTGATCCTGGGAAAAATCGAAGGCAGAAGAGGGTGAGAGAGGATGAGATGGTTAGATGGCATCACTGATTCAATGGACATGAACTTGGGCAAATGCCAGGGGATGGTGAGGGACAGGGAAGCCTGGTATGCTGCAGTCCATGGGGTCATGAAGAGTCAGACACGACTTTGCGACTGAACAGTAACAACAACAAAATCTGATAAATTTAAGCAAATTGTTCTTCAAAGGGCTTCTAGAGATAGGCAGTCAGTCTCCCTGGGAAATACTTGCTCTTAACTGTTGGTATTGCTAAGGGCCTTCCATAAAATAACAACTCCTTGGACTTTCTTTATTTCATTATCTGCCTTATCAGTCTTCATTTTCCCTTTTTTCATGTTTCAGGCAAGTCTACATTTCACCAGTTTTAAAATCAACAAATAAGATCCAGAAAATGGTTTCAACTTGAATCACACAAATGCTTTCAATGTCTCTGATAAGAAACTCAAATTTCCCACATAGTCATAGGTATAATTAAAAGATTCATTGAAATATAGTGTCATGTGTAATTAAAACATGTGAACTTCATTTGTAAGTACTCAGTGCGATACACTTTCAAAGGACAAGGAGCTAGAAAAAAGTCTAACTGGTCTCTAATCTTCAGATCTTAACACTATCCCAAATTTAAACAAATGAACAAAACAAACAAAAAAAGCAAATTAAGAGAGAAAGAGAGGGAAGAGAGAGAGATGGAAGGAACCTGGGAACATCTGCATGTGTCTAAATCTATTTCTCAATGTGCTGAGAATTATTTTTTCTTTTTCCTTATTTACCCCAAAGTGACATTGCATATAAAAGGAAATGTGATAAAATTACAGTCTTGTTAACAAAGACTAAGGCTGGCATTTCAGAACAAGAGATTTTATACTGGGTTTTATATCTTTGTTACCCCTCTTCAATTTATTAGGTATAAAATAAATGGTTTACAAGAATCCAGAGTATTTTCAAATTGATTTATCTTATGCTTTGGAAATGGATAGCATTACAGTTGCTGGGCTGAACTCTGAAAGAAAAGGTTTTGTTTTATTGAAATTCCTATAACTGGAGCTACCATAACTGTCTTAACACATTCATGATCATTCCTGGACATCTTTATTTTTCCTAAATAACTAGTTTCCCCTGATCTGATGAGAATTCTAGTACCCAGTATCCTCCTAGCCTGTGAAATCAAGTTTCCGGCTAAAAATTCGCTTAGACACAGAATGGTAGCTGTTCTTACTGACTTCCTTGGGGTCTGGAGGAGCCTCATCTCAAAATTAAATTCTGCCACTGTGGCCTGTTCATACCAAGGTTTTCAAAAGTCTTACCTTTTTAAGGTCATTCTAGTGCAAATGATCTCTCATGATTTTCATATTTACTTACTTTTCTCTCTAACCCTTCAGACTGACAGCCCTCACACCATCACGAATTCCTCTGTGCGGGATAACAAGAGTGTGGTGAGGACAAGGGGCAACAGGGAGCTGTGCGGAGCCGCGAGAACATGTGCGAGGTGGAAACACTGCCGAGGGCCAGGCTGTGGGGAGGAGCTTATGCGTCCATGCATTTAACTTTCAACACCAGCCCACAAGGTAGGTACTGTGATGATCTCTATTTGTAGACAAGGGAACTGAAACACAGGAAGGATTCAGGGTGAGGCAGTGGCAGAGTGGGGTTTTGACGCCCAGCAGGTTGGCTCCATGGGCTGGATGTTTACATCACTGCCTCTCCAGTCTGGGGCTCAGGAATAGTGAATTAGAGGGAGAGTGCAGGCCTAATTCCAAGAGCAGTGTTTCTTCTCAGTCCCTATAATGTGAACGATAAAGCTTCTCAAGAATTGCTGGTATAGATGATAATAGTTCACCTTCAGAGCTGTAGTGGCTGGGAGAGCAGCTTTACTGTCATCATCTCCGAAGGTTCCTTTGTGGACTGTCATTCCTTTTTATGATGGTTGAACAATACAAATAGCATCTGAGGAAAGTTTAGACTTCAGCACAAGAATGGGCTGTTTCTGGAAAGCTGGCATCAGTACTTTGCTGAGGATAAACTTGCACACAAGGCTCTGAGGACATGAATTCCAGGCCCCCAGAGCATGAACAGATTTCATGCAACTTCCCACATGTGGGGGCTTCCCTGGTGGTTCAGTGGCAAAGAATCTGCCTGCAATTCAGGAGATGCAGTTTCGATCCCTGAGTTGGGAAGATGCCCTGGAGAAGGGAATGGCTACCCATTCCAGCATTCCTGCCTGGGAAATCCCATGGACAGAGGAGCCTAGTAGGCCACAGTCCATGGGGTTGCAAGAGTTGGGCACAACTTGGCGACTAAACCACCACCCCATGTATGCTCATCCCTATCTCTGCCAAACCCCTGGGTCTTCTTTTTCCGTGATCTATAGGAGAATCTGTTTAGATCACATTGTCCTTGCCCATGACCTCGGTGCATATTCAGGGCTTTTTAACATTCAACATGAGTTAATGGAGATAAATGTGTCCTTAGGTGAGTAGAGGCACTCAAGAGATTGATATCTGTTGGTCTATGTGTTAAAAAGGCTTGATGGACTGTCAGGTCAATGTATCACCCAGGGTCAGAATGAACACCCTGACATCTGGCGTTTTCTTTCAGCGCTAACTCATGAACCTTGGGATACTTTGTGTCCTTAAAAATTCTGGGGTAATAATATTTTTCTGGGAGAGAGTATGTATCTGGAATCTATCCTGAGCCAAGCAACAGAGCCCTTGATAGACTGGCAAAAAAGATATGAAAATTTCCTTCCCATGACCAGGTAAAAGTTGAAAATAGCAATTTAGGATTAAGGAAAAAAAATGTTTCTATTACTCTATAATAAAAACAGAAAACAAAGTTTAATTGGTTGTTGTCTACAAAAGAAAAGCCTGAGAGATCAAATACCACTGCCAGTAGTCTGGAAAGAGGGTAAGATGATTTTCTAATCAAAATGCAACTGGAAAAAGGCCCTTACATTTTGTGATGTTTGAACAAAGAGGGTACCAACATTCTTCACTCAGATCTCAATTGCTTGAGGGGGATATGGAATCCAAAAGAGCAGATCAGTTAAATCCTTAGCTAATAAGAGAATAATTTTAGACAATGCATTTTAGTTGAGTAGCAGATGCTGTGAGAATATTTTAAAATGGGCAAGAGACCTATCTTCTCTGATGTTAAAAAAAAAGGCATCTGAGATAAAATTTCAAAATCTGAGAGATTCTCAAATTTTGAGTCAGGAAGTAGACAGATATTTTAGTTGTAAGTTTGCGTCACAGACTTAAATGCCTATTTCAAGTAACTTTGAAAATATTAAACTTTCTACTAATCCACTTAGCACAACTAGAAATTATATATTAAAACCAACATATTGTTGGTCTTACAATGGTCAGATTAACACCATTTCAAGTGCTGCTTAAATTTGGCTATTATTACATGGATATGAGGGTGCAATTTCTTGAGATGTTTTTCCTGACTGTGAAGCTCAGTTTGCTAAACTGACTATGAATATCCTAAGAAAATAAAAAGACCAACAATACACTAGGCATGGTTGTGTATGTGCTAACAGACATCAAAGGGGCAAGCAAGAGAAGTCTTAACTACAGGTAACTGAGTTCTGGGTCATGACCTTTCAGCTTTTTCTCTCCTTTAAAAGTGTGACAGATAAAAATTATTCAGATTTTAAGGAGGACTGGGCTCTTACTGAATTAATTAAATTTAGTGAACACAACACACACACACATAAACATATAAATTAACTCCTCAGAGGGATACTTATCAGAAGTAAATTCACATGAAGTATTAAAAAGAAAAGGAAAATGGAACAATCCAGTCTCATACCAAGTGGCCTACTGTATTAACTTCATACGTAACTGTCTTGGATAATTTTGAATTCTAGGTGAGTTTTTGCTATAAGAGTGTTCTGCACTTTGGCCTTTCACATGCATGGCATTCTCTGCTGTGTGTACAGTCATGTCCACAGTTACGCTTGTGTACAGCCCTAAGTGGCCAAGTGATAATGCTTTAGGAGTGTGATCTGTGATGCACAACACGTGAACCTGTAATTGCTACTTCCAAGGAAGGGCCTGTTTACTCCAATACAGTTGTTACCACTGTGTCAGCTGGCGTGGACTCCACCATGGCAGATGGACATCTCTCAGAATGGATGGGGGGGGAGAGGGCTTTCAGCTGATTAAAGCATCTGAAAGCCCTGAGGCCGCTATGCTCTACCTACCCCTCCTCCTGCCCCTTCGCCAAGGCTAATTGGATTGACTCTTTTTTTTTTTTCTTCTCTCTTTCACCAAAAGCCCTTACATTGCCCTTTTGTGACACATTTTCTCCTCTGAGCTACTTGTGACATAACCTTTCAATGATTCTACCTTGTTGAAGGAACTGGGGACAAAAAGAGGCTGATGAAGGGGGCTCTGCATATTACTGGGATGGTGGCACACCACAGGCTACCATGTAGGTGTTAAAAATTTTTTTTAAAGCCTGAAAGCATTGCTGCAACAACAACAAAAAATTTAATTTCTCAAGATTAAGAGAAGAATTCAGTTACTTCTTAAAGAAGTGGCTTAGTAAGGCACTAATTTTACAGCACAAACTAGAAGTTGTAGGTGTGGGTTCTGGAACCACGCTCCATGGGTTTGAATTCTGGCCCTGCCAGTCACTAGCTGAGTGAGCCCAGGCAAGTAACCCAGTCTTCTTGCACCTCAGTGTCCTCAGCTGCCTACTAGGATTGGGAGAATAAAATGAGTTAATCCATGGAAAGCATTTTGTAATCCATGGAGAGAGTATGTCTGATTTGGTAGGCAGCCAGTAAAAGCTAAATGTTTTTGTTACTACAACAAAGCATTTTTATTTACAATCTATACACTAGTTACTTTGAAAATTAATAAAGGCATTATCCCAAAGCAATAAATATTAAACAAAAAGATGAGGAAACTGAAGATAAAAGAGGACAAAACCTCATTAAGAGGATGAGAAAAGTACTGTACATTACCCGGGACAGGAATGTGTGTAGTATAAACCCCTAACACCTGCGGGGTTATATGGTTCTGTCTAATAAAAGGACGTATGCGGATTTTTCTTAAGACACAAAACTTCTAAACCATTGGATTCTAAGTTATTTATTATATGGATGCTTAAATTGGGAGAAGCAAAGAGCAAATCAATTGCTTTAGTTTTAAAAAAGATCAGAAAATGACAAAGTCATGGAGATGGAAGCCAGATCAGTGGGGATGGGGGACTAGAGGGGCAGATGAGGGAGAGCATTGATGGAGTAGTTCTGTATCCGGACTGCAGAGGTGGTTACACTGTGATGGCATGAACTACACATACGCACACACTGTACTGATGCCAGTTTCCTGGTTTTGATGTTATGTGACAGTTATGTCAGATGTAACCATGAATGGAAACTGGGTGAAGGGTATAGGGGACCTCTCCTTACTATTGTTGCAACTTACTGTGAATGTATAAGTTATTTCACCATAAAAAGGTTTTCAAAAATCAGAAATATGTTTCAAATGGGCTATTACTTACACTGCCATAAAAATATTATTGCATGGTTGGCTTGAATTTTTACCTTTTCTTCAAAGAGTTCTATTCCTTAAGATAATTTTAAGTACTTGTATGTCCCCTCAGCAGATACTACAAATCTTGAGATCTTGCCATACCTCTTAATTTTAGAGACCAGAAAATTTAAAATGTTAAAGTTTTTATTACATACTTTCATTTTCCTTCTGTACCCAGGCTCTCACTTTCCTGACCAGTATAGGCAAGCCAATTCTGATCCTCTCAAATTCCTGCTAATCCACGATCAACTGTCTGCCACTCTCTCTGTCCTTGTAGAAGCAGTTTCAATGCTGAACTCTCTTGATTTATATCAATATATCGGGGTTACCGTCTGTAACAAGATGTTATTTATGTACAGTGATGTTCTCTCTTTTTCTTCCTGTAATGCTGAGCATGTGAAATCTCTTATGTCTCTCAAAAAGGCGAGCATTGAGTCCATCTGATTTATCTGACATTCCAGCTACAAGGATATACATTTCCATTACACAATAAGATGGGAGCTAGTCCAGATTTTTGTTAACACTAACCAGAGGGGTGTGTGTGTGTGTGTGTGTGTGTGTGTGTGTGTGTGTGTGTGTGTGTACTTTCTCACCTCTCAGCTGATTTATAAACCTGGTGGCTGCCTTTTGTTTGCTGCAATCTGCAAGCTGCCTTTACCCTGCTTCCAGCAGGGAGTTGCTCTGACTGGGTGGGGCACAGGCACGCACCTTTCATCTGCACGAAGTCGAGCTGGTGGATGGACTGCAGCAGAGGGCTGTTGTCCAGACTCAAGTCGAAGTCCGTGGTCATCCTGGGAGTGAGTGTGCCTTTCCCCCACTGATCCTCAGTCAGGTGCACTCTCCTTATGAGGGCGTCAGAAATCTATTCAAACAAAGAGCATAGCCTAAGAAATACAACCCCACACTGGGCACCCAAATGCTCTTTGGCTCTCCCAGAGTGCTCCACCAACTGCCTTGGGACCCACATCCTTCCTGTCTCTATGCAGGCAGCGAGGAGCTTCTGATGATGAGAGTAACCTGTGATTTATCGTGAAAATCTGAATACTTCTGGGACTCAGAGGGATCACTATATATAACTAGAAGCTGTTAGTTGCTCTATTATATCATCTGGATACATGATCATGCTATTTATGACTGATTAGTTAAAAGCCAACAACATTCAGTAGTGATATGTTAGCAATTAGTGAAATCTACTAGCACCAACAATCATAGGTTTCTGATATGAGCTATGGGTATCATGTCAAGACCTAAGACCTAATGACTTTTATTAAGTGGTTCAGAGAGGTTGCATATGATCATCTGTAACACAGGATTTCCTGTATGTCATCTTCATGCATGATCTCATTCTTTGGTAGAGGACTTTTTCATTTCTTATATTTAGGCACCCCCCTCATCATTCTTGGCCAGTTTGGTAGAATGTTAGTTGAAAGGAAGCTACATGCTCCTTAATCAAAGGTCCATTAATCACTGGGATCAAAAGTTAAGTAAAATTTAGCTGACATCACAGCATGTCATTAAAGCAACACTAAAGAAACCATGAGACATCCAAACAATGAAAAAATTTCACTCTGTTTGGGAAATCACTGACTTGCCAGAAGGAGATGTAAAAAAGGGAGAAACGTGTATACTTACATTTCTGACAAAACTGTCCAAGATATTAGTAAAGGGACCCAGTTCTTATGCAAGGTAATAAGTTTGCTTTGGAGGAACTTAGAGGGAATTATGTTTTCATGATCAAACATAAACAAAAACAAATTTAAAAAGCCTTTTCAGTCTTGTAGCCCATGATGGTAGAGTCTTCTGAGAAGCAGTGAAGTTCCAAAGGCACCCACATCCATATGGCAACACAAAGGTGGGTTCCACTGTGGAACGTCCCATACCCAGCTAGGTCTGTTGGGAGTCTGGCCTTGACATCATAGAGTCAGTCTCACGGAACACTGAGAATCTGAAGCAGAAACTAGTTGACACTTACCTGCAAAAAGCCACTAGGATCATTTTCCTTAATCACCTCCAGGCAGTACTCCATGAGACCCGTGGTCTGGCGCAGTTTCACTGTGCAGTGAGAGATCTGATCTCGAACCACCTAGGATTGATGAGACAACAGAATGGTCCAAAGCGGCAGAGCATAGAAAAGAAAGCAAACTAGGACTTTGGAAAACTTCTTCAAACCAGAATCCAAGAGCATCATGAAGTGGAACTCAATTTATGAGAATTTTCTGTGGCAGCGTCTGCTGGGAACAACGGCTCTGGAAGACCCATTGGATAACGGCTCTTACGGGGCGGGATCTGTTACAATGGAGCCATCAGAGAGGCACACGGCTGTTGGGCCTCTGGGAAGCTGGTTACCTTGGTGCCTCAGGGGACATCTTGGTTCCATCCTAGGTCTCCATCACTCCCCTCTCTGGGAGCTGCTCTAAGTGGGAGGTCATGGGAGGGTCTGTTAAATGACTGAGTGGCCGGAGGTGCAGCTGCAGCGTCTGTTCTGTGACACAGCCACCCACCATCTTTGCTCACCCTCTACCTGTCCCTTCTAAAGAGCAGATATCACCATCGGAACCCAGATCCTCTCTTGTTCTGATTCTCTTTTCCCTGAGTGGGTGGTAGGGTAAGCCTAGAAGTGGTTGCTGAAAGACAAAGAGCTAATGACAGCGAGTCAAACAAAGACGGATACACAATCAAGTTATAATCTACTTAGCATCACTCACTGCCTCATTTGGGAAAGCAGTTTTAAAGGCTATTTGCTCAGTGATGAGTCTGCCTGACCTAGAGAGGTATCTCTCTGAACATGCAGGTTCTGCCTCTGGGAAGTTATCTTTGCGTGTCAAGTGCATGACACTCCTTGAAAAATTTCTTTCTTTAGAAATGCTTGTCTTCTGTGTCCGTGCTCAGTGACCCAAATCCTAAAGCAGGTTTTGAAGCATAGAACTGAACAAGGGCTTTCTAGGAACCTATTACTCACCTTGGCAAAAGCCTCAAAGAAACCCCCCAAATCCCCACAGCATTCTGGATTTTATGGGTAATAACTAAAATGGGCTTTAATAATAATTATTTAAAAACTTTCCCTTATTCCTTGTTCAGTTTTGATTATAAATTTATTTTCCATGAAAGACGATTACATCCTGTTTCAAAAACAACAGGAAGATAGGTTTTAAAAAAGCAAATAGTCTCACTACTCCAATGCAAATTTTTAAAGAATTTGGTGTTTCCTTTTAGTTTTTCTCCTTTGAACTAGATTTAGTTATAGTTGCAATTACAGTATGTGACAATTTCACCTCTTTCCCATTTAACACCATATCATGGGCATTTTCTGTGTTGCCACCATCAAAAAATGTTACTGACTACAAAAATACTGTTATTGAGTGGGTTAAATTTATTTAACCTTTTTTTTTTTAGTTTTTTATTTTTTAAATTTTAAAATCTTTAATTCTTACATGCGTTCCCAAACATGAACCCCCCTCCCACCTCCCTCCCCACAACATCTCTCTGGGTCATCCCCATGCACCAGCCCCAAGCATGCTGCACCCTGCGTCAGACATAGACTGGCGATTCAATTCTTACATGATAGCATACATGTTAGAATTCCCATTCTCCCAAATCATCCCACCCTCTCCCTCTCCCTCTGAGTCCAAAAGTCCGTTATACACATCTGTGTCTTTTTTCCTGTCTTGCATACAGGGTCGTCATTGCCATCTTCCTAAATTCCATATATATGTGTTAGTATACTGTATTGGTGTTTTTCTTTCTGGCTTACTTCACTCTGTATAATCGGCTCCAGTTTCATCCATCTCATCAGAACTGATTCAAATGAATTCTTTTAACGGCTGAGTAATACTCCACTGTGTATATGTACCACAGCTTTCTTATCCATTCATCTGCTGATGGACATCTAGGTTGTTTCCATGTCCTGGCTATTATGAACAGTGCTTCGATGAACATTGGGGTACACGTGTCTCTTTCAATTCTGGTTTCCTCGGTGTGTATGCCCAGCAGTGGGATTGCTGGGTCATAAGGTAGTTCTATTTGCAAGTTTTTAAGGAATCTCCACACTGTTCTCCATAGTGGCTGTACTAGTTTGCATTCCCACCAACAGTGCAGGAGGGTTCCCTTTTCTCCACACCCTCTCCAGCATTTATTGCTTGCAGACTTTTGGATCGCAGCCATTTAACCTATTTTTGACAAAGTTCTTTCTAATTTTTTGACAGTTAATTCATTCAATACTGATCTTCTGTTAATTATTTTATTGTAATAAAATATATATAACATATACCTTAAACCATTTTAACTATTTTTAATTGGATAATTCTGTGGCACTAAGGAAGTTCACATTGTTATATAAACCATTACCACCAACTATCTCCAAAACTTTTTGTTCTTCCCAAACTGAAGCTCTGGACTTATTAAACAATAACTCTACATTCACCCCTCCTCCCAGCCTCCGGCAACCACCATTCTACTTTCCGTCTCTGTCAACCTGACTACTCTAGGTACCTCATCCACGTGGAATCACACAGTATTTGTCCTTTCGTGACTAGTTTATTTCTTTTATGTAATGTCTTCAAGGTTTATTCATGTTGTAGCTTGTGTCAACACTTTTGTCGAGACTGAATAATATTCCATTATATGTGTATACTACATTTTGTTTATCCATTCATCTGCTGATGGACATCTGTGTTTCTTCTGCCTTTTGGCTATTTTGAATAAACTTATGAACATAAGAATACAAATATCTGGGTGAGAGTCTGTTTCACTTTTTTTTTTTTAGGGAGGGGGTGGTTCATATACCCTGAAGTGGAATTACTGACATGTATGGTGACTCTATTTTAATTTTTTTTGAGAAATCACCATACTACTTTCCACAGTAGCTGTATCACTTACATTCTCACCAACAATGCACAAGGGTTCCAATTTCTTTACATTCTCACCAACACTTATCAGTCTGTTTTTTTTTTTTTTTTCCAAATAGTAGCCATTCCCTCGTGGCTCAGTTGGTAAAGAATCCACCTGCAATGTAGGAGACCCTGGTTTGATTCTTGGGTTGGGAAGATCTGCTAGAGAAGGGATAGGTTACCCACTCCAGTATTCTTGGACTTCCCTTGTGGCTCAGCTGGTAAAGAATCTTCCTCCAATGTGGAAGACCCGGGTTCAATCCCTGGGTTGGGAAGATCCCCTGGAGAAGGGAAAGGCTACCCACTCCAGTATTCTGGCCTAGAGAATTCCATGGGGTCACAGAGAGTCAGACACAACTGAGCGACTTTTGTTTCTTTCCCATCCTAGTGGGTGTGAAGTGGTGTTTCACTGTGGTTTTGATTTGCATTTCCCTAATGACTCATAGGGCTTACCTGGTGGCTCAGAAGGTAAAAAAGCTGCCTGCAATGTGGGAGAACTGGGTTTGATCCCTGGGTTGGGAAGATCCCCTGGAGAAGGCAGGAGAACCCATTCCAGTATTCTTGCCTGGAGAATCTGCACGGACAGAGGAGCCTGGCGGTCTGCAGTCCATGGGGTTGCAAAGAGTCGGATATGGCTGACTGACTAAGCACAGCACAGTTTCTCATAATCTTGAGCATCTTTTCATGTACTTATTGTATATCTTATTTGGCAAAAAGTCTGTTCAAGTCATTTTCCATTTTGAAATTGGGTTGTTTGTTTTTGTTGTCTTTTGACAAGAATTTGCAAATTTTCATGAAGTCCCAATTTGTCTACTTTTTCTTTTGTTGCCTATGTCTTTGATGCCATATCCAAGAAATCATTGCCAAACCCAGTGTCATGAAGCATTTGCCCTATGTTTTCATCTAAGAGTTTTATAGTTCCAGTTATTACTTTTCAGTCTTTGATTCATTTCAGGTTAATTTTTTTGTACATGGCTTTCGGTAACTGTCCAACTTCATTCTTTTGCATGAAGATAGTTTCCCACCGGCATTTGTTACTAAAACTACCTTTTCCCCATTGCACGGTCTTGGAACCTTTGTCAAAAATCACTTGACCATGTATGTGAGAATTTACTTCTGGGCTTTATTCGATTTCCAGTGGTCTTCTGTCTATCTTTATACTAGTACAGTATTTTGTAGCTTTGTAGTACATTTTGTAATCAGGAAGTATGAAAACTCCAATTCTGCCCCTCTTTTTCAAGCTTGTTTTGGCTATTTGGAGTCTCCTAATATTTTGACAGATGATTTGTTATTGCTTTTTAAAATAAAAAAATAAAACATAGGATTTAAAATCTCTTTATTGGAATTGGTGAAAGAAACCAATTTTGATGTGAAGATTGTTTTGTGATTTTGATTAGGGGGAAAGATCACTTTTAAGTCCACTGGTTGATTTATTTTCTTCTAACAAATTTGGAAAACTCAGCAGTGGCCACAGGACTGGAAAAGGTCAGTTTTCATTCCAATCCCAAAAAAACGCAATGCCAAAGAATGCTTAAACTACCGCACAATTGCACTCATCTCACATGCTAGTAAAGTAATGCTCAAAATTCTCCAAGCCAGGCTTCAGCAATACGTGAACTGTGAACTTCCTGATGTTCAAGCTGGTTTTAGAAAAGGCAGAGGAACCAGAGATCAAATGGCCACCATCTGCTGGATCATGGAAAAAGCAAGAGACTTCCAGAAAAACATCTATTTCTGCTTTATTGACTATGCCAAAGCCTTTGACTGTGTGGATCACAATAAACTGTGGAAAATTCTGAGAGAGATGGGAATACCAGACCACCTGACCTGCCTCTTGAGAAATCTGTATGCAGGTCAGGAAGCAACAGTTAGAATTGGACATGGAACAACAGACTGGTTCCAAATAGGAAAAGGAGTACATCAAGGCTGTATATTGTCACCCTGCTTATTTAACTTATATGCAGAGTACATCATGAGAAATGCTGGACTGGAAGAAACACAAGCTGGAATCAAGATTGCTGGGAGAAATATCAATAACCTCAGATATGCAGATGACACCACCCTTATGGCAGAAAGTGAAGAGGAGCTAAAAGCCTCTTGATGAAAGTGAAAGAGGAGAGTGAAAAAGTTGGCTTAAAGCTCAACATTCAGAAAATGAAGATCATGGCATCCGGTCCCATCACTTCATGGGAAATAGATGGGGAAACAGCGGAAGCAGTGTCAGACTTTATTTTTTGGGGCTCCAAAATCACTGCAGATGGTGACTGCAGCCATGAAATTAAAAGACGCTTACTCCTTGGAAGGAAAGTTATGACCAACCTAGATAGTATATTCAAAAGCAGGGACATTACATTGCCGACTAAGGTCCGTCTAGTCAGGCTATGGTTTTTCCTGTGGTCATGTATGGATGTGAGAGTTGGACTGTGAAGAAGGCTGAGCGCCGAAGAATTGATGCTTTTGAACTGTGGTATTGGAGAAGACTCTTGAGAGTCCCTTGGACTGCAAGGAGATCCCACCAGTCCATTCTGAAGGAGATCAACCCTGGGATTTCTTTGGAAGGAATGATGCTGAAGCTGAAACTCCAGTACTTTGGCCACCTCATATGAAGAGTTGACTCATTGGAAAAGACTCTGATGCTGGGAGGGATTGGGGGCAGGAGGAGAAGGGGACGACCGAGAATGTGATGGCTGGATGGCATCACGGACTTGATGGACGTGAGTCTGAGTGAACTCCGGGAGATGGTGATGGACAGGGAGGCCTGGTGTGCTGCGATGCATGGGGTCGCAAAGAGTTGGACACGACTGAGCGACTGAACTGAACTGAACTGAACTGAACATCTAGTATGTTTCTGTCAAACTAACACCACTGTCTGTTGGTCTGGGCTCAAGTGATGCAAATTATTATATTATATTTTCATTTTATTATTTTACTTTAAAATCAGGAGGTAAAGAAAGGTTAAGTTTCTGCTTCTTGGGGAAAAAGAAAACATCCATAAGTTAAGCACTTAAAAAAATGCAATGCAGGGGACCTACAGCTATCATACTACTCATCTCTGCTATATGACACTTGACTAAATTGTTCCCAGAAAGTGTTTTTACATTTTAGCAGCCAGTGCATCAATGCTGCTAGGCAGCAGAAACCTCAGCAGTCACCTTTCCCTGTCCGAATGGCAGTTGCCCTAGGACTATATAGAAGTGACTAGTACTAAAATTCCGAATAACAAGCACAGGCTGGATCTGAGCACTACAACCCAAAGTAAGCCTCCTTTTGAGGCGAAAAACACTGAACTGTGTTTACTTGCCAGAACATTCAGCTCAATGATAATTTTATGACCAAAATGTGCTGAAATAAATATATTACTCAGGCCTCATAAAATTCTATGTCTGCCTCTATAAATTTCCTTCTCAAGCAAGGTTTATTTGGTGCCAAAGGAGCTGTGGGAGTGCTGGGGGCTCTGATTACTCTTAAGAAGCTTCATTGTTGTGCTGCCAAAGAGTCTGTGAGTTTCAGGAGTGTTTGCTGTTGGCTCCTGAATTCCATGGTTCAAGCTTCTTGGAAGGACTCAATATCCTGCTTGGCTCGCAACTCCCACTGTTGCTATAGTGCATGCTGGTTCATTTTTAAAACATTTTAATCAAACATTTTGCTATGATCACTGTAACCTGTGATAAAATTCACTGTTAAAAATGAAACAGTGGGGTTCCCAGAAGTAGCATTTTTGGGTATTTTATAATTAACTTTTAGTTTCTCAATTAATCTAGCAAGATTTCCCATATTATGGCAATCAGCCAGATAATTAAATCTTTTAAGAGTATAAATATCTTTTTCTGTGAGTGTCTTCATTTAGCTTTCTTACTTGCTACCTTCTACACTTTGTGTTATTTCTACTTATCAGTACTATTTACTTCTACATTATATATTTTTTAATGAAAAACAATTGGTAGGAAGTCAGGCCATGTCACTTTTTCTTTGAGTTCTCTATTTCTTTGCAGTGGCTCTGATGCTCTGGAGAAACCCTTGGCACTGTGTTTTCAGCTGGCTGGATTTAAGGAGTTTCTAAGGAAATGTACATGTTGCAGGAGTGACATGAATCAGTTCAGTTGCTCAGTCGTGTCGGACTCTTTGTGACCACATGAATTGCAGCACGCCAGGCCTCCCTGTCCATCACCAACTCCTGGAGTTCACCCAAACTCATGTGCATCGAGTTGGTGATGTCATCCAGCCATCTCATCCTCTGTCGTCCCCTTCTCCTCCTGCCCCCAATCCTTCCCAGCATCAAGGTCTTTTCCAATGAGTCAACTCTTCACACGAGGTGGCCAAAGTACTGGAGTTTCAGCCTCAGCATCAGTCCTTCCAATGAACACCCTGGACTGGTCTCCTTTAGGATGGACTGGTTGGATCTCCTTGCAGTCCAAGGGACTCTCAAGAGTCTTCTCCAACACCACAGTTCAAAAGCATCAATTCTTCGGTGCTCAGCTTTCTTCACAGTCCAACTTTCACATCCATACATGACCACAGGAAAAACCATAGCCTTGACTAGATGGACCTTTGTTGTCAAAGTAATGTCTCTGCTTTTTAATATGCTGTCTAGGTTGGTAACTTTCCTTCCAAGGAGTAAGCGTCTTTTAATTTCATGGGTGCAATCACCATCAGCAGTGATTTTGGAGCCCAGGAAAATAAAGTCTGACACTGTTTCCACTGTTTCCCCATCTATTTCCCATGAAGTGATGGGATCAGATGCCATGATCTTCGTTTTCTGAATGTTGAGCTTTAGGCCAACTTTTCCCCTCTCCTCTTTCACTTTCATCAAGATGCTCTTTAGTTCTTCTTCACTTTCTGCCATAAGGGTGGTGTCATCTGCATATCTGAGGTTATTGACATTTCTCCCAGCAATCTTGCTTCCAGCTTGTGCTTCTTCCAGCCCAGCGTTTCTCATGATGTACTCTGCATATAAGTTAAATAAGCGGGGTGACAATATACACCCTTGATATACTCCTTTTCCTATTTGGAATCAGTCTTTTGTTCCATGTCCAGTTCTAACTGTTGCTTCCTGACCTGCATACAGATTTCTCAAGAGGCAGGTCAGGTGGTCTGGTATTCCCATCTCTTTCAGAATTTTCCACAGCTTATTGTGATCCACACAGTCAAAGGCTTTGGCATAGTCAATAAAGCAGAAATAGGAACTAGGAAATAGTCTTCCAGTCTTCATGTGTGTTAAGGTCTAAACCAGCTCTTAGAGGACAGTTAATTAATCTGTGGTCCATTGTTTCAGAGCAAGCCTTCAAAATTTTATCAGCAGTCACCATCTGTTTTGGATGGCAAATCCTATTGATCACTTGAAGAGTTTTATTTTGTTAAGTGGCAAATTTATAAAGGTCGTTTTTGGGGGGTCAGGATATGATACTGTACTTATTTGGAAAAGGAGAATTTGAGAACAGACTGTATGTCTCTTTGAATGCTTAGACTTTTTAGTAGCAGAGGGTAACCCATGACAGCTGATATAGTACAAATGTGAAATTTTGTTCAGTCTGTCCAACTGTATTTTCCACTGCATCTTGAACAGGTCAGTCTCCCATCACTCAGCTCAGGTGATACAAAGAGCAGCTAGAACTGAGATTAATTAAGGGGAATTTCATAATTTTATCCAAATTTCATCTGTCCATCTTACATGTGGCTCTTTAAAATTTTTTCTTCAAATCTTCTTTTTAATAAATACTTTTCTCATAGTATTTTCTCTCATCGTGGGGTCTGGAGAGACATCACTGTTGAATTTTTAGTCTAAGTAAATACCAACATTCTCTCAATGTTTCAAGACATTCTATCTTAATATAGATTTCCATCACTGTTTAAAACAATTTCCTCTAAGTATAATGCAATTCTTTTTTGTTTTTCTAAGATATAAGTACTTTCAAGAAACAAACTTGAAGAATTTATTCTACACAGGTCCCTTTGGTCAGTGGAGATAGTTTTCTCTATGTGTTCCATAATGTCCTGTCTCAAGATGACTAACTGATACTTGGAATTGACTCACTGGTGATTTTTGGTGAAGTGCTTTGACCAATAGATTCATCTAGTAAAATAAATAATTCTCTTGATTTTCCCCTAGAGTAAAATATTATCTCCTATATTATCATTACATTCATTGAAACTTAGGTACACTTAATGAAGAGCATTTTAAACTTCTTACACACCACCATTCTCCCACATGGCTTATGGAAATATGCAAACATTTCCCCCATTCTCTTGATACTGTCTTCTGTAGCAGTATTATTAATTTAACCACCTCAGCGACTAGTCATTTCAAAGACAAATCTGATGCTTTGAGTTTTAATCCATAAAAGGATCATTTAGGCCTATTAAGTAAATAAAACACATGCCTGTCTTTCAGTAAGGCTTGAGATTTTAACAGTAAAACAGTGAACTTTCAGTCTCAGAAGTGTGAATGACAATAAGCATTGAGTGGAATATCCAAAGCATGCTCTTAGTGCATAGAATACTGTATCCTTGCACAGAGAAGTTAATGAAGGAAGAAATACAAGCCATTTGGAGAGAGAAGCATCCTGATGTGGCCCCACATACACAGGAGAACATTTATCATGTACAGCGTCCCACAATAAAAGTGTTACATCCAGTCTGGTGGTGTTTTGTAGGATGTGAGAAATGGTTTAGTCCATCATCTGTGAAGTATGCTTTAATTGCCTTCTGGAGCTAAGTGTGTCTTTCATATATGGACTCAGGCAAAGCACATTAAAGAAGTTCTGTGACTGCCCTTCACTGTCATTACCAGAGTGGGTCAAGGGTGTTCAAAGGCATGTCCCTGAATCATGGTGAGCTCCAGGTGTATGCTGTGGCATCCTGGTGATTCCACGGGCAACTTGGGCACTCTGTTTCTTACAGGCCCTCTATGGATTTTGCTTCTACACGTGGGAAGCAGAGGACCATGGAGTTTGCCAAATGAATTCCCAATTAATGATAGGCTTATCATCAATAAATAGCTCTGGTTAAATTATTAGAGTGGTCCCCAAAAAAGTTCTGCTGAGGGCAGTCAAAAATTTTAAGTGTTCCAGTATGCCTAAATTTTTTCAAAGTCTTCACTGTAAAGAGCTAATGGAACGTCTTGCCAGTAGTTTTATTGTAATTGAGTGGACTTTTTAGTTTGTTGCTTTTCTTTCTAGTAATGACTTTTAACAGTCAAATCCTACCTAATATTTTTAAATTCTTTGTGAGCTTGGGCAGACCTTTCCTTCCCTCCTACCTCTCTTCCTCCTGCCTCCCTCCCATCTTCTTTTCTTTCCTTCCTCTTCTCTCTCTTTCTCTCAACCTGATCAAAGGATTATTTACCTATTATGAAGCTGACAAAATGGCTAAAGTAAGCCGATAATATCCCTAGTGTAAATCTGTACTATTAATAATATGCCCATATAATTAATTCTTCTTTTTTTTGCTAACATAATGGGAACAAACAGCAAATACATGGTAAATAATAACAAAGATAATAATGACAATCATGATAATGAGTCTAACAAAACCCAATTGGATTCAAAATCAAGCATTCTATAGACAATTACAACTGGGACATGGAGGCCCTCTATAAAAGGAGGCGCTCTAATAAGCAGTAAGTTTTATCATTTTTATCATTATCCCTCAGCATTCTCACTGAGTAATGTCATTGGTATGTTAACTTACCAATCACACACGGAAATTAAAGATTAGATTTTTTCAGAATGTATTTGAATAACTATAACTACTTTTTTTTCTTTAAGAGGATCTAGACTTGCAAGGGACCAAGAAGACATCCATCACTTAGTACTATTCAACACACAAATTCATTCTAAAATATTGGAGAAAGAACACTTGGAAGATGACTGTGGAGTTATTTCAAATCTGATCGCTACATAAATAACAATAATTCTCAGATATTTCTTTGGGCTTATCAAAAGAAAAACGACATTTGTAAAGTTCCTAAAAAGAGCACAGATCTTATTAATGGCACTTTTAAAATGTTGACACAAAGTCCCTGTGAGGATCACAGACAATGAGGATATTTTAAAGCCTTATTTAGCCAAGGAAGACCTGGGAAGGATGTTGACACAACACACACAGTTCAGACATGAAACCTAGGGGCCCAGCTGCCTCTGCTGATAGAGGGAATATTGTCCAAGGCATTAAATGTGACTTAATAATAGTTTTTGAAAGCTCAAAAAGCATTTTTTCCCTCCAGTAGCTTTCTGACATTTGATTAGTTTATCACATCCTGAAAATTTAGGTATGTGGCTCCCAGTGTTTTCTTAAACCACAGAATAGTATTACTGTCATTTAGACAGTGTTCCTAATATAAGGTCACATCTGTATATGCCTCAAAGTCTTGTTTTTAGCTTTTAAAAATAGCCCATCAAGCTTAGTGCACTATTTTGTGTGGTAATGAATTATACTCAAGCCACCATTCCTAGGTTCAGAGATAATTAATCACACTAGGTTAATTCTTCAGTAGGAACTCTGGTATTATGGAAAATACCAGGAGCACTTACTTCCTCCGTGTTCTGAGTGAGCTATATTTCCAGTCTTCCGGTGACTGCAGTTCAGTTTCTAAGTCGTGTCCAACGCTTTGTGACCCCATGGACTGCAGCACATCAGGCTTCCCTGTCCTTCACTATCTCCCGGAATTTGTTCAAACTTATCTCCACTGAGCTGATGTTGTCATACAACCATTTCATCCTCTGTCGCCCCTTTCTCCTCCTGCCCTCAGTCTTTCCCATCATCGGGGTCTTTTCTGGGAAAGATACCCAGTGATAACAACAGTAAAGCTCACATTTTGAGTACTGTGCTCTAAGGGCTTTACAATGCCCTAGGTGATGCTGACCACGTCTAGTCCTATTTTCCACACAGGTGAAGGAAATGGAGCTGTAGACGTGTCCACGGTTAGAGACCCAGTAAGTGATACAGTGCTCACACCCTGTTCCTTATGACCCAGAATCTGGGCTCCTCACCACTCGGCTCCATCTTGCCTCAGAACCAGAACTGCTCCATCTGCTCAAGCAATCGGTTCTTTCAGAGAGGAGCCTGAGTGGATTATAAAGACTGTCTTTATGCACATGGCTTTCCAGCTCCCTTAGCCTTTTGGATGGCTCAAGAAGAGAAAGTTGCCAGAAAAACACACACACAACTCTCCTCTTTGTCAGCAAAAAGCAGGCCCCCAGAGAACTCTGCCAAAGGGAAGCGGAAGACCATAAGATTATCCCCTCCGGACTGTGAGTGATGGGCTAGCCAACAAAGACAGAAAGAAGCACTGTGCCTGGCAAGTGATGTCTATGAAAGGCCAGTCTTTTCTCACAAATCTGAGTAGCAACTGAAGTGACAAGAAAGGAAAGAGGCAGGAGGAGAAAAGCAGAGGGAGGGAGACGTGGAGGCTGGCATCAGCAGTCACGGTGACGGCTGCACTGCCTGTTTTTAGAAGCAGTGACAGATACAATCAGCTGCAAACAGCAGAGAAACAAATCACAGAAGGCAGAAGACAGAACAGCTTTGCTGCCGTGGGAGACAACCAGCCACCTGTCTCTGGTTTCTGTCGCCCTTTGGGATCTAGGGCAGGGAACTCCACCCTAGGCAGGGTGGAATGAGGGCAGGCAGCTGCCTCTGCTCAGAGGTCCCTGACCATGCAGGCCACCAGCACCGATGGACTGATACCGGCCATGGGGTCCTTGCAATGCATTGCAGCTGTCCCTGAATCATCTCCACCTGCATCACAGCATAGCCTAGGCTGGTGGCTTTCATGCCCCTCTGCACTTTTTGATTCGGATAAACGATGTTTCTTCAGTCCTGGCTCCCCGCATCTATCCAGATGGCTGCCCTTACGTCTCTCCCATAGAGAAAACCAGGAGTCACCACTATAGTCACCCTATGACTTAACACAAACTGTTAACCGTGTTCTGTTTAAAGATGTCAGGGAAGCATCTGCCGTGCTTCACAAAAGAGATGCCCTTTAAGGAAAAAGTTAAAACTTTATGGCTACAGATTAAAACGGCTGGTCCACTATCAGAGGGAAAATCCCAGCTGTCCAGCTCATTACTCATAGACAGCTGTGAGTTTACTTTAGATACTCTCTGTGGTACAAATGACATCTTAAGTTCCACTATAACAATAAAGGTTCTGGGTTTCTGAAGGGCGCGAAAATGAAGGGCTGTAGTGATCATCTTTTTAGTAATGTCAGAGCAGGTGATGGAAACAGAAAGCATCCGTCGGTCCCTATGACTAACTGCATAGAGCAAGACTAGGGTGCATAGTGCCGCCAACCTCTTCTGCCCTCATAGCCTGGCCACTTCCTGCAGGTGAGGATGCACACCACCATCAACACATGTCTCCCAAAGTCTGGGCTCCTCCAGTGCCTGCTTTTCCATGATGCTCTCTGTGACCCCTTCAGCTGGAAGTAACTTCGCCCTTCTCACAGCTCTAATGACATGCACAGCCTTCTCCTGGAAACTCGCTCTCTATCTGTGCTGGAACCATTTGTGGGTGTGACTGTTGCTGCTGCTGCTGCTGCTAAGTCGCTTGAGTTGTGTCCGACTGTGCGACCCCATAAACGGCAGCCCACCAGGCTCCCCCGTCCCTGGGATTCCCCAGGCAAGAACACTGGAGTGGGTTGCCATGTCCTTCTCCAATGCATGAAAGTGAAAAGTGAAAGTGAAGTTGCTCAGTCATGTCTACCTCTTAGCGACCCCATGGACTGCAGCCTACCAGGCTCCTCCATCCATGGGATTTTCCAGGCAAGAGTACTGGAGTGGGATGCCATTGTCTTCTCCCATCCACAGGACTGGAAGCCCCTAATTCTGAGTCACCTTTGTGTCATTCTTCCCCTGCCCCTGAGCCCAGCACTCGGCTCCTAGCAGGTGTGCATTAGGTAGGTGCTGGCTAACTGGGAACAGGATTAGGCATGTCCCCACATGCCTTCTCTCTACACTGTACTACCAGCTGTAGGGTGCCACAGTCCAGAATCTGGACTCTGAAGCCAGGTTAACAGGACAGGAATTCTGGGTCCCAGGACCAGTTCTCAATAGCATGGTGCCATGGTTTCCTCAATAGCAGTAATAATGACCTCCCAGAGGAACAGAGGAGTTGAGCCCTATAACACAACTTGTATAGTGCTTCTGCAAAGCAAGTATCCCCAAATGTTAGCTCTTACTGCTACGAAAGCCAGGGCTTGGTCACCAAGGATCCTCATTCTGTGTTGCTACCTGGTTAACTATAGAATCACAGACCACAGTACTTCTAGATTTTAATTCAGATAAAAAATGGTGACTTCAGAAGAATTTTTCATTCAAGCCTCATCTGACTATCTTAGATGAACAGGCTTATGGCTTTAAATCCATCTCCCAGGTTGTCACAGCTAAATGTACAAGGTTAACATCCACATAGCACAGCCTTCAGAAAACGTTTTTTTCTGAAGTATCTTTAACACTGCCTTACTTATCTCTCTCACATTTTAGGAATGACTATGTATGTTACCACGAAACACAATCCCATGGTCCTTTATAGAATTCAAAAGAAAATAACTTGATCATAGACACTAAGGGACAGGAGCCTGGAAACTGACAAGCTAGAGAAAATCATTCAAGTAAAACTTGGCCTCATTCAGTACTTTATGAGACAAGTACCACACAGGTCACTGGAAGGGGCGGGGAGGCTCCTGAGGAAAGCCCAGTGCTCCCTCCATTACCTGAAGTTCAGCGTGAAGCCTTCATGGGGCTGGGGTTGGTGATGACCCCTGGGGGCTTGTGTTCATTCTAAGACAAACCTGAGAGGGTCTTCCAGTTAGATTCATCATCAGGAAACAGCGACTGCCTCCCTGGAAGGAGCAGTAAGATCCCTAGTCTTGGTTCACTGTTCAAGCCCACGAACTAAGGCTCTCTCAATGTTCACTCGCTGGGTACTTTTCTTTCCTAACTTCTGGTTCAGATTCCAACTTCAAGACATGCAATTTTCTTTAACAAAGAATCTGCTAAGCCTCTCCATGATGCAACTGCTCTGTTTCGTCACATCAGGAACATTCAAAGGGACATGACCCCGATACAGCACCAGCGAGGTCAGGCTGGCCAAATTCACTGTAGGGCCCAGCTCTCATGAGTCCATCCTGGCTTGGACCCCACAGTCACAGCTCAGCCTCCTGTCTGCCTCCATGACACATGCAAATTCAGAATGACAGGTAGGTAAGTCACAAAGGCAGTGGAGAAAGGTATCTATTCCAGCGACACTGCCCTGGCTTTGGGGAAGGGAAGAAGCCTGTATGTGGATCCAGATGTGTACTGGGGAACTGCGGGTGAGGAGCAGCAGAGGAGGGAACCTAAAGAAGGAAACTAGTGTTGGGGTTTCCCTTGCCTTTGGATAGAACTGTTAAGCTTCCTTGGGGAAATACTTCTCGTTTCATGCTGCCTGGCTTCCCATCTTCACAGGGGAGTTCTCTGGATCCTGAGTCTTGGAGCATGGTGGCCACAGATTAAGGACTGGGGACTCCACTGCTCAGGACTTAGCATTGCCATTTGCTACACGTCTTGATGAGGTCTCATGCCCCAGACAGCAACTGGTTCCTTGCCTTATTTCTAGTAAACATGAACTGGGCACTGGCCCGGTCACCAAGTTTTAGCCCCAAATCTTGTAATGTCTGTTCTCTTAGTTTTTCATTTTGAAACTCTCCCTTGGTCCTCCTACTGGAATCCCACACTTTTAGAAATGGGACCTCCTCTTTTTCTCCAGGGACTAAAGCCTGTTCCAAGCCTGCTGGGGATATCTGCTACTTCCTGCCAGCCACCAGCCCCTCCAAGGCTGTGTCCACTCTCAGCTGTACAGTATTGAAGCTCCCTGACGCTGGTTGCCTGACCCCAGCAGAGAACCTAAGGTCAGACCTCACTTCTGCCTCCACCCCAACCACAGGCCAACATGGCACACTACCCACCCACCACCTGCTGGCAGCTACCCTGAAGCTTGCTGGGCATGCATGTGCTCCTGCTGGCTACTTCTTGCTTCCTTCTGCTGGGTGGTGCCCATCTATGTCTATCCAGCCTGCTCTCACGTGTTGTTGCCCTGCTTCAAGGGGGCAATAGATGGGGAAGCAGATGTCTCTGGGAGGACCAGTCCTCCTGCCAATAGGACCCCAGACCTGTGATCAACTGATTCACTGTGTAATGACCAAAGTCTGTACAGCTGTTCAGTTACACAGTTTGCTTCAGAAGTGAAGACAAATCTTGTTTGTTTTCTGAAAAGTATAGATTCCATTTCCCAATTCAAAAATACATTTGCCTCTGCATCATCATTCTGTTTAAAATTTCAACCCCCATCCCTAGTATTCTCTATCCATTTCTCCTTATTTTTTCTTAGCATGTTTTATGAACATACTGGATATTCTGCTTACTTATCTTGCCTTCTGTTTATTCCTTCTGGTAGAATATAAGCCCCATGAGAGCAGGGATTTTGATTTGTTTATTATGTATGTACCCAGGGCAATTTCTGGCCTAGAAAAGTCACTCAGTGAGTATCAGTGATGTAAAGAAAGGAGTGAGCACCGAGTGAAGGGGCATGCCTGCTCCTCATTGGCCACCCAAGGCTGTGGGCATTCAGCTGTCCGTCATACCCCAGAAGCCTGGTCTCCCGCCCCCCACAGGGTGCAGCACTCACCTTTAGCTTATGCTCATGCTCCTTGTTGACACGGGCAAGCAGCTGGGCTTTCCTCCTGTTGAGGGCGTCAATGAGGGCATCACATTGCGCCACCAGGCAGGCCTCAAACTCCACGCTGTTCTCCTGTGTGAGAGAGCACAGTGTTCAGCAGCAAAGTGACCGGGTGCTTCGGGCTGCCAGAGACAGCAGAGCCCCAGTCCATTTGTGGGGGGAAGGCCCTGCTGAAGGGAAGGAAGAGGAGCCCTGCCCACAGTGCACACATGCATTTTATAAATAACAAAATAAATTTTATTCTGCAGTGGTAGCGTTTCACTTTAGATTCAAAGAGGTAAATGTTACTTAATACATTTGTTTTTATCAAGAGGAAATCATCTCTGCAATTTGCATTATATCAAGTAAAATAAAGTTTTAGTTTGTAGAGTTGAACATGAATTGTTTTGAGAGCTGGTATATGGCCAGCTGTGCAGGGTGGAAGGTGGCATTCAGAAAGGCTGGTTGCCGGAGGGAGTTGGGTATTGTTGAGGCATGAGAGCGAAAGAATCACTGAATTTACAGGCAGAAAGAAGAAAGCAGATGGCAATGGTCTTCAATATTAAACAATAATACAAAGACAATAGAAGTTTAGATGAATAGTCATGGGCAAAACACTTGCTCCTTTCATTAAAAAAAGCAGGTAATAGTGCAGGTAGGCAGTGAAGAATCACTGGTATATGAAACAGGCATCAGCCTGCTGTGAAAGTCAGTTTGTGGGAGAACAGTAACCATACTCTAAATGGATCATAACTTTCCATGATGTTTAAATTGAATGTTGGATCTAAATTTTTTTTTACGTGCGTGTGCAGTCGCTCAGTCATGTCCAACAGAGCAACCCTTTGGACCGAAGCCTGCCAGACTCCTCTGTTCATGGGATTTTTCAGGCAAGAATACTGGAGTGGGTTTCCATTTTCCTCCTCCAGGGGATCTTCTGGACCCAGGGATCGAACCCGATCTTCTGTGTCTCCTTTACTGCAGGCAGGTTCTTTATCCACTGAGCCATGCTATAGACATTTTTCAAAGCAATTCTCTCATTAAATTATAAGCATTCATTAGAGGTAATCCTTTCAATAAGTTATATATGTAGCTATGATTCTCAAACCATAATCTGGAAAACAATTATAATTTACAGCCAATGAGAGCTAAATACTTGTTACATGTACAGTAACAGCACTGAAAAAATAGTACTCAACTGAGTAAGCTGTAAAATTTGGGGAGTTAGAAATGAAGGAACAGCTTAGCCTATCAAATTTAAATTAATTCTCAGTCATTCAGAACTGTGTCTCCTAATATAAGGATTAGTAGTTAGGCATTAGGTCACTGTTTCAAATGCAAGGTCTTCTTTGTATAAGGCATGCATTTACAACTGCTTGAGCAATCACTTCTACAAATATTAAGTTTTGGCTTTCATAGTAATTTGCTTTCGAGTTCTCACAGAAGACCCCTGGAAATCATCACTGCAGAGCTCTCTAACCAAGCAGGTTATTATTGGTAGGGAGGGGGAAGCTTTTTCAGTAAAGGCTCTGATAGATTAAAAGAAAGCTCTGCTCTAACGAAGAGGTGACGTGCAGGGGTGAACCTGGGGCTGCACACTTTATGCCAGCAGGAGCAAAGAAGGGACCAATTGATAAACTTTGTTGTTTTGGAAAGCAGAAGGAAATATACAACTGTTAGCTTGCATGTCAACACAGGGCAAAAAAAAATCAGTGTGAGGGGCTCTAGAAGGCTGGCTTCCATTTAAAAAGCCATTTCTGCCTTGACATCAGTTAGATATTAACTCAGAAAGTCAAGCTACTGGAGGCCAGCGCTCAGGTTATTTCTGTGAGGCAAACCTGAAAATGTAAGAATATTAAACAGTGCAGAAGGTCATTATTTTAGCATTTCATGCAATTTAATGGTTTCTCCCCTTCAGCTCTGGTAGGGAGTTCACAGGCTCTCAAATGCCAAGTGATTTGTTGGTTACTGTGTCCACATAAAGCAATCTGAAATTATAGTTACCATGGGATCATGGTTGAAAAACATTTAAGTATCTAGGTAGAGGAGAAGCATTATTATGGGATAGGAAGGAAGGAAAGAAAGACATAAAAAAGAGAAAATGTGACCTGTTTGTTACTATTAGATAAGATATAATTTTTGCAAGGTGCTTTGGGAACATATAGATTTAGAAAACTCAACAATAATGACTGAATTCACAAAGAAATAGACGTCTTTCTGAATGCATGGCAGCAAAGAATTAGGAGCTCAGTGTGGAAACCGGGGTTATGTCCTTGGCTTGTTGGGGAAATGTAACCATCTTGAGAAGGGGTATATTTGAAGTTGGTCTGTATGTGTGTTTGCATGTATTAGAACAGAAAGAGCAGAAAAAAAATATGTAGGAAATTTCCTAGGAAACATAAAAATAAAAGATAAGACAAAGAAACACCCCACTCCCAACCCCAGGTACACAGTTAACATCTTAGCACGTGGGCTTTGCTTTCTGCCTTGTTTGCTGCCAATACCTGGATCTGCTGGACCATGTTGCGCAGCTGCACCAGGAACTCCTTGGCTTCCTTGGCCCTGTCTGACAGCCCGTTCAGCGCCTGGGAGAGCTGGCTCTGCAGAGACAAAGAAGGAAACCATAGAGCGCTCATCGCAGAAGGCAGCCACACAGAGTGGTTTTCATCCAAGAGCCCTCACCCCTTCGGATTCCTCTTGTCTCAGCCGGGCCACTGAGTCAACACCTGTAACCTGAAGATTCTGGTAATAACAGCATCCCGACTCCTTCCAGAGGCCCCTGAGGAGCGTTTCCTCTGAGGCAGTGAAAACTTCTGGCTGTTGTAGTCAAAGGCACTTACCAGATATCTGCCTAGAAGTCCCTCATCTTATTAATTACTTAATTAATTCAATAATGGTTTATTTAACTTTAAATTAAAAAAAATAGTGATGCAGGTGATCTGATACTTATCAACACTATTTAGCCCAAAGTGCTACTGGGATGAAAGCGGAAAGAATGAAGAGTTAACAGGATGAGAGAAGGAAGGTGAGAGCACCTGTGATGCCCCGGGTCACTTATATGTAATGGCGAATACAAAGGGCAGGATGAGGCTCCTTCTCATCAGCCTTCTCCCAAGCACAGGTCCTTCTCCCAGCACAGCCCACCCCACCTCCTCTCCACACTAGCCTCCTAAAGCAAGGTGTACTTCTTCCTTTCCACACTGCACTGGGGACCCACAGCTGCTTGATGAGATCTAAGTGGAAGCTGGCTGGAGGCTGGAGGGCTGAGAAAGCTTCTGCTTTTCTGCTAACATGGGACCAGTGTGGCTGGTGCAGCCCCTTCCCTTTTGCTCCCAACTTTATGGCAGATGCTTTGGGACTCTCAAGAAGCGAAGATCAACATGGGAAGGGAGGATGGTGAAAGGAGACAGTGCCAGGTTCCATCGGCATCTTTTAGCATCTTAACCAATACCTGAAGTCTCCTACCACCAGGCCTCTTGTTATGTGGGGGACAAGTTACCTCCTATAGTTTAGTCCTTACACAGAAGCTCACCATTACTTGCAGTCATTACCAGTGTACTTGATACAAAATTCCTCCCCTAGCAGCTGCGGCAACACCCCTCCTGGAAATTACAAACTCCTTTCCCCACATCCCCTTCTTTGAAAATGAATGCCTTTTCTCCTCCTTGCCAACATGATGCATTATCCACTCATCTTTTTAGTAAAAGGGTAGAATCTTAAAATTGTATTTCTTGGTTGTATGACGGTTTTTTGCTTATATGTGAATGACTAAATAGGAAGTCAGTCACTGAATCTCTTTAAAAATGTGCATGCTGCATGCCACTGTGGGGTGGGAGAGCACAGGCTTCAGAAGGGTTCAGATACTCTCCTTCCCTAAGCATGACCTTGAGAAAGTGACTTCTGTCAGAGTTACTCCAATGGAAAAAGTGGGAAAAATAATGTTTAGTGGTTGGATTATTGTGAGGGCTGAGTACATTCATCAATGTGATGGCTCCTGCTAACAAAGAATCATGGTAAGGGAAACCACTCCAAACTCATAAATGGTGCCAGTGACTGTCTGTTCATATCTCACACATAGCTCTACCTCATCCATAAATAAGGATACTATAGTTTTTGGTGCTGTGGGCATTGCATGAGGTGTTGTATATAAGCCAAGAACCCTGCTGGCACATGGTGCATGCTTAATAAATGTTGGCTGTTATTAACTCTTATTCATCTGTTCCTTCCTGCTCATAACCCTCTGTGGACTGACTAGGGTGGGATTTGCAGGGCAGATTCCTGGAACAGGATCTGTTGGAGGATACCCTCATTGCTTGTACTTTGATTGAGGTACTTAGACTCCAGGAGTCTAAACCAAGACAGCCTAGGAAGAAAAGGAACAAAGTGAGCTTACAGTTGCTGAAAGGGCTACTCAGTAATTGAATACTAGGTCCCAGCTGCACTATGCGCTGTGCTGTGCTTAGTCGTGTCTGACTCTTTGCAACTCCATGGACTGTAGCCTGCCAGACTCCTCTGTCCATGCGGATTCTCCAAGCAAGAATACTGGACTGGGTTGCCATGCCCTCCTCCAGGGGATCTTACAACCCAGGGATTGAACCCAGGTCTCCTGCACTGCAAGCTGATTCTTTTACCATCTGAGCCACCAGGGAAGCCCACGAATACTGGAGTGGCTATCCCTTCTCCAGGGGATTTTCCTGGCCCAGGAATCGAACTGGGATCTCCTGCACTGCAGATAGATTCTTTACCAGTAGAGCTACCAGGGAAGCCCCAGCTACACTCTAACTCAGGGTAAAAAATTTCTTCTCAAGAACTTTTTCAGGAGCCCAAGAGATGAAGAGAGTCTCATTTGGAACAGAGGGCAATAGAATGACAATCATATTCTAAAGGAGACATTATGTTATTGTGACTTTAGAATTCATATTCCCTCTTTTGCTGAATGAGTCAGAGTTTGCTGGGCTACCACAGTTTTCTTCCCCCTTTATTGCAACCTATGCCTTAGTTATCACATTTGGAGGTTTGAGTAGAGGGTCAAATTCATTCAACTACACAAAGCTAGAGCCACCTGGTTTCTTAGAGTCCAGCCTTGTAAATCAAGGCATCTGTATAATAGAAGTCAGACCCGATGCCCAATAAGAACTGTTGATCAGGTGCTGGTATATACGTAGAAAAAAATTATACTATAGTACAAAATTATACTATAGTAGACAAAGAGTCAAAAATGACAGAATGATCTCTGTTTGTTTCCAAGGCAAACCATTCAATATCACGGTAACCCAAGCCTATGCCCCAACCAGTAACACTGAAGAAGCTGAAGTTGAACAGTTCTAAGAAGACCTACAAGACCTTTTAGAACTAACACCCAAAAAAGATGTCCTTTTCATTATAGGGGACTGGAATGCAAAAGTAGCAAGTCAAGAAACACCTAGAGTAACAGGCAAATTTGGCCTTGGAGTACAGAATGAAGCAGGGCAAAGGCTAACAGAGTTTTGCCAAGAGAACACACTGGTCATAGCAAACACCCTCTTCCAACAACACAAGAGAAGACTCTAAACATGGACATCACCAGATGGTCAACACCGAAATCAGATTGATTTATTCTTTGCAGCCAAAGATGGAGAAGCTCTATACAGTCAACAAAAACAAGACCGGGAGCTGACTGTGGCTCAGATCATGAACTCCTTATTGCCAAATTCAGACTTAAATTGAAGAAAGTAGGGAAAACCACTAGACCATTCAGGTTTGACCTAAACCAAATCCCTTACGATTATACAGTGGAAGTTAGAAATAGATTTAAGGGACTAGATCTGATAGACAGAGTGATGAACTATGGACAGAGGTTCATGACATTGTATAGGAGACAGGGATCAAGACCATCCCCATGGAAAAGAAATGCAAAAAAGCAAAATGGCTGTCTGGGGAGGCCTTACAAATAGCTGTGAAAAGAAGAGAAGTTAAAAGCAAAGGAGAAAAGGAAAGATATAAGCATCTGAATGCAGAGTTCCAAAGATTAGCAAGGAGAGATAAGAAAGCCTTCCTCAGTGATCTATGCAAAGAAATAGAGGAAAACAATAGAATGGGAAAGACTAGAGATCTCTTCAAGAAAATTAGAGATACCAAGGAACATTTCATGCAAAGATGGGCTCGATAAAGGACAGAAATGGTATGGACCTAACAGAAGCAGAAGATATTAAGAAGAGGTGGCAAGTATACACAGAAGAACTGTACAAAAAAGATCTTCACAACAGAGATAATCACAATGGTGTGATCACTCACCTAGAGCCAGACATCCTGGAATGTGAAGTCAAGTGGGCCTTAGAAAGCATCACTATGAACAAAGCTAGTGGAGGTGATGGAATTCCAGTTGAGCTATTTCAAATTCTGAAAGATGATGCTGTGAAAGTGCTGCACTCAATATGCCAGCAAATTTGGAAAACTCAGCAGTGGACACAGGACTGGAAAAGGTCAGTTTTCATTCCAATCCCAAAGAAAGGCAATGCCAAAGAATGCTCAAACTAACCGCACAATTGCACTCATCTCACATGCTAGTAAAGTCATGCTCAAAATTCTCCAAGCCAGGCTTCAGCAATACGTGAACCATGAACTTCCAGATGTTCAAGCTGGTTTTAGAAAAGGCAGAGGAACAAGAGATCAAATTGCCAACATCCGCTGGATCATGGAAAAAGCAAGAGAGTTCCAGAAAAACATCTATTTCTGATCTATGCCAAAGCCTTTGACTTCGTGGATCACAATAAACTGTGGAAAATTCTGAAAGAGGTGGGAATACCAGACCACCTGACCTGCCTCTTGAGAAATCTGTATGCAGGTCAGGAAGCAACAGTTAGAACTGGACATGGAACAACAGACTGGTTCCAAATAGGAAAAGGACTACGTCAAGGGTGTATATTGTCACCCTGCTTATTTAACTTCTATGCAGAGTACATCATCAGAAATGCTGGGCTGGAAGAAGCACAAGCTGGAATCAAGATTGCCAGGAGAAATATCAATAACCTCAGATATGCAGATGACACCACCCTTATGGCAGAAAGTGAAGAGGAACTAAAAAGCCTCTTGATGAAAGTGAAAAAGGAGAGGAAAAAGTTGGCTTAAAGCTCAACATTCAGAAAACGAAGATCATGGCATCCGGTCCCATCACTTCATGGGAAATAGATGGGGAAACAGTGGAAACAGGGTCAGACTTTATTTTTTTTGGGCTCCAAAATCACTGCAGATGGTGATTGCAGCCATGAAATTAAAAGACGCTTACTCCTTGGAAGGAAAGTTATGACCAACCTAGACGGCATATTAAAAAGCAGAGATACTACTTTGCCAACAAAGGTCCGCCTAGTCAAGGCTATAGTTTTTCCAGTGGTCATGTATGGATGTGAGAGTTGGACTGTGAAGAAAGCTTCTGTTGCTGCCGCTGCTAAGTCACTTCAGTTGTGTCCGACTGTGTGAAACCCCATAGACGGCAGCCCAAAGGCTCCTCTGTCCCTGGGATTCTCCAGGCAAGAACACAGGAGTGGGTTGCCATTTCCTTCTCCAATGCATGAAAGTGAAAAGTGAAAGTGAAGTCACTAAGTCGTGTCCTACTCTTAGCGACCCCATGGACCGCAGCCTACCAGGCTCCTCCATCCATGGGATTTTCCAGACAAGAGTACTGGAGTGGGTTGCCAGAAGAAAGCTGAGCACCAAAGAATTGATGCTTTTGAACTGTGTTGTTGGAGAGGACTGTTGAGAGTCCCTTGGTCTGCTAGGAGATCCAACCAGTCCATTCTAAAGGAGATCAGTCCTGGTGTTCATTGGTAGGACTGATGCTAAAGCTGAAACTCGAGTACTTTGGCAACCTCATGCGAAGAGTTGACTCATTGGAAAAGACTCTGACGCTGGGTAGGATTAGGGGCAGGAGGAGAGGGGGATAACAGAAGATGAGATGGTTGGATGGCATTACCAACTCAACGGACATGAGTTTGAGTGAACTCTGGGAGTTGGTGATGGACAGGGAGGCCTGGCGTGCTGTGATTCATGGGGTCGCAGAGAGTCGGACAAGACTGAGCAACTGAAGTGGACTGAACTGAGACAAAGAGTGTTGGCCTCACCTACTCCCTGGATTTTATATAGCAAAGCAGTATGTAAGCGGCAAAACTCAATTTGTTTGCAGATTTCTTCCCTTTGTGTCTATATTTAGGCCTTCTTCCTGGCTAATGATTGTTCTGGTATTTGATAAACAACTGCATTATAAGATAAATATCTAGAAACCTTTCTCTTAAGCTTTGCCACCTTGTAGAAATGGAGCAGCAGACAATGAAAAATCCTGGAAACTATTTATCACCAGAAAATGCTCTTCTTCTATGGATTTAAATGTATGTTGCTTTTATAGGACAGTCTTCTGATCATATTTATAAGCCACATCTGATGTGAAAGAACATTATTATTCATTTATTTTGTTTACCAGGAGCATTTGAATTCCTGCTATATGCTACCAGAGATGTTCTGTACTCAGGACCACAGAGCAGCCCTGTAAATTTATACCAGAACAGAGAAGATGCAAATATTTAGTGTGTATTTTCAGCTGTATATGTAGCCATCAGAAGCTGTCTGTAATGCCTACGCAATAACATTCTGATGTCTTGGATATTTGTTTTCTCATTTACTGAAAAGGTATCATGATTAGAAAGTGAATGGGAGTGTGAAAATGATGTAGCCAAAGAAGCACCGACAGATCTCCAGTCCAGAGCCCTGAGCATGCTTGGAGCAGCCAAGATCGCCCAGAAAGATGGCAAGTTGTTCCGAGCTTGGAGGAGAGAGACAAAGAACTCCACCCCTTTTCTCCTTCTCTCCTGCTTTCCCCCTCCAACTCCTCCTCTGACTGGCTCGCCCAGCCTCCCAAAGGAGTATATGCTAAGAGAGATCTGAGCGCAACCTGGGAGCCCTGTGGAGCATGTCTCAGAACCACAATCACTTAGGCTCAGGAACCAGGTAATGAATTCAGTGCATGCGCCCAGCTGCCAAGCTTTCCCAGACAGGAAACCACGTCTTCATTCCTTTTCCTGCCGTGAACATTATTCATCTGTCATTTCCCCCCTCAGTTTATTAATACTATGAATACTGGATGGAGACAAATTAGAACAAATGAAAGGACACTCCCTAGCTGTCTAGGATCTGAAACTACAAGCCCGAGATGGGTCACAAAGAGTCAATCAAGAATCATACAAAATAGGTGAGGTGGCAAACAGGCAAAGGCAGCTTGGTGGCCCCCAAAACAACCTTACTCCTTCCTGGGCAGCTCTGACATAGTGCACCCTGCTGCAGACTGTGGCCTAGCCTCCTGCTTCCTGGGTACCAAGGTCAACACAAAACACAGAAATGAGGATCAATGGAATACTCTTCTGAAGGAAAGTACTCCCTCCCAGAAAATAACAATTTTTCTTGAAGAATACTGATTTTTGAGTCTTACTATATTATTGATATTATATAATTAAAAAGTAAAAACAAGAAACTCAAATGTTGTCAACATACTGGTCATTTCTTAAATACCAGGGACTTTGATGAGCACTTTTAACAGATGTCCTATTCAACTCCAGTCACTCCCCTGCCAGTTTGCAGAGGCTCAGAGGTCTGGATACTCCTGAGTTAAGGTTTTGCCACTCACATATGGAAGAGCCAGAACCCCATGATTGGAGACTGGCTGGGACCCTCTTGCCTTGATTTGAGAACAATCCCTAAAGGTCATCCCAGCTCCAGAACTCCCTGCAGGAATTGGTGGAGGCCCCTGCAGGTCAACTCCTCCCTCTGCTCAGTTCTGGTCATCTCACTTCCTTGTAGATGGATCTATGGAGACCACTGGGCAACTAACCATCCCTATTCAACTCTCCGAATCTGTGTCCAGGGCATTCCATCTAATAAACAATTTTCTAGCCTTCAGTTTCTTCATCTGCAATATGTGGTTAATAGCAGTATCTGTATCATAGGACGGGGGAGACTGGTGAGACTTATGTACTATATAAAGTTCTATACAACACCTGGCATATTGTAATCATTTAATAAGTAGTAAGTTTTACAATGAGAACTGTGTTAAAACACACATACATAAGTCATTAAAATACTTAGTCGTGTCACATGTCCCAGTTTGGGGTGTGGTCAATTACAGTTATCCAGACAGCGCGGTATATTGTAGCATTCACAGTTGTTTGTTCCTTGCCATAGGACTTGGGGGACCTCCTGTAGGTGGAGCATGTGTCCTGCCTGTGTCCCTGCCCTACTGTCACCTTTGGCCATGTGATTTACTTTAAACCTGAAGAGGCCTTGTGATTTTCTGCTAGCTTTTTTCCTCTTCCTCTTTGTCACACAGATCCAGGCGTGCACTGATAAACTGGCCCTCATAAAACAAAAACAACAGATGAAGTTTGATTTGTAGTGTCTGCCAATTCCCACGGTTCATATACGTAGTTGATTTTAGGTCACCAACATGGCATCACTGAACAGAGCTGGGGAGAGATGTGCATCATCGACTCTTTCGAGCTGGGGCTGTTATGAGCCAGGTCGGAATGCCACAGGGCATATCCCACACGGTGGCTGGGGGCCTTAGAAAGAAGACATGTAGAATGGAACTTGAGACTACTTCCCATGATATAATGAGCAAGAAATCAACCTTTGGTTTATAAGCCACTGAGATTCGGGGACTTGTTTGTTACTGCAGCAAAACTAACTAATACAGATAGCAATTATAATTTTCCATTCATGATTTTAATTTAATCAACCTCCCATTTTTAGCATGGACCAGTCACAGTGACTCATGCCAGGAAAATTATGATAAAGGAGACAAAATCCCTCCTTCAAGGAACTGTCACTGCATTGCAAATACCACCATTCTGATCTTAATAATATCACATTTAAAAGTTCTCTCCCATAGGCTTTCTAAAGAAGCAGAGGAAGACTAGAATATTCTAATGACTAACAACATAAATGTAGCCTCTCCACTTATGTGGGAAAATGAAAAGCGTCTGCTTTCCTAGCGAGACTCAGCCAGTTCTGGCCAGAGTTTGAATTTCAGAGATAATCTACACGGACTGTATCCACCAAACTTCAAATATTTCTCCATCTTAGACAGAAAACTCTCAAAATGGAGATGCAAATCAACATGGCAGGTTTTTTTCAGCAATGAAATAGAGGAGCCATTTTTTGCCTCAGAGCAGAGCAAAAAAACTGTTGCCTCACCCCAACGTTCATAGTTCCTTGGTGGAAATTGATTTGCTACATCTCTGTGGTTTTTGCTTAGAGTGCTGGAAGCCGTGAAAGAATTCATGCAGCAACTGCTGTGACTGAAGGCTTGAAACTTTAATAAAGTGGCAGGCACACAGGCTGGAAGGTCAACACCACTCTGCTCAAGGCTGAGCAAGCCTTTCTATGGATATTCTAACCCACCACAGGCGTGTTGTCAGGCAGTTACTAGGTATTTACACCCGAGAATCAAAAATATGCCTTCCTTGGGCTAAGTTTTTGTGCAAATATTGGATTTTACATCCTGGAGATGGATTATAGGACAGATCTCCTTTGTGCGTGTGTTGCCTTTTCTCCTAGGTAAATTCAAGGGCCCCAAATAGCAGACTCTGAGTCCTTTTCTAGAAAGCTGTATGGATCCCCCAGCTGTCTTCACATTCACACTGTTCTGTTGTGTTGTTCCAAATGGTGTTACAGCATTCTGCTTTGTCTGATACTACCAGGGAACAGCTGAAGCAAAACAGATTGAGATCTGTAAGTTTTCAGTTCTTAATAGTATTTAAATGTTCCAGATAGAAACTCTCAGTTCTATAATTAGGACTTTTCACTAAGCAGTTTAAAACATGGTCTTAGAAATATATATGAAAAGGTAAAAAAAAAAAAAGCACTAAACTATTTTTCATATAGAAATGCTTTGTGCTTTTCAGAGACTGAATTGTTAGGTGCTCAAAAGAGGAATGACTTATTCTTTCCAGTTTCTTGGCAAGAGTAAGACTTTTATTTGTTTTAAGAAATAACTTTCCCAACCTTATTTTAAAGGCAGAACATGTTCATTTCACAAAAACAAGAAAGAAAGAAAAATCAGAAAATTAAGAGACTTAGAAGAAGAAAAGAAAAACTTCAGTCTCACCAGAGACACACTACTTATTAATAGCCTTCATTAATAATGAACCCTTGGTGTTTATCTTTTAAAATTTTGTATACCCTTATAATTAAATATGTATGTCTCCATACAGTGTATTGGAGAATGCAATGGCACCCCACTCCAATACTCTTGCCTGGAGAATCCCATGGATGGAGGAGCCTGGTAGGCTGCAGTCCATGGGGTTGCTAAGAGTTGGACACAACTGAGCGACTTTACTTTCACTCTTCACTTTCATGCATTGGAGAAGGAAATGGCAATCCACTCCAGTGTTCTTGCCTGGAGAATCCCAGGGACGGGGGAGCCTGGTGGGCTGCCGTCTATGGGGTCGCACAGAGTTGGACACGACTGAAGCGACTTAGCAGCGGTAGCAGCAGCAGCATACAGTGTATATCAACAAAATGGACATCAGGTTATATACTCACTGATGTCTTGAAATCTGTCCTTTTCATTTAATATGATATAAATATTTTTCCATCTGACCAAGTACTCTACTGCATATCTGACTAATAGCTAAATAACACTAATCGCTAAAAAACACTCTGGTAACATTTACTACATGGCAGGCAAAGCTTTATACATCTTAACTCATCTTTTTTCACAAAACAGCCCAGCAAAAGTAGATACAATATTATCCATATTTTTTATAGGTGAGAGAATGAAGGCAAGGGAGGTTAATTGTCCAACATCATAAATTTGCTAAGAAGCAGAGCAGGGATTCAAACCTAGGAAGCCCGCAGCCAGAATCTGTGCTATTCACTGATAAACTGTAGGATAACCCAGGGTGTAGGCACATCACAATTTATTTAAAGAATCTCCTATTTTAGCCTATTTAGTCTGTCTCCATCTTATTGCAAAGAGCTAAATAAAATTCGTACAGGAACTATGTGAATACCTTCTTGATTATCCCCATTTCCAAAAGTGAAACTGCTTGATCTGCAAACTTTCCTAGAGAGTTTTAAAAATCATGTTATCAAAATGTCCCTTTATGTGATCATCTAACTTACACTCCTGCTGAAGGTGATATATAGGTAGATATTCTTGCCTATATATCTCACTCCAAACATTATCATTTGTATTTACCTTTGTGATCTGGTAGGCAAAGAATGGAATCTAATTTTTTTAACCTGCATTTTAAAATTACCAGGATGGATGGGTGAGTTTTTTTTTCTTCAAAAGCTTCTTATTGATATTTTCCTACTTAAGGGGCAAGTTCCCACCAGTATTATTTGTGAAGCCCTTAGTAGAGGTCCTAACCGATGGGGTGCTACCTAAGTGTGTATTACATAAACTAGTTTTTTTCCACTGCTGATGACTAGACAAGGCTGGCCTCACTGCACGTATTTGCTTACCTAGAAAGCCTTAGAGATCCAAAACTGGACAGTGATCTGGAAAATTCAGGTGGGCCAGTGAACCGGAAGTGAAATCATAGATTGTTATTAATAACTTGAGTAGATTATGGTCAGAATGTCTGATTCATAAGATCTCTACTGTTTTACATGTATAATTATTATTTTGTGGACAGATACAAGTACATGATAGCCTCTGGTAAACATGCAATGAGCGTAAGAGAAGAATATACTTTCTTTTTGTGGGAGAGAATATATATAATACAAAAATGATATGTAATATAAAATTTTGTAACATATTTGTAAACACAATTTAACTCGTTAATTGCATTATTCAGATATCCTAAATTTTTGTTATTTGTCTCCTTGGACTGCAAGGAGATCCAACCAGTCCATTCTGAAGGAGATCAGCCCTGAGATTTCTTTGGAAGGAATGATGCTAAAGCTGAAACTTCAGTACTTTGGCCACTTCGTGTGAAGAGTTGACTCATTGGAAAAGACTGTGATGTTGGGAGGGGTTGGGGGCAGGAGGAGAAGGGAATGACAGAGGATGGGATGGCTGGATGGCATCACTGACTCGATGGATGTGAATCTGAGTGAACTCCGGGAGTTGGTAATGGACAGGGAGGCCTGGCGTGCTGCGATTCATGGGGTCGCAAAGAGTCGGACACGACTGAGCGACTGAACTGAACTGAACTGACTTACAATATTCTAAAACAAACAAGTAATCAAATTTCCCACAAAGGTTGTCTTTGATCCCATTCTCCTTTAGTTTTGCTTTCTGTATTTGTGGCTCTGTTGTTTATTAAATCATATTTAATACCTTTTAACATTAGAGCTTATCCTTTTATGTTTCACTTAGTTCTTTTGATCTTGAATTCCATTTCATCTGATATTGCTATATTTATACCCTCCTCTCTCTCATACAACTTTGCTCCTTTTTTATTTCAAAATTATATTTGTTTTTAACTCTATCTGATTTTTTCCCACTGTCATTGGGAAATTTGAGCTATTTACATTTATTGTATTAATTGATATAGTTGGCTTTATTCCACCAATATTATTTATATTTCTATTTGTTATAATCTATTTTTCCTTTTTAAAAAATTTGTGGCTTTATCACATTTCTTTTAATATCTTAATCCCACTCACCAATTAATTTGGATGGTTTGCTGTGCTTTTCCATGTTACCTTCCCATCTTGTCATCACATGTCAACCTACATTTGTCCATTACTGAGTAGAAATTAACTAATAACTTTGATTCACCTTTCCTACTACAGTCCCCCAAATGCTTCGCTTAATGTATCTCTCAGAAATTAAGAAATGCCATTCTAAAAACCCTTGGATGAAACTGATAATTGAAACAGAATTTATAAATTATATAGATAGTGAGGAGAAGTAGTTTGTAAAAGTATATTACATTTAAAAATATGATTATTTGGAAGAGGTAGGAAACCCTAATACTGATTATAATAAGGTTCCTATTAGAAATTCTATTCTTAGATGGAACTTGGAAAACCAGCAACATTTTTTCCCTTTTCCCTATCCTGACCTCCTAGACCCAGAATAGAATCTTTTCCATCTCTAATACACTTTCAAAGGTAAGTCACAGTGGTAGCCAGACCATAAAGGAAAGAAAAGGCTTTTTTTACACGTAAGTGCTTATATAAGGATGGCTTGGGCAGCTGTTCTTATGTTCTGAACATTCAATGATTTCAGTGTCTTTTTTCCCTAGTATTACAAGTTGCACGGCAGGATGCAGCGGTCTCTATCTCTTTTTAAATTTTTTTTTTTTTTACAACATCAAAGAATAGCTAAGCTAAGTAAGCCTATAAATGAGGTTGAAATAACAAGTTTGCTTTAAATGTTACTGGTAAACAAATACAACTGGTGGCATTCCCATCTGCTCTTCAGCCTTTGTGACCCTTTGGGAGGAATAAAAGCCACCCTGTGACATCTATACCACTGAGCAGCATTGGGGAATGTTCACTCCAGTGGAGTACCTGTGCCTCGTAGTGTCACTGAGAGCAGGGCTCAGCCACCAGATTCCAGGTGAGCTGGTTCAATTTGTGGATATCAATTCTATTTCTTGATGTTGTAGGCAGAATAATGGCTCCTTGAATGTCCATACCCAAATCCTTGAAACCTGGGTTATCTTACCTCACATGGCGAAAAGAACTTGGCAGATGGGATTAAGGTTTTGCACCTTGATTCTAAGAGATCATCCTAGATTATCTTGCTGAACCAGCCTAATCACACAAGTCCTAAAAAGTAGAGGATCTTCTGGGCTACAGTCAATGAGCCAGTTGTGACTATAGAAGAATCAGGTGTATCTTTCTCCTTCAACCTGTTATGATCATCAGTTTATAAGTACCCTGAAGTCTCAGCGCACCTGAACTTTTATTTATCTTGGAAAATCTACATTTCCCAATGGGGTCATGGGGAGGTTGGGAAATATTAATCATGACATCTGAATTTTTATTCTGACCATAGGACCCCATGACAACATTGAGGCAGATATTAACACAGGTTCTTTAACAAGCTTCTTTAGAAAAAAGGGCGCACAAGGAGAGACCCCTGCACATCCACTGGACTGGGAAAACTAGGTGCTGGTGAGGATGAGAGCCTCACACGTGCTATTGAAAATTACACGGCGAAACCACCTGGGAAACTGGTGCTTTCGAGGAAAGTTATAAGATACCCGACATGACAGCATATGTCCACAAAGACTTAGATAAAAATGTTCATAGCAGCTTTATTTATAACAGCCTCAAGTTGGAAACTGCCCAAATGTCTATCAACAGTAACATGGATAAATAAATTCTGTATATTCATACAATAGAACACTGCTTAGCAATGAATACATTCAAGCTAATGATATACATGAGACATAAATGAGTTTTAAAACATTATGTTGATTAAAAGAAGTGAGACAAAAAGACAGATACTGTCATTTATGCAAAATTCAAGAACGGAAAGAACTAATCTATGATAATGGAAGTCAGGAAAATAGTGACCTTGGTAGGTAGGAAGATTGGAAAAGTGTTTTGTGAAATTCTCTGAGGGAAGATTATGTTCTATATCTTGATCTGGGTATTATATATATATATATATATATATATATATATATATATATATATACACACACACACATATGTATTAATAGATGTAAAATTTATAAATATAAAATATAAATATAAAAAATTCATTGAGCTATAAATTTAAGGTTTGTATATTTTACTGGAGAAATTTTATGCTTTTTATTTTTAAATGAATTTTTTCCCCCAAGGATAAATCTTGTATATAATTAATCTGTTTTCTAAGACCCCATGATGTGGGATAACTTTTTTTTCCTAAAAACAACTTAGTGTTTTTTCAGATGACCTTATTTGTTTTTCAACTGAATCTCTGAATTTAAATAGATACGTATCAAATCCTCAAGAATCTTATAACTGACTACTAAAAATATTTCACTCAATTTTCTGTAACACTTGATATTGGGAGCTGTTGCTGCCTTGGATGAAGACTGTCATCTCTCAGCCTTGCCTCTGACCACGTTGTCATTTCTCTTCTGTTGCAGATACCCAGCAGCACCTGAAATCTAGCCACCTGGCATCCACTTACTCTGTTGTATATATCCACTCACAATGATGCCACTTTAATTTAAAAGATGTATCTGGTTTGATAGATAGTAAGGTCCTACTGTATAGCACAGGGAGCTAAATTCTGATAGTTCCTCTGATAAATCATAATGGAAAAGACTGTAAAAAGGAATACATATATATGTATAACTGAATCACTTTGCTGTACAGCACAAATTAACACAACTGTACTTCAATAAAAAATAAAAAGATGTGTCTGGTTGAAGGTCCTTTAAGAGGAAATGTGTGCCTAATCTGAAAAGTGGTAATTTCTTAGAGGGAGCAGGGATGACTAGGGCTATGGAGCGAAAAATGGAATGGCTTACACCATCTCTGCTGGTATCTCCACCAACCCTCAGAAATGTTCTGTCCTTTTAGGAAGGCACAAATACCGTAAGGCTTGAAATACACATGTTCTTTCTGGTCAACTTATGATACTATAAGTTTGTAGGAATAAGAACTTGTGAACAGACATGCTTGGTTTGACTATGAATTTGAGATGCACACGATCCTTTCATTTTGATGACAAACCCACATATTACTTCTCTGACATTCTTAACATTTAACTTATAAAGCTTAAATACAAAGAAATTGAATTATCCTTAACATAACTACCATGGCTTCAATTATTCTGGAACAAACTAAAACACAATCTTACTGTTCTAATAAATGATCCTCGTCATTGGCAAGAGAGAAACTCTTTGGGTTATCTTAAATAGCTTCTAAAACATACTTTGGTTGTTTCCCCCCAGTACTGAAAGGTTTGTTAGGATCCAGTATAGGCCAATTTTCCATCCAAAGTAAAATCAATAGTGATCATCGATACTGTTCAGAAAAATAGATCTAAGCCATGTCTGATTTCTTTTCACCCTTTCCCTCGGCATCTTTGTCAATCCATCTCCAGCAAGTGAATTGAAGCTCCAGCCTAGTGAAATGGGAATGGTTTCCATGACAACAGATTTTTGCTCTGTTAGTTAGAATCTAAGATTTGACTCCCACAGAAATAAATCTCACTATGGGAATTGGTTGATTTTATAAATGACTAAATAACTGTGCAATCATTTCCAAAGAAAAGCCTGTTAAAAGCTTGTGCGAGCAAGGATGGGTTATGTGAGGTGACTGCTGAATCTGCCACTGGCATCACACAGACAGAGCAACGTGCACGGAAAAACCTATTCAGAGCTGCAGTTTGCTCCATTCTGTACCCGCCAAGTGTGGGCTGCACAGCCTGGCCCTCCTGTGAATTTCAATGATGTTTTCATCTGAGGTAGAGGGAACAGATTTGAGAGCACCTCACAGCAAATGACAAGTGTTCACCCCCAAATGTCTCTCCTCTTTTTCCCAGAAACTATTAGTTCCCTGAAAAGAAGAAATTTCCAGAGCTGTTCTTAAGTATGATATGAATTTAATTGCTTATTATCTATTTCTCTGTTAAAATTAGGTGCTGCTTTTGTCTAAGAATACACTTTTCTCTTTTACCGTGATTTCCCCTTCTTAGTAAAATCATTTTATCAATTAAAAATAACTTAAATATATTACTTATTATATATATTAGAAATATAAAGAAACATTCTCAGGTTTTTAATTTTTATTTCAATACTTCACATGACATTATGTGTTTCAAATAAGGTTTTATAAACATATTTCCTAATAGCGTTTATACAAATCATAATGGTTAATTCTGATTTGTAAGAAAAAATTATTATCAATCTCATTAGTCACTCAGTCTTGTCTGATTCTTTGTGACCCTCAGGCTCCTCTGTCCAAGGGAATTTTCAGCCAAGAATACTGGAGTGGGTTGCCATTTTCCTCCTCCAGGGGACTATCCTGACCTAGGGATTGAACTCATGTCTCCTGTTGCAGGAGGATTCTTTACCTGCTGAGCTACGGGCAAGGCAGTATGTAATTAACAAAGTGAATTTCATTCCTGAGCCCCCTAAGCCACATTTCCTTCTGAACACAGGGACTTACTGCTGGAGCAGCAAGTTCTGTTGGAGTGAGGTGGTGTCCTCAGCATAGAACTGAAGAGGGAATGGGTATGTGGCATTGAATAAGGATGCTGATTGTTCAAGACTGCGATGAGAACCCTCTGCAGAGTGAGAATTTGATAGCTTAATCAACCCCTCTCTCCCCAGCCTGTGATGCACGATGCTAAGCGGGCTAGTTTTCAAACGCCATTGAAAGTATCCTATTGCGATTCCTCAGTGCCCCACCTTGTCACTGTCCCCAGCCAGCAGAAGACAGTTACAGCTTAATCTGGTAAAGTCTGCCTCTCTGTGTTGTGCAGCTTCCTTGTCCCCCTAGCCTATCCCCTGATGCCACAACTTCTCCTTTCTCCTCTGAAAGCCAGGAAGGATCAGACACTAGTCTGATCCTTAAGAGTGATTGGACAAACATCCTATTATCCTTTCATTGAAATTCATTCACATTAAAATTTTATCTAAACTAAAGATTTCCATTTTAAATCTTTTATTTCTGGTTGTCAAATGAAAGACTTTGTAGTTAAGGAAATTTTTGGTAATGTTGAGAAAAGTGGGAATAATTTTGGTGAGCAAAAGGGACCTTGAAATTAGTTTTACAGATGTGCTTGGCCACAAAGGCAAACCTGAAATGATCTTTATAGGATAAAATTTCTCTCCTCCCACCCCTCCCATTGGACAACTTCCTCCTTAGGGTGAGTGCAGCTCTCTGAAGCCTTTGAAGGCCTGTTCCTATGGCAGGTGCAGATGGAGGAATTGGTGTCCCTTCATCTTGAACCTTTCCCAGGAGCTGAGACTGCTCCACTGCAGTCCTGCCTGCTTCTTCCAGACCTGGCCTTAACCTTCTGGGGGTGAACATAGGGCTAGCCTCCTCCTCTGCCACTTTTAATTATGTAAATATCACACCTATATATTCCTGGCACAAAACATTTAGCTTATTGTTAATAAGGTTTTTTTAAATTTAAATTTATTTATTTTAATTGGAGGCTAATTACTTTATAATATTGTATTGGTTTTGCCACACATCAACATGAATCCACCATGGGTGTACACGCGTTCCCAATCCTGAACCCCCCTCCCATCACCCTCCCTGTACCATCCCTCTGGGTCATCCCACTGCACCAGCCCCAAGCATCTTGTATCCTGCATCGAACCTAGACTGGCGATTTGTTTCTTATATGATATTATACATGTTTCAATGCCATTCTCCCAAATCATCCCACCCTTGCCCTCTCCCACAGAGTCCAAAAGACTGTTCTATACATCTATGTCTCTTCTGCTGTCTTGCATACAGGGTTATCGTTACCTTCTTTCTAAATTCCATATATATGCATTAGTATACAGTATTGGTGTTTTTCTTTCTGGCTTACTTCACTCTGTATAATAGGCTCCAGTTTCATCCACCTCATTAGAACTGATTCAAATGTATTCTTTTTAATGGCCGAGTAATACTCCATTGTGTATATGTACCACAGCTTTCTTATCCATTGGTCTGTTGATGGACATCTAGGTTGCTTCCATGTCCTGGCTATTGCTTATACGAGGTCCCAACATGCATGCATTATATCTCCTATAATGTTTCTATCTCTGAATTTCTAAGAATGTGATTACTTAAGATTTCCCAGGTGGCTCAAGTGGTAAAGAACCTACCTGCGAAGCAGGAGACACAGGAGATATGGATCTGATCCCTGAGTTGGGAAGATTCCCTGGAGGAGGGCGTGGGAACCCACTCCAGTATTCTTGCCTGGGAAATCCCATGGACAGAGGAGCTTGGTGGGCTACAGTCCTTGGGGTCGCAAAGAGCTGGACACAGCTGAGTGACTAGGCACACACACACGCCTGAGACTGCACACTTCAGATGGGACTTGAGCCCAGCCAGAACTCAGTTTGGACTTGAACCCATGGGCTGGGACTCAAACCCACTGCCTTTTAATTGATATCACATACCTGGTCTCAGGACTTAAAGAAGATAAGCTTCTTTATGTCTCAGGACAGAAAGAATCCAGAATGTCATTATAGAATGTTCCATAAAAAATCAGTTTTATGGGAATTGTCTTCTTAATGGTTTCTATATAGAATATAATCTTCTGCCTATTTCCAGTTATATATTTAAAATGACAGAACTCCAGTATGCTGATGGCTAATAGATTTAAGAATGGAGAGAGGTGAGGTATTGGGGAAGAAAGAAATCAGAGGGGGTAGAAAATGTGGTCTCATGGGCAGAGCATCAAACTGATGGCAGGGGTATCAAAGAGGGGAAGGCAGAGAATGGTGGGACCAATGGAGAGAAGAGAAAGGTAAAGCCTTGTGGAGAAAACATGGAGAACAAGCTAGAATCAAAACACCAGACCAACTGGGGCCGTGCTGAAACGCTTGTTAACTCATAAGCTCTCTTGGCTAGTTCCATCTAAAGCAGTTTTATGTGAAATTTGGGAGGAAAGCAAATATTAAGATTTATAACTTTTATCTGTTTTTATTAGATGTACATACAGAACTAATCGAACTCCAACTAATTCTATGACTGCTTTTCAGTTCTCTGCTTGTAGAATGAAACTGAGAAGAGGTGGTGGCTCTGAAATGTGTCAAGGAGGGTAGAATGACATTCTCTAGAATTCCCTTCCCTGGATGTCCAGTTAGAGTGGGCCACAGGGAGATCCTTGAGGGAGATTTGGAAGAGGGAGGGAATTGTCATTTCATAATATCAGCACAGTGAATATCTAGCTCTACCAAGTTGGATTCCCCAGTCATTGCACATTAAGAGCTTTTCAGGGTTCAACTGGATGTCTGGCAGCTTACGGAAGGATCATCACACAGGGTGTCCCTGCCATGTGAACGTTTGACTGCAGAGGTCAGGTTGGATAGCACGCCTGTCCTGAGAATTCTCACCTCACAGACTTTACAGACAGGAGTCATGTACAATGTGACAGCCTAGGAAGAGAGTCACTAGGGCTCTTCCCCAGTGAGAATGATAGCAGGGTGCTGAGCATGTCTTCCCCCATATTTTTAAGCGATCTTCTCAACAGAGCACTGATAAGACAGTTCACACATTTGTCTGTCTGCCTGTCCATCCATCAGATCCTTCTATTCAGTGTGTCCTATGTCAAGGTCATTGGTTAGTTAGTAAGGGCACAAACACCAACATGACCCCAGACTCTGCCCTGGAGAAGCTGGTGATCTAGGATAGTGGAAGTGAAGTGAAGTGAAAGTCACTCAGTCACGTCTGAGTCTTTGCGACCCCATGGACTATATAGTCCACGGAATTCTCCAGGCCAGAATACTGGAGTTGGTAGCCAGTCCCTTCTCCAGGGGATCTTTCCAACCCAGGGACTGAACCCAGGTCTTCCACATTGCAGGTGGATTCTTTGCCAGCTGAGCCACCAGGGTAGCCCCTAGGACAGAGGGCAGGCATGCAAACTTACATGAATGCCCAAAAATGTTATGGCGTGTGAGCGAGTACCATGGACTTAACAGAAGGCAGTGCTTGGTTCTCCCGTGGTGGGTGTGGGTTAAGAGAGCACCAGGAGGTAAAAGCTCAAGAGTGTCGCATTCCCAACAAGCAGGGCTGTGGAAGGGTAAGACGGCCTGGTTTGATTGGGAACTGTGAGTCGCTCAGCATGGCTGTAGCTGAAAAGAGAGGAGATGTGGTCCAGAGATGTCTTGATGTTCTTTCTCTGCTTCCTGTAGTAAGCAGAGCCATCACTACTCAAGTTGTTGCTAAATTTCTTAAACAAGTAAGCATAGGCATTACTTGATTTTATTCTGCTGGCTTTCAGAAAAGGTCTGAACTCTCATCTCCTTCAGTTCAGTCGCTCAGTCGTGTCCGACTCTTTGCCACCCCATGAATCACAGCACACCAGGCCTCCCTGTCTATCACCATCTCCCAGAGTTCATTCACACTCACGTCCATTGAGTCAGTGATGCCATCCAGCCATCTCATCCTCTTTCGTCCCCTTCTCCTCCTGCCTCCAATCCCTCCCAGCATCAGAGTCTTTTCCAATGAGTCAACTCTTCACATGAGGTGGCCCAAGTACTGGAGTTTCAGCTTTAGCATCATTTCTTCCAAAGAAATCCCAGGGCTGATCTCCTTCAGAAGGGACTGGTTGGATCTTCTTGCAGTCCAAGGGACTCTCAAGAGTCTTCTCCAACACCACAGTTCAAAAGCATCAATTCTTCAGCGCTCTCAGCCTTCTTCACAGTCCAACTCTCACATCCATACATGACCACAGGAAAAACCATAGCCTTGACTAGACAGACCTTAGTCGGCAAAGTAATGTCTCTGCTTTTGAATATGCTATCTAGGTTGGTCATAACTTTTCTCCCAAGGAGTAAGCGTCTTTTAACTTCATGGCTGCAGTCACCATCTGCAGTGATTTTGGAGCCCCCCAAAATAAAGTCTGACACTGTTTCCACTTTTTCCCCATCTATTTCCCATGAAGTGATGGGACAGGATGCCATGATCTTCGTTTTCTGAATGTTGAGCTTTAGGCCAACTTTTCACTCTCCTCTTTCACTTTCATCAAGAGGCTCTTTAGTTCTTCTTCACTTTCTGCCATAAAGGTGGTATCATCTGCATATCTGAGGTTATTGATATTTCTCCCGGCAATCTTGATTCCAGCTTGTGTTTCTTCCAGTCCAGCGTTTCTCATGAGGTACTCTGCATATAAGTCAAATAAGCAGGGTGACAATATACAGCCTTGACATACTCCTTTTCCTATTTGGAACCAGTCTGTTGTTCCATGTCCAGTTCTAACTGTTGCTTCCTGACCTGCATACAGATTTCTCAAGAGACAGGTCAGGTGGTCTGGTATTCCCATCTCTTTCAGAATTTTCCACAGTTTATTGTGATCCATGCAGTCAAAGGCTTTGGCATAGATTGGAAATAGATGTTTTTCTGGAACTCTCTTGCTTTTTCCATGATCCAGCGGATGTTGGCAATTTGATCTCTAGTTCCTCTGCCTTTTCTAAAACCAGCTTGAACATCTGGAAGTTCATGGTTCACGTATTGCTGAAACCTGGCTTGGAGAATTTTGAGCATTACTTTACTAGCGTGCGAGATGAATGCAATTGTGAGGTTAGTTTGAGCATTCTTTGGCATTGCCTTTCTTTGGAATTGGAATGAAAACTGACCTTTTCCAGTCCTGTGGCCACTGCTGAGTTTTCCAAATTTGCTGGCATATTGAGTGCAGCACTTTCACAGCATCATCTTTCAGAATTTGAAATAGCTCAACTGGAATTCCATCACCTCCACTAGCTTTGTAGTGATGCTTTCTAATGCCCACTTGACTTCACATTCCAGGATGTCTGGCTCTAGGTGAGTGATCACACCATCGTGATTATCTCTGTTGTGAAGATCTTTTTTGTACAGTTCTTCTGTGTATTCTTGCCACCTCTTCTTAATATCTTCTGCTTCTGTTAGGTCCATACCATTTCTGTCCTTTATCGAGCCCATCTTGGCATGAAATGTTCCCTTGGTATCTCTAATTTTCTTGAAGAGATCTCATCTCCTTAGCAGTACAGTTTCTCTTGAACCCAGTAATATGTAAGGCAAGTTGTCCTTTAAAATCCAGTATAAGATTTCCCTGGTGGTCCAGTGGTTGAGAATCTGCCTGCCAATTCAGAGGATACAGGTTCAATCCCTGGCCCATGAAGATCCCACATGCCGTGAGGTGACTAGGCCCATGGGCAACAACTATTGGGCCTGCGCACTGGGACTCGCCAGCCACAACAAAAAGCCTGCGCGCTCCAACTACTGAAGCTTACACATGCTAGAGCCTGAGCTCTGCAACAAAAGCAGCTACTGTAGTAAGAAGCCCCTGCACTGCAGTGACAGTAGACCCAGCAGACCAGCATAGCCAAAAATAAATTCTTTTAAATCCATTCAGTTCAGTTCAGTCGCTCAGTTGTGTCCGACTCTTTGCGACCCCATGAATCGCAGCATGCCAGGCCTCCCTGTCCATCACCATCTCCCGGAGTTCACTCAGACTCACGTCCATCGAGTCCGTGATGCCATCCAGCCATCTCATCCTCTGTCATCCCCTTCTCCTCCTGCCCCCAATCCCTCCCAGCATCAGAGTCTTTTCCAATGAGTCAACTCTTCGTATGAGGTGGCCAAAGTACTGGAGCTTCAGCTTTAGCATCATTCCTTTAAAAGAAACCCCAGGGTTGATCTCCATTACAGAATCCTATTTACCCTTAAGTTTTAACTGTTTGATATATCATCATTAAGGCAATGCTCCACTATTTCAGAAAGCCTCAAGGATTATTGATTTTGGCACAATCAACCAACAAAGGCAAAGAAGGGCTGGGCTGGACTTCTGAATTCACAAATCACACCAAACTTTACCTAGTTTAGCTAAGTACTATGATAAGCTTTTCTTATTCTTTCATCAAGATTGAAAAGACTGATTATACTGGGTCTCACTGTGACTTAGCATTTAGCAGGTATACATGTTGTGGAGCCCTGCCCTTCCTAATCCTCCCAGACATGCTCATTACAGTGCTGCTAACACTGGTCAGAACAACTTGGGAATGGCCTTCAGGAAGAGGTAATATCCCTCTGTTTTTTTCATTTGCTCATTCAACACACATATACACATAGAGTAGCACTTACTCTAGGGTAGACACTGTTCTGTCTATTGGAGACAGGTGGTGAACAAAATAAGTTACTGCCCTAGTAGAATTCATATACTGCCGAAAGCAAAAGAACAAAGCTTGATTATCTGTATCTAATATATGATATTATATATATGGTCTGTCTAGTCAAGGCTATGGTTTTTTCAGTAGTCATGTATGGATGTGAGAGTTGGACTGTGAAGAAAGCTGAGCACCAAAGAATTGATGCTTTTGAACTGTGGTCTCTTGAGAGTCCCTTGGACTGCAAGGAGATCCAACCAGTCCATCCTAAAGGAGATCAGTCCTGAATGTTCATTGGAAGGACTGATGTTGAAGGTGAAACTCCAATACTTTGGCCACCTGATGTGAAGAGCTAACTCATTTGAAAATACCTTGATGCTGGGAAAGATTGGGGATGGGAGGAGAAGAGGAGGACAGAGGATGAGATGGTTGGATGGCATCACCGACTCAATGGAGATGAGTCTGAGTGAACTCTGGGAGTTGGTGATGGACAGGGAGGCCTGGCATGCTGCAGCCATGGGGTCGCATAGAGTTGGACACGACTGAGCGACTGAACTGAACTGATCTGATGGTCTCCATCTCTTTCTACCCATCTATCTATCCACCCATCTATTCATCTATCTTCCTACCCATGATGTCAGGTGGTGACAAGAGCCTTGAAGGAAAACAAAGTGAGGTAGAGAGGAGAGAGAGAAAGTGAGTTTGTCCATGGGCAAGCAGTGAGGACTCACAAGGAGAGCCTTTCTCAGAAGGTACCCTTTCAGTAGAAACCTGAATAAAGCATGAAAGCAAATCAGGTGACTATCTCGGAGAAAACTGATCCATGCAGAGGGAATGTGCTTAGTAGGTTTGAGAAGTGGCAAAAAGATGAGTGTGAGGGTAGGAGAGGGGTTCATAGGGAAGGGCCCAGTCACATAAGGCTTAAAATTTTTTTAAATAATGTAAATGTATTTATTTTAATTGGAGGCTAATTACTTTGCAATATGGTATTGATTTTGCCATACATCAACATGAATCTACCACGGGTGTACATGTGTTCCCCATCCTGAAGCTCCCTCCCACCTCCCTCCCCATACCATCCCTCCGGGCCATCCCAGTGCACCAGCCCCAAGCATCCTGTATCATGCATGGAACCTGGACTCGTGATTTGTTTCATATATGATATTATACACATTTCAATGCCATTCTCCCAAATCATCCCCCTACTCCCTCTCCCACAGAGTCCAAAAGACTGTTCTATACATCTATGTCTCCTTTGCTGTCTCGCATACATGGTTATCGTTACCATCTTTCTAAATTCCATATATATGTGTTAGTATACTGTATTGGTGTTTTTCTTTCTGGCTTACTTCATTCTGTATAATAGGCTCCAGTTTCATCTACCTCATTAGAACCAATTCAAATGCATTCTTTTTAATGGCTGAGTAATACTCCATTATGTATATGTACCACAGCTTTCTTATCCATTGGTCTGCTGATGGACATCTAGGTTGCTTCCATGTCCTGGCTATTAACACATAAGGCTTTAAAAGTAAGGAATTCTTGAAAGTAACTGATGGAAAGCCATTAGACAAATTGATATTACCTGATTTATCAATTACATAAAATAGTTATTATAACCACAGGAAATTCTCCCCACGGAAGACAGTATTTTCCAAAAGATGGCCATATCTATATATTTATCTCTTTCTACATGTACTTCTAACAACGCGACCCACCAAGAGAAGTGGTCTGTGTTTGCTCTCCTTAAAGTTGGAGAGAGTCTTGGGATTGTCCCAATCGCTGGAGTATGACAGAGGGAACTTGTATACCTTCCAAGGCTAGGTCATAAGGAGGATAAAGCTTCCTTCTGTGTGGTTTCCAATCTCTCACTCTCTCTCTCCCCTTTCTTCCCTTGCTCTCTCCATGGATACTCACCATAGGAACTCACCTGCCAGGCTGTGAGGAAGCCCAGACCGCTTGGAGAAGCTGATGCTGAGAGGCTTCCTGCAAACAACCAGCCACACAAGTAAGCCTCCTGGGATAGCATTCTCCAAACCTGCACAAGCCTTCGGATGACTTTGACATCAGCTAACATCTGACCACAACCTCATGAGAGACCCTGAGCCAGAATCACCAGGCCAAGCCACTCCTGATTCCTGACCCATGGAAACTGCAAGAGATGATGAATTGTTTTTAGTCCCTAAGGGGTGTCACTGAGGGCTAGATCATGTAGGGCTTTGTAGGTCAACGTAAAGAGCCTGGATTTAGTTCTGAGCCTGATGGAAAGTCATTGGAGAGTTTTTAGTAAGGAAATGATAGGCTCTGATTTACCAGTTTCAATAATTATTATCATAACCAGATAACAACAGGAAACCCTCTTTGTCTCTGAACATTATATCTTTTCTCCTTCTTCCTACCTCTTCACCTCATCTCTCTCACTCAGTTTCTCTTTGATGTCCCTCTCCCTTGCCGTTGCTCCTTTCCTTTCTCTCCATTACTCACAATCCTTCCCTCCGTGGCCTCCTCAGTACCACTCAGAGGAGCTGCGATTCTCTCAGCCAAACCACTGCTCTGGAGCAAGTGGTGAAGAAAAATTTGGTGTGGGTGAGGTGAAGGCAGGCAGGGCTTACCTGGCAGGCCTCTGCTGCACATCGAGGTTGAGAGATTCTTACACAAAACACCCAGGAAAAGATGCACTCACCTAACTTGCCAGTGTGGGTGTAATTAGCAGAGGAGTATAGTGCAAATAGCTAAATCATCCTAAACTTGGACTTTAGTGTGGGCTCCCCGAAGAAAAGATGGAACAGTCAAACAATCCATACTTTTTATACAACAGGCACAATGGTCCAGCTACTGAATTCTACTAATACCTTATCTGGCTTGTCATTAGATTAATTCTCTCACCATATATTTCCTTCAAATCATTAGGTGGAAAAAAGTGGGAAAAAAGTGGTGGAAAAAAAGACCTATAAATGTTGTAAAGCAATTTGCCAACTTTCTAACACTTGAGGAGATTCTTTGCAAATAACAAAAGGGCCAAGGTTTATAAGAAAGATTAATAAGAATTGCTTTTTAGTTAATAAAGACTCTTTAAAATCTTTTTACCCCCTGTTGTGTGTCTGCTGGAATTCCTCTTCTCAGGGGAATTAAGTTTGATCATCAACAGCCTAGTCCTTTAGTGTTTTAGCTATTGTTGTTATTAGCAACATTTAATTTGTGTTTAATCCCTATGGGTTTGATTTTTGAATGGGAAAGAGACAGTGATTCTGTTACCTGAAGCAGCACAATCTGACAGCTCATCACTCTTAAATTGATACAAGTCCTTGTTTTCAAAAGTAGAGTTTTGATGTAGGCACGGAGGTTGCCAAGATTCTCTAACTCAGTTTAGCTACTGTCACTATGCACTCAGACTCTATTACTTAAGCAGGTTCCTCTTCAACCCTCATTTTTGCCTCCAGATACCGATATCACTGGCTATAAATCTCTAAGTGTTAAGAGTTAGGGTTTGGCGGTCACATCACTTTATTATCTACCTGCAATGCAGGAGACCCCAGTTTGATTCCTGGGTCTGGAAGATCCACTGGAGAAGGGATAGACTACCTGCTCCAGTATTCTTGGGGTTCTCTTGTAGCTCAGCTGGTAAAGAATCCACCTGCAATGCAGGAGACCTGGGTTCGATCCCTGAGTTGGGAAGATCCCCTGGAGAAGGGAAAGGCTAATCACTCCAGTATTCTGACCTGGAGAATTCCATGGACTGTTTAGTCCATGGGGTCACAAAGAGTCAGAGGTGACTGGGCAACTTTCACTTTCCCTGATGGCTCAGCCGGTAAAGAATCCGGCTGCATTGCAGGAGACGTAGGAGATACAGGTTCAATCCCTCGGTCAGGAAGATTCTCCACAGGAGGAAATGGCAACCCATTCCAGTATTCTTGCCTGAAAAATCTCATGGACAGAGGAGCCTGGTGGGCTACTGTCCAAAGGGTCGCAGAGAGTCGGACACAACTGAGTGACTTAAACACACACATCACGTTATTAGTACACAATGTAAACCCCATGGGTTTCCCTGATGGGTCAGATGTGAAGAATCCACTGCCGAAGAAAGAGATGTGGATTTGGTCCCTGGGTTAAGAAGATGCCCTGGAGAAGGAAGTGGCAATCCACCCCAGGATTCCTACCTAGGAAGTCTCATGGACAGAGGAGCCTGGCAGTCTACAGTCCATGGAGTCACAAAAAGACTGACATGACGTAGCGATTAAACAACAGCAACAATGAACCCCTAACTTCTCCCTGACACTGATGGAGAGAACTTGTCATATATCTGTAGACTAAACCAACAAAAAACTCAGAATTGAAAAGAATCTTGAAAAATATTTTGCACAAAGCACTGTTATTGCATATGTATGAAATGTTTTATTAATGATATTAAGATGAACTTTATTTTAGGTATTCTCACAGTATTTATCAGACTTTTAAGGGCCCCAAGGTGAGTCAAGCTGTCAAGTCCATTTCCTCCCAGTCCTGAGGGGAATCCTCTGTTTTTTTCTGATAATATCTTTTAAAGAGCTTAGTCTTTATGGAGGGGTGTGTGTGTGTGCGCGCACGTGTGTGGTGGGGGGCTCTTATTAATGGGAAGAAATGCCCTGTGTACAATGACAATAGAGTATGAAGCTTCAGTGAAAATGCAGAAAAGTTCATTTGACTCAATCTGTAGTTCATAGTTTACAGTCTTCGGGAATGTTTCAGACAAACAAGCTCAACTGCAAAATTGATCAAAACAAGTATTCTTAGGGACGAGAGGGGTTATAAATTATCACCCGAAGGTAAAGAATAATATTTATAGGCAAAGCTGAATCTACAAGGGTCTGTTGTTTTAAAATCTTTAATAAAGGAAGCTGTCAATTTAGTCGGCCATGATCTCTAAAGATAGATGAATGGTGAACCTGAATTTTATTTTATTTTTTTAAGGAGTTTTAAAAATTTTAATTTAATTTAAAAAAACTTTGTATTTTGTATTGGGGTATAGCTGATTAACAATGCTGTGATAGTTTCAGGTGAACAGCAAAGACTCAGCCATACATGTATCCATGCTTCCCCCAAATCCCCTCCCATCCAGGCTGCCATGTAACATTGAGTAGGTCCTTGTTTGTTCTCCATTTTAAATATAGCAGTGTGCCATCATTTAAAAGTGGACATTTAATTTCCAAATATATGGGGTTTTATGGTATCTTTGATATTATTAATATTTCTTATTTTGATATTAATTTCTTATTTAAATGCTTTCTTCTCCACAATCATCAGATGTGTTTTTTCAGTCTTTTGACTTCACTGAGGCTTTCAATGACTAAGTCAAAGATCTCTCTTGGTAATGTCACATTGTACTTGAATATGTGGGTTATTTCCAAATATCTTTTGATATTGATTTCTAATATAATTCTACAGTGATAAAAGCACAGACTCTGTATGATTTCAATACCTTTAGACCATGAAATTTCTGTACCTTGTTTTATGTCCCTGGATAAGTTCCAGTTGATTTATAGTCTATGGGAACTGAATCTGTATCCTGCTGTTTTGTGAAAACTGTATAATTCTTAATTATGTTGAATTGGTCCACAGTGCTTTTAAGGTCTACTATATCCTTCTAGTTTTCTGTCTATTCATTCTATTAATCTATGAGAGTTTGATATTGAAATGCCAATGAAAAATCATTTACTTACTTAAAAAAATAATTGTAACATATAGTAGGGTCTGTATTTTCCAAGTCTCGTGTAAATGTGTTATCATACATTCAGAATTCAAAAAATAAAGAAGAAAAAATATAGATCAGTGTGTACAGGCAACCATAAGTTTGTTCTCTAAGTCGGTGAGTTCCTTTCTGTTCTATAAGTTTGTCTGTATCTTTTCTTCTTGGATTACACATATGAGGGATGTCATATGATATTTCTCCTTCTCTGTCTTACTTCACTCAGTGTGACAATCTCTAGGTCCATCCATGTTGCTACACATGGCAGTATTTCACTTTTTTAACAGCTGAGTAATGTTCCATTGTGTATAGGTACTACATCTTTATCCAGTCCTCTGTCAGTGGGCTTTTAGGTTGCTTCCATGTCTTGGCTATTGTAAACAATGCTGCAGTGAACACTGGGGGGAATGGATCCTTTTGGATCATTTTTATCTCTGGATTTATATGCCCAAGAGTGGGACTGCAGGGTCATATGGTAGCTCTATTTTTAGTTTTTAAAAGAATCTCCATACTGTTCTTCATAGCAGCTGTACCAATTTACACTTTCACCAACAGTGTAGGAGGGATCCCTTCTCTCCACACCCTCTTCAGTATTTATTGTTTATAGATTTTCTGATGATAGCCATTCTGGCTGGTGTGAGGTGATGGCTCATTTTAGTTTTGATTTGCATTTCTCTAATAATTAGTGATTCAACCTGAATTATAAAAATTCATTATCTTAAAATTTAGTAATTGAAGTTCAGGGAGCATCTCAGAGTTAGTTAATCTTTCTTTAGAAATAATTTTGATATCGTTTTGAGAGTATGATTTACGACTCACACAGAAGACACTGTGCTCATTTGGCTTATTACTTTGAAGTTACCTTAAATTATTGCACTAGGTTTAAATGTCATCAATCCTAGGAAGCACCATCATTTTATGTTCCAAGAAGGAAGAAAAGCATTGCCAGTTAAACTATGAAGCAGTTTTTTCCTTTTTTAAATGACATGAACTATAAGTCATATCCTGATTGTGGAAATGGAAAAATGTGTGTGGTAGGCAGAATAATGGCCCTCAAACATGTCCGCATCCGATTCATATATGAATATGTTAGGTATTCATATAGATGAATACATGCAGATGGAATTAACGTTGTTAATCAGAAGATGGGGAAATTATTCTGGATTATAATCACAAAGGTCTTTGCAGTAGAAGACAGAGGCAGAAGAGTCAGAGGGAGATGTGACCTCAGAAGAATTGTCAGAGAGGAGCAAGGTTGCTTTGAGAAAGGAGATAGGGACATTAAGTCAAGCAGTGTGGTGGCCTCTAGAGGTTAGAAAAGGCAAGGAAATAGATTCTCCTCTAGAGCCTCCATAAGGAATGCAACCCTGCTGACACCTTGGTTTCAGCTGGGAGAGACCTGTATTGGATTTCTAACCCACAGAATTGTAGCAGACAATAAATCTGTGATGGTTCAACCCATAAACTATGCATAATTTTTTTATGGCAGGGATAGGCAGCTAATACAATGTACATCTTAGAATCCATGACTATAACTTATACAAATTTGAAGATTATTATATTTATGTTTTATTAGATATATAAATTTATGAGACTTATTCAAATGTTATTAATAAAACAACTTTAGACAAGACTGAAAAACTGATTATGCACTCCTCTGCCATAGGGGACAAGCTTCATTAGGGTGTATAAATTCAGATAAATATGTCCAGAAACCAATTTCATTACTCAGCATTCCACTTTATGTCTCTGACATTTTGCTCATTTCTATTTATTACAGACATGAAACAGCAAACTATTACAATGGGACAAAATAATGCCTATGCATTCATAATCCCTGATCCAGCTGAAAAATTAGAATATTTCAGAGTATTGAAACCTCTCTAACCAGATCAGAAATTAGTTTTTAGTCAGTGAATCTTTATTATATAATGGAATGAAAAACATTAATTGATATTTATTTGGCTTCAATATTTTAAAATAAAATTTTTTGTGTTAGTCCTTAGTCTATCACATAATACATTCATTCCATACAAATGCATAGTTTGCAACGGTACTACTAATCCAAAGCTGAATTTCTAAAAACAAAACAAAATAAACAAATATATCTTTGAATAATCCCCAGCACCAGATATACTACACTCCAGATCCCAGATCTCATAATCTCATGTAAAAAACTTGACATTAAACAAATGAGTCCAACATTTTCCTGGCAGTTTGAAAATGTCACCTCACATGGGCACAGCGAGCTAGCCTTCAGAGGGCACAGTACTCTGAATACAAAATAGATGACCTAGGTATTGGTTTAGAGCAACAGCTCAGCAAACTACCAAAGAAAATTATTGTTTTGTATCCTTATGCCACTATCCTTCTTTCTAGTTTCATAATCCGAGGATCTTAATTGTATGTAGCTGGTCCAAGATCTTGGTTTTTCCTGGCCAATAGTGTTTTCTTTTTATTTCTTTGTTTCCTCTATCATTGTTGTCTTGTCATACATTATGTAATCTGCCCAAGCCTTTCCCTGATCTCCTTCAAATTGAAGGTCACTGTTTCCAGCTTCTGGGATCAAGAAGCAAATATTATTAAGGTGAAATAGAGATTTAAGGCAATATTTTCTACCTTAATATTTACCTGACTTGGCTAAGCTTCTGCCCATCAGATTAAAAAAAGGAATAAATGAGCCCACCTCCCATTCATTAACAGAATTGTTCTGGAGACTTCACTTTTCAGAGCATTTATCGACAAGGCTCTTTGGGTAGCCAGCATAGCACTTTAGACGTACTGTATCTGCATGGCCATGGATGCTGTGCTCTAAGTCTTCCCATCCTTATTTAATCACCCTAAAACTCCCCACTCTTTGACAGAAATCGCTGCTCATACTTTCAGTGGGAAGTAAATTGCTTGGGTGGTCTCAGCAGCAAATGACTGAACTAATGAATTGTTCTATTATTGTTATTAGCCTGATTATTTGAAGCGTCACTCATTTTACAGGATTAAGATGTTTCTGTTTTCTAAAAATAACCCAAGGAAATTTACAAATATTCTTTTTGTTGTCCTCAAGAAGGTTATCAAGCAAATCATATTATTTCCTCTTGAAGATGAAGGAATTTGTTTTCTGGAACTCATTAAAATTAATATTAAAACTTGAGTCACCTATCTAATAGTAATATTCTATCTGCTAAAATAAAATACATTAAATTTAATATTACTGCTTTGTCACACTTAACATTTTTTTCTTAGATTTTATCTTTTAAATCTGCTTGCCAACTGTTCGTTTGTGACCCACTGAAAATATGACATACATGGAGAGAATAGCACTGTATAATATATCAGCATATTTCAGAAGATATGAAAATCAAGTTTTATTTTTGTTATAAAATAAAAATCTGGTCTTTTAATCTGAATTTATCTTTCTTCTAGTAATATAATCTGTTGACTAAAAAGACAAATCACCAAGCTTATAAAATCCAGCAATTAAAAAAATTGTTTTTGAGACCAAAACATTTGTGTACGGCTAAACCATCTCTCTGGAATTCAGTAAGAAAGAAGAGGTAGGTGGAAAAGATGTCTACAGAGTCACAAGATACACAAGGTTATCCAATAAAAGATCAATTCAAGATAATTTGCTTAAAGGGGAGAAATTTGGGCCCTGATTCCAAGACAATTTAGTCTGATTTTAAATTGAATTCTAACAACTTCCTTTATTTATTTTTGAAGTCGACAACTCATTAAAAGTAACATTTTTATAAACAGATTTCAGCAAGAGGCAACAGCAGATCACCTTTCAGTAAAGCGACTGAAAAGTGAAAATGGAGAAAAGTCCCACCGTAATCTAGGGGCCTGGGCTAGCACCTCTCAACCTCCTTCAGTAGGGCTGAGGGGTCCTTGCAGTACAGCACAACACAGTCTTGCACTGGAACTCAGACCTGAAATTGATCTAGTCCAGACATAACCACTGATTATCCGAGTGTCCTGAGCTAGTTACTGAGGTGCTGTGAGCCTCACATGCACAGAATGGGAAGACTTATTCCTGCCTTGACTACTCTATCAATGTACAGGATGGGAAGACTAAATGAGATCACAGTATCTATTAGTGGTAAAGAACCCGCCTGTCAATGCAGAAGATATAATATATGTGGGTTCAATCCCTAGGTTGGGAAGATTGCCTGGAAAAGGAAATGGCAACCCACTCCAGAATTCTTGCCTGGGAAATCCCGTGGACAGGGGACCCTGGCAGAATACAGTCTATAGGATTGCCAAGAGTCAGACACAACTGTAGTGATTTAGCATGCATGCTTGTATTAGTTAGGTTATTGATTCAGCTGCATGTGGATTCTTTCCACCAGAATCAAGACTGTATTTCTCAGCCTCTCTTGCAGCTTTGTGTAGCCCTAGAACTAACTTCTGGCCATCGCAGTGGTGAGAACGCAGGTGTGATGGTGAGAATGCAGGTGCAGTGATGAGCAAGCCTGGGTCAAGAGGACAATGGCAATAAGACCAAAGGGGCATGGTTCCTGATGATATGCTCAGATATACTCAGCTCAGACTTTTATAGAAAAGAAGCAAATTTCTATCATGTTTGAATGCCTTCAATTCAGCTGCATGTGGCGTGTCTCTATCACACTAAATCAGGATGACCTGTGAATTCTGGATGGGATTTGCTATTTTTGAAGAATAAGAAAAACATGGCTGTTTCTTAAACTTAAAAATTATATTCTTATCCCTCCACATACAAGTAAAAATTCTCATGATGGTCTGTATTTTTCTTCAGAGATTGTAGTAGGAAACAAGGATTGTGGAACCCACGGGCTGACTATATAGTTCTCCAAGTTTTCTAGGGCAGGTCAGAATGTGCTTTTAAGGAAGAAGTGATGAGATGGAAGTGTAGTTGGCCAGGCCTTGGACTAGCTCAATATTAGTGCAAAGCCCCCTCCTCCCCATAATGGCTGTTGGGAAATCAGTTCTCTCCTCCAAGGATGGAAACAGTGGAGCACAGAGGATCAGAGAGAGGGAGAGGGCAGAGATTTTTTTCATTTTCCCTAAATACCACTTCTGCAACATCTTCTGATGTTACCATGGTTACCACATGACTTTTGAGTTAATTTCTACAGAAACAGCAATTGTGGACACTGATAAGCATAGCGTTTACCCACGAGCCTTCATTAAGAATAGGAAATACAGGCCAACTGCTAAAAATATACATGATGGGATAGTTTTGTCTTTCAACATTTGCTTTTGATTGTTTACCACAAACTGGGGACACAGAATTGAGGACACAATGAAAAGACAGGGGGAAAATACAGCTATGTGAGGGAATTTAATATTTCTCTACTATGGCTGCGGACATCTAACGATCAGTATAGCTTCTTTAGAATACTGGTGACTAGCAAGACCCTAAAACCAGGTTCCAAATAATTCACTGAGTGGAAAATGTGCAATAAATTCTGTAAAAAGAAATGTTTTATCCTAGTTTCAAGATTTTTATGGCTTTCATTTTAAAAAAATCCACTAAACTGGAATATGGGGATGAATCACCTCCTGCCTGGAAAACTTCAGAATTTGTAATGGGTTTTCTAGCTTCCTGTTTCCTCCTTCTGTAAAAAAAAATGCACTTGACTGGGAGGATAGTCTTCAGAAAGCATTTCTATCATATTATTTATTTGACAAGAGTCTAAATATTATTATTTTTGGGGTCAATTCTCACTCTCTAGATTACCTTTGAAGTCCTCCATTGGCTAATCTTCCTGCTGCCATCTCGTCAACCTCTACTCCTTCATTACTTCTTAGGTCAACATCAGAACATACTTTGCACATATCATACTTTTCCTATTTTTATAGAACTGCTGCTGCTGCTGCTAAGTCGCTTCAGTCGTGTCCGACTCTGTGTGACCCCATAGACGGCAGCCCACCAGGCTCCCCTGTCCCTGGGATTCTCCAGGCAAGAGTACTGGAGTGGGGTGCCATTGCCTTCTCCTTTATAGAACTATACAGCTGCTTTTATTCAACATTAAGTTTTTGAGATTCATTCATACTGTTACATTTTCATTCCTTTGTGTTGATGAGTAGTATTCCACTATGTGGATATTCCACAATTGTTTATCCATGCTCCTACTCACAGACATTTGGGCTGTTTACAGTTTTAAGTTATTATGAATATGACTACTATGAATATTATTGCAAACATATGCTTTCATTATTCTTGGGTAAATACCTGAGAATGGTATTTTTGATTCATAGTGTAATAGTGATCAATTCATTATTGATCTGTGTTTAAATCTATGAGAAATTGTCAATTTTCTAGAAATCATTTATTCTCTCATCAGTGATGGAAGAAATTTCTAGTTGCTTCACACCTTTGCTAGTATTTGATACTGTCAGTCTTTTTAATTATATAAATAATGTATTAAGTATAATGTAAAAATAATTATAATGTATAATATAAAGTGGGGCTTCCCTAGTGGCTCAGTGGTAAAGAATCCACCTGCAGTTCAGGAGATCTGGGAGACATGAGTTCGATCCCTGGGTCGGGAAGATCCCCTGGAAGAGGGCATGGCAACCCACCCCAGTATTCTTGCCTGGAGAAGCCCATGGACAGAGGAGTCTGGTGGTCTATAGTCCACATGGTCACAAAGAGTTGGACAGGACTGAGGCAACTGAGCACATAACATAAAATGATATATTATTGTGGTTTTAACTCATATTTATTTAACGATTAATGACTTTTGAGTACTTTTTCATGTGCTTAGTGACCATTCCTCTGCTTTCTTTGGTAAAGTGTCTGTTCAAGTATTTGTCATCTTAACATTGGATTGTTTGCCTTTTATTGCTGGAATATATATACCAGATTCAAGTTCTCTGATATATGTTTTATATCTTGATGCCTTTTGACTTACAAAAAAATTTTAAATTCTGATGAAATTAATTTCTATACTGTTTTTCTTTTAAGGTTAACACTTTCTGTGTCCTCCTTAAGAAATTTTTGCTTTTTGAAAACTGAAAATATACCCTTCTGTGTTGTCTTCTAGAAGCTTTATGGTTCCAACTTATACTTTTAGGTCTAAGATCCAATTTAAATTACTGGGAATATCCCTAATTCTTTCTGGAACATTCTAGGAAATTTCTTTCTTCTTTCTCATGGGGAAACTTAACTCTCACTCCTGAAATAGTGGTCTTCATACTTTGTCTTATTACATGAGGAAAAAAAAAAACTGAAGGAGGATAAAGTAATTAGACTTCGATGACAAATCTTTTTGGTATGTCTGACCCCCATCCAGTCATCCAAGGAAAGTTCCCTAACCTCTGAAATAGTGAACTATTCTTTGTATTTTTCTATATGCTTGCCATAGAATCAGTTATGGACTAACAGATTGCACTCCCGTATCTAAATAAGGATTTAAAAAATAAGACAGCTCGCCCAGCACATAGGAGGAATTCAATTTTTAGTGGACAAGGTTCTGAAAAAAAAAACACTGCAGATATGGAACAAAGCTTTTCCATGGAGATAACACAAAGAAAAAAGAAGCCTTACCTTTGAAAACTTTTTAAAAATTCATATTTAATACAGAATCAGAATGACTTTTTCAGGTTACTGAGGTTTCAACTCCTTTCTTTCTTACAGACTATTTGAATAGCTCTTACTCTCATTTAAGAAAGAATTGTTCTCTTTTTAAAATGTATTTGCATTTGCATTAAGTGTTTGCTCTTAAAAAGTCCTTCTGCCTAAATTGCTTCCTAATATTGCTAAGCGACACTATGAAATTTGTACAAAATCAGATGACTTGACAGAGAGCAATGTACAGTGTAGAGAAAGCAGAGGTAGCAAATCTTTTCTAACTAGCACCTCTGGGCCCCAAGGAAAAGTAGCTTATTTCAGAATTCAGATTTTTTAGTATCTGTGAGTTAAAAAAGAAGAAATATTTAAGACAAGTGAGTAATAAGAAGGCTGCTGCTGCTGCTGCTGCTAAGTCACTTTAAGTCGTGTCCGACTCTGTGCGACCCCAGAGATGGCAGCCCACCAGGCTCCCCTGTCCCTGGGATTCTCCAGGCAAGAACACTGGAGTGGGTTGCCATTTCCTTCTCCAATGCATGAAAGTGAAAAGTGAAAGTGAAGTCGTTCAGTCGTGTCTGACTCTTAGCGACCCCATGGGCTGCAGCCTACCAGGCTCCTCCATCCATGGGGTTTTCCAGGCAAGAGTACTAGAGTGGGGTGCCATTGCCTTCTCCGAATAAGAAGGCAGATAACTCAGTTGATGAGTGGGCAAATTACTTAGCTGACTACACATAAAAGAGGATACTAAAATGATCAGAAATCATACGAAAATGTTCTCAATACCACTGGCTATCACAATACTGATAACACTATACATGTGTGCTTAGTTGCTCAGTCATGTCGAATCTTTGTGACCCCATGGACTATAGCCCACCATGCTTCTCTGTCCATGGGATTCTCCAGGCATGAATACTGGGATGGGTTGCCATGCCCTCCTCCAGGGGATCTTCCCAACCCAGGGATCATACTCAGGTCTCCTGCATGGTAGGCAGATTCTTTGCCATCTGAGCCATGAGGGAAGCCCAAGAATACTAGAGTAGTAGCCTACCCCTCAGAGAAGGCAGTGGCACCCCACTCCAGTACTCTTGCCTGGAAAATCCCATGGACAGAGGAGCCTGGTGGGCTGCATGCAGTCCATGGTTTGCTAAGAGTCGGACACGACTGAGCAACTTCATTTTCACTTTTCACTTTCATGCATTGGAGAAGGAAATGGCAACCCACTCCACTGTTCTTGCCTGGAGAATCCCAGGGACGGGGGAGGCTGGTGGGACGGGGGAGCCCCTCCTGTCTATGGGGTTACACAGAGTTGGACACAACTGAAGCGACTTAGCAGCAGCAGCAGCCTATCCCTTCTCCAGGAGATCTTCCTGACCCAGGAATCAAACTGGGGTCTTTTGCATTGCAGGCAGATTCTTTATCATACCTCTATATATCTACCAGCATAACTAAAGTGAAAACACAATTAATAGCAAGTGTGAGTGAGGATGAAGCACAAGCTGGAATCAAGATTGCCAGGAGAAATATCAGTAACCTCAGATATGCAGATGACACCACCCTTATGGCAGAAATCAAAGAAGAACTAAAGATTCTCTTGATAAAAGTGAAAGAGGAGAGTGAAAAAGTTGGCTTAAAGCTCAACATTCAGAAAACTAAGATCATGGCATCTGGTCTCATCACTTCATGGCAAATAGATGGGGAAACAGTGACAGACTTTATTTTTTGGGGCTCCAAAATCACGGCAGATGGTGACTGCAGCCATGAAATTAAAAAACACTTACTCCTTGGGAGAAAAGTTATGACCAACCCAGACAGCATATTAAAAAGCAGAGTTATTACTTTGCCAACAAAGGTCTGTCTAGTCAAAGCTATGGTTTTTCCAATAGTCATATATGGATGTGAGAGATGGACTATAAAGAAAGCTGAGTGCCAAAGAATTAATGCTTTTGAACTGTGGTGTTCAAGAAAACTCTTGAGAGTCCCTTGGACAGCATGGAGATCCAACCAGTCCATCCTAAAGGAAATCAGTCCTGAATATTCATTGGAAGGACTGATGCTGAAGCTGAAACTCCAATACTTTGGCCACCTGATGTGAAGAACTGACTCATTTGAAAAGACCCTGATGCTGGGAAAGATTGAGGGCAGGAGGATAAGGGGACAACAGAGGATGAGATGGTTGGATGGCATCACCGACTCAATGGACATGAGTTTGAGTAAACTCTGGGAGTTGGTGATGGACAGGGAGGCCTGGCATGCTGCAGTCCATGGGGTTGCAAACAGTCAGACATGACTGAGCGACTGAACTGAACTGAACTGTGAGTGAGGATGGGGGGTATTGCTGGTGGGAAGGTACTATGGTACCACCACTTGGGAACACTGTTTGGCAGCATGTGCTAACGGTGAGCTTATGTGTACTTGATGCTGCGGCTCCCCTCTTACAGACATAACCCATGTAATTGCTTATGTGTGTGCATCCAAAGACATGTACAATAATATTTATAGCTGCACTACTAGTAATAGCCAGTACCTGGAAACTGCCCAAATGTCCATCAATGGTAGAATGGATAAATTGTGGAAGATTCCTAAAGTGGAATACTATAAAACAATGAAAATGAATGATTTAAAACTACATGCAACAATATGAATGAATCCAACAAACATAACCATAAGCATAAAAGCCATGCTGGAGTGTGTGCTGTCTGATTATATTCCTGTGAAATAGAAACCAGGCACAATTAATATGCTATTAGAAGCCAGGATGCTTATTACCCTTGGCAGGGGCAGCTGGCGGTATTGACCGGAAGGGAGCACAAGGACGCCTTCTGGTGGCTGATAACAATGTTTCTTGATTTAGTGCTCATTATACGGGTGTGCTCAGTTTGTGAAAATTCATTGAGCTGTACATTCACAATTTCTACACTAAAAATTTCTGTAACGTTTCTTTTCTTTTCTTTTTTTTTTTTTTTGCAGCTGCAGGCCTAAACAATTCTAGAAATAATTTCAGAGAACTTTCAATCTGGTACTTCCTCTGGGGTCTGACACAAGCAGAAGCATTAACAATGAGTGGTGATGTGCTGGAGCTGGCTGGTTCTGACTCTCTTCCCAACTCCAAGGTCAGTGCTTTCAACGTTAGGGAAGCTTGAAGTCAGACATAGCAATGCTGCACACCAGTGCTCTACATTTTTCCCCAGTGCACTACAGAATCACAGCAATGACCACCACAGAAACCAAATACCCATTTCTTCTGCATAAATAATAACCACTTGAAATTGAATAAATTTGGCATCTAAAATGAACATCATCCTTAGAGGATTAGCATCAAACTGGCTCTTGCCCTGAGATAAGGAATCCACATCAAGACGCAAACTTAAAAATCCTCATGATGGAGAAGTGAGAAGGCAAGCGCATATTCATCCATTGTTTTCACCTTTTATCTCTCTCAATCAAATCTGAACCCTCATTTTAGGAAGTAAATAAAGCATCTTTTTTATTCCTTTTAAACCACTCCTCTCCACCCTGTCCTTTTCTTTCTCTGCAAGGAGGCAACAATGAGTGTCATCTACAGACAAAGGTCATTACAGACCCACCTGTGGGATGTTCTACCCGGGATAGGGGGGCAGAGGTCACAACTGGGTGGCATGCACTCCCCTCTCTCCACCTGGAAGCCTCTGCCCATTCCTCCATACACTGCCAGCCTCCCTCTCACAGGGCACTGGAGCCCCTGGGGCACTTCCAAGGCCAGGGTAATAGGAAGGGAACGGAAGATGCCGTAGCTATCCGGTCCATCTTCTTTTGATCCCCAGGTATTGAAGCCCCAACTGAGAAACTTGAAATAGTAAGAAAATTAAAGTGTCTCTTCACAAAGGCACAAGCAGCAGGTAGCAGACAGTTTTATCCAAGAAACTCTTGTCAGGGACTCAGAGAGAGACATCAATAAATCTAGATCCCAATTAAACCTGACACCGACGGTGACTCTAGCTCTCATCTCATCTTTACATCCTTATTCTATACATAGGAAGCTGGATGTCCAGGGAAGCCAAGTGGGTTGCCCAAGAGGTAGACACAAGGTCAGAACAGGGGCCTCTATCTCTGTGTCTCTTGCTTTTTCTAATATACTTGGCTGCCACTTTTCTCAATTCCCAGTGGACCCTCTCCCCGACTCTACTCCATGTTATTATTTCTGAAATTGGGTGTACCTTGTAATTCTCTTTAAAATTCTTTTTCTTGTTTATCACTTTTTTTCCTAGAAAAAAATTGAAGCCTGTTATTAATGTTGGTGTCCTGGAATCTATGAAACATTTACATTAGAAAAATATATACCAAAGATTTCTTTGTAGGAAATGTCTCTTGTACATTTAAAATATGATTTTGTTTACATGAAGTTTTCAGGAACACATGCCCACTTGGGGCTGCATTTTGGAAGCACTCCTTAGCAGCTTTTTGCCTGTCAATCTTTTTTTCCAATTTTGCAGTCCTTCTTGGAGTCATGGCCCAAATTCCTCATAAACACCCAGAGGTGAGTGGGAGTCAGGAAGCCTTGGAACAGCCACTGGGGAACAACAGACAGCAGTGTGATGGCCCAGCTGCCCTTGCTCTCAAGCCTTTTTGGGGGTGGGGTCTCATCTATCTGAATTTCTCATTGCCCGCTCCTGACTAACCCAATGTGATGGTGAATTTTGTGTGTCAGTGTGCCTGGATCACAGATACTTGGCTCCACATTATTTCTGGGTGAGGATGTTTAGGATGAGATTAGCATTTGGATCAGTGGACTGAGAAAGCTGATTGCCCTTCCCAGTGTGAGCAGGCATCATCCAGTCCACTGCAGACCTGAACAGAATAAGGTGGAAGAAGGGAAGGTTCACTCCCTGTGACTGACTGCCCCAGCTGGGACATTGTTCTTCCCCTGCCCTCAGGTTGGGGATCACACCATCAGCTTTCCTGGTCCTAAGACTTTCAGACTCAGGGTGAACTACACCACCAGCTTGACCATGTCTCCAGCTTGCAGATGGCAGATCCTAGGACTTGTTAGCCTCTAACTGTGTGAGCCAATTCTTAAAAATAAGTCATATGTATAAATGACTTATTTCCGGTCCCACTTAACAGGAAACAATAGCTCGCACTAATCATGCACTTATTCTGGTCAGGATCTGTTCCAAGGGCTTTGTATCTATCATTCCTTTCATCTTCACAACAGTCCTTAGAGATCAATCTGATTATTATCTGCATTTTACAGATGAGAAAACCAAGGCACAGAGAGGCCAAGTAACTTCCCCAAGTTCACGCAGTTAAATGGTAGAAAATCTAGGGTTTAAACCCAGGTAGTCTACCTCAAGGTCCAAGTTTTTAAGCCCTCCATTGTGTTGCCTGAATAACAGCAGACCCAGGAACAGAACTCAGCTCTTCTGACTCTATACCAGCTCTTCTGGACCAGTACCATGCAGGCAGTTCCATCATAGCTTTTTCATGAAAAGGCCTCTCCAGCTGGGCTCTAGTCCTTTGGCTTCAACTTTCATTATAGCACTTGCTATGTAAGGGCTTAGGGATTCCCTAGTGGCTCAGATGGTAAAGAATCCTCCTGGCATGTAGGTAGACCTGGGTTCAATACCTGAGTTGGGAAGATCTTCTAGAGAAGGGAATGGCAACCCACTCCAGTATTCTTGCCTGGAGAATCCCATGGACAGAGGAACCTGGTGGGCTACAATCCATGATGTTGCAAAGAGCTGGACACAACTGAGTAACTAAGCACACACACACACACACACACACACGGACTTAACTAGAGACCAGTTCTTACATTCTGTCAAGCTCCTTCTGTTTCTTGTTCCTCCTATTTTATTGTCTGTTACCTAGATTCCCACTGTGCCTCTCAGATTCTTCTAGCTTATATATAGTATTGAAATCCTTATCATCATTTGTTCTCAGCCAATGAAGCACTGATGCGGCAACATCACAATGGCACATAAGATTAACTGTTTTTAGGAGCAGGAAGGAAGGAGTCTCATGTATCCTGTAGGTGATATGGTGGCCTCAATAGGGTATTTTAAGGTTTGAAGTAAAGTGATCATGAGCTGTCAGACTTTAGTCCTGGCCCCAAGTCTCAACTTCAACGTGCATGAAACCCTCCTAAGCCAATTTTAATGATGATCATTGTTAAATCAAAGAAACAGTTCCTTGTGGAAAAGTCACTGATATGATATCACATCTCATAGCACAGTTCAAACAGCAAATCCTGTTCTGGCAACAACTGTTCCATGATGTTGGTTTTAATACATCACCCAGAACCAGTTCTTTTCAGAGTTAAAATGGTCACATACCATTATCTGTGTAACCATTATCCAGTCCTCTTTCTGGTGTATAAAAGTGCTTTGTTTATATGATCAAACTGGAAATATCCCTCACTGTATGAATTTTACATTCAGCTATTGAGTAGCCGAATAAACCTGGAGCTAGGTGGTGACTACACAGCCAGTGGTCTCACGCTATAACATCAGTGCCCTAAACTTGATTCAACAACAGTAAGGCCCTTACTCAGCCCACACTGGGCCTTGAGGAAGTTAAGTGAGGATGGCACTATGAAAACAGACCATTTAAATTCCTTAACACGGCTGGGAAGACTAAAGAACAGCAGGAACATAGGGGATGTAGTAGACCACTGATAAATATGGTTTAATCCCTGAAGAAAAATCATGTGATATGAACAAATATGAAATGAAATTAATTTTCAAATCTAATATTTATGCAAATTTTATACCAATTGCTTCAGATTGGATTTTTCTAAAAATACTGGGTTAATTTTTGATGGCTATATTTCACAATAATAACCTCTTGTACATGCAGTTTTTAAAAACTTAATAATCAACCATAACCCCAAGGCAATGGCAACCCACTCCAGTACTCTTGCCTGGAAAATCCCATGGACGGAGGAGCCTGGTAGGCTGCAGTCCACGGGGTCGCACAGAGTCGGACACGACTGAAGTGACTTAGCAGCATAACCCCAAACCATCATAACACTCAAATTAAATGATGTAAATGCTAAGTTGATGACTTTGTTTTCATAAAAGTAAATAGAAGACCTAAGGGAGTGAAACTATAATATAATTCCTCTCAGAGGAGAGGAATTGACCTGTCTTTGGCTAGCCTCCAAATTGGGTAATAATCTTCTATCTACTAATTCATTCTTTCCCAGTTTTGCAGATGAAATTTATAAATTATGCTTTAATTCCTGCCTTCAATGTAAGCAGAGCTTCCAGGTTCTACTAAATATCTGCCATATTTCATTTCAGTGGTGGCTGTAAGTCAATGAATTCTGTGTTTATACTTAGTTAAATCATTTTATGGCATGTTTCAAAAGAAAAGTGTTATGTGAGTTCATTTTTACACAGCCCAGATGTATATGTCGTAGTCTTATTTTAACATTACAGGTGATCGGCCAAGTACATTACAGTAATCTATTGCTGGGATCGCTGCCAGCCCTGAAGCTGCTATCCATGAGGTATGAGCTGAGGAGCTGTCAGCACTGGGACCTTTACTGGGACGGAAGCCAGGGCTGGGAAAGTCAGAGTCAGGCTGGAGGCAGAGGGTGCACAAGCCAGATGGGTTGGTAGAGAGACTCCCTGAAGTTTCTTGGTCAAGGTGCTGGATGAGCAGACTTGACACACACTGGTCAGAGCAAGGCATGGAGATAACCAGGAAGGAAGGCACAGTCATTGCAACCAAACTGGGCCTGCAGACAGGCAGGCAGGAAACCAGCAGATTCACAGGAGACCACAGCAGGAGGGGAGCGGAGGAGTAGAGGGGGCTGGTGGTCAGTAAGGTGCCAACAAGATGGCAAGCAGCGCACCAGAAGCAGGAGAGGAGCGACAGGAGACTCTTTTGCTGCGTCTCATAAGCTTCTTTTGTGCTTTTGGCCAGAGGAGGAACCAATCAGGGAAAAGCCATGCTGCAATGCAGCAGTTCTCCCTTCAAGGGACAAAGGAAAGCCTGTTTCTACAGATACTTCCTTTCCCAGCCTTTATGCTGAATTCCTACCATTAGATAGATCTTTTGAGCAAAGGCACTGTCTACTGAAGGCCAATGTTTAAAAAAAAAAGGACTACCTGGTGGAGGGAGCACAAGATGGTGGAGAAGTAGGTGGATGTGGAGTACATCTCCAGCGGTACAAGCTGCAGATTAAATCCACATGATCAACTAGGAAGACTCTGTGTCTATAGAATATATAAGAGGTCATTGAGAGTTCCCACAAGAGAAAACACACTAGTTCTGATAGCTCTGAACACTGGAGGCAAGAACACATAGGAGCAGGACGTGATTAGAATCTGAGCTGTCCCCACAGCAGGTCCAGAGATCAGCACAGCGTTGGAGGACATCCTGGAGGTGAGGTGGACTGTGACTCCCAGTGAGGAAAAGGACTCTGACAGCAGTGACTCAGGAAAAACATTTATTATTCTTATGTTTTAACTTGTTCTGTAGATTCTTCTGGATTCTTTTTCTTTTCTTCCCCCCTCTGTTGTAGTTGTTGACTTTAATGGCACTATGAAATCTAATTAAGCCTTTGAGCTTTTTTTTTTCTCAGTCACATTTTTTATAGTTGTTATAAACCTCTGCCTCTACATTGGGCTTTTGCAGTTCTGTGGAGTTTTCCTTTTTTTTTCTTTCTATTTTTTTTAAAAAAATTTTAATTTATTATTATTATTTTTCTACATTTATTTCCTAGTTTGTTTTTCCTACTGTTCTTTTCCCCTTGCAGTTAATCTTAATGTATATAAATCTTCTTTTTTTTTTTTTCCTCAGTCACACTTTTTATTGTTATTATAAACCTCTGTCTCTATGTTGGGACTTCGCAGTTCTGTGGAGTTTTCCTTTTTTTTTTTTTCTTTCTTCTTTTGTTTTCTTTTCTATTTTTCATAATTTTAATTTTTTTAACCTATTATATTTTTCTACACTTATTCCTTGTTTGCCTTTCCTACTGTTCTTTTGCCCTTCCAGTTAGTCTTAATGTATATAAATCTTCTTTTTTTTTTTTTTCCTCAGTCACACTTTTTATTGTTATTATAAACCTCTGTCTCTATGTTGGGACTTCGCAGTTCTGTGGAGTTTTCCTTTTTTTTTTTTTCTTTCTTCTTTTGTTTTCTTTTCTATTTTTCATAATTTTAATTTTTTTAACCTATTATATTTTTCTACACTTATTCCTTGTTTGCCTTTCCTACTGTTCTTTTGCCCTTCCAGTTAGTCTTTAATGTATATAAATCTTATTCATCTACCTCTATTTAACTTTGCATATCTATTCTATCTTTCTTTTATTTCTTTCCTTTCCTCTCACTATTTTGTTAGTTTCATTTTCATTGCTTTATTCCTTAATTGGCACCTTTCTTTATCTTTGTTTTCCAGTTTGTGCTTTAGTTCATTCTGTTCTGGTAGATATAATTTTTGGTTTCCTTTGTTCACCAGGTCAATCTATTGTACTTTACTTTTGTTGGACTGTTGTGATTTTCCTTATGGATGTATCTGTATATGTGTATATTCCATTATTTTAATTACTACTTGCCTGATTTTGTAACTGCCATTTGTCTTGGGTTCATCTTTGGTTTCTGGTTCTTGGATATTTGCTTTAATCTCAATGCCATAACAAACCACTTGTGGAATCTCCGTTCCCGACCAGAGATCAAGCCCTGAGCCTTTGGAGTGGGAGCACTGACTGACTACAAGAGAACTAATCCTCGTCGTCGTGAAGTTGCTCAGTCGTGTCCGACTCTTCATGACCCCATGGGAGGATCAAACAGTGAAAACTCACACAAAGGAAACCATTTGAATACAAGAGCTGGCCAACCAGGTCGGCCGACCAAGACATCACCCAACCACCAGTAGCACCCTGTGTAGGACTCCTCATCTAAACTGAAGTGAAGTGAACTGAAATCGCTCAGTTGTGTCCAGCTCTTTGCAACCCCACGGACTGTAGCCTACCAGTCTCCTTGGTCCATGGGATTTTCCCAGGCAAGAGTACTGGAGTGGGTTGCCATTTCCTTCTCCAGGGGATCTTCCTGACCCAGGGATCAGACCCGGGTCTCCCACATTGTAGGCAGATGCTTTACTGTCTGAGCTACCAGGGAAGATCCATCTAAACAACAAACAAAATAAAAATACAAACCCAGTCATCAGCAGTCAGGATTACCAACTCACTCAGCCTTGCCCATCAGAGGAAAAACAAACAAACAAACAAAAATTCAGCACAAATCTCACCCTATACGAAGCTTATACAAACCACTGGACCAACCTTAGGAGGGCAGAAACCAAAAGGAAGAAGGAATTCAACCTTGAAGCCTGGGAAAAGAAGATCTCAAACACAATAAATTTAAAAAAATAATGAAAAGTCAGAGAAATACTACACAAATGAAGGAACAAACTAGAAATACGTAAGTCCAAATAAATGAAGAGGAAATAGGCAAACTACCTGAAAAAGAATTCATAATAATTATAGTAAAGATGATCAAAAACCTTGAGGACAAAATGGAAAAAATGCAAGGATCAATTAACAAAGACCTAGAAGAATTAAAGAATAAACATACAGAGACAAGCAAAACAATCACTGAAATTAAAAATACTCTAGAAGGAATCAATAGCAGAATATCTGAAGCAGAAGAACGAATCAGCGAGCTGGAAGATAAAATGGTGGAAATAACTTTTGAAGAGCAGAATAAAGTAAAAAAAAACAAAAAGAACTGAGGATAGTCTTAGAAACCTGTGGGACAATATCAAATGCACCAACATTCAAACTATAGGGGTCCCAGAAGAAGAGAAAAAGAAAGCATATGAGAAAATTTTTGAAGAGATTATAGTTGAAAATTTCCCCAACATGGGAAAGGAAATAGTCAATCAAGTCCAAGAGGCACAAAGAGTCCCATACAGGATAAACTCAAGGAGAAACACGCCAAGACACATACTAATCAAACTAACAAAGACTAAACACAAAGAAAGAACATTAAAAGCAGCAAGGGAGAAGCAACAAGTAACATACAAGGGAAACCCCATATACTTAACAGCTGATCTTTCAGCACAAACTCTGCAGGCCAGAAGGAAATAGCAGGATATATTTAAATTACTGAAAGGGAAAAATCTACAACCAAGATACTATACCCAGCAAGGATCTCATTTAAAATTGATGGAGAAATAAAAAGCTTTCCAGACAAGCAAAAGTTAAGAGAATTCAATAGCACCAAACCAGCTTTATAACAAATGTTAAAGGGACTTATATAGTCAAGAAATACAAGAGAAGAAAAAAGATCTACAAAATCAACCCCAAACAATTAAGAAAATGGCAATAGGAACATATATATCAACAATTACTTGAAATGTAAATGGATTAAATGCTCCAACTGAAAGACACAGATTGGCTGAATGGATATAAAACCAAGACCCACATATATGGCGTCTACAAGAAACCCACTTCTGACCTAAAGACACATATAGACTGAAAGTGAGAGGATGGAAAAATATATTCCATGCAAATGGGAAGCAAAAGAAAGCTGGAGTAGCAATCCTCATATCAGACAAAATATACCTCAAAATAAAGAAGATTACAAGAGATAAGGAAGGATACTACATAATGATCAAGGGATCAATCCAAGAGGAAGACATAACAATTGTAAATATCTATGCACCCAACTGGAGAAGGCGATGGCACCCCACTCCAGTACTCTTCCCTGGAAAATCCCATCGATGGAGGAGCCTGGTAGGCTGCGATCCATGGGATCGTGAAGAATTGGACACGACTGGGAGAATTCACTTTCACTTTTCAGTTTCATGCATTGGAGAAGGAAATGGCAACCCACTCCATTGTTCTTGCTTGGAGAATCCCAGGGACGGGGGAGCCTGTTGGGCTGCCGTCTATGGGGTTGCACAGAGTCGGACATGACTGAAGTGACTTAGTAGTAGCAGCAGCATGCACCCAACACAGGAGCACCTCAATACATAGGACAGACACTAACAGACATAAAAGGAGAAACTGACAGTAACACAATATTAGTAGGAGACTTTAACACCCCACTCATACCAATGGACAGATCATCAAAACAGAAAATTAATAAGGAAACACGAGTCTTAAATGATACATTAGATGAGAGGGATCTCATTGATATCTTCAGGAAATTCCATCCAAATACAGAAGAATACACTTTCTTCCCAAGTGCACATAGAACATTCTCCAGGATAGACCATATCTTGGGTCACAAATCAAACCTCAGTAAATTTAAGAAAATTGAAACCATATCAAGCATCTTCTCTGACCACAAGGCTATAAGACTAGATATTAATTACAAGAAGAAAAACTGTAAGAAACACAAACACAAGGAGATTAAATAACACATTTCTAAATAACCAACAGGTTACTGAAGAAATCAAAAGGGAAATCAAAAATTTCTAGAAACAAACAACAATGAAAACATGACAACTCAAAACCTATGGGATGCAGCAAAAGCAGTTCTAAGAGGGAAGTTTATAGCAATACAATCCCATCTCAAGAAACAAGAAAAATATCGAATAGCCAACTTAACTTTGTACCTAAAACAACTGGAAAAAGAAGAACAAAAAAATCCCCAAAATTAGTAGAAGGAAAGAAATCATAAAGATCCGAGCAGAAACAAATAAAAAAGAAATGAAAGCAATAATAGTAAAGATTAATACAACTAAAATATGACTCTTTGAGAAGATGAACAAAATGACAAACCTTTAGCCAGACTCATCAAGAAAAAAAGAGAGAAGAATCAAGTCCACAAAATTAGATATGAAAAAGGAGAGATTACAACAGACAACGCAGAAATACAAAGGATTATAAAAGACTATTGTGAACAATATGGCAATAAAATGGATAACCTGGAAGAAATGGATAGATTGTTTAAAAAGTTCAATCTTCCAAGACTGAACCAGCAAGAAAAAGAAATTATCAACAACCCAGTCACAAGCACTGAAATTGAAGCTGTGATCAAATATCTCCCCCAAAACAAAATCCCCCTCATCTCCCCCAAAACAGGACCGATTGGCTTCACAGGAGAATTTTATCAAACATTTAGAGAAGACCTAATGCCTATCCTTCTAAAACTCTTTCAAAAACTTGCAGAGGAAGGAATACTTCCAAACTCATTCTACGAGGCCACCATCACCCTGATACCAAAACCAGACAAAAACAGCACAAAAAAAGAAAACTACGGGCCAATCTCACTGATGAACATAGATGTAAAAATCAACAAAATTTTAGCAAACAGAATTCAGCAACACATCAAAAAGCTCATACACCATGATCAAGTTGGGTTTATTCCACGAATGCAAGGATTTTTCAATACACATAAATCAATCAATATGATATACCATATTAACAAATTGAAAGATAAAAACCATACGATTATCTCAATGGATGCAGAAAAAGCCTTTGACAAAATTCAGCACCCATTTATGATTAAAACTCTTCAAAAAATGGGCATAGAAGGAACCTATCTCAACATAGTAAAGGCCATATATGATAAGCTTACAGCAAATATTTTCAATGGTGAAAAACTGAAAGCATTCCCCCTAAGATCAGGAACAAGACAAGGGTATCCACTTTCATCACTATTATTCAACATAGTTCTAGAAGTCCTAACTACAGCAATCAGAGAAGAAAAAGAAACAAAAGGAATCCAGATCGGAAAAGAAGAAGTAAAGCTCCTACTGTATGCAGATGACATGATACTGTACATAGAAAAGCCTAAAGATAGTATCAGAAAATTACCAGAACTAATCAGTGAATTTAGCCAAGTTACAGGACACAAAATCAATACACAGAAATCACTTGCATTTCTATATACTAACAATGAAAAATCAGAAAGAGAAATTAAGGAATCCATCCCATTTGCCATTACAACAACAACAAAAAATTAAATACCCAGGAATAAACTTACCTAAGGAGTCAAAAGAACTGTACACAGAAAATTATGACACTGATGAAAGAAATCAAAGACAATATAAACAGATGGAGAGATATTCCATGTTCCTGGGTAGGAAAAGTCAATATTGTGAAAATGACTACACTACCAAATGCAATCTACAGATTCAACGTAATCCCTATCAAATTACCAATGGCATTTTTTACAGAACTAGAACAAAAAATTTCACAATTCATATGGAAACACAAAAGACTCCGAATAATCAAAGCAGTCTTGAGAAAGAAGAATGGACTTGGAGGAATCAATCTTCCTGACTTCAGATTATACTACAAAGCTATAGTAATCAAGACAGTATGGTACTGGCAAAAAAAAAAAAAAAAAAAAAAAACCAGAAATACAGACTAGTGGAACAAGTTAGAGAGCCCAGAAATAAACCCATGCACCTATGGGTACCTTACTTTTGAAAAGGAGGCAGGAATATACAATGGGGCAAAGACAGCCTCTTCAATAAATGGTAGAACTGGACAGCTACATGTAAAAGAATGAAATTAGAACACTTCCTAATACCATGCACAAAGATAAACTCAAAATGGATTAAAGACCTAAATGTAAGACCAGAACCTATAAAACCCTTAGAGGATAACACAGGCAGAACACTCAATGACATAAATCAAAGCAAGATCCTCGGTGACCCACCTCGTAGAGTAATGGAAATAAAAACAAAAGTAAACAAGTAGGACCTGATTAAACTTAAAAGCTTTTGCACAGCAAAGAAACTGTAAACAAAGTGAAAAGACAACCCTCAGAATGGGAGAAAATAATAGCAAATGAAACAACTGACAAAGGATTAATTTCCAAAATATACAAGCAGCTCATACAACTCAAAGCCAGAAAAGACAAACAACCCAATCAAAAAGTGGGAAAAAGACCTAAACAGACATTTCTCCAAAGAAGACATACAGATGGCTAACAAACACATGAAAAGATGCTCAACATCGCTCATTATTAGAGAAATGTAAATCAAAACTACAATGAGATACTACCTCACACTGGTCAGAATGGTCCTCATCAAAAACCCTACAAACAATAAATGCTGGAGAGGGTGTGGTGAAAAGGGAACAGTCTTGCACTGTTGGTGGGAATGTAAATTGATACAGCTACTATGGAAGACAGTATGCTGCTGCTGCTGCTAAGTCGCTTCAGTCATGTCTGACTCTGTGCGACCCCATAGACGGCAGCCCACCAGGCTCCTCTGTCCCTGGGATTCTCCAGGCAAGAATACTGGAGTGGGTTGTCAATGCCTTCTCAGGAAAGACAGTATGGAGATTCCTTAAAAAACTAGGAATAAAACCACCATACGACTCAGCAATTTGACTCCTAGGCATATACCCTGAGGAAACCAAAAGTGAAAAAGACACATGTACCCCATTGTTCATTGCAGCACTAATTACAATAGCTAGAACATGGAAGCAACCTAGATGTCCATCGACAGACAAATGGATAAAGAAGTTGTGGTACATGTACACAATGGAATATTACCCAGCCATAACAAGGAACGCATTTGAGTCAGTTCTGATGAGGTGGATGAACTGAGAACCTATTATACGGAGTGGAGTGAGTCAGAAAGAGAAAGATAAATACGGTATTCTAACAAATACATATGGAATCTAGAAAAATGGTCCTGAAGAATTTATTTGCAGGACAGCAATGGAGAAACAGACATACAGAATAGACTTATGGACATGGGGAGAGGGGAGGAGAGGGTGAGATGTATGGAAAGAGTAACATGGAAACTTATATTACCATATATAAAATAGATTGCCAGCGGGAATTTGCTGTATGGCTCAGGAAACTCAAACAGGGGCTCTGTATCAATCCAGAGGGGTGGGATGGGGTGGGAGATGGGAGAGAAGTTCAAAAGGAAGGGGATATATATATACCTATGGCTGATTCATGTTGAGGTTTGACAGAAAACAGCAAAATTCTGTAAAGCAATTATCCTTCAATAAAAAAATAAACTGAAAAAAAAAGGACTACCTTATTTATAATGGAGGAACATTATTCAATAGTATAGAAAGAATGATGCTGAAGCTGAAGTTCTAATACTTTGGCCACCTGATGCAAAGAGCTGACTCACTGGAAAAGACCTTGATGGTGGAAAAATTGAGGGCAAGAGGAGAAGGAGGCAACAGAGGATGAGATGGTTGGATGGCCTCACTGACTCAATGGACATGAATTTGAGCAAGCTCAGGGAGAGAGTGAAGGACAGGGAAGCCTGGTGTGCTGCAGTCCATGGGGTCACAACTGCATGACTGAACAACAACAACAGACGTATAATTTCCCCTTAAAGAGAGAATGAAGATTCCCAGGTGGCTCAGGTGGAAGAGTCTGCCTGAAGTGTGGGAGACCTGAGTTCGATCCCTGAGTTGGGAAGATCCTCTGGAGAATGAAATGGCAAGCCACTCCAGTATTCTTGCCTGGAAAATCCCACGGATGGAAGAACCTGGCAGGCTATATAGTCCATGGGGTCACAAAGAGTCGGACACAACTGGGAGATTTCAATTCAATTTAAAGAGAGAAGAACAACGTTAAGGTAAACTTTGACAGTTATAGTCATGGAATGTGGAAAAAACTGTGATTATACTTGTCTGAGGGCATGAGAGAGCCTCTAAAAAAGAGGTGTTAGTTGCATAGTCGTGTCTGACTCTTTGTGACCCCATGGACTGTAGCCCGCCAGGCTTCTCTGTCCATGGGATTTCCCAGGTAAGAATGCTGGAGTGGGTAGACGCAGGGATTGAACCTGGGTCTCCTGCATTTCAGGCAGATTCTTTACTGTCTGAGCCATCAGAGAAGCCCCAACAGAGAGAAAAGGTGTTTCCATACACAGCACACATAGAAGTAACTGAAAATAGGTCCTTGGATGTTCAGAATAATTACTATAGTTCTAAGAAATCAAAGCCTTTTTTTTTTTTTTTTGTAACAAACTGTGTGATTCTGGTAATTTACTGAAGTGTTTGGGGATTTATTTTTCTGACTTTTGAGGGGGTTAGGCAAATAATCTCAAATACCCAGTATCCCAATTCTACCAATTTATAATTCTCAAATACAGGGGAAGGGCCCACCACTTTGACACCCTAAGTGACTTTTTCGAACACCACCATGGTAACCTGCAAGTAACAGAACCACAACACCACTGAAACTTAATAATATTGAACGCCAGTGAACTCCAGCACCAAAGTCAGGAAGAGTGGGACCCGAGGCAAAAAGGAGGCACAGCCACCATATTCAGGGACTTTGATGATGGAAATGTTTCCTCCTCCTGCTTTTGGATTTTTCCACGTTTCCTATTTGTCATGAGCCAGTCCTGGTAGAGCTTATCTGAGCTCTGCTTCAGACTTGGCTGACAGAGGTTACTGGGTAAGGGAGCAGTAGGAGTTCTGGAAGGTCAGTCTTGACCAGTTTTTTCTTCCTCTCATCTCCGTGTTGGCTTTTTATTTCCTGTGTCTCTGAAGGATGAGTCTCACGTTTCTATTCCTCTTATTCAAACAGTGAATAAATATCAGAATATAAAGAACTCTTACAACTCAACAATAAAAGAGAACTTATCTAATTTAAAAATGGGCAAAATCTTTAAAAATGATATGAAGCTAGGCAATAAACACATGGAAAGATGTTCAACGTCACTAGTCATTAGGGAGTTGCAAGACAAAAAAAAAAAAACAAACCACAATGAGATACTCTGTCAACATCAGCTTGGATGGCTCTAGTCAAAGAGCCAGATATTAACATGTGTTGAGGATATGGAGAAACTGGAGCCCTCATCCATTGCTGGTAGGAATGTAAGATGATGCAACCTCTTTGGAAAACAAGAATCAAGGATACTCTCCATGCTGCTGCTGCTGCTAAGTCGCTTCAGTCGTGTCCGACTCTGTGTGACCCCACAGACGGCAGCCCACCAGGCTCCCCCATCCCTGGGATTCTCCAGGCAAGAACACTGGAGTGGGTTTCCATTTCCTTCTCCAATGCATGAAAGTGAAAAGTGAAAGTGAAGCCGCTCAGTCACGTCCGACTCTTAGCGACCCCATGGACTGCAGCCCACCAGGCTCCTCCATCCATGGGATTTTCCAGGCAAGAGTACTGGAGTAGGGTGCCATTGCCTTCTCCAACTCTCCGTGCTGGAAGCATTAATTTTATCTTTGGCTTGGTAATTTTTAAAATTACTATAAAATATTTATGTGATTTGCCAACTAATACCAATATTTATTAATATGTTTTTACCTACATAACAGGACCTTGAAAAGTGAAAGTGAAAGTGAAGTCGCTCAGTCGTGTCCGACTCTTCGAGACCCCATGGACTGTAGCCTACCAGGCTCCTCTGTCCATGGTATTCTCCAGGCAATAGTACTGGAGTGGATTGCCATTTCCTTCTCCAGGGGATCTTCCTGACCCAGGGATTGAACCTGGTCTCCCACGTTGTAAACAGACACTTAAGCGTCTGAGCCACCAGGGAAGTCCTTATGTCAAGTCAAACCTTTCTACAAACTTTCTGTATGCAGTGACCAGAGCAAACATTCTTTCTTCAGGTGGAGAGGTACCATGTTTGAACGGTAAGGGGATGGTAGTTATGCTCTGTACACTTGCTTATCATGTTTGTTAAAGCTAGCTTGGAAATTTAGTATTCATACAAGTATATATATTCTATATTTTTTGTTCCTCAAAGTAGAAAGTAGAGAAAAGTTTATTAAATTCTGAATAATATTTTAGTTCCATCAATGGCAGATTTGCTTCCATAATGGCACAAGGGGCCAGATAACAGGAGCTGAATGCAAACATGCAGCTTCTTCATACTGCATTGACTGTGTGCTAAAAGCTGTTTATCATATTTGCTTGCTAAGTCTTGGCCAGATGATTGATAGTCAATAAAATCAATAACAATTGCTTGTTAAAAGCACCATGGATTTATCTGTGCCATGTAAGATTTATTAGACTGAATGGAAGACCAATTCTACATTTGAGTTTTTGTCAATAATGTGCTTGGATAACATTTCATAGATGTGGAGGGGGTGGCATAGCATAAGTGGCATGCATTTTATCAAGTGCATGAACTGGTGCATCTGGGTGATGGCATAAATATCAGTAGCATAATGTAACGGACTACATACCTTCATAGTAAAGTCAGCTGTTGATTGTTTGCATCAAAAATAGTATATTATGTTATAAAGTCATTTCCCTTCAGCTTTGAGTGACTTATAATTATAACTGAATCTGGGTATATTTGACATTCTGAGCATTTGCTCCCTATCAAGTCAAAAAGCCTATTATGAAGACCTGCCTGGGGTAGAAAAACTGTTTACTCCCCCATATTCACATTTACTTCTTTTTGCAACTGGTTTTGTTCAGAGACTCGATAATGTCTTAGACTGATGAACAGCCCAGGTCACAGCGGCATGACCCTCTCACAGTTCTTCCTGGAGTGTGGCAGAGAGTGATAAGTATTTGGTGTCAAACAGTTGCTTCTTAAAATGCAAGCTGCAAGCAAAGTAAGAGAAAAGAGAGGATGAAGAAAAAGCTCAATAAAGCTGAATAGATGCTATCTGGCTGGAAAGTCAGCTTCAATGAATAAATCAGCGGTAGATGAGGATTAACCATCTACGTGTATGGGCTAACGACAGAATGTGTATTCCCACACCAAAGCACAATGTTCAGCATTCTGCTTCCAAAGCTAATTCTCCAAGGAACAGTTTCTTCTTTGACCACAGCTATTAGTATAAACTGTGCAGTGCTGGTTCTATGCAAGCCTTATGAAAAACAATTTTATTTGGCTGGACTTTAAACCATTCTTAAACAATGAGCTTTCCCAGGTCATATATTCCTTTTAATGTTTATGGTAAAAGGAAGGTCAGGTCTTTTCCTGAATAGGAATATACTTTCTTAAAAATTTTTTAAATTGAAGGATAATCGCTTTACAGAATTTTGTGGTTTTCCGTCATACATCAACAAGAATCAGCCATGGGTACACCCATGTCCCCTCCCTCCTAAGCCTCCCTCCCATCTCCCTTCCCATCCCACCCTTCTAGATTGTCACAGAGCCCCTGTTTGTGTTCCCTGAGTCACACAGCGAATTCGCATTGGCTATCTATTTTACATATGGTATTGTAAATTTCCATGTTACTCTCTCCATACATCTCCCTTTCTCCCTCTTCTCCTCCCATGTCCATAGATCTGCTCTCTATGTCTGTTTCTCCATTGCTGCCCTGCAAATAAATTCATCAGTACCATCTTTCTATATTCCATATATATGTATCAGTAAATGATGTTTATATTTCTCTTTCTGACTTACTTTACCCTTATAATAGGCTCTAGGTTCATCCACCTCATTAGAACTGACTCAAATGTGTTCCTTTTTAAGGCTGTGTGGTATTCCATTATAATATGAACCACAGCTTCTTTATCCATTCATCTCTCAATGGACATCTAGGTTGCTTCCATGTTCTAGCTATTGTAAAGAGTGCTGCAGTGAATATTGAAGTACATGTGTCTTTTTCACTTTTGGTTTCCTCAGGGTATATGCCTAGGAATTGGATTGCTAGGTCATATGGTGCTTTTATTCCTAGCTTTTTAAGGAATCTCCATACCATCTTCCATAGTGGCTGTATCAGTTTGCATTCCCACCAGCAATGTAAGAGTGTTCCCTTTTCTCCACACCCTCTCCAGCATTTATGGTTTGTAGACTTTTTGATGATGGCCATTCCAACTGGTGTGAGGTGGTGAATACATTTATTTTTTTAAACCATCCCAGCAAAAGGTACAAAACAAGTGAGTTTAAACTGAAAGTCAACGTGGAGTTACTGCTTACAGGTTTGAATGCATTTTTATGTTTCCCATAGGATAGACTTATAAATGTTTTAGATTTACAGAAATATACTTAATATGCCAAACAAAGCCACTTTTTGTTTTATATCACTTTTGCCTATAAATTTTAAGATGATTATTTTATTAGAAGAGGACAGTGAATTCCTGGCTAAGCTGATAGAACCTTACTGCCTATCTGTTGCTTGCTTGTTTCTGACAAGGAGACAGAGGTACCCAGCACACTTCCGAGGATCTGGTCTAAGGAATACTCAACATACATGTCTCTCCCTTCCCTCCACCCTGTATTTTCCTCATTAAATTTATTTTGTCACAAGAAAACTTAGGAGACAAATTACTTTTAATTTCTCACTAATTTTCATACATGAGAACTAAAAGATCTCAGTTATGTCCTTGAATTTGTAAGACTGCAAATTGTGCTTTGCAGATCATATGTTTTCTGTGATTATCAGAAGGGAAGACAGAATAAGCAGTTCCACACAGGAGCTCTGAAGTCAGACAGCCTGGATTCAAACTCTGGCTTTGCCTTTTAAAGTCAGAATGACTTTATAAACTTTTTGTGCAGGAAGATATGTGAATCCTGAAGATTAGATGAAAAAGTGGCTGGAAAGGGCTTAGTGGCTGGCATACAGTAGGTACTCAGTATATTTTTTAACAAAAAGTGTGAAATACAGGTTTTCAAATTTAATTCTTACTGTCAGGCTCATAGGAGAAACTTAAAATATTGGGATATATATGTGTGTGTGTGTTAGTCACTCATTTGTGTCTGACTCTTTGCAATCCTGTGGACTGTACCCACTGGGCTCCTCTGTCCATGGAATTCTCCAGGCAAAAATACTGGAATGGGTAGCCATTCCCTTCTCCAGGGGGATCTTCCTAGCCAGGGGATCGAACCCAGGTCTCCTGCATTGTAGGCAGATTCTTTCCCATCTGAGCCACCAGGGAAGTCAATATATTTGCTAAGCATTAATCTTCAGATTTTTCCCATCAAACAAACCTTCTAAAAACATCTTCTGAGCATAGGAAATGGGGCAAGGCTGTGGAGGCGGGCTCCCAGGAGCTGGGCCTGCCAAGCTTAGTGGGGGTGAGGTGATGATCTAGTCTTAGAAAATGGTGGAGGGAGGCCTGGTGGACAGGGAGAGGGCTGGTGAGGAAGCTGGAAGGCCAGGAAGGTCAAGAAGGAAGAGGTAACTTAGATAGGCACACAGGACCATGGCTGGATCTGCAACATAAACCAGAAAAGTTCAAAAAATGGCAAAGTCAAACAGAAGTGAAATGAAATGACAACTTCTCTGGTGATGTCAAGTATATTCCGTGAAGTCTGCTTGGGTTTTCTGCGTAACCTTACTCTGAGATAGTTCTTACTTTAAGACAGGGACCCAGTTTCAGGTTAGGATAAAACTGCTGTCAGAACACCTCAGTACAATGGTTTTTTGCTTTGAGATGTCTTTTGGGATGAATTAGACATGCTGTTGACAAACCCTAGAGGGTCTCTGATAATCTGGGTTCACTGATGGTGGCCATTCCATACTGACTTCTCTTCCAAGGTTAAAAATCGATCCTGAAGATCACTGTGGGGATATTAGAAAGCCTGGGATGCAACAGGCAATGCACGACTCTTTTGACACATTGCTCTGCTCTGGTGTCACAAAAGCAGCATTAGTTTTGACCTTTTAATATTGTCCTTTTTGGTTTTGCTTTGTAAAAGGGCTCAGAACAATTTGTTTCCATTTATCACAATTTAATGAAAAACTCAATCAAGCCAGTCATTTGGCATCATGTATATAAAACCTAGCAGTAGTCAGAAGCAAATCAAAGCAGTAATTTTTAATTATATTACATTAGTATTACTGATGTCCAAAATCATCTTTCAGTTATTTATAACACAAAGAGAACCAACTCATAGTAAATATATGTACATAAATACTATAAAATTCATATTAATTGCTTTACCTCTTTGTCTTTGCCTTTAATATTTAAAAAATTAGATAAATGTAACTTAATATTTTATCAAAAGATTAACATAGGATTTAAGGATAGGCTGAGTAGGGACATTTATCCACAGGCTGGAGTTTTAGAGTCGTCTACTCTGCACACAGGGGCTTCCCTGGTGGCTCAGACAGTAAAGCATCTGCCTGCAGTGCGGGAGACCCGGGGTTCAATCCCTGGGTTGGGAAGATCCCCTGGAGAAGGAAATGGCAACCCATGCCAGTACTCTTGCCTGGAAAATTCCATGGACTGAGGAGCCTGGTGGGCTACAGTCCATGTCGTCGCAAAGAGTCGGACACAACTGAGCAACTTCACTTCACTCACTCTGCACACATAAGAAATGAAGAAAACCGACCTCCTTACTGACTTATTGGCTAGTCACTGCCTAGAATGGTGTTTCCCAAACTTGTGTTGAAGCAAAAAGAACTTCTACAACCTAAATGTCCATCAATAGATGAATGAATAAAGCAAATGAGATATATATGCGTTTGTGTGTGTATATATATATATACACACACACATATATGTCATCATCAACTCTGGTGCTCCGCTTTTTAAGCATCTCAAGCAATTAGTTCTGTAGTTAAAATGCAGAAGATCCAGGGAGAGCATACAATGGAATATTATTCAGTATCCTCAGATACAATTGTTTATATGTGATAAATCTCAGTTGCAAGTGGCAGAAAACCAATACAAACGAGCTAAAGCAGAAAGAAGGGGGATGTTTGTTGATTGACAAAACTGGAAAGGCAGGAGTGGGTAGCTGGCCTTGTTTATGAAGGCCAGGGGTTCAAACAGTGTTTTCCGAATTCTCTGTTTCTTCCTGCTGTATCTCTGTGGGTTGCCTTACTTTCTTCTACTAATATAGGAGGAAGAGGAAGAGGCAGGGATACAGACAGCTCCTGTCTTTTCTTCTAGCTGCAACAAGTCAGAGGAAAGCAAGGCTTTTCTGTCCCTGACTCTGTTAGCTATACACGGTATCTATAAACCTCAGAAGAGGATTCTTACTGGATGGGCTCCTGCCATATGCTCATCCTTTGAATTATCAGTTGGCCAGAGGGGTAAGGTGTGACGGCTTGCCAGGCCCATGTGCCATGCTCTCCCACTTGGCCGGGTAAGGCAGAGCCCTGGATTGGCAGCCTCACAGAGTGACAAGGACTAGGCTGAGGCAGGAATTGATGGTGAGGAGAAGCACTTAACTAAGTAAGAAGAACACTACTGTTATGAGACCAAAATATAAAAATCACAAAACACTAAATTCCATGGTTACCATAAGCTCTTCTTTTCTTCTAAACAGATGGAATTATTAAATGAAACTATACAGTTCCTTCGGAGAAGGCAATGGCAACCCACTCCCATGGATGGAGGAGCCTACTAGGCTGCAGTCCATGGGGTCACTGAGGGTTGGACACGACTGAGTGACTTCACTTTCACTTTTCACTTCACTTTCACTTTCTGGAGAAGGAAATGGCAATCCACTCCAGTGTTCTTGCCTGGAGAATCCCAGGGACGGCGGAGCCTGGTGGGCTGCCATCTTTGGGGTCACACAGAGTCGGATACGACTGAAGCAACTTAGCAGCAGCAGCAGCATACAGTTCCTTATACTCTCAACCCAACCACATACTTTAAAAGAGACACCTGAAGTGAATGCAGAATCATATTTTGGCACTTTTTACCATCCTCCTTCCACTCATGACCCCTCAGGGCCAGGACTAAGGTGAGGGGAGTGAGGCACTTTCCTCGGGTGTGGAATTGAAAGGGGTGCCAAAACCTCAGTAGTCAACAGAAATAATATTTTAATGTGATATTTTTAAAAAATAAAAATGAATGCCAAAAAATCTATGATGAAGAAAAGATCAAAATCTTAAAGACAGGATCAATACTACTGATTTTCCCTTTTGATTTAGGCTCCAATATGGCTCAGCATGGCACTGTCATTGATCAACATTTAAAATGTTGATATTCTGCTCATCGTGAATTTTTTTGCATTCATCTTTGTGTTTTAAGATACTGCCTTACAGGACTTCCCTGGTGGTCCAGTGGCTAAGGCTCTGTGCTCCCAAAGCAGGGGACCTGGATTCAATCCCTGGTCAGGGAACCAGATCACACATGTCACAGAGAAGAGTTCACAGGCTGCAACTAAAGATCCCCCATTCCACAACTAAGACCTGGTACAGCCAAATAAATAATTGCTTTTAAAAAAAAAGAAATAAAGATATCGCCTTATAATATTTTTATCCTGATTACTGAGTTTCTGGCACCCCCTTATGTTTTTCACCCAAAGTGAGTGCCTTACTTGTCTCATTCATGTCTTCTGCATCCACTTCACCAAAGGGGTAGGCAGTCATCAGTAAACCCTTCACTCAAGCTGAGTCAATCACATTCTTTCTCTAAACTTGAACATGAGGCCTAAGAGACACAGAGACACAATCCGATGAGAGTGGACACCTGAGCTGCAAGTGATGCTGCACTGGAGCTGGAGGAGTCGTGTTGGGCCTTGTGCAGGCCAAGGAAGCCCGTTCAGAGACAGAAGCGGGCATGAGAATCAGGCATGTGCCAGGTTGTATTATTTGTTCAAAATATTTTCTGCCCTCTTCTACAAGGCCCTTCTCTGGCGCCTCTCTACTGGAAGAGTGAATTTCCTACAGCACGGATGTCAATCTTGGCCACATGGTTTGTTTTAGCCAATGGACTGTAAGCAGAAGTGACATGCCATGCCTGAATGGAAACTTTTAAGTGCCACTGAGTGGATCTGCTTTGCTCCCTCTCTCTGCCATAAGGCTGGCATGTTCCAAACATATTTTTTCAGCCTAAGTTCAAGAAGTTGAACTTGAAGCCGTGCATCTGAAAAAAATGAGTCATATAACTTATCATTTTAGCTTTGTAATCGAAAAACAAAATATCTTTGTTTATACACAAATAAATCTTTGTGTAGCGTTCTTGTTCCTTGGGTTTAATTCAACTGACTATTCTCTCAGGACCCGTTAGGATCTGGCTCACTCTTTGAGACCATCTTTAAGAAAAGTCTTTATACTGCACCCTGTGCTCTTTAAGGAGCAAGCAAAGTATCCCAAGTTGGGGGATAGGATTTCTATGCAGTAATAGCTCAGAGCTTCCCTGGTGGCTCAGATGGTAAGGAATATTCCTGCAATGAGGGAGACCCGGCTTCAGTCCCTGGGTCAGGGAAGATCCCTTGGAGAAGGGAATGGCTACACACTCCAGTATTCTTGTCTGGAGAATTCCATGGACAGAGGAGCCTGGCAGGCTACAGTCCATGGGGTCACAAAGAATAGGACACAACTTGGTGACTAACACACATACACATACACAACAACAGTTGACTAATGAGACAATAACTTCTGTTTTATGCAAAACCTTCTATTTTGGCAAACTAAAATTACTAAGTTACAAACATTATAATTATTTTTTCAAAATACTGTCATAAATATAGTTTCAGCTGCTTTACATCCTGTGGGTAGGAAGCACAGAGAGGTTATAGATTTGCCTAAAGTTACCAGTAGGTAAGTGGAAAAATCAGGTCTGGAAGCCAGAACTTCATCTAGCTCTTTCTGTTTTTGCCTCAGCACAATGAGAAACAATCTATTCCTCTGTAACATTCTCCTTAATACTTGAAAGAATGTTTACATTGCTTCAGAATGTTCTCATTATACATGAAGTAAATTTTTAACAATTTAAGAACATGTATGTACGTTACCTGTTGCCTTTACCATAGGAGCATCTAGGTTATACTGTGTTTACTGCTGATGTATCTAACTGAACACCACTTTAGTTACATTAAATAACACATTTATCACACAAATGTTTGAGGAGATGCTACCACACTACAAAGCTGGTATTTCTTTCCCAGAATGCCTTGAAGATGAATGCATAATAACTGATGGTTTATTTTAAAACGCTTAAATTACAAATACTTATTTAAGAAAAAGAAACTAAGAGAGAAATAACATTTGAGACAAGATTTAGAATGAACAGTGATCAGGGTAGAAAGGAAAAGAAAACTCTAGCTCAACAGTAAAAACACGAAAGAATTTATAAATATATTACTGAGTCAGTGATTGATAAAATACATCAGGAATCCAAGAATAATGTCAAATTTAGAAATATGAATTGCTAAAATTACAAAGTAATAATAATGGTTCCAATTGCCTATATTAAAGTGCCTACAAAATCTTGTTTTGTGTGCACAGCATTTCTCTATACTAACCTAAGTTAGATAAGGAATAGAGAAAGTACTGATGCTAAATAAAAAATGTCACCAGATATTTTTCCTACAAGGACACTTCCTATATTATTATTTTTCATGGATTTCAAAGGCCTTAGATATCTGAAAAGTAAATCAATTTAGTCAATTGACAACTAATGAGTTTCAACCAGTTGTTTTTAAAAGCACTTAAAAGATAAACTTCAGCCACTTTGTCTTGTTTCCTGAGGGAAACACTTATTCACACAGTTTTATCACTGGAAATATTAATGAAAACTTTCAGATCTGTGTTGATAACTAACTGTCCAACTTTGGGAGAACTACTTAGTATAGTTCTTTGCTCTCCTATATTCTGAAGGACTTAGGAATTCTGGCTCATGAGTTTTTTGTGATGATGGAAGACAGACTCTATGAGAAAATCGAACGTTAACACATCAGCTATCTTATTAAGCAGACATGGTGAGGGAATAATGTTTGTTGTTCATCTAACAGTTGATAAATGAATGGTAAAATCTGTCATCCTCCTGCCTTATATTTCTTGGCAGTTTAATCATTGTGATATTGAGAAAACAAAAATTGTATTTACTATTTTGAAGAAATATACAAAAGATCAGAGAAGAAAATTTTTTTAATGAACCAATATTCCCTTCCTGGTCTACTTATGTCACGTCTTAAGGGCTTTACATTATCCTTTTTTAGCAAACATCCAAATTTCAATTCTATCTACACTACAGTGTCTACTCACAGCTTCCATTACTGATGAAACAAATGATTTAACATTTCTCTTTTTTTAATATAAATTTATTTAATTGGAGGCTAATTACTTTACAATATTGTAGTGGTTTTGCCATACATTGACATGAATCTGCCACGGTGTACATGTGTTCCCCATCCTGAATCCCCCTCCCTCCTCCCTCCTCATCCCATCCCTCTGGGTCATCCCAGTGCACCAGCCCTCAGCACCCTGTCTCATGAATCGAACCTGGACTGGTGATCCATTTCACATATGATAATATACATGTTTCAATGCCATTCTCCCAAATCATCCCACCCTCGCCCTCTCCCACAGAGTCCAAAAGACTGTTCTACACATTTGTGTCTCCTTTGCTGTCTTGCATATAGGGTTATCGTTACTATCTTTCTAAATTCCATATATATGTGTTAGTATACTGTATTGGTGTTTTTCTTTCTGGCTTACTTCACTCTGTATAATAGGCTCCAGTTTCATCCACCTCATTAGAACTGATTCAAATGTATCTTTTTAATGGCTGAGTAATATTCCATCGTGTATATGTACCACAGCTTTCTTATCCATTCGTCTGCTGATGGGCATCTAGGTCGCTTCCATGTCCCGGCTATTATAAACAGTGCTGTGATGAACATTGGGGTACATGTGTCTCTTTCAATTCTGGTTTTGATTTAACATTTCAAATCTACATGGGGCTTGATGGAGATTTAAAGGCTGCCTTTGGTCTTAATGAATAAAGTATAGGTTCTTCTTCACAGAAAATTAATGCTGTAGTCTGACCATCCTAATTAGTGTATGCCTGTAAGTCCTTTTTCCCAGACAGGGTGATTAATTTATTAGCTCCAACAATATGGTAATTTGTAGCGCAATTCAATGTAGGCTATAGTTAGCAGTTTAGGAGTGAAATCATAATAGGAAGAAAATATTGGCCATGAATTAAAATTTTGAAAACTTTCAAAATTAAACATCATTTAAACAATTTAAATTGAAATGTTTAAAAAGTGGCACCCCTGCCTGGGGTGGGGCAGAGCTCAAATTTGTGCTGAATTGTCTCCATCAGTACTAATACAGTTCAGTAGGCTATATGTGAGAACACAAATAACTGTAAATGTGGATCACATTCAATCAATACTGAGTTGAGCTCCCTGACTGCTGAAAATGGTGATGCTTTACTTTTTCTTGCTTTAAATGAATTATCAATATTTCCCCCCTTAACCCGAGGGCCTTTCTCAAAGGCTAGCTTTTCTGGTCTCCAGAGAGTGCCAAGAAACCCTGAGTTGGGGTGCCCACAGCTGATGCCTCTACTGCCCTGCCTCATTCTTGAGCTTGCAACTCAACGGTGTAAAGAAAACCTCCCTATAACAGTCCTGAACCCCTGCCTTGACCTTTGCACCCCCGACAAAGTGGATTTTTTAAAAAAGTAAAAGTAGGATTCATGTACATCTCAAGAGTGGTTCCCTTCCTCCTAACCAGTGTGGGCAACATTATAAAGATCTCTTTCCTCCTGAAGCTTATTTGTGTGTGTGTTTATCCCCTATTGGGGGAGCAATAGATAAACACAAAAGTAACATGTTAATTAAAATATATAGCATGCCAGTTAGTGGTAAGTACTACTGGGAAAAATAAAGCAGAGAGGGAACTAAACGAATCACAAAGGTCTCACTGCAAGGGTGACATCTGAGTAATGATCTGAAAGAGGCAAAAGAATGAACTATTAAGATACAGGGTATTTGGTCTGGGGCTGAAGGAGTATCAGAAGCAAAGGCCCTGGGGTCAGGGGGGCCTGGTGTTTGTGGAGGGACAGCAAGAGGGACAGCCGGCTCAAGCAGAGGGGGTGGGAGGAAATAAGGTCGGTGAGGCCAAAGAAAACAGGTCATGTGAGGTCCTGGTGGACCTTCCTAAGGACTGTCTAAGAAACGTGGGGGGAACGGAAGGCCTTTGAACAGGGGAGAGGCATGACCTAACAAGTTGTTAAAGGCCCTGTTCTTGAGGCTAGCTTTGGCGGCGGTGCCATCAAAAGACATCAGAAAGATAAATTTGGTAACAGGTGTCTCAAAGTTTGCACAGACAATTACTGATAAAGGAAAACGGCTGAATTCTGGACAAACGGGTGTGTAGGCGGTCAATAGGAGGGGTTACCCTGAGAAACTGGAAGATGCACCTGCCTAGATTTCAGGCCGCGACCGCGCAGAAACCTCCGGTCCTGCTCCTCCAGCCCACGTCCTCTCCGCGAGGGTCAGGGCCTCAGCCTCCGGCCGTGTTGCCATGGCGACTACAGGATTTTTTTTTTTTTTTTTCCTTTCTTCCACCCTACTCCCCACTCATACACCTCCTGAGCGCAAAGCACCCGGATCCGCATCCTTCCAGCGCGGACGCTGGGATGGGCCAGCGCCTACTAATCAGTATTCCGCTCGCAGCGTGTTTCCCGCCCCCGCCGCGACTCCAGGCGCCAGCCTATTCAGCAGCTCCGCACCCAGCGGTCCGCGCCACCCAACCGCCCCCACCTCCTCCCCGGGGATCACGGCTGGAGCCCCACACCGGCTCTGCCCTGGAGCGTCCCTGAGAACAGCCGCGGGTCGGCCCAGTAAACGCATCGCTTTCCTACTCGCTGGTGGCGGCCCAGAGTTGCACGTCTGCGGCGGGGAGGGGGCGCCCTGCGCCTAGCTCGCAGGCAGCGTGCCCGGGGAGACCCGCTCTACGCATCCCCGAAACAACTCTCTGGAGAGGTTCAACTCCCCTGTGCGCCGTTTAAGGTCCCCCTGCGCTTCCTGCAATGCACCAGACGGGGGAAGCAGATATCGGAGGCACCTGCATTGCGCTCCCGTTGGGATGCACTGTGCGCAAAAGAGGGGGGGAAGTGTCATCTGCTGCAAAACGGAGGATCGGAGGTGCGGGGAGTTAGGGGTGGGTTTTCTTAGGACTTACCTTGTGCAGTTTCCACATGGCCCCTAGAGCCTTGACTTCGTGGCTGGAGTGTTTGCCCTCCTCCAAGCACTGGTAGCACACGGGCATTTTGCACTGCACGCAGTACATGCTGTGGTTCTCCAGCTCGTGGTCTGTGCAGGTGGAGACCTTTCGTGGGCTTAGCCGCCGGCTCACGCGGCCCTGTGCCGGGGGTACCAGGCGATGCTTGGCCAGAGGACCCCGGGGCGGGTGGCAGCGCAGGCGGCACGGGTCACAGTAGAAGACATCGCACTGTTCACACATGACGGTGGCTTCCTTGGGTGCCTTCTCGCAGAGCTGGCATTTAAGGGCAGCCGCTTTGCTCTGCTGGTAGCGGTCAATTACCCCTTCCAGGACGCGGTTCTTGGGGAAGCCGCGGAGCCCCCGGTCGTCCAAGATGAGGCTGCGGTGGCACTGGGGGCAGGTGATACAGGAGTTGCGGGGCACAGAGGCCAAGGCCGGTGACAGATGGGTGGCCGGTGGCGGCATAGCCGGGGGGAACACACGGACGCCGTTGGGGGACTTCTGGCACGGTGTAGTAGGGGCGCTGGCGAACCCCCCGTAGGAGCCATAGCCGCTGTCCGCCTCGCTGTACAGGCTCATCTTGTCCAGATCCAGATAGTCATAATCAGAGACCCCGGAGCCCGAGGCCCGTCGGCTCTGGGGGGACTCTGACTCCGGGGTCTGTACCAGGATGTTGCGGGCGCACGCCTGACATATATTGTGAGAGCAGGGTAAGATGATGGGCTCGCGATAGAAGGAGCCGCACACGGGGCATTTTAACTCTTCTTCCATCTCTTCCATGGGGATCCGGCTGGGAGCGAAGCAGCTGCGGCTGCAACGGGCGCCTGAGCTGACGAGGTGGCCGGCTGGCCTGTCGTGTCCAGCACCTTGGCCAGCAGTGGCGGCGGTGGTTTTGGCAGTGGCGCCTTCTCGCGTCGCTTAGGCGCCGACTCCCAGCGAGGCGCTCTCTCTAAGAGCCACCGAACCTCGGCGCCCAGAGCCAGCCGGGAACGCCCCCTCCTCGCACCTTAGTCCCGCCCCAGCCTGTAAACAGCGGCCGATTGGACGGAGAGCGAGAGAGCGAAGCTCTCATTGGCCATATGCCCCATCCTTCTCCTCTTCTCTGCCGGTCACAGGGGGTTTGGTGGAGGATTCTGAGGATGAGGGGAGTTTTCATTCCCGGCTGCATGATCTCGGGAGGCGGCCGGCAAGCGGAGGCGAAGGGACCGGGAAGGAGGAATTAGGCGGGATGACTCATCCCTCGCCCCTCTTCCTTCCGACCTCCGGCTCAGTCTCCCGAGAACGGAGCGTGAGAAACCCCTCCTCGCAGGGAGGGGGCTGGCAGAGGGGCTGATGCCTGTCGCCCGCGTTTGCGTTTGGCTTGCAGCTATGGTCTCCGCGCCGACCTCCCCTCGGCGGGTGCTGCACCACAGAGGAGACGGCCCTTCTCCTTCCGCTGCTGGCGCCTCACCCAGACCTCGGTTTCTGTACCGCAGCGGGGACTTTCTCCCCAGCTCAGGAACCCGCGAAAGCCGGTCCCTGCGCTCCAGCTTCCGGGGACCCGATGGTACAGGCCTTGAGCCCTGGCAGGAGTCAACTCTTCTTTGTCTTCTTTCTGTCCTAGTTCCTGCTGTCTAAAGGGGGACTGACTATCGATTTCCTAGTTGCTGTGTGACTTAAACTAGGGACTCACGTAAAGCTCAGTATACTAGTTAAAATCTATGCCCCCTTCATTTCACGCTGTCAGTACAAACTCGGCCCAGAGGCTTCTTACGGTGTGATGTGACTGTGTCCCTATATCCCCACTTCAGTCCCGGTTACCTCAAAGCTATCCTCTCACCATGCTGTCAGCACCTGGCCGAGCTTCCACAAGAGCAGCAGAATCTGGTTCAGTTGAGGCAGGATTGGGTTGCTTATTTCTGAGTGCCCACAGTTCAGTAAATGGATCACTGTGTCACTGCAGAGTCTCAGTGTGTGACACCAAATAGCGTCTACCACAGCTTCCAGGATGGTGGGTTCTTCCTGTTTCTTCTAGTGAAGTGCATAAGGTGATGGTGATGGGGGGATGGGGGCGGGACAGGGTAGTTCTAGTGTCAGTCCTTAAATATTAAGCACTCTTCTCTCTCTCCCCAGTCATCGCTGGAGATAACTGGTCCTGTCCCTTGCTTGCAGAACTGCTGATCTGATGATGATGTGTGTGTGTGAAGTCGCTCAGTCGTGTCCGACTCTTTGCTATCCCATGGACTGTAGCCTACCAGGCTCCTCTGTCCATGGGATTTTCCAAGCAATAGTACGGAGTGGATTGCCATTTCCTTCTCCAGGGGATCTTCCCGACCTAGGGATCAAACCCAGGATGGAGGACCAAAAAAAAAAAAACACCCCCAAATCCACTTTTAAGTTAAGTGACATGGTGATATGCTGAGGTAGTAACTTATTTCAAGTAGCACATGGCTGCCTTTTGCTGAATGATTCGTGAAGTAAATGACAAAATTTCTTTCCAAGTTTTAACAAATCTTCCAATTTTCCATCTTCCAAAAAGATGACTTCATTGCAGCTCATTTAAACCACTCTACTGTGCTGTGTGCGGAAGTGGGGGGGGATAGTTTTTATAGCCCTGCCGGCCCATGGGGAAATAGACCAATAAACTAGGTTATCTTTCTAACACCTTTCTTCAATTGCAATAAAAACAGCACCTGATCATTGTTTGGGGGGGAGGGGGGAAGTTCTCATTGTTATTTAAAGTTATGTTAACTACAAATGCTATGTGATTTTTTTATTGGAGTATAGTTGATTTCTATGTGATTTATTTTTAGCTTTTAATTAGTTGAGTCCAGAACATCCAAAGGCCTACTTACTCTGCTTACAGAAATTGAAAGTTTTCATGTGAGTTTGGAACATCATCTATTTGCAGGATACATCTAATTTATAAGTCCCAAGAGAATTTACTAATAAACAGTTCAGTTCAGTTCATTCCCTCAGTCGTGTCCTACTGTTTGCGACCCCGTGAATCACAGCACGCCAGGCCTCCCTGTCCATCACCAACTCCTGGAGTTTACTCAGACTCACGTTCATCGAGTTGGTGATGCCATCCAGCCATCTCATCCTCTGTCGTCCCCTTCCCCTCCTGCCCCCAATCCCTCCCAGCATCAGGGTCTTTTCCAATGAGTCAACTCTTTGCATCAGGTGGCCAAAGTATTGGAGTTTCAGCCTCAGCATCAGTCCTTCCAATGAACACCCAGGACTGGTCTCCTTTAGGATGAACTGGTTGGTTCTTGCAGTCCAAGAGACTCTCAAGAGTCTTCTCCAACACCACAGTTCAAAAGCATCAATTCTTTGGTGTGCAGCTTTCTTCACAGTCCAACTCTGACATCCATACATGACCACTGGAAAAACCAATAGTTAGTGATTAATAAATTGTTAGAAAGGAGTGTTAGTGCCACTCATAATTAACAGTCCTTCAAATGACTTTTATATGGATTTGGTCAATTGTAGCAGCCTTAGCCCAGTGCTTCTGACATTTCAAGGTAAGCAGCTGTTACTCTTTTTATGAGTTTGAACTTTCTTATCACAGATCACCATTTGCTATGGATTGAATATATCTTAGATGATGGTATCTGGGGGTGTGGCCCTTGGCAGGGCCTTCATGAATGGGATTAGGGCTCTTAGAAAACTAGCCCAAGAGAGCTCCCTTGCCCTCTCCCATCTGGTGAGGAAGCAGATCTTCACCAGTTACCAAATTTGCCGATATCTTGATCTTGTACTTCCCAGTCTTCAGACCTGTGAGAGATATACATGAAATATATCAAGATTTCATTGCTAGAAATATTGATTATGTATTATTGATTTGTTAGGTCTATTTGGTCAGGACTAGCCTAGTCAAAATTCTGCAAGCCAGGCTTCAGCAATACGTGAACCATGAACTTCCTGATGTTCAAGCTGGTTTTAGAAAAGGCAGAGGAACCAGAGATCAAATTGCCAACATCTGCTGGATCATGGAAAAAGGAAGAGAGTTCCAGAAAAATATCTATTTCTGCTTTACTGACTATGCCAAAGCCTTTGACTGTGTGCATCACAATAAACTGTGGAAAATTCTGAAAGAGAGGGGCATACCAGACCACCTGACCTGCCTCTTGAGAAACCTATATGCAGGTCAGGAAGCAATAGTTAGAACTGGACATGGAACAACAGACTGGTTCCAAATAGGAAAAGAAGTATATCAAGGCTGTATATTGTCACCCTGCTTATTTAACTTATATGCAGAGTACATCATGAGAAATGCTGGGCTGGAAGAAGCACAAGCGGGAATCAAGATTGCTGGGAGAAATATCAATAACCTCAGATATGCAGATGACACCACTCTTATGGCAGACAGTGAAGAAGAACTAAAGAGCCTCTTGATGAAAGTGAAAGAGGAGAGTGAAAAAGTTGGCTTAAAGCTCAACATTCAGAAAACGAAGATCATGGCATCTAGTCCCATCACTTCATGGGAAATAGATGGGAAACAGTGTCAGACTTTATCTTGGGGGTTCCAAAATCACTGCAGATGGTGACTGCAGCCATGAAATTAAAAGACGCTTACTCCTTGGAAGAAAAGTTATGACCAACCTAGACAGCATATTCAAAAGCAGAAACATTACTTTGCCAACAAAAGTTCATCTGGTCAAGGCTATGGTTTTTCCAGTGGTCATGTATGGATGTGAGAGTTGGACTGTGAAGAAAGCTGAGCACCAATGAACTGATGCTTTTGATGCTGTGGTGTTGGAGAAGACTCTTGAGAGTCCCTTGGACTGCAAGGAGATCCAATCAGTCCATCCTAAAGGAGATCAGTCCTAGGTGTTCATTGGAAGGACTGATGCTGAGGCTGAAACTCCAATACTTTGGCCACCTGATGCAAAGAGTTGACTCATTGGAAAAGACCCTGATGCTGGGAGGGATTGGGGGCAGGAGGGGAAGGGGACGACAGAGGATGAGATGGCTGGATGGCATCACCGACTCGATGGACATGAGTCTGAGTGAACTCTAGGAGATGGTGATGGACAGGAACGTTATGATTCATGGGGTCACAAAGAGTCGGACACCACTGAGTGACTGAACTGAACTGAGCTTAATCAAACCCAGGAGATTTAAATGACTATCATTTTTTTAGTTTTCATGCTGTTCCAGGCAGTGAGTTAATAATTGATGGCTTATTTTTAAATGTTTAAATTGGAAATCTTTAAGAAAAGGTAAGAGAGAAATAACATTTGCGATAAGATTCAGAATGAACAGTCAGTAATTTGAGTAGAAAGGAAAAGAAAATTCTTGTTCAACAGCACAAACACAAAAGAATTTATGAATATATTACAAATATATACTACAAATATATTACTGACTCAGTGATTGATTAACTCACATAAGTTAGTTAATTTATTTACATGTATTATCTACTTCAATCTCTGTGATAACAAGAAGAGATGGGTATAAATATCCCTATTTTAAAGATGAGTAAACTGAGGATAAGCAAAGTACTAAAGGTCAAATATTGGTGAGGCTAGGATTTCTTTCTTTTTTTGTTCATTCATTCGTTCAACAAATGCTGAACTTCACTCTCTGTCAGGCCCTGTGTGTAAAAGATACCAAAAATGACCTTTAAAAAATGTTTTTCTATGCTTATTCTCCCTGGAGAAGCAAATGGCAACCCAGTTCAGTATTCTTGCCAGGAAAATTCCATGGACAGAAGAAACTGGTGGACTACAGTTCATGGGGCCGAAAGAGTCAGACACAACTGAGCAATGAACACACGTGCTTATTCTACTTACCTTCCCTGATAATTTATCATTTTCTTGAAATTTTTTCTCTAAAATATTGTATGTATTTCCCCTCATGTTGCAGTATTTGGCCATAATGTACTTACAGCCCTCCAATGAATTGTGTTTAAAGGAAATAAAGACCTGAATGTAGTTGATGCTATAGAAGTACTATAGGGAATATCTTCTCTCTTCCAGCTGGTGATCAGACCATGCCCTGAAGCACAAGGATTGGTAGGGTTGACTGTAGATGTTCTCATTTGTGTGAAATGCCTCTGAAACTTACTAAATTCTTCACCCAAATGATGTTCCTTAGCGATAAGTTTCAAGCAAATTAAGCTGAACTAGTGGCTTTTCCATTTTTTTTAAGACAAAGGTTTTTCAATGAAAAATTTAAGTGCTTTCCTGTTTACTTTTGATTACAGTGCTTGATTATTAACACAAAAGTCTCTGATTCTACAGAATGAATACTCAGAGGAGAAAGAATTCTCTCTTCTCCCCACATTCTTTTCTAGAGTCATCAACCCTTAGTTACAGGGGCAAAATTCCCTCTTTTGGCCATATGAGAATAATCCTCCTTCCATAAATGCCTAAAAAGCAGGATAACTATAGGAAACAACTATGGTCCGACCCTAGATAACAGACAGTGTAGGACTATAATTCCTGAGAGAAGAAAAACAAAGAGGTAAGCCCTACCTTTAATCAGGCTTTCTACCAGATTGTAAATTCCACACTGACACAAGAAGGAGGAATTCTAACAAAGCCCATCAATCTCCCTGAATTGAGAAGACAGGAGATTTGATTTTTAAGAAGGTGAAGGAAGCTAGAATTTGGAGAGAGGAAAGAGCTAGACAAAGTTTCAAGGAATCTGAATGGGGATTTGCTTGGTGTTTGGATATCCTATGTGCATGTACAGGGTGAATCTCTACCAGGATGGGCAATGACAACTTCCGAGGAAAGAGCAATTATTGGAGTTGTAATGTAAACAATTCTGACAGCACACACAGAACCAGGTATCATTCATATTCTCTTCAGCCAGAATGAAGAGAACTCATTGAATATACAAAAAATCAGTTGTATCTGTATATATTAGCAGTGCACAATTAGCAATTGATATTAAAACTATACTATTTATAACAGCATCAAAAATCATGAATTTGAATTTTGACACTGACAACTACAAAACATTTCAGAGAGAAATTAAAAGCAACTTTAATAAATGGTGAGATACACCATGCTCATAGACTAGTAGACTCAATATTGTTAAGATGGCAGTTTACCCCAAATTGATCTATAAAGTCAATGCAATTCCAATGAAAATTTTCAGAAGACCTTTTTTGGGGTAAGAGACTGACAAGCTGATTGTAAAATCTACTTGAAGATATAAAGAAGAACAGCCAAAAGTATTTTGAAAAAGATACAACTTGAAGATTTATATTAACTGATTTTAAGCCTTCTATGAAGCTATAGTAATTAACTGTTGTGTTAATGGCTTAAGGGTAGAAATATATATCAATGAAACAGTATAGAGTTTAGAAATAGATTCATGCTGCTGCTGCTGCTGCTGCTGCTGCTAAGTCACTTCAGTCATGTCCAACTCTGTGCGACCCCATAGACGGCAGCCCACCAGGCTCCCCCGTCCCTGGGATTCTCCAGGCAAGAATACTGGAGTGGGTAATAGATTCATAGGTATGGTCAATTAATTTTAAATAAAGATTATAAATAAGCTTATGGAAACATCTATTTAAGTTAAAAATATCAATAAAGTTACAAAGTTTGAAAAGTGAGGAGAGATGCTAGCTTAGTCTTTATATGCTGTTCTAGGTTATTTCACTTTTTCAACAATCATGTGTTGAAACATCTATTTAAGTTAAAAATATCAATAAAGTTACAAAGTTTGAAAAGTGAGGAGAGATGCTAGCTTAGTCTTTATATACTGTTCTAGGTTATTTCATTTTTTCACTTTTTCAACAATCATGTGTTATAACTTGAAAAATATCTAAAAAAGAGTTCTTAGAAGTTCAAAATAATTTCTGAAGGAGTGTGAGCACTATTACTTGGAATTCCCTTTCTCCTATCTAGTCTTCATTGTTACATGCCAGAGTTTAAAAAAAATCTCATGTTTCAGATCTTAAATTTCGGAATTCTACTTTACATATGCTGTTACAGTATTAATCTGACTTTATATCATTTACTGTATCCTAATTAGAAATCAGAGCTATTAATACTTTCTCCTAAGTGCCTAATACAGTTCTAATGCCATTGTTCTCCGTGATGTTCTCTGGAAGTGTCTTCCTGGATAATTTCTCTACCTTCTATAAGTTTTCAAATATTTTACCCCTATCTTTAAGAAGCAGATAGTTTGCTTGGAAAATTAACTTGTCCATAGAGTTTTTCTTTAGGTGTTCGTAAACACTGCCCCAAGCTCTTCTCCGTTTAAGCCTCAAAGTCAGAAGTCATTCACAATTTCTTTTACATTTAGCTGTTACCACTTTTGGTAATGCTGGAGGACCAGTATAGGAGAATACAGGGTACCGGAATTCTTCTGTTAGGATTTTGAGTTTGGGAAACTGAAGGACAGAGTATGTTAATCGAAGGTGCTAAACAGAAAGGTCACGAAGTATACTAGAGACTAGATTAGCCAACACAGTTATATGGAAGCTAGTTTCAAGGAACTTGTCTGGGGGAGCAGATGTTACCAGTGCTTAGCAATACCTTTTCCTTCCTGGATATAGGGGAGACTATGAACCTTTTGTTTTTAGGCAAGACTTTGTTGGCCAAAGAAATATATGCAGAAGTGATATGTGTGACTTCCAGACTGGGTTCATAAAAAGCTCCCACACAAAGTTATGTATGGAAAATGCGTTGAGATATTATTGAACCATGGATCAGAGCTGCCTGGATCACTGAATCTGCATACAGAAAACAGCTGTCAGAATTGGTGATTCACTGCCTAAAGAACAACTAAGGAAAATTAGCTTTTGCTGTGTTAAGCCAGAGGTGTGAGAGTTGTGTGTTACTGTCACACAGCACAGCCTAACCTGACTAAAACAGCAGTGAAGAGACATGAATAGAGGAGATAGGCAGAGACAAGTCGTGAATATAGCCTTCAAAAGAGACAGTGCAGAAACCTGTGAGTTTTTGAGAGATTTTTTTTCTAGCCAAGGGAGCATGCTCAGCTGAGACACAGGGGAAGGCTGGGGAATTAATGCCTGTGGAAGCAGCCCCAGCAAGTAATGCTGGGTGGGTGAGGGGTTGGTGGATAAATATCTAGGTTCCTTACGTCTCTTGGTTGAGATCATTTTGAGACTTGCTTCACACTGTCTCCAAGAGGTCTCCAGTGGGATCAGTTTACCTGCCCAAGTGAAAGTGAAAGTCACTCAGTCGTGTCCAACTCTTTGTGATCCCATAGACTATACAGTGCATGGAATCCTCCAGGCCACAAGACTGAAGTGGGTAGCCTTTCCCTTCTCCAGGGGATCTTCCCAACCCAGGGATCGAACCCAGGTCTCCTGCATTTCAGGTGGATTCTTTACCAGCTGACCCACAAGGGAAGCCCAAGAATACTGGAGTGGGTATCCCTTCTCCAGCCGATCTTCCTGACCTAGGAATCGAAATGGTGTCTCCTGCATTGCAGGCGGATTCTTTACCAACTGAACTATCAAGGAAGCCCTACCTGCCCAAAGTGGCTTAAAAATTCACCCTTTAGTGGGTAGCTTCTTGTCTTCTTACTTCATTTCCTTAACAGTGTTTCTTAGGATCATCCCCTAAATAAAATATTTGCACTTAAATTCATGTCTCCAGATGTGCTTCCAAACCAAAATAACCATTTTGTGTGCATAAGTAGGGAATGAAGGGAAGGAAGCCTCATCTCATGAAATTGTCGCTTACTCCTTCATTTTTTTTGTGAAGTTAGGCCCATTATTCCTTTTTTATTACCTAATTTCAAACTTCAGTTGGTTCTTCTTTAGTTTTTATCTTTGTTTATGCATCGTTTTGTTCATACATCGTTTTTCTGATTTCCTTTAATTGTTTAATCTGTGTTCTATGCACAGTGAACTAATTTTGAATTCTTTGTCAGGTAATTCATAGATGGATTGCTGGGTTTTATTTTAGGGTCAGTTTCTGGTGATTTATTTTGTTCTTTTGACTGGACCATATTCCCCCACACACACCTTTTTTGTTGTATGCCATGTAATTTTTTTTCCCTCTGAGAGTTGGATATTTGAAAAAACAGCCACCTCTCCTAATCACTACGGAATAGTTTTGTACAAGGCAAGACCTTTCCAATCAGACTGACCAGAGATTCTGGGAACCTCTCAAACATTTCCCGGGAATTCATGTTCTGTGGGCTTATGCAGGTAATTTCCCAATAAGAGAGGTTTGCTGGCTTACTGTTTAGGAGCTTGTAATCACTTGCTCAGGCTTCCCAGGTGGCTCAGTGCTAAAGAATCCACCTGTAGCGCATGAGACACAGGTTGGATCCCTGGGTCAGGAAGATCCACTGGAGAAGGAAATTGCAACCTATGCCAGTATTCTTGGTTGGGAAATCCCATGGACAGAGAAATCTAGTGGGCTACAGTCCATGGGGTTGCAAAAGAGTCGGACACGACTTAGTGACTAAGGAACAGCAAGAATCTCTTGCTCTGTTTGTGGGACTGCAGGTCTGGTGCTGCAAGTCCCAGAGTTCTCTTTTGTTCTCCATGATCCCCAGGCATCAGAAATATCAGGAAGACAGCCAGTCCCTTGGGCAGCCTTAAGAACTCAGAATGTTAGATGTACATCCCATGCCTTTCTTTCCCTCCCAAGGAGAAGCCACGAATTTGGTGTTTCCTCCCTACTGAGCTACAGCTGTGCCAGATGAAGTGAGGTGAGACTGCAGAAAGAATGCACTGGCTTTCCTGACCCATTTCAACATGGCTTACCTGGAGTACTGCAACTTCTTAACTGGTTTCTGGAGTTTTCATGAAGGCATTTGAGTCCATATATTGTTGTTGAGTCAGAGTCTCTGCGTGGGAATGAGAACTGGAGCATCCTATTCTGTTACCTTTCTGATGAAATTCTTATCTTACATTTTAAAAATAGAATTTAACTTGTTTATATTTTACCCCATATAATTTTTGCTTTTAATCCTTAAAAACCTTTCAGGAGCACACAGAATAATAAAAGTACCTGTTCTTTAGAAACAGACCTATATGATTTAATATAAGACCTATATGATTTAATAGAAGATATTCACATTCATTATCTAAATTATTAAAATTCTCCAAACTAATTCAGATAGACATCTTAATTTTACAAAAACTGGGACTTAAAAAAATCCTAGTGACTTATCCAAAGTTATGGAGCACAGCCAGAACATTAAGTCAGGAATTTTTGCATCTGGTTCAGTTCTCTTTCCCCTACGTTGAGCTAGCAGAAAAGCCAGAATTGTTGTTTATATATTCTTTTCATGTTGGTAAGAGAAAGAACAAGGTAAGACAATTTGTAAAGATCTTGGACTTGAATATAAAGACCTAGATGTACTGATTCTTTCAACTTGGTTGCTCCTTGAAAATAAAGCAGATTACATTTCCAAAATTAGATTTCTCAGGATTGTATGAGCTATATGATCTTGTGCATGTCCTACACTGTGTGGGTCCTAAATTCTCAGGTCTTAAGAATGCCTAGATGGTTCCTTGAAGCTCTATGGAACTCTGGCTTTAGTATCCACATTAAATTTCTGGGAAGAAGAAGGAAGGGAAAGAGAATGGGATGAAGAAGTAGTATATCGAGGAGGGGTGAAGGGGGAGAGGAGGAGGAGGGAGAGGAAAGGAAGGGGGAGGAAGAGGGGGAGAAAGAGAGGAGGAGTCGGAGGGAGAGGGGAAGAAGGGGGAGTGGGGGTGGGGGCAAGGGGAGGAGGAGCACATGCCTTGTAGTCTTCAAGGAAAAAATGTTTCAGATCATTTTCTCCTCAGTCTGAATGAGAATGAGAATAGGATCTGGGGGACACTTAATACTTCAAGCATCCTGTACAAGGTTTTGCAATAAGTGAAAAGTAAGAACCACTTGTTACACGGTAACATCTAAATAAGATAAAATAGAGTTCAAACTTATTTGGTAGAAGAAAGTTGCTAAAATATGGCTGAAGAACTATTAGACATTTCATTATTAATTTCTGTTCTTTGATATGAAGTTTCTCTCAAATGTCGAGAAGAAAATATTTGTGCCTTAAAATAAAATACAAGTTTAATATAATAACCATATTGATTAAATATTTAAGCAGAGAATAAAACAGAATAATACATATGGCATGGTACCTATTTTTTTACCAACACTGTATTGTCCACCTGCCAATGCAGGAGATGCAAGAGACCTGGGTTTGATCTCTAGGTTAGGAAGATTCCCTGGAGAAGGAAACGGCATCCCACTCCAGTATCCTTGCCTGGGAAATCTCATGGACAGAAGAGCCTGGCGGACTAGCCCATGGGGTCGTAAAGAGTCAGACATGATTGAGCATAACCCTGGTAAGTGACTTTATAGACACAGAGATGCTTGAAGATTAAGTGGTGTGCCCAAGTTCATGAAGATGGTTTTGGGGTATAGTTCAGTTCATATAAAGGAGTAGCCAAGCAAACTGGTAAGATAATATTTTGTTGTCCTAATTTCTAATAGCATTCTACTATGCAACGTTTTCTTAGCTTCAGTAACATTTATAGGGTAGTCACATTGAGATGCCAGTTTTTATGAAGTGGTTAATATTTATTGCTCTATATTTCTCTTCTTTGATGCTGCCAATGAATACTATGTTAGAAGATTTTTATGCAGATTCTGGGTTAGTTCTACTTACTGCTGGTTTTTGAGCTCTGGATTTTCCAATTTTACTGATCTACTTCTGAGGAGAGCCTGAATGAGTAAGATCATTTTTCTTGCTCCAAATCCATGATTCCAATCTCTTTGAATTGCTTGAAATCACCTCTTAATTTACTGGCTGTTAAATTATTTTATAACACTTCACAAATTTGGATGTACATTTGGTTCTTCACTGCGACCTCCAATTATCCTGGAATAATTATTTGTGCAGTGTAGATGACAAATAATTATCTATGGGTTGAATGAAAGCCCTCTTTTACATTCTTACAGATTTAATAACTGTAATACAGGCTTTTATTTGAGTGGCATGTTTCTTTGTGGTTTTGAAAATAGCTGATTCTCTAAAATGACAGTTAAAAAAAATTTGAGTAGAGATAATTATGGGTCTAATTTTTTAAAATAACACAATCAATTAAAATATTTATTGCTCATTTGCTGATTATGAGAGACAAACGAAAGATATCCTGCCCTCAGAGTGAATGTTTACTAGAGAATAAGACAAAATCACTCAAGATCACAGTATGAGCCTATGAGTGCTGTGAAAGGGTTCCATAGTGTCATGGGGGTCAAAGGAGGGAGCATGTGTGGGTGAGGTTATGAAGCCTTCATGGGTTGGATTTCAGAAGAAACAGCTAGGATGGGGAAGAACATTAAGTAGGGAACATAGTAAGCAGAGAAGTTGGAGTTTGGGGCTTTTGAAGATAAAATTTGTAGTGAAGGGGATCAACCCAGAGTCATTATTTTAGTGTATAGGACACAAAAACATATGAATGAAAGGAGAGGGATTTTTCTGAAAGGGCAGAAACACGTCCATGAGTCTTAGCATCCTCTGAAAGACTCAGAATAATTCCTTGCTAGCTAACAAAAATCTGATTATCTCCAGAGTCTAGACAAGGAAAGTGGAATTTATTTTAAGTAAAAAATAATATAGGTTAATTGCTTAAAAGAATAAATAGCTTAGAACCAAGAGTTGAAGTACTCTTACTTTTGGGGTTCCCTTTCCCTTTTATTATAGGGCCAAGGCAGGGTCACATAGCATTTATTCAAGTTATTCAAATATTGTAGTCTTTTCTATTTGAGTATCTCCATTCCAACTGCCATGTGCAGTGAAAAAACAACCATGTATATTGGGATCAGATAGATACAGATTTAGACCCACTTACTAGCCAAAAGAAAATGGGCATAAATTCCATGAGGACACTTTTTTTCTCATTGCTATATATCCCCAGCATGAGAACAATGCTTGGGATATAATGTATGCTTCCTAAATATTTGTTGGACAAATTAATGATCTTTTTGAACCTTAGTTTCCTTATTAATATATTGGGAAACATAATACCTAACTCAAGGAATTCTATTAAATTAAACAAGAAAATGTAGGGGAAATTGTCTAATACAGTATATATTTCATGTACCAGGTTTCTAAACATGACTTTCTGTTCATCTTCAAATCAAGATGCACTAACTGTATCTTTCATTAATTAATTGCTTTTTGATTTTTATGACTGTATATCTGGTTTTGAAAAATATGTGGTTTTCAATGACATGACTGACGAATTTAGTTTTACAAAAGTGAAAGCAGGCCAGTTGATCTAGACTTTGTCCATTAATGCAGCTCAAGTTAGAAATAAGTCACTTAAAGGACTAGCTCCTTTTATTCAATATAGATGAGACTCTTATACTAATAATTCCATTGAATTTTACAAAAATTCAATCCAATAAAATGTGGCCCAAGAACCATGCTAGATGTTAGGGATACAAAGACAAATAAGAAACTTCATTCTGTTTTTAGATTCAGGATAAGACTGGCAAGTGCCAAAGAGGAAATAGCTAGGCTTTGCCTGTGGGTCAAATGACCTTTGAGAATAGTTAAGATATGCCCACAAAAGTGGCTACAGTTAGGCCCATGACTGGATAGGCCTTTGAGTAGTAATAATTTGGCTCAACCTTAAAAATTAAAATCTCTATCACCATGCTTTAGATGATCAGGTCAACCTCTGGCTCTAGAGAAGGGAGAAGTCCTTTCCCATGCTTATTGCAAGAACCACCTCCATTCGTATTCAAAGATGCTTGGCAGTGCAGTGTTTTTTCCTGTCTCTAGAGACTGACAGGGAAGCAGCCATTCCCTTTAGGCATAAATAGGAAAAAAAATTCTTCTCCTGCTATTAAGGGCAAAGATAGACCCAATACATTATTAAACCGAACACTGAACATCTCATTTGGAATTATGTGCATTCTAGTTAATGCTGACAAGGCGGTTTTCTAGCAAACAAAGATGAGTATTTACTTAGTTTGGAGAATTTTATGAAAAAAATCTGTTCCATGGCTAAAGAAAAAAGAACTATCCCTCTTCAATGATACTTCCCTAGTTTAAGTCTCCATCACCTGCTGCGGAAACTGATTAAGCCGGGCGTCATAAGTGTCTGTGGTTTGTCAGTGAGTGCACATCTGTGAAGCTGCAAACTGGAGTCACATTTTGGTATCTCCCTTGTCTCATAGTCTGTTAATGAGTATCTACTCATTGCTTATGGGGAGCATTACATTATATTCATTGCTTTTAATTTCATGTTATTCCTTTAGTTATTATTCTAAGGGAATTCTGTGATTGAGCTAGTCATAATTATATTCTCTGGGGTTCTTTTGCCTGTATAATATAATAGATCTGCTTGTGAGAACATATGAAGATTTTATCAGGTTCTGCAAGAGACAGCACAGGACATTCATGGCAGCTGTCCTATCCAGTTATATCAATCCAAATTCCTCTGTGAATCACTAAAAAAATTCAGAGGATTACATCATTATCAGCTTTTGTCTTCTTTCATTAGTATAACCTAAAAGAATTTAAAAAACAAAAACACACTCAATGGTTGATAAAATTGACTGATAAATTACAGTGTGATGAAAGGAGAGCCAGTCAGTACAGAATAACACACAAAATCAGTGACGTAGGGAATCACTGAATCAAAGAGTACGGGTGTGCACTTGGAAACTGAATTCACCCATGCATAGCTAAGGTAGTCTAGGGAGAGAGGTCACTCAAATGGTCAGGGAAGCTTCTTGGAGACTGAAGGATGTAACACAATGAAAATCAAGCGTGGTCCTGTCTTCCACCCTCATGTTTCACTATAAGATTTAAACAGAGAGGCTGAGCTAAATGACCTATTGATTCATCATTACTTAAGAAAAGCAGAAAACAAATACACCTTTACGGAGTTCAGCAATTGAGTGAAAATATATATACAATAAGATGCCAGTTATAGCACTTATAAAAACTGCAAGTCAATTTTTCTTCACTCTTCTGCTAGACAAGGGGGAGATGTCAGGCTAATAGAAGCTTAGGGAACATGTCATTGTGGTAATTTCTGTTCCAATGGAGATGTTGAGATATGGTTTTCTGTGAGGCTCATGTAAAGAATTATTTACAACAGAGAATTTCACTTGAATTCAAAGGAGGTTACTGGCTTAGCCTCTTCTTGAGGAGAAAATAGAAGTCTAGAATAGAAAATCTTTCTCTATTTTTCTTTTGTTAGGTTACTTCTTACAGGATTTTAATGTATATTCATTTTGGGTGGATTTTGTTGCTATTATTATTTTGGCTGCTCTGAGTCTAGATTGCTGAGCTCTGACTTCCTCTCATTGCTGTGAGCGGGGGCTACTCTCTAGTTATGGTACACGGGCTTCCATTGAGGTGGCTTCTCTTGTTGAGGGCTTTGGGTTGTGGTGTTCAGGTTTCATTGGCTCGCAGTATGTGGGATCTTCCTGGACCAGGGATTGAACCTGTGTGCCCTGCATTGGCAGGCGTATTCTGAACCAATGGACTGCCAGGGAAGTCCCATTTTGGGTGAATTTTAGATTTGGGGAGATGCTAAATTATCAGGCTAATGATTCACTCAATAGCCAGGCTCCAGAGGCCTGCTATTAAGAATGGGACCTGGTTCTCCCCTCCTTTCAGCGTCTCTACTCAGTATTTCTTGAGTCTGTTGCACAATGTGATCAGCTGTATTACACAGGGAAATAGATGAGAGATAGATAACTCGAGGAGGGGAGGTGTAGTGGGCCCTGGGTACCAGAGAACAGATGAGTGAGCCTAGCAAGAGGAACGAGGAGGGCAAAACAGAGCCCAGGACTGCGGGATTGGTAGCATTATGGACTCAAGATTAATGAAAGGAGATATCTTGTGCCAGAGTTGGGGCAGAGAGACAAAAAAGGACAGATCTCTGCTGTTGAGAGGGAATGGCCAGCATAGACTGTGAACACTGGGAACAAGACTCAGAAGAAGGCTACCTCTGGTTTTCTATTTTGGCATTATGTACCTGGTGTTTCAACATCAGCTTTATTTCCATTTATAGATAAAAGCATAGGAAAAGCCTTGAAATATGCAGTAGATGCTAATATACTTACATCTGAAATCTGAGAACCCAGAGGTCCGACACAGCTCTATTCCTGCTTCCCTCAGGGATGCCAGGCAGCAGGACACATCACGTTGACAGTTTTAAATGATCTGTTTTATTACCTTTTGTTTTTTGAAAACTGTGGGGTCAGAGAATGGTATCAGTTTTAATGTTGTCTTCCTTCCCTATGTAGGGAGTTTTGATTGCTAGAGGAATCATTTATACTAAAAATAACTTAAATGTTAAAAGACAAAATGTTTATTTGAAATTTAATGTGCCTGACCTGAAACCAAAGTTATTAAATAACTTTCCTCCAAGTCAAGACATTTACCTAAGACCCTTCACTTAAGATGCTTTCTCAGAAAATAAGGAACAAGCTACTTCCATATTAGTATGAATTGTTTAATAAACTAGTGGTTTTAGCATACTTACTTAGTTATTGAAGTTTAAATTTTATTTAATTTGTTGGTGCAGACTCTTATCTGTCTCTTTCATTGCAGGATGGATTTTCCTTATATTTTCCCACAATTCTTATCTATATTTTGGAGATTAAGACCACACCTGTAGCTTCTGATGCCAACTCTATGGGAATTAAGGGCCCCTTAGGAGTGAGAAGCCACCATTGCAGTGTGATCCAGTAACAAATACTTTTTGAGTATCTGTGGTGTAAATACAAGTGATGTACAAAAGTACCCATTTCATTCATCTATATTTAGTTAAAATTCTACTTTAATAATAGTAATAATCGTACCGATGAAGTGCTAAGTGCCAGGTACCATGTAGACATTGTGCTAGCCAATAATGCATATTGTCTCATGTAATCCCCATACCCAAATGTTCTTCAATAGAGGAATGGATAAAGCATCTGTATTTACATACATACACTGGAATATTGACTCATTGGAAAAGACTCTGATGCTGGGAGGGATTGAGGGCAGGAGGAGAAGGGGACGACAGAGGATGAGATGGCTGGATGGCATCACTGACTCAATGGACGTGAGTCTGAGTGAACTCTGGGAGTTGGTGATGGACAGGGAGGCCTGGCGTGCTGCGATTCATGGAGTGGCAAAGAGTTGGACACAACTGAACTGGATTGGAATATTGGCCATAAAAAAAGAACAAAATAATGCCATTTGCAGCAACATGGATGGACCTAGAGACTGTCATATTGAATGAAGTAATTTAGAGAAAGACAAATATCATGTTATCACTTTATGTGGAATCTAAAAAAAATAGTACAAATGAACTTATTTACACAACAAAAATAGAGTCACAGATGTATGAAAACAAATGTTCAGCTACCAGGGGGAAAAAGGAGAGAAGGGGTAAATTGCAAAGTTGGGACTGACATATACATCTACTACTATGTATAACATGGAGAGTTTCCCAGGTGGCAAAGTAGTAAAGAATCTGCCTGCAAGGCAGGAGACCCAGGCTCGATCCCTGGGTTGGGAAGATCCCCTGGAGTAGGAAATGGCAACCCACTCCAGAATTCTTGCCTGGAGAATTCCATAGACTGAGGAGCCTGGTGAGATACAGTCCATGGGGTTGCAAAGAGCTGGACACTACTGAGCAAAAGAGCAAGCATATATAAAATAGATAACCAATCAGGATGTATTGTATCGCACAGGGAACTCTATTCAGTGCTCTGTAAGAATCTAAAAAGGAGTGGACATACGTATATGTATAACCGATTGACTTTCCTGTACGCCTGAAACATTGTAAATGACACTGTAGATCAACTGTACTCCAACACCACTTGTATTGGTCGGCTTGGGCTGCCGTAACCATATACCATACACTGGATGGCTTACACAACAGAAATTTATTTCCTCACAGTTCTGGAGGCTGGACGTCAAAGATCAAACAGAATTGGTTTCTCCTGAGACTTCTCTCCTTGGGTTGTAGATAGCTGTTTTCTCCTTGTATCTTCACAGTCTTCCCTCAGAACCTGTCTGTATCCTAATCGCCTCTTCTTATGAGGACACCTGTCACATTGATTAAGACCCATCCCAATGATTTCATACAACTTTAATTACTTCTTTAGAGGCCCTATCTCAAAATACAGTTGTCTTCTGAGTCATTGGGGGTCAGGACTTCAACATATGAATTTGGGGGGAACACAATTCAGCTCATCTCTTTTCAAGTCATAAAGACTATGCTTTGCCTATAAGAGGAAATATTAAGCCACTAATCATTGATACATATGAACTTGTTTTTGTACAGCTAATTTCCTGCAGAAAGATTTTGATGATGAAAATAATGGAGAAAGTTGGGGCACTGGATCCTTTAAAGAAAGAAGAAAAATGAGCAAGAAAGGGGAACCAGGGATATTAGAAAGCTGGCATCTCCTAATTTGCTATTTTTGGTAGGGCCAGATTTATGGAAATAAATTAAACACAAGTGTTACTTTCTGTTTTTATTTCTATATTTCATCTTTCTAGCTTCTTAACATTTATTTTCTCTGAAAGTGTCACTGCTATCCATCCAAGCCAGCAGGCTCCTCAGCTCTTGGAAAGGCTTCTCAATAACCTCATTGTCACTTCTGAAATAGTGTACACACACACACACCAGTTACAATCTGCTAGATTCTCTAACATTTAAAAGTAAATTATTAAAAAATTATAGTCCTCCATTGATTTGATTGCAATTCAGAAGTTGTTAGGACGTATTTGGAATAGTTAATATAAATTTAAAGGGAGCCAATCAGGAGGGATGAGTTTTTCCTGGTGAGTTCCCAGTTTCCATCGGAGCTGTTTCATGGAAAAGAACATATCAGAGGGTAAACCTGAGCACTGCTCACATCCTGCCTTCCAGAAGCCCTGATTTCTATCAGCGTAACCTCCTGGGAGCCAAGCCTGATGGGAGGGGGCGGGGCCTTCCCCTCTATCCTCATCTATCACGAGCAGGTTCTGCCATGTCTCACTCTTCTCCCACGCTAGTGAGTCTGCCTATGGAGGCATCCTGCTGGAACTGCCACTTTTCCAGAGGCAAAATTAACTACCAGTTTACTTTTGGACACCAAGTTCAGTGTTAATAACCCCGCCTGACAGCCTGTTAAGAGCTGCCTGAGTCAGGAAGGACGAATAGGTTTCAGTTTGCATGCCAACTCCAGATGATTGATTGTTACTGACTGTCTAGGAGAGGAGGGTGTTATATGAAGGCTGTGAGGCCATTTTTAAAAAGAAAGAAAGGCTTAATCAATTAGTGAGGTTTACTATTGGGAGAGAGACTAGTGGCACAAATATAAATTCATTTCCATCATTAATCAATTCAGAGCTGCAATTTACCGAGAGCTTACCCTGTGCCAGGCACCGGGCTCAGCCTAGTACATTCATCATCTCAGTGAATCTTCACAACTCTGCAGGATAGGTGATATATATCCTCTTTGTAAGGGTAAAGAAATGTAGGCATAGCGAAATCAAGTAATGAGTCCAAGATCACCGGGCTAGGTAGAACCAGAGCAGGAATTAGCACCCTGGCAGTCATAACATAGACTCCCTGAAACAATACACCAAATGTGTGGATTTGGATTTGAACTGAGGTTTCCACAAGCAGAGGTGCTCCAACCATTACTAGACAATCACCAGCAAGGGCCAGGGAGTGTCATTTCCTTACACATGTCCTCTATACAGCCTTCCTGGTTTGTAGGTGGATATGGAGGTAAAGGTGGGGTTTGGGAGAGAAAGACTTATCTTTCTCTAGTTAAGTCCACACATATTGATGAGCACCTACTCGGTGGCAAGAATTTGGGGATACAGCAGTTTCCTGCCTTCAATGAGCTTATGCCCAAGTGGAGAGAGACAGCCAACAAACTTAAATAACTTCAGACCCTGATAACTGTGATGGAGATGCTTAAACAGGGTTACAGGGTGGGACTGAGTAGGGGATTACTTTAGCCAGGGATGAAGGCCTCTTGAGAAAGGGGAAGAAGACAGCTAATGGAAATCTATGGACAAGCACCCCTAAACAGAAGAAGCAGAAATTGCAAGGCCCTGACGTGTAAGGAACTTGCCATGTTTGAAAGAAAAAGGCTCAGCTGTTTGCTATTACCTCATTCAAGACTAACATGGCCATGCTACAGGAATTGTCTGGAGTTTCCCTGCACAAAACCACTTGATAGGGGAGACAGAGGCAAGTGATTTGCCTTCTCTTTTCTCCTTTCACTCTCCAAATGTGTTGTGTTGATAAATCAGTGAGAGGTCACACATGCCAAAATCTTCAGCTTTGGGAGGGATTAAATTCATTTGCTGGGAGAAGAATAGAATTACTGTATGCCTTGCCTGTAGTTCCTAGTTCATTTTCACATACCTTCCTTTGTTTTACCCTTGCACTGGTCTTTTAAGATAGTTATTGGTGGTATCCCCATTTCAAAGATGAGGAAACTGAGGCTGGGAGAGATCAAATACTCAAGATAACTAATAAGGGGCAGAAGCAGAGTAGGTCGTAGTTAAGACCTTGGACTCGAGTCAGACAGATTGGGTTTTTATTTTTGGTTTCAGCTCTTACTAGTTTTGTAAACTTGGGCAAGTTCCTTACCCCTTCTAAGCCTCAGTTTCCCCATCTGTAAGGATAACAACAATGCCTTCCTCTCACAGGTTTTGTGTTAAATTAGAAAGGTACTGAAGATGCTTAGTCCAGGGCTGGGACCACAGCATGCACTGGGTGAACATATCCTTTGCTATGAGGAGGCAGCGAGCTGGGACTGAATTCCAGCATTTCCAGCTCCTCAGTACAAGGCCCTTCGTGTGTGACTGTGAATGAGTTATTCAACTGCTCAGTGTTTCTGTTGCCTCCTTTGTAAAGGATAGATAAAATACTGGTTACTCACAGGCTGATGTGAAGACGCAGTAACTTACTACACATCCAGTGCTTAGAACAGTGTGTGCACACAGTAATCTCCCTAAAGCAATGTACTCATAAAGGCTGAAAGATGGAGGTGGGGTGAGTTTAGCTAGCAGGCGTTTTTCAAGCAGCACTTGTCACTTCCATCCTGAAGGAACAAATACCGGCAGGAACCTACACGTACATCCTGCTCATCACCCACCTCGCACTATTGGGGGCGGCATTGAGGCTTGATTTGCAAACCTACCTCTGCCGCCTCTCCTGCACCTGTCAAAACTGTAGGGGCTGCTCAACAACACATGAAAAATCTAATTTGCTATAAAGTCATTTTTTTCCCCCCAAACACATCTGTTCATACTTGAAGGTGGCAAAAACACATTTGAGAATTTGCAATCCCGCATAGAGGGTATGAACTTGTCAGCTTGTTCTGTCAACAGGCTTGATGTCTCAGCCTTGTTGTCATCATAGAGCGGCTTGTTATCTGCCAAGCCTGATTGTTTCTCTCTCAAGGGGCAACTTGAAGGCTCTCTAACGGGAGGGAAAAGCTTTACCAAGCCCTAGAGATAATTAAAAGTCACAGCCCTTGACTTTGGAAAGTGGAAGTTTTGACCTCTGTGTTCTCAACTGGTTGAACTCTCAGGCCCTAAGGCTCTTGCCTGTTTCTCTCCTCTTGTCTCTGCACCTCTCCTTTTCTTTCTTCCCGTCCATGGCCTGCCTAATGGGGGTGGGAACTGGGTCAGCTTTGTTTGCCACTCTGTAAGTTTCAAATTAAGTTTCTATTTATTGTACATCTATCAGGTGCTTAATACATGACCTTGTTTAGTCCTTAAAAAACCCCTGAGGATTTGATTGGCCTACTTCATGTCAAAGCCAGGAATTTAAACCACAATGCTTCCTCTGAGTCTATGCAAAGAGCTTGCCTCTCTTGCCTGTTGAGTCATGGATGTTTGGGTTTTGTAATAGGGGACTGTAGTTTAATACTATACCTATATTTTGGACAACTGAGAAGGGTCAAATATAAGCAAGTAGTAGATTAAATAAAAAACAGGAGAAAATAATCCTAGATGCAGAAATTAAATTAGATGCATCTTGATGGCTTCTTGTAAGTGTCATTGAAGTGGAAGTGAAAGTGAAAGTATTAGTCGCTTAGTTATGTCGGACTCTTTGAGACCCTGTGGACTGTATTTAGCCCACGAGGCTCCTCTGTCCATGGGGTTTCCTAGGCAAGAATACTGGAGTGGGTTGCCATTTCACTTAAATAGATTTTATTAAAATCTGACTGGATAATAAGAAAGAGGTAGATCTCTGGCTGTGGGATCAGACCCAGGTGGGATCATATTTGAACTCTGTGTGTTGTCTTGGCAAGTCATCTAAATAAGCTAATGTGTGTAAAGCATCTGACCCATTGGTACTCCTAAATTAGTGTATACTTCCCTCTGTTTGAATCATACTTCTCTTTAGTGGATATAAAAGGGGACTTTTTCAACAACTTAAAGAACCACAGCATGAATGTAATTTTATGATGAAAGAAACAATAATCTTTCACCATGACCTGTCCAGATAGGTTAAAAAAATTATTTAAAAACTAAAACTAAGGAGACTAATGAGGCCTATATATATAAAATCACAACATCCTGTCATTGAGTAACAGTTGGTTTTGGCTGCCATTATAGCCTTTCAGTTAATTTTTTGGGGAAACCATTGCTACATAGTAAAAAAGAGATTGAATTAAATGAATATAATTTTCAGCTTCTTAGAGGAAGTTTCATTGGTATAGAGCATAATTGCCAGGAGAAAGAAGGTTATGTTTTGAATATGGGCAATGACTTCAGGAAATCCAGGCTGGACTTAGAGAAAGTGATGGAAACTGAGGTCCTTTTGCTTTGGGAGATTCTAGTTTCTTGTAATTGATGATACTCATGCCCAGGTCCAGTATCACGGAAAACAAATGATGCAGATGTGGGCATCTTTTTGTTTCTTTGTTAGGTATAAAAAAGGGCATGTGGACAAGTCTCTTTGGTAACCCAAGTGTCATAAAAAATTACTGGGGAATGTTACTTTTTCCATAGACTGACTTGGGGAAGAGTTATTTTGAAAACCATTCTCTTCAAGATGTTTAATTGTAAGTAAAAATAATAAGTGAAAATGTCAATTAATTTCATGGTGAAAAAAGAAACTTTAAAACAAAGATATGTTTAATGATGATTCAAGAAGTTTTTTTATTTCTTTAGAGTGACTGTTTATTTCTTCCTCTTGGCAACTTCTGCTATGTCAATTTTAGTAATAACATATGGATAAATATCACGTTCCATCCATTAGATAAATGTGATTTATCCTTTAGCTTTTTTAAACCACATGGTTGGTGGTTTTCACAAAAGGAGATGTTTTGCTCTTGCTAAATGACTAATGGTACACTTTGTTTTATATCACCAGAAGAGGAGAGTAATTGATTTAAATGCTTGTTTAGAAAGGATTTTTGAAAAAGCACTTCATCTTTCAAGAATGGGGCACCTGAAGCCTGAATGAAGGTCCCAATCAATTCTCCTTTGTTTCAGAAAATTGAAGGCTGTTTTAAAAAAAAGAACAAAACGCAAAGAAAAGACGAGGTTCTAGAAAAGGTATTGAGCAGAAAGAAAAGCTGATGGATTTAAAAGTTAGGGATTTAAAATGTTAACACTGGCATCTTCTTTTGTAGTATCTATTTTCTGTAGCCTTTTAAAAGTATAAAAGTGAGGACAGTGGGTTAAATCAATTTGTGTCACAGCATTGGAAAAAATGTTTGACATTTTTTCAAGATCAAAATAGAGGCATGTTCAACCCAATCTGAAAGCTTCCTGCCTTTTTTTTTTTTAATTCTTTTACCATGGGTAATGATTGTGGGTATATCTCTTTATCCTGAATTTGAAACTAGTTCTATGTCAACTAAGATCATGAACTGCTGTTGAAACTGGGATAGATTGAGAGAAAACAAAACCCCCCAAATTAGTAACTCGATATGGAATAATCTGAGAAGTCTTCCTGAAGGAGGAGAATGTTATATTGTGGGAATAAATCATATTTAATATAGATAAAGTAACTTATGTAGGTTGTTCTCCGATTTCTCTGTTTCAATCAATGATGATCTATCTATGAATCTACGAATTGGTCTATCTTGTGTATTTATACACATACACCATGCAAATATAAGATGCAATCATAGAGATGGAATTGCCAAATCAAGTAGCTTTATAAATTTTTGTAGATATTGTCAATTGTCATCTAAACAGTTCATAGAAATGTATATTCCTACTAACAGTATAACATCATAACATCATGAGAAACACTGGGCTGCATGAAGCACAAGCTGGAATCAAGATTGCCGGGAAAAATATCAATAACCTCAGATATGCAGATAACACTATCCTTATGGCAGAAAGTGAAGAGGAACTAAAGAGCCTCTTGATGAAAGTGAAAGAGGAGAGTGAAAACATTGGCTTAAGGCTCAACATTCAGAAAACTAAGATCATGGCATCTGGTTTCATCACTTCATGGCAAATAGATGGGGAAATAGTGGAAACAGTGGCTGATTTTATTTTTCTGGGCTCCAATATCACTGAAGATGGTGAGTGCAGCCATGAAATTAAAAGATGCTTACTCCTTGGAAGGAAAGTTATGACCAACCTAGACAGCGTATTCAAAAGCCGAGACATTACTTTGCCAACAAAGGTCCATCTAGTCAAGGCTATGGTTTTTCCAGTAGTCATGTATGGATGTGAAAGTTGGACTATAAAGAAAGCTGAGCACCAAAGAATTGATGCTTTTGAACTGTGGTGTTGGAGAAGACTCTTGAGAGTCCCGTGGACTGCAAGGAGATCCAATCAGTCCATCATAAAGGAGATTGGTCCTGGGTGTTCATTGGAAGAATTTATGTTGAAGCTGAAACTCCAATACTTTGGCCACCTCATGCAAAGAGCTGACTCATTTGAAAAGACCCTGATGCTGGGAAAGATTGAGGGCAGGAGGAGAAGGGGACGACAGAAGATGAGATGGTTGGATGGCATCACCAACTCAATGGACGTGGGTTTGGGTGGACTCTGGGAGTTGGTAATGGACAGGGAGGCCTGGCGTGCTGCGATTCACGGGGTCGCAAAGAGTCAGACATGACTGAGCGACTGAACTGAATTGAACTAACAGTATATGAGATTGTTTTCCTCATATTTATACAGGGTATTATAAAAGTTTTAAATCTTTGCTAATCTAATATGTGAAAGATAGTATCTTATGATTTTTAGAATTTTTTTAGTTATAAAGAAGATTAAGTTATAATCTTTTCACACATACAGGCCATCTGTGATTCTTTGTAAATTGTCAGTTCATCTCTTCACCCATATTTTTTAAAAAATATTAAGCCTAGCTTTTGTAATTCTTTGGCTTTTAACTTTGAATGTGGCTTCTTTCAACTTTTGATCTTTATTTACCTTTATAAGTAAATACTTATAAAAGTATTGTAAAATACTTTTTACTATTTTCCTGTTAGTATTTTTCATCTTTACTCCAAAATAATCTCTTGTGTTTTTTTTTCTATGTAAATTTATTTATTTCATTCCTTTTACTTTTTAATTCTCTTATTTTGTAATCAAGCTTTTGGTTGTGTTCTCTCCTTGGCCATGGAACTTTCCTATTTAACTCAGGAAGGCAAGGTAGACTGGAGGTCGCCTCTGTAGCTGCCCTGTTACCACTCCCATCCCCTTCATGAACCTCTTATGCTCTCACTTCTACCTGAAAACCTTAAAAAATAGCTGCACTTGCCCAGGACAACGCTAGTTTTCTCTTGGACAGATGGCGCTCTTGTTTTCCTGCAATGGTGATAGTTTTGATTACTCACACTATCCACAAACCATCTCCAACTTCTGAATAGTAGCAGGGGGTCTGTGAATGGGAAAGGAGATGAGAACCTGTCCTTTGTACTTATCCTTATCTGCACTGTTTGAGGTGTTTCCATAACCATGTAGTATTTTCATAAAATAAACAAAACCCAGGAAATCCTGTATTCTTCAACATTTATAGGCAATGGCCATGGGACAAAGCATGTCGTTAGTGTCCTACTTATGGCATGAGAATTCTGGACCCTGCTCTGATGTTGGTAGATATGTCTTGATAGATGCTCCTGGAATGTGGCACTACTGAACATCTGCACCCATGTGGTGGACAGACCCTAAATTGGCCCCCCATGACCCCGGTCTTCTGGTATTCATGGCCTGTGTAAACCCTTTTTCTTGTGAGTGAGACCCAGGACCCGCTTTTAACTGACAAGCTATGGCAAAGGCAATGGACTGGCAGTCCCATGACTGTGGACAGATCACACTGCTCGTTGTTGACTCTCACTTCTGCTTTTCTGCTGCCTTAATAGAAGCAAGGAAACTGCCACTCCTTCACCATCCTTCCTGAATCCTTGTCCCTGAACTCCTGTGGCTACAGTTTCAGGTCACTGCTCTGGCTTCCACTGACCTCCTTTCTGGCATCAGGGGGTGCCCCTATTTTGTGTATGTGTTAATTTGGTTTTTCATTTAAAAGAATTTTAATTGTATTTTACAAACCATTTCTAGGAGTTGCAGTGGTAGGATTTTCAAGGTTTCTTAATCTGCCATATTGCTGAAACTGGGTCACTCAAAAGTAAATTTTTCTAAACTTGTAAGTCATACTTCTTATCTCTGGAGGCCTTAAAGTTTTGTTTGGTAACAACCACTTCAATACCTCAAAGTGTCAGCATCACCCTGAAATCTCCTTCACTCAGCATCTCTACCGTCCACAAATCACAAGAATCTGGACACCACTTGGTAAAGTCCCACCTCTGCTCACCTTCAAATGCAAGTCCATGTATGAACACATGCTTACACATATGCATATCTTTACCCCCTGTCAACAGAGTTTCTGAAAGTGTTAGTCACTCAGTTGTGTCTGACTCTGCGACTCCATGGACTGTAGCCTGCCAGGTTCCTCTGCCCATGGAATTCTCCAGGCAAGAATATTGAGGAGTGAATACTGGGGTGGGTTGCCATTCCCTTCTCCAGGGGATCTTCCTGACCCAGGGACTGAACCTGAGTCTCCTGCACTGCAGGCAGATTCTCTACCCTCTGAGCCACCAGGGAAGTGGGACACCAATGGGCCAGAAGGTAGGCAGTGAGAGGTAGCATAATGAACTCTCCCTTGTTCCCTGAGAGTGCCTTGTTCTCTTGGGTGTTCTTTGAACTTACTATTCCCTACTTGGGCTATTCTCCTTCCTCCTACATGGCGAACACCTGTTCATCATTCAAAACCCAGCTCAGTTATCCCTTCTGCAGAGCTTTTCCTGCCCCTTATTAACTTGTATATCCTTCTAATTATTGGATTCATTACACTACACCGTTGCATTTGCGTGTCTATCTTCTTCACTAAGCTTTGAGGTCTTTGTATCTTTAATGCCTAGCAGGTTCCTGGTTCATAGCAGGCATTCAACAAACACTTACTGCCTTTAACTTATTAAGACTTCAGTGTGACTTCAGGGAAATGTATTGACAATAGGGATGGCAATCTTCCCCCATCACCTCAAAATTTGGGAAAGTCACCCAAAGGTTATGTACTTTTAAAGGTGTTAAAAGGGGGAAATTGCTGGGGATATAAAATGCTACAGCCACCAGGGGAACCAGTTTGATGGTTTCTCAAAAAGTTAAAGTTGGAATTAGCATATGATTTAGCAATTCTACTTCTAGTATATACCCCAAAGAACTGATACCGGAGACTCAAATAGGGACTTAACATCAATATTCATAATAGCATTATTCACAGTAGCCAAAGATAGGAACAACTCAAATGTCCATCAACAGTGGATCGGAAAAACAAAATATGTATACAATGTGTGTATGTTGAAAATACAGTGGAATATTATTAGGCCTTAAAAAGGAAGGAACCTCTAACACATGCAGCAACATGGATGTACCTTGAAAACACTATATTAAGTGAAGGAAGTCAGACATAAGAGGACAAATATTATATGATTTCAGCTATATATAGGCAAATTATATATAGAATAGGCAAATCATCAAGACAGAAGGTAGAATTGTGGTTGCCAGAAACTGAAGGGAGGGAGTAGTGGGGAGTTACTATTTAATGGATACAGAGTTTCTGTTTGGGATCATGAAAAAGTTCTTGAAATGGATGGTGGTGGTGGTGGTTACACAGCATTTTTTGTATACCTAATGTCACTCAGCCTGGTTCCAAATAGGAGAAGGAGTACATCAAGGCTGTATATTGTCACCCTGCTTATTTAACTTATATGCAGAGTACATCATGAGAAATGCTGGGCTGGAAGAAGAACAATCTGGAATCAAGATTGCCAGGAGAAATATCAATAACCTCAGATATGCAGATGATACCACCATTATGGCAGGAAGTAAAGAGGAACTAAAGAGCCTCTTGATGAAAGTGAAAGAGGAGAGTGAAAAAGTTGGCTTAAAGCTCAACATTCAGAAAACAAAGAGCATGGCATCTGGTCTCATCACTTCATGGGAAATAGATGGGGAAACAATGGAAACAGTGTCAGACTTTATTTTTCTGGGCTCCAAAATCACTGCAGATGGTGACTGCAGCCATGAAATTAAAAGACGCTTACTCCTTGGAAGAAAAGTTATGACCAACCTAGATAGCATATTCAAAAGCAGAGACATTACTTTGCAGACTAAGGTCCATCTAGTCAAGGCTATGGTTTTTCCTGTGGTCATGTATGGATGTGAGAGTTGGACTGTGAAGAAAGCTGAGTGCCAAAGAATTGACGCTTTTGAACTGTGGTGTTGGAGAAGACTCTTGAGAGTCCCTTGGACTGCAAGGAGATCCAACCAGTCCATTTTGAAGGAGATCAACCCTGGGATTTCTTTGGAAGGAATGATTCTGAAGCTGAAACTCCAGTACTTTGGCCACCTCATGTGAAGAGTTGACTCATTGGAAAAGACTCTGATGCTGGGAGGGATTGGGGGCAGGAGAAGAGGGGACAATAGAGGATGAGATGGCTGGATGGCATCATTGACTTGATGGACGTGAGTCTGAGTGAACTCCAGGAGTTGGTGATAGACAGAGAGGCCTGGCGTGCTGCGGTTCATGGGGTCGCAAAGAGTCAGACACGAACGAGTGATTGAACTGAACTGAATGTCACTTAATTGTACACTTGCTGCTGCTGCTGCTAAGTCACTTCAGTCGTGCCCGACTCTGTGTGACCCCATAGACGGCAGCCCACCAGGCTCCCCCGTCCCTGGGATTCTCCAGGCAAGAACACTGGAGTGGGTTTCCATTTCCTTCTCCAATGCATGAAAGTGAAAAGTGAAAGTAAAGTCGCTCAGTCATGTCCGACTCTTAGCGACCCCATGGACTGCAGCCCACCAGGCTCCTCCATCCATGGGATTTTCCAGGCAAGATTACTGGAGTGGGGTGCCATTGCCTTCTCCAGTTGTACACTTAAAAGTGGTTAAAACAGTAATATTTAAGTTGTGTATATGTTACCATAATATTAAGTAAGGTGGTCTCTCGAGGATGGGGGAAGGGTAAAATTCATCTAGAGAAAGGACCCACATCTGAGGGTCTGGCATCCTGTCCCAGGGAAGAGTTGACCTCTGCAATCAGAGCTTAATTTTGTTCTGCAAATTACTTGGGAATAAAGAGGGAAAGGAATAACCCTTTATTGCTTTTTCTGAAATGAATTTAGATTCAAATAATACTTCCCTGTACCATCTGGATTAACTCTTAATATTTCCAAGTAATACTATAGAGATCTAAACAGATTTGCTGCTTAACCAATCACTCTGTAGTTAGAAACAGGTAAATGTGACAGTATAACCAGACATTTCAGCCAACCTGGTTAAGCCTAGGTCAGTGATTAGCCTGTGCTGCATTTCCTGCACAATAGGGAGAGAAAGGCTTAAATCTTCTTTGTTGCAGGTTAACTTGAAGACCTGGGTCAGAGAATGATCACACTTGCCTCTCCAGAATTTCACCAGATAATCACAATGCAAACTGACAGAGGGAGTAGGAAAACACGCTGTATCTGTCTTCATTTGGCCTGTGTTAAATACAGACAGCATGTGGTCGCATTATGAACTCTTGAGACAGACATGCTTCTGGAGACCTTTCCAGTCCTGTTGCTGCTGCCATGGCAACTGCTGGATCTTTCTCTTTCAGCCCTTCCTCCAGTACTTGACCGTGAAGCGTGACTTCTGGTTAGCGCTCTAGGAAAGTCCCATTTTGTAGACGGCTGCAGTCTCTGAATATATAAGTGGAACTATGTCTTCTTGCTGCTCAGAGCAAAGCTGCTATTTGGGGTCTGAGCCTCTCTCTGTGGATGCCACTCAGAGAATCTGGGTTGCTCCTTTCAGGTAGGTGCTTATGTAACCTGGAGATGTTATGGGGCCTGCTTCTCTCCCATTGTGTGACTCCCCCAGTAGAAACATAACCACAGTCATGGTGGTGAGTAACTAGGGGAAAACACAAAGAACTGAATGATGTGCTTCTCCGGAGTTGTGTGACAGACAGGTTTGAGGGGGAGATTCTCAAGGGGTGATGTCATTATAGTGCTTCAGGGTAGAAGCAACAGCCAATATTGAAAAAAATCAAGCAGCAGTTCCGAAAATGTTGATTTCAATCTCCAATTTCATTAACACGATTTTCTAGGTTAGTGGATTAAATAGAATGGACAATCTAATGAGTGGATTTAAAGCATCTTTTTAGACTTTCTCTTGATATACAGTATTTACAGGTCACTGTGGCATGTGACTCTGACAGCTGTTGAGGCTGGAGGACCATTGTTCACTAGCAGTTTTTCATAAAGAGAAATGATTTTGTAAGACATTAGAAATAGACCTTTGTATTTAAAATGACTCCTTTCTTCCAATTTTCATTTATACATAATTAAAATTCAAAGAAGTGCATAAAAAGCACTTTTTTTTGGATCTAGGGATGGTCAGATCTTAATGTAGTAAAAGAAATTAGTTTTCTATATAATAAGGGCTTAGGAATTTGTAATTTATGGCCTTATCACTTTGCTGTGCCTTATATTTTTGCATTTCTTAGCACTGTGTATTAACAAATATTCATTAAATCCCTGTGAGCAAGATCCCTTGAGTTAAAAGACTGATATCATCATTGTCTTACCTACTTTGTCAGAAGAGAGAAATGAAGATGGATTAAGCTTGTTCTTTCCTTCCTAGAGGAATTTGGCTAGAATAATGATTCACTTGCCTAAAATTGGCTGGAAACATGGGAGGGAGGTGGAAAGGAGAGAAGAAAGCCTCTATGTTTTAAAATTTGACTTACATTCAGACTCCCTGGAGATTTGAAGGAAGGCAAGGCTCTGGGCTTCATCTTGACTTTGGATCATGTTGCTTCTGCTGATGACTATGTAAATAAATTTATAGCACATAACACATGCCAACTCACATGCCTCTTCTGTTTTCTTCTCACCACACTGCAGATCTGCCTTTTTGTGTTCTCGTGGTCTCCCTGGGACATTTGCCTCAGATGCCCTAACACCAAGGAGTCCTTTGATCAGAACAGTGGAGAGTGCAGCCCAGAAGCAGATATCTGGGCTCAGGGAGATGCTCAGCAGGGAGAATCCCAGAGCACCTGTTCCCAGCCCAGGGGTCACGTCACCTGCTACACCATGGACATCTACCACGTGACCCCTGGGAGTGAGGGCCAGTGCCCACAAAGTAGTTGCCATCATGTACCACGAGCTTCTCAAACCCTCTAAAGTGGCCATCACTCTTCCTATTGACCTTTCTCTTTGGGTTCAACTTTTTGTGGTTAGTTTTGTTTATTAAATCTTTACTTGATCACATTCTGTATTTGAGTAGAGTATCTCTGTTTTGAAATTGAAGTTCTATTTCATACTTTTCTTACAACACTTATTCCTACAGAACAGATAAGCAGGAAGAAAATTTGTTATTTTGAGGTTTCATGGAGAAATTAAGGAGGTGCAGGAAAAAGAGACAGTCTCTTTAGAGAGTGGAGAGAAAGAAATCAGACCTGTCAGAGATGGTAGGTGACTTTAAAAACAGTGAGGTCTGATTTATACATCTATACAACTATATATACATATATATATATATATATATATATATATATATATGAAATTCTTATGGTTCAAAACTCAAAAATTGGGATCTCCTTTCCACCTCATCCTCAATTTATCCAAACCACCTCTTCTACTTTCCCTGCCCTAGTAACAACTGTTATTTTCTTAAGAAAGTTTCCAGAGTTTCTTTGTGCATATCCAAGTAAATATGAATACATCTATTGATTTATTTGTTTATTTAACAAATTATCAAGTGTTCCAGGCAAAAAACAGAGAGATTCCTGTCTCCCCAAAGATGACATTCTAGCTGGAATTTATAGATTAGATATATTAATTTTATAGATGAAAATTTTAGACTCAGGTTATGAAAACTGGTCAAGGTCACAGATTCTAAGGTCTAATTCTGAAGCTAAAGGTTATATCGTGGTTTAGGCTCACTACAGTCTTTGCTTTGCAAGGTAAATACCAGGCTGAAGAGTCACGAGCCTTCTGTCCTTCATGTTTAAAGTAGCTGGGCCATGACTTTGAGTAGCACAGGTAAATGTGTATGTAATACATGGAATGCTATCATTCTGCGGTTGCTTACAGAATGTGTGATACTTGGCATTCAGCTTGGTATATTTTCCCTTTTGCTATAAAATATCGTACCAAATCCACCCCTGTGAGGCCATCAAATGTCCTCATTGGCTGTCAAATCTCTATGCTTTCCTGAAGGTTGCTAAGGTGGTTTTAAAATGAATTGCAAGGTTCCCACATAAAACTCATAGTCATTGTTTTGCTATGATGATAAAATAGTATAGTTGTCATTTGAAAGCTTTCCCACCTCCCTCCCCATAACATCTTTCTGGGTCATCCCCATGCACCAGCCCCAAGCATGCTGCATCCTGCGTCAGACATAGACTGGCGATTCAATTCACATGATAGTATACATGTTAGAATGGCATTCTCCCAAATCATCCCACCCTCTCCTCTCCCTCTGAGTCCAAAAGTCCGTTATACACATCTGTGTCTCTTTCCTGTCTTGCATACAGGTCGTCATTGCCATCTTCCTAAATTCCATATATGTGTTAGTATACTGTATTGGTGTTTTTTCTGGCTTACTTCACTCTGTATAATCGGCTCCAGTTTCATCCATCTCATCAGAACTGATTCAAATGAATTCTTTTAACGGCTGAGTAATACTCCATTGTGTATATGTACCACAGCTTTTATCCATTCATCTGCTGATGGACATCTAGGTTGTTTCCATGTCCTGGCTATTATAAACAGTGCTGCGATGAACATTGGGGTACATGTGTCTCTTTCAATTCTGGTTTCTCGGTGTGTATGCCCAGCAGTGGATTGCTGGGTCATAAGGTAGTTCTATTTGCAATTTTTAAGGAATCTCCACACTGTTCTCCATAGTGGCTGCATTTATTGCTTGCAGATTTTGGATCGCAGCCATTCTGACTGGTGTGAAGTGGTACCTCATTGTGGTTTTGATTTGCATTTCTCTAATAATGAGTGATGTTGAGCATCTTTTCATGTGTTTGTTAGCCATCCGTATGTCTTCTTTGGAGAAATGTCTATTTAGTTCTTTGGCCCATTTTTGATTGGGTCGTTTATTTTCTGGAGTTGAGCTGCATATTTTTGAGATGAGTTGTTTGTCGGTTGCTTCATTTGCTATTATTTTCTCCCATTCAGAAGGCAGAAGCTAAGTTTAATTAGATCCCATTTGTTTATTTTTGCTTTTATCAACACACAGAAATCCCTTGCATTCCTATACACGAATAATGAGAAAGTAGAAAAGAAATTAAGGAAACAATTCCATTCACCATTGCAACGAAAAGAATAAAATACTTAGGAATATATCTACCTAAAGCAATTTACAAATTCAATGCAATCCCTATCAAGCTACCAGCCACATTTTCACAGAACTAGAACAAATAATTTCAAGATTTGTATGGAAATACAAAAACCTCGAATAGCCAAAGCAATCTTGAGCTCTACTACAAAGCCACAGTCATCAAGACAGTATGGTACTGGCACAAAGACAAAGGAGGCAAGAATATACAATGGAGTAAAGATAATCTCTTTAACAAGTGGTGCTGGGAAACTGGTCAACCACTTGTAAAAGAATGAAACTAGATCACTTTCTAACACTGCACACAAAAATAAACTCAAAATGGATTAAAGATCTAAATGTAAGATCAGAAACTATAAAACTCCTAGAGGAGAACATAGGCAAAACACTCTCAGACATAAATCACAGCAGGATCCTCTATGATCCATTTGAAAGCTTTTAAGAACACATAATCTCACATAGCTTCCAGACTACTATTTGTCAGGTGACCAAATTCCTTGATTTGTCGCTGACTGAGTTTACAGGAGAGAGAACAAGTTTTCAGCCAAGTAGATCTGCTTTAGGAAAAAAATAGATCCCGCTCATTACATTGTAATGTAATGTAATTTACATTACAGTTGTACCTCTGATGTTCCTATCTCTATCTGAATTCTACGAAATCATTAAACTCAAGAAACATAACATCTTTATGGGCTAAAACCCACTTCTAGTCCAATGTCAGCTGCTTCATTTAAGTTACTGGAGCTGGACTGTCAATTCTGTGCAGCAATATGCTGCTGCTGCTGCTAAGTATTCAGTCGTTTCCGACTCCGTGCAACCCCATAGACGGCAGCCCACTAGGCTCCTCTGTCCCTGGGATTCTCCAGGCAAGAATACTGGAGTGGGTTGCCATTTCTTTCTCCAATGCATGAAAGTGAAAAGCGAAAGTGAAGTCGCTCAGTCATGTCCGACTCTTAGCAATCCCATGGACTGCAGCCAACCAGGCTCCTCCGTCCATGGGATTTTCCAGGCAAGGGTACTGGAGTGGGTGCCATTGCATGTAGTCATTTTTCTGTTATTCTTTCTCTTTGATTCTTAGAAAGCAAGAACTAAAATAAACTTAGCTTGTAACCCTGATAAGGAATTGACCCAAATACTTCTCCCTGTCATTGAAAATGTATTGATATTTTAGTGAGAAAACAATCAGCCTTAGAAGTGCTCCATTTTGCAGAAATGAAAGCTCTGAGAAACCGCTCAGTTAAGATCTTTTTATATGTGACTAATTTATTAAGTGGGTTTCCCAGGTGGTATAGTGGTAACGAAACTGCCTGCCAAATGTAGGAGATGCAAGAGAATCAAATGCAGGTTCTATCCCTGGATGGAGAAGATCCCCTGGAGTAGCAAATGGCAACCCACTCCAGTATTCTTGCCTGGAAAATTCCATGGAGATAAGAGCCTGTTGGGCTACAGTCCAGAGGGTGGCAAAGAGTCAGACATGACTGAACGATTGAGCACAAACACACTATTTATTAACCAAATGCATCTGTGATTCCAGAAACATAATTTTAAGAAATACATCTAATTATGGTTTCTCCATATGCCACATATTCACTTCATTTTTAGGTGCAGGCTATTAGTCACCTTCATATAAAAAATGGCTTTGTTTGTGCTCATTCATGCTAAGCTGCTTCAGTTCAGTTCAGTTCAGTTCAGTCGCTCAGTCGTGTCCGACTCTTTGCAACCCCATGAATCACAGCACGCCAGGCCTCCCTGTCCATCACCAACTCCCGGAGTTCACTCAGACTCACGTCCATCGAGTCCGTGATGCCAAACAGCCATCTCATCCTCTGTCATCCCCTTCTCCTCCTGCTCCAATCCCTCCCAGCATCAGACTCTTTTCTAGTGAGTCAACTCTTCACATGAGGTGGCCAAAGTACTGGAGTTTCAGCTTTAGCATCATTCCATCCAAAGAAATCCCAGGGTTGATCTCCTTCAGAATGGACTGGTTGGATCTCCTTGCAGTCCAAGTGACTCTCAAGAGTCTTCTCCAACACCACAGTTCAAAAGCATCAATTCTTCGGCGCTGAGTTGCTTCAGTCATGTCCAACTCTGTGTGACCCTATGGACCGTAGCCCACTAGCATCCTCTGTACATAGGATTCTCCAGGCAGTCATGTGATACATAGCAATGATATATGAAGGACAGAGATAGAAAAGAGTTTCTGACATTCTGTTGTGTTTTAAAAATTACTTAGAAGCAATACTCAGAAATATTCACTAAATAGTTGACAGCTTCAGTGTACATTTTGTAGTAAACTCCAGTTAGGTGACCAAAGATATCTCTCTATGGGAGAAAAACAAAAATCATAAGGGTAGAACCACTTGGCACTTTCTAAAAATCCTTGTAAGCTGCCAAACAGTTCTACCCTGCAGTGTAGACATCAAAACAACTGAAATCAATTATGTGATTATAAAGGCAAAGATGTCATTGTTATTATGATCATTGATACTAAGTCTAGGAAAACTGCTTTCTATTGGCTTTAGGTGCAGGCTCTTGGTCACCTGCACATAATAGATGGCTTTTTCATGCTCATTTGTGCTAAGTCGCTTCAGCTGTGTCCGACTCTGTGTGACCGTGGACCATAGCCCACCAGGATCCTCTGTTCATAGGGTTCTCCAGGCAAGAATATTGGAGTGGGTTGCCATGCCCTCCTCCAGGGGATCTTCCTGACCCAGGGATCAAACCTGCATCTCTTAGATTTCCTGCACTGGCAGGCAGGTTCTTTACCACTAGCACCACCTGGGAAGCCCAATAAATGGCTTGGTAACCATTTTTTAAAAATGAATGAATGTGTACACTTATGGCTGAAATGGAAAAAGAGTTGGAGGATCTTAAACATCAGAGTTGCTACATCAGTTAGCATTACAACCCCCATGCTAAAGAGAATCTTTCAGAATTATCTTCTCCCAAGTTATTTCTTGCATGAATCGTTCTAAAGTTCTTTCAGGCACAGTGGGACTCCCAAATGCCTATGATGTAAAGCCTCGACAATGTGTGAATGTGTAGGAAGTGTTTGTAAGATTTTCTTTCCCAATCATCTTGCTTTTTGGCAGATGACACAATTAAGGTGCAGTATGTAGGTGGACATCTTCTAAATTATAAAATATAGGAGGCTAGTGGGTGACTGCAGAGGCAATGGCGTTCACAAAGTAGAGAAGATCAGGTTTCTTATCTTCTCTTAGAAGAGTCTGAAAAGGCACTCATTCTTCCACAAATGTGATTTACAAAACAAAATTAGAGCATATAGGACCTTTTCAGTACAGTAAAAATTTGAAACCATCTTCTTCGTGGAGGATTCTATATAGTAGTATTGAATGGTTCAGTCCCAAGTCACTGAGTTAGGGAGCTTGCCACTGAGAGCTTAGCAGCAATAGAAACTTGATTCTCAGCCTTAGAGGCTGAGACCTGACTTTGTTGTTACACCAAGAGTGGATCCATCTCCCTAGGGCTGAGTTACTGGAGATTGATGTGTAAAATCAAAATGCCAGTTTCTTATTGAGCCATGAAACAAAACTGTCACAAAGGCAGGAGTCCTTACATTGACATGTCCAGCTAATTTTCTTCCTAAAGAAAATCAACAAGGGAAGTCAGATTGGGACTAGAAGATTGTAGGCCAAGCATGGATTCAGTACACAGAAAGTAAGACCAGCTGAGTAGCTGAAGGTATTAGGCTTAGGGGCAGCCAGCACAGATGTGTCCAGGGATCTGAGAGGTAAGTGAGCTGAGTGAAGATGCTGGTGGAGGCTGTGGATGGCAGGAGCTGTCTGCAGGGGACAACTCTTACACAGTTCTAGCTGATTGTTGCCACATGGCAATGTGGGATTTTTCTCAAAAAAAGTAATAAATGAAGAATTTTATATAAAATATTTACATTTAAAAAGTTTCCAATTAATTTGAATATTGGGCTCCCCAGAGAAGGCAATGGCACCCCACTCCAGTACTCTTGCCTGGAAAATTCCATGGATGGAGGAGCCTGGTAGGCTGCAGTCCATGGGGTCACGAAGAGTCGGATACAACTGAGCGACTTCACTTTCACTTTTCACTTCCATGCATTGGAGAAGGCAACGGCAACCCACTCCAGTGTCCTTGCCTGGAGAATCCCAGGGATGGGGGAGCCTGGTGGGCTGCCGTCTATGGGGTCGCACAGAGTCGGACACGACTGAAGCAACTTAGCAGCAGCAGTAGCAGCGGGTGGTGCAGTGGTAAAGAATCTGCCTGCCAAATGCAGGAGACATGGGTTCTGGGTGGGAAATATCCCCTGGAGTTGGAAATGGCAACCCACTCCAGTATTCTTGACTGGAAAATTCCATGGACAGAGGAGCCTGGCAGGCTACAGTCCAGGGGGTTGCAAAGAGTCAGATATGACTGAGCGACTGAGTACACAAACATATAAACACACACACACATTAAAAAAGAACCTAACAGAACCAGACAAACCCAGCTGGGAGCAAGTTTAGGTGTCCATACTCAAGTCTGTGACCTCTGCCTTGAGTTTTCAAAGCCTGACACATCTGGCTCATGTTAGGGGTGATCTTTCCATGAGACTCAAATAACTCAGAACCATTGGTTAAGGTTGTTGTGCCCAGAACAATGTGTAGACACACAGAGCCAACACTTGTCTAAGTGACACTCTTTCCTATATTTCTATGATGGATCAACATCACTGGTCCCACACACTTTGGTGAAAATACCCTTTAGGTATCATAATATATTCATTCTTTCACAGCCCAGGCTTGCTGACCTGACAGCTATCTGGTTTCTAAGCAGTTTTGTATTCTCAGCCCTTATCACACTATTGATTGTAGAGTTTAACCCTTCAGTTCAGTTCAGTTCAGTTCAGTCGCTCAGTCGTGTCTGACTCTTTGCGACCCCATGAATCACAGCACACCAGGCCTCCCTGTCCATCACCATCTCCCAGAGTTCACTCAGACTCATGTCCATCGAGTCAGTGATGCCATCCGGCCATCTTATCCTCGGTTGTCCCCTTCTCCTCCTGCCCCCAATCCCTCCCAGCATCAGAGTCTTTTCCACTGAGTCAACTCTTCACATGAGGTGGCCAAAGTACTGGAGTTTCAGCTTTAGCATCATTCCTTACAAAGAAATTCCAGGGCTGATCTCCTTCAGAATGGACTGGTTGGATCTCCTTGCAGTCCAAGGGACTCTCAAGAGTCTTCTCCAACACCACAGTTCAAAAGCGTCAACTCTTTGGTGCACAGCCTTCTTCACAGTCCAACGCTCACATCCATATGTGACCTCAGGAAAAACCATAGCCTTAACTAGACGGACCTCAGTTGGCAAAGTAATGTCTCTGCTTTTGAATATACTATCTAGGTTGGTCATAACTTTTCTCCCAAAGAGTAAGCGTCTTTTAATTTCATGGCTGCAATCACCATCTGCAGTGATTTTGGAGCCCCCCAAAATAAAGTCTGACACTGTTTCCAGTGTTTCCCCATTTATTTCCCATGAAGTTTAACCCTTAGTGAAAGTGAAGTCGCTCAGTCATGTCCGACTCTTTGTGACCCCATGGACTGTAGCCCACCAGGCTCCTCTGTCCATGGGATTTTCCAAGCAATAGTACTGGAGTGGGTTGCCATTTCCTTCTCCAGGGGATCTTCCCGACCCAGGGATAGAACTAGGGTCTCCCGCATTGCAAGCAGATGCTTTACCATCTGAGCCAAACCCTTAAGTCATTCTTTATTTCTCTCATTTTCAAGTTCCAGGGAGATAAATCACTGTACATTCATGAACTGACAACACTGCCTTATAAAAAGTACATCATTTTGTCAGAAAAATAATTTTCTCTTAGTGCTGGGATAAATTATTTTCCTTACCTTGTAATAAAAGCAATGGTCTCCCAGGTTGCTTATTTAAAAATAGAATCCATCAAATGGGCCATCTGTATGATATCTGTATTGCAGTTTTGAAAAGATAGAGTAACATCTGAGAATTGTTTAGGACAAAAGAAACTGCAGAAATGATTATTAATGTTTTCCTGTCTAATCACAGCTGGCTCATTAGCAATGCTATTTTTAAAAATCAGCAGCATGGTCATAGAAACATTTTCTTCTCAATTTGCCACACCAATAGGCATATGCTGCTGATGTCAGCATGACAAAATTGAGACATCAAGGCCTTAAAAAACAACCCATATTATTATGTTTTACTTTTGGTGCTAACTTGAGATTGAGCAGCTGTTCAAAAATTGTGGGAGGCATTTCAGAGACAGATTTTTGGTCTGGACCTAAAATTCTGCAGAATGGAATGGAAGGTTCTGTCCTATATGCTACCAATCTGGGCATCAACTCGTAGGCAGACCAGGTACTCAGTGGAGCCTGTGGTTCACAGTGCCTAGCTCTCCACAGAGAAGTGAAGTGTATTTTATTTGGTCAGTCTGATCTGAAAGAAGCGTTGGGACATATGGTATGCAGGGACATTTTATCTGACAAATGACACCTGGTCCTGAAGTCTTGGTTGACTTAAACAGTTAAGTTTTGGTTGACTTAAACAATTGTTCCATGGAGGGAGAATTTTCAGAACAGGTCATTGAAGAGACAGCTGTCTGAGTCATCTGTAAACAGGAACTTAGGGGTCCAGCTTTCTTTTGCTTATGAACCAGTCATCTAAATCATGTCAGTAATAGAAATTACTTTTTATGGAAAATTTCACACGTGCACAGAAGTAGATGGGATAATATAATGACTCCCCCTATGCATTCTGCAACCAGTCTCACAAATTATCAACTTTGGCCACTTTGTTTCATTTATACACCTACCTGCCATTTCTATTCCCAATGTATTATTTTGAAGTAAATCTCAGGCATTATATAAAATATTTCAGTGTACATTTTTAAATAATAAGATCTAAAATTAACATCTTTAATTTGCATCTAAAATTAAAAGATAATACCTAAATATCATCAAAGATCTAGTCAAAGTTCTAATTTTCCTGATTATCTGATAAATAGCTGATAATTGGTTTGTTCAAATTAGGATTCAAACAAGGCCCACAGATTGCAGTTGGTTGGTGTGTCTGCTAAAGTATCTTTCTCTCTTTTAAGACAATTTTATTAGACTATAAACATATAGAAAACTACCAAAAATATATGATGATTTATTTTTTATAAAAGTGAACAAGTTTGAAACTACAACCCCGGTCAGAAAATAAAACTGCACCTTCTAATTCAGAAGCCCTGTTCACGAGACTCATTTCAATGATGAACACTTTCTTCTCAATTACTTTTATAGTAATTGTTCAATTCAGTTCAGTCGCTCAGTCATGTCTGACTCTTTGCGACCCCATGAATTGCAGCATGCCAGGCCTCCCTGTCTATCACCAACTCCCAGAGTTCACTCAGACTCACGTCCATCGAGTCTGTGATGCCATCCAGCCATCTCATCCTCTGTCGTCCCCTTCTCCTCCTGCCCCCAATCACTCCCAGCATCAGAGTCTTTTCCAATGAGTCAACTCTTCGCATGAGGTGGCCAAAGCACTGGAGTTTCAGCTTTAGCATCATTCCTTCCAAAGAAATCCCAGGGCTGATCTCCTTCAGAATGGGACTGGTTGGATCTCCTTGCAGTCCAGGGGACTCTCAAGAGTCTTCTCTAACACCACAGTTCAAAAGCATCAATTCTTTGGCGCTCAGCTTTCTTACTTTGCAAATAACTTTATCACGCAATTGTGATAAAATGTCCCTGGATATTATAATTTAGTCCTATCTATTAAAAATGCACTTTAATGACTTAAATGAACTCATTTACAAAACAGAAACAAACTCACAGACGTAGAGAGTGAACTTATAGCTACCAGGTGGTTAGAATGGGGGAAGAAACAGGGAGTTTGGGATCGACATGTGCTTGTGTGCGAGCTAAGTCACTTCAGTCATGTCCAGCTCTTTGCGACTCTATGGACTGCATAGCCCACCAGATGCCTCTGTCCATGGGATTCTTTAGGCAAGAATATTGGAGTGAGTTGCCTCTTCCAGGGGATCTTACCGACCTAGGGATCAAACTTGAGTCTATATGCCTCCCACAATGGCATGCTGATTCTTTACCTCTAGTGCCACCTGGGAAGCCCTGGGATTGACATGTACACCCTGCTATATTCAAAACAGATACAGACAAGTTCCTATTGTATAGTATAGGGAACTCTGTTCAATGTTATGTGGCAGGCTAGATGGGAGGGTAGTTTGGGGGAGAATGGGTTCATGTATATGTATGGCTGGGTCCCTTTGCTGTCCACCCGAAACTATTAAAATCATAACATTGTTAATTGGCTATACTCCAATATAAAATAAAAAGTTAAAAGTGTATTTTAAGTTTTAAACTAACAGTCCCTTTCATTTCCTTACATCTTATCTGCATCCTTTGACCAGCAGGGTTTCCCAGTCTGGATTCTTCTGATTGCACACTCGTGGTGTATTTCAACATATTCTCTGTCCTCTGTATTTCCTGAAAATTGGCAGCTGGATCACACTGATCCTGTTGTCAAGGCAAGGAGGTGCTGGGTACTTCTGTAGGAAGCACATCTGGTTGTCTCCCCTGGGGTGATGTCAGCAGTCACTGATGATGCTTACTTCCTATATCTAGTCATTCACTTGGTTTGAAGAATGCAGATATTCTAATTTTAATAATCTCAATTTCATCTGTTAGTTGAAATACTATTATAAAGAGATTCTCCTCCTAATCTATTATTTGGTTACTCAGTTCAGTTCAGTTCAGTTCAGCCACTCAGTCATGTCTGACTCTTTGTGACCCCATAGACTGCAGCACGCCAGGCCTTCCTATCCATCACCAACTCCTGGAGTTTACCCAAACTCATGTCCATTGAGTCGGTGATGCCATCCAACCATCTCATTCTCTGTCGCCCCCTTCTCCTCCCACCTTCAATCTTTCCCAGCATCAGGGTCTTTTCAAATGAGTCAGCTCTTCACATGAGGTGGCCAAAGTATTGGAGTTTCACCTTCAGCATCAGTCCTTCCAATGAATACTCAGGGTTGATTTCCTTTAGGATGGACTGGTTGGATCTCCTTGTTGTCCAAGAGACTCTCAAGAGTCTTCTCCAACACCACAGTTCAAAAGCATCAATTATTTGGTGCTTAACTTTCTTCATAGTCCAACTCTCACATCCATACATGACTACTGGAAAAACCATAGCCTTGACTAGATGGACCTTTGTTGGCAAGGTAATGTCTCTGCTTTTCAATATGCTGTCTAGGTTAGTCATAACTTTCCTTCCAAGGAGCAAGCGTCCTTTAATTTCATGGCTGCAGTCACCATCTGCAGTGATTTTGCGGCCCAAGAAAATAAAGTCTGTCATTGTTTCCACTGTTTCCCCATCTATTTGCCATAAAGTGATGGGACCAGATGCCATGATCTTAGTTTTCTTTTTTTTTTTTTTTTTTAGTTTTTATTTTTAAATTTTAAAATCTTTAATTCTTACATGCATTCCCAAACATGAACCCCCCTCCCACCTCCCTCCCCATAACATCTTTCTGGGTCATCCCCATGAACCAGCCCCAAGCATGCTGCATCCTGCGTCAGACATAGACTGGCGATTCAATTCAAATGATAGTATACATGTTAGAATGTCATTCTCTCAAATCATCCCACCCTCTCCCTCTCCCTCTGAGTCCAAAAGTCCGTTATACACATCTGTGTCTCTTTCCCTGTCTTGCATACAGGGTCGTCATTGCCATCTTCCTAAATTCCATATATATGTGTTAGTATACTGTATTGGTGTTTTTCTTTCTGGCTGACTTCACTCTGTATAATCGGCTCCAGTTTCATCCATCTCATCAGAACTGATTCAAATGAATTCTTTTTAACGGCTGAGTAATACTCCATTGTGTATATGTACCACAGCTTTCTTATCCATTCATCTGCTGATGGACATCTAGGTTGTTTCCATGTCCTGGCTATTATAAACAGTGCTGCGATGAACATTGGGGTACATGTGTCTCTTTCAACTCTGGCTTCCTCGGTGTGCACGCCCAGAAGTGGGATCGCTGGGTCATAAGGCAGTTCCATTTGCATTTTTTTAAGGAATCTCCACACTGTTCTCCACAGTGGCTGCACCAGTTTGCATTCCCACCAACAGTGCAGGAGGGTTCCCTTTTCTCCACACCCTCGCCAGCATTTATTGCTTGCAGATTTTTGGATCGCAGCCATTCTAACTGGTGTGAAGTGGTACCTCATTGTGGTTTTGATTTGCATTTCTCTAATAATGAGTGATGTTGAGCATCTTTTCATGTGTTTGTTAGCCATCCGTATGTCTTCTTTGGAGAAATGTCTATTTAGTTCTTTGGCCCATTTTTTGATTGGGTCGTTTATTTTTCTGGAGTTGAGCTGCAGAAGTTGCTTGTATATTTTTGAGATTAGTTGTTTGTCAGTTGCTTCATTTGCTATTATTTTCTCCCATTCAGAAGGCTGTCTTTTCACCTTGCTTATATTTTCCTTTGTTGTGCAGAAGCTTTTAATTTTAATTAGATCCCATTTGTTTATTTTTGCTTTTATTTCCAGAATTCTGGGAGGTGGATCATAGAGGATCCTGCTGTGATTTATGTCTGAGAGTGTTTTGCCTATGTTCTCCTCTAGGAGTTTTATAGTTTCTGATCTTACATTTAGATCTTTAATCCATTTTGAGTTTATTTTTGTGTGCAGTGTTAGAAAGTGATCTAGTTTCATTCTTTTACAAGTGGTTGACCAGTTTTCCCAGCACCACTTGTTAAAGAGATTGTCTTTACTCCATTGTATATTCTTGCCTCCTTTGTCAAAGATAAGGTGTCCATATGTGTGTGGATTTATCTCTGGGCTTTCTATTTTGTTCCATTGATCTATATGTCTGTCTTTGTGCCAGTACCATACTGTCTTGATGACCGTGGCTTTGTAGTAGAGCCTGAAGTCAGGCAAGTTGATTCCTCCAGTTCCATTCTTCTTTCTCAAGATTGCTTTGGCTATTCGAGGTTTTTTGTATTTCCATACAAATCTTGAAATGATTTCTTCTAGTTCTGTGAAAATGTGGCTGGTAGCTTGATAGGGATTGCATTGAATTTGTAAATTGCTTTGGGTAGTATACTCATTTTCACTATATTGATTCTTCCAATCCATGAACATGGTATATTTCTCCATCTATTAGTGTCCTCTTTGATTTCTTTCATCAGTGTTTTATAGTTTTCTATATATAGGTCTTTAGTTTCTTTAGGTAGATATATTCCTAAGTATTTTATTCTTTTCGTTGCAATGGTGAATGGAATTGTTTCCTTAATTTCTTTTTCTACTTTCTCATTATTCGTGTATAGGAATGCAAGGGATTTCTGTGTGTTGATTTTATATCCTGCAACTTTACTATATTCATTGATGATCTCTAGTAATTTTCTGGTGGAGTCTTTAGGGTTTTCCATGTAGAGGATCATGTCATCTGCAAACAGTGAGAGTTTTACTTCTTCTTTCCAATTTGGATTCCTTTTATTTCTTTTCTGCTCTGATTGCTGTGGCCAAAACTTCCAGAACTATGTTGAATAGTAGCGGTGAAAGTGGACACCCTTGTCTTGTTCCTGACTTTAGGGGAAATGGTTTCAATTTTTCACCATTGAGGATAATGTTTGCTGTGGGTTTGTCATAGATAGCTTTTATTATGTTGAGGTATGTTCCTTCTATTCCTGCTTTCTGAAGAGTTTTTATCATAAATGGATGTTGAATTTTGTCAAAGGCCTTCTCTGCATCTATTGAGATAATCATATGGTTTTTATTTTTCAATTTGTTAATGTGGTGAATTACATTGATTGATTTGCGGATATTGAAGAATCCTTGCATCCCTGGGATAAAGCCCACTTGGTCATGGTGTATGATCTTTTTAATGTGTTGCCAACTTTTCCCCTCCCCTTTTCACTTTGATCAAGAGGCTCTTTAGTTCTTCTTCACTTTCTGCCATAAGGGTGGTGTCATCTGCATATCTGAGGTTATTAATATTTCTCCTGGCAATCTTGATTCCAGCTTGTGTTTCTTCCAGCCCAGCATTTCTCATGGTGTACTGTGCATATAAGTTAAATAAGCAAGGTGACAATATACAGCCTTGACCTACTCCTTTCCCTATTTGGAACCAGTCTATTGTTCCATGCCCAGTTCTAACTGTTGCTTCCTGACCTGCATACAGGTTTTTCAGGAGGCAGGTGAGGTGGTCTGGTATTCCCATCTCTTTCAGAATTTTCCGGAGTTCATTGTGGTCCACACAGTCAAAGGCTTTGACATAGTCAATAAAGCAGAAGTAGATAGTAGTATAGTTCAAATAGGAAGGCAGGATAGATTCTTTGTTTTTGTTTAAACCAGATTTAAAGACAATACGTTGATGTCCTATCACATTCTGTGTGCGAAAATCACTCAGTCGTGTCTGACTCTTTGCGATCCCATGGACCATAGAGTTCACGGAATTCTCCAGGCCAGAATGCTGGAGTGGGTAGCTGTTCCTGTCTCCAGGGGATCTTCCCAACCCAGGGATTGAACCTAGGTCTCCCTCATTGCAGGTGGATTCTTTACCAGCTGAGCCACCAGGGAAGCCATCACATTCTGAAGGTGATCAATTCTTTTTGAGCTTATAGATTTAAACATATTTGATTTGTTTTAACCCATCAAAATTATTATTATCATGATTGAAGCTCCAACTGTCCCATCTTTGCCCAGTGAAATCTTCAGGTGGACTGGGAGCCTTTTTGAGATGATCCTAACAGTCTTTGATAAGTTCCTTGGTATTTGAGAGACAATATATTCTAGGCCCTTCTCGTTATTTTCTGCTACAGACTTGGAATCAGCCATTTTCCCCCAGAATCTCTGGTTTCTTTTAGTGAGAAATAGCATTTCAAGACCACAGTTTGGGTCCTAGGAATGCTCACCACTAATAGCACAGTCAGTGTTTCTATTCTCATTCTCTTTGCCTATTTGCATATATTTATTTATATTTATATATGTTTATAACTTTTATATGATACATATAATGTAGATGTCTAAAAATATACTTTCCAAATCATTTAATAAGTTGCTAACAACATGATGTGTGCTAAGTCACTTCAGTTATGTCCAACTCTTTGAGACCCACTGGACTGCAGACCGCTAGGCTCCTCTGTCCATGGGATTCTCCAGCTAAGAATAGCGGGGTGGGTTGCCGTGCCCTCCTCCAGGGGACCTTCCCAACCCAGGGATCAAACCCACATCTCTTATGTCTCCTGCATTGGCAGGCAGGTTCTTTACCACTAGTGCCACCTGGGAAGCTCAAACATCATGATATTTCACCCCAAGTGACACTGTCAATGACTTTGCACTCCTATTATTGTCATTCATGAGAAATTTAACATTGCCTTGATAATGTCATCTAAAATAGAGTCCATTTATCTTCAAAATAGCATATATTTTAAAAATCCAGATGTATGCATTATACTTGACATTATGTCTCTTTCATTCTCTTTAATATAGAACAGTATCTCTCCATCTTTTCTTTTTTCTTTCCTGACACTGACATTTTTTTTTTTAGTTTTTTATTTTTAAATTTTAAAATCTTTAATTCTTACATGCATTCCCAAACATGATCTCCCCTCCCACCTCCCTCCCCCATAACATCTTTCTGGTCATCCCCATGCACCAGCCCCAAGCATGCTGCATCCTGCGTCAGACATAGACTGGTGATTCAATTCACATGATAGTATACATGTTAGAATGTCATTCTCCCAAATCATCCCACCCTCTCCTCTCCTCTGAGTCCAAAAGTCCGTTATACACATCTGTGTCTCTTTCCTGTCTTGCATACAGGGTCGTCATTGCCATCTTCCTAAATTCCATATATATGTGTTAGTATACTGTATTGGTGTTTTTCTTTCTGGCTTACTTCACTCAGTATAATCGGCTCCAGTTTCATCCATCTCATCAGAACTGATTCAAATGAATTCTTTTAACGGCTGAGTAATACTCCATTGTGTATATGTACCACAGCTTTCTTATCCATTCATCTGCTGATGGACATCTAGGTTGTTTCCATGTCCTGGCTATTATAAACAGTGCGATGAACATTGGGGTACATGTCTCTTTCAATTCTGGTTTCTCGGTGTATGCCCAGAAGTGGGATTGCTGGGTCATAAGGTAGTTCTATTTGCAATTTTTAAGGAATCTCCACACTGTTTTCCATAGTGGCTGTACTAGTTTGCATTCCCACCAACAGTGTAGGAGGGTTCCCTTTTCTCCACACCCTCGCCAGCATTTATTGCTTGCAGATTTTTGGATCGCAGCCATTCTGACTGGTGTGAAGCTGACACTGACATTTTGAAGAATCTGAATTGTTTTATTGAAAATAGCATAGTTCTGGATTAGTCCTAATGATTAGATTCATGTTAAACATTTTGGCAAAACTACTGCATAAATGATATTGTGCATTTCCCCCTGTAGCATGTGAGTAAGAGGTACAGAATATAAATTTGTTCTGTTATTACTGAGAAACAATTTGATCATTTGGTTAAGGCATGTCTGCTAGATATCTTCACCATAAACATGTATATTTTCCTTCTTAATTAAAAAAGAATCTGTGGGGTAAAGGACCTGTGGAGTGATAACTATCTTGTTCTCCAATGAACTTTCACCCAATTGTTTAAGCATCCTTTATTGATCCTTGGCTGAATCAATTATTATCTAAGGGTTACAAAATGATGATTTCTAATGAAATGATTTTGTGTCTATACCTTATGTCCATCTCTGCAAGTTACTCTCTATAAAGAAAATCTTCTCTTTCTCTTGAGTATCACTCAGGGAATCATGGACTTTTAAAATGATATTATTTAGTACATGAGTTTCCAGTAGTCATGTATGGATGTGAGAGTTGGACTGTGAAGAAGGCTGAGCACTGAAGAATTGATGCTTTTGAACTGTGGTGCTGGAGAAGACTCTTGAGAGTCTCTTGTACTGCAAGGAGATCCAACCAGTCCATTCTGAAGGAGATAGCCCTGGGATTTCTTTGGAGGGAATGATGCTATCCAGTACTTTGGCCACCTCATGCGAAGAGTTGACTCATTGGAAAAGACTTTGATGCTGGGAGGGATTGGGGGCAGGAGGAGAAGGGGATGACAGAGAATGAGAAGGCTGGCTGGCATCACTGACTCGATGAACGTGAATGTGAGTGAACTCTGGGAGTTGGTGATGGACAGGGAGACCTGGCATGCTGCGATTCATGGGGTTGCAAAGAGTCAGACACGACTGAGCAACTGAACTGAACTGAGAAACGCTGGGCTGGAAGAAGCACAAGCTGGAATCAAGATTGCCAGGAGAAATATCAATAACCTCATATATGCAGATGACACCACCCTTTTGGTAGAGGGTGAAGAGGAACTAAAAAGTCTCTTGATGAAAGTGAAAGTGGAGAGTGAAAAAGTTGGCTTAAAGCTCAACATTCAGAAGATGAAGATCATGGCATCCGGTCCCATCACTTCATGGGAAATAGATGGGGAAACAGTGGAAACAGTGTCAGACTTTATATTTTGGGGCTCCAAAATCACTGCAGATGGTGACTGCAGCCATGAAATTAAAAGATGCTTACTCCTTGGAAGAAAAGTTATGACCAACCTAGATAGCATATTAAAAAGCAGAGACATTACTTTGTCAACAAAGGTCCATCTAGTCAAGGCTATGGTTTTTCCTGTGGTCATGTATGGATGTAAGAGTTGGACTGTGAAGAAAGCTGAGTGCCGAAGAATTGATGCTCTTGAACTATGGTGTTGGAGAAGACTCTTGAGAGTCCCTTGGACTGCAAGGAGATCCAACCAGTCCATTCTGAAGGAGATCAGCTCTGGGATTTCTTTAGAGGGAATGATGCTAAAGCTGAAACTCTAGTACTTTGGCCACCTCATGCAAAGAGTTGACTCCTTGTAAAAGACTCTGATGCTGGAGTGATTGGGGGCAGGAGGAGAAGGGGACGACAGAGGATGAGATGGCTGAGTGGCATCATGGACTTGATGGATGTGAGTCTGAGTGAACTCCGGGAGTTGGTGACGGACAGAGAGGCCTGGTGTGCTGTGATTCATGGGATCGCAAAGAGTCAGACACGACTGAGCGACTGAAGCGAACTGAGTATGGCCAATGGCAACACTTTTGAGCTGGTTCCTTCAAAGAAGGAGTACTTGGTCACTACCAAGTATACTTTCTGTTTTTATGAATTTGGCTACTTTGATAACTCATATAAGTGGAATCACATAGTATTTGTCTTTTGGTTTTTCCCTCACAACTCGCATCCCATTTCTCATTTTAAAATGTGTTGTTACAGAACTGAAGGAACACAATGCAGATGAAAAGACTGACAGCATCATCAAGTTTCTTACACAGTTTCCAACCTACCAGAAAGATAAATAGTGAACAACAGCAGGACAAGACAGCTCTCCCCATTTTCTATCAGTAGTAATTAAAACTAAAAATTATATCAAGTAAAAACAAAATAAATATGGGGTGAAAAAAATCTTCTAGGTAAATGGCTTTTCCAGCCATTTTCTATTTTTTTCCTTGAATCATCACGTTATTTGATTATCTCTACATTTTAAAAAGATTCCCCAGAACTGCCCTTGAGGTTAAGCACATTTTTTATACCACTGGGCCAGTTGACAAGTGCCCTGCCTTAAGAGGAGAGGAGGATGGGGTTAGGAACAGGGAGAAAAGGCTACAATCTGTAGCCTCTGACCCAAGGCAACATGGCTTTTCAACCCTGGGGAGACTCCCTCAGTGACTGATTAAGAGCTATGTTAGAAATGTTCAGAGAACAAGGAAGAATTCAGTCCAGTTTAGTCTCTCCCCACTGAGCCAGAAGGGTCTCCAGTGCCTCTCCCTCCCACAAGCCAAGTCTCACCTTACATTCCCTGTCTCTTCTCATGTTAGATGCAGCTTGTCTGCAGATGCACGAAGAAGAACCACCCTCAGTGGGCATTGCAGGACTCTGTTGTCATGCCTCCTTCAGCTGGAACCACATCACAGCTTGGATGTGGGAAAAGCAACCCCATTCATTGATGTCCACCTCATAGCCCTCAGACTACAGAAGCAGCAGTACTGAGGCACATCCTCCTGTTCACCAGGAGTCAACTCCAAGCCCCAAAACAACAATGTCCTGCAGGTAATTCTGCATACCTACAGTGGGTGGAATAATAGACAACCTGCTGTCCATGTGAGTGGCTTCTCCTGGTGGACTGCAGGCTGGGTCCTGAGCCAGGTTATTCCCTTTGTAGGACTACGTGATGTGCTGGGGTTGAAATTTGCAGAGGATGGGGCAAATAGCCAGTGGGGGTATGCTGAGGTGGTGGTAGCCTCTGAAAACCCGGTCCACAAAATTACTGGAAACTCTTTCCAGAAAAATACTTAATGGACAAAAAGTGGACGTGGGGTTAGTCACCTGGCAGACCTGTCATCATTTGAGGCAGAGGCTCAGAATGTGAATGCATTTGAGTCTCAAGAGTGGAAATAGGTATAAAGGACCAACGCAGTATTCTAGTAATTCTGATGGTTGGGCCGTACATTGAGAACCTTGTACTCACATCTGCCTGAAAGGATAAACCCCACCATGTGCTGCCTGACTTAAACACTCTCCTTCACTCCTTCACCTGATGAGTCTGGTCTCAGGCCCAATTCTATCCCTACCGCCTCTCTCCTCAACATTTGGAGTCTTCCTCTTCCTTCTGGCATCTCCCACGAGCATCTCCTGCCCCTCCATTGCCTCCTTTTGTAGCTATACCTCCCCCTGGGCCACTCCACCCGCCCTTTACCTCAATCCAGCCTTATTGCCTTCACCAAATGCTACAGTAGGGCCTCCATCAGATATTTACATGAAGGTCTTTGACCCCTCTATCCACCTTGGCAGCCAAGATTTGGGCTTTCGACCCTCAGTGGTGAGTGAAGCTGAATTTGGAGAGATCATGAAGCAAACCAGAGCAATGCCAATTCCAGAGTGATTTCTAGAGCCAGCACAGGGGATTACAGTGACTCGACTGAGATGCTGCACACAGTTATTGCTGTTACCAAACAGTCTCAGGTCACCAATGATGAGTGTTGCTGTGTCCTCATCTCCCTTAAGCGGTTCATGGCACTGAAGCTAAGTCCTACAGTGTGGGTGCCAGCAGGAGCTCTTCCAGAAAAAGACATCTGTTCTGGGAGCAATCGTCTAGCTAGTCCCAAGGGAGCAGCAGGACAGCAGGAGGCGTCGGGACCTGCTTCTTAATAATGATCAGCATGATGGTTATCTCTAAGAAAGGAATCAGGAGCACAAGAGACACCAGAATAGAGAATGGGGCTGCACCTCTGAGAAGGGAATCTGGTTGCAAGCATTTTTTTAAAAGGACTTGTATCTCTTCACCTTCATCAGGCATATTTTGTGGATGTACCTTAGAATTTCAAAGCCCTGGATTCCTCTAAGTGGGAAGAAATACTCCCCTCCATCTTCCTAGAGAAGAGAAGCTCCTCTTTGCCAACAGAGGACACAAGGCTTCATCTGAGGTAGATGGAAGATGACTCTTGTCCTTTCAAGATTAACCCCATCTTCCTTCATTGCCATCAGACTTTTAAATCGAAGTATAGTTGATTTACAATGTTGGGTTAGTTTCAAGTGTATAGCAAAGTGATTGAGTTATACATATACACATATTCTTTTACAGATTCTTTTTCATTATATATTATCATAAGATATTAAATATATTGATAGCTCCCTGTGCTATACAGTATGTCCTTATTGTTTATTTTATTTATACTGGTGTATATCTGTTCATCTCAATCTCTGAATTTATCCCTCCCCCAACTCTGTTTCCCCTTCAGTAACCATACATTTGTTTTCTATATCTGTGAATCTATTTCTGCTTTGTAAATAAGTTCATTTGTATCATTTTTTTTGGTTCCACAAATTAGTGATATATGATAATTTGTCTTTCTCTGTCTGACTTACTTCACTTAGTAGGATCATTTCTAGGTACATCCATGTTGCTTCTTTTTTATGGCTGAGTAATATTCCATTATATATATACATATATACATGTGCACACACACACACACACACACACACACACCCTGCATCTTCTTTATCAATTTATCTGTTAATGAAAATTTAGGTTGTTTAGAGTTACCATCTGACCCAGCAAGCTCACTCCTTGACACATAACTGGAAAAGATAAATCTCTTTTTACAGAAGATACAAGACCCTAATATTCAGAGCAGCATTATTTACAAGAGTCAAGACATGGATGTCATCAGATTTTAATAATTTGGGTCAGCTCTCTGCATAGCTCAAGCAGTCCCTGTGGCAGCAGCAGACAGCTTTCTTACTGGAAGAACTTCAGGATCTCACTAGAATGCACTGACAGGAACGTGTATGGGAGTGGGTCTTGCGTGTGCTGGACGGAGGGAGGTAGAGTGTGAAGGGGAGCATGGCATAGGGAGCATTTACCAACCCAGGAGCACCCTCCCAGGGCTCAGGATCTGACTTCCTGGCAAGGACTCTTAGTAGCTTGCTGGCTGGGTTCTTTGTCGGTTGGACATAAAAATAGCTTACAACAAACGAGGCAGAGGTGCCACAACTGCCTGGATGAAGTGTGGAGAGAAGAGTCGGAGGGCCTCTTGGTGCTGGCTTATGGCAGCACACCGAGACCCTACCCAGTGACTGTGTTCCCCAGGAAGAGGGTCCAGGAGACAGCCCCACGACTGAGGCAACAAGGAACACGCTAGTGAGGGTGGCAGTGGCAGAGGCAGCCACGTCAACACTGTCCCCCGCAGGCCTAACTGAACCCCCTGGCTCACCTGGTTCCAGCGCAGACCTCAGCAGGGGACCCTGGAGCTGGGCAGCGGACAGTCCCTGTGAGTGACATGTCTCACCTCAGGCCCGTGTCTGGCCATCTCTCTGCTTCCTGCCTTGGGACTTTCTCCAAAGGCTGCTTGGTCCACATGGACGTGATGTAGAAGTGTGGGAGTGTTAATACCTTAGGCGAGGAACTTTGGGGAATGAGGTACAAGCAGTGAGTGAATGACCCCTGCCCCCCGCCGCCCTGTCCTGCAGCGGGACAATCCTGGGACACACTGGCCACAGTTCCTCTGAGGACCTGTGATGAGACAAGTCCTTGATGTCCACAGTGGCAAAAACTCTCCCTGTATTGACCTCAAATACAGGCTGCTCTAAAGTCAAAAATTCACCGTGTATCATTCTTTCTCGTATTCTGTCTCCCTGTCTCAGAGCCACACTCCTGCTCCTTGGGGCCACCTCCCAATTCAACTCGACACCCCAGTCTGTGTCTTAAGCTTTGTTTTCCGGGGAGCCCTAAGGTGGTTCTTCTGTGCTCAAACTTGAAGCTCCTAGAATTCATGTCTGGGTAGCACAGTATACTGGGAACCAGTTAGCAGATTATTATTATGTTAAAACGTCCTCATTTGGAAAACATACCCCAGCTTAGCATTAACTGATTATTGGTGATACTGCCAATCTCAGAGCTGCGTTTCACTTTCTCCACCCTAAGCTCATTTAGGGGAGAAGCAGTGTTTTCCCCATACCCCTCACACTGTCCTTGATGGCAAAGCCAGGTAAAGCTCACAATAATTATGTGTGAGCAAACAGGCAGAACTACTGTATTTTATATAAACAGTGGTTATTATTAAAAGCAATAAGGGGGCCTAATTAGGTCCAGCACATCTGAAAGTAATTGCATTGCCTCCTGTAAGCATTTTAGTGTGTCCAAGTGCTTAGTCTTAATTCTCCACACTAACTCTCACTGCTTGTTTGCTCTGCCATTTGCTAAGACCTGCCTTTCCTAAGTTATCATCACTGTTTATTCTGAATCTGTATTTTCAATCTGTAAAACATTAGATGGCTCTGCTTCCACCTTTATCAGGAAAAAGAATATTTCCTGATTTAGATCCCAGATCTTGGGATCTATTCTCTCTCTGGCAGACTCCAAGCCTCACCACTGCAATTTGAAAAGCTTCCAGAATCCCATTTCCTTCACAGATCTCCCTCTCAGGAACACAATATTGCACTGGCTCCAGCCTCTGGAAACCTGGAATTACCCAGAACCTCTTTCCTGAACTCCCCGAGAGGCTATCAGCACCTGGTGGGCACTGAGACCCAGATGAGTTGTTAGATGCTCCTTTGTCCTCAGTGTCATGGTTTTTAAACTAGAAATTCCTTGACATCAAGAATAACACTTTTGTAACTCAGTTCCTAGTACAAGGTCATGCACAGTGAAACACAATGCAGTCTTTTTTTTAATGAAGGTAGAGTCACGGGTAAATTCAGTGAACACAAAAGAAAAAATTTCAAATGCGACATTTTAATACCTAGCAAGTGAACAACATTTTGATTGGGTTAATATTAGAAGGCTCAGTGAGTTGGTTCAGAGAGGTATAATATAATTCTTAATACTTAGAAGCCTAAAGTAATTTAAAAACAGACAGAAATAAGTTATATGTGCTGGAGAGAACAGCGTCACAGAGCCAACTACATTCCTATAAAATTTTGAGTGTTCTCTACGGTATAAAGACAATATAGTAATATCCTAGATGCATCATTATCATTTGTGTATGTTTGTGTCTTACAGCCCTAAAGGGTATCAGAAAAATTACAGAACCAGAGAGGAGCTAAGTCCACTAATCGAATACTTAAGAAATATTAAATATGGATGGAAAGATGGGATTATCTCATTCAACTCCCTGATTTTATACCTTGGTATTGGCAGAAGGATACAGGCCCAGCAATGAGCCTTTGGTATCCTTCTAACACGCTGTGTGAATGCGGGAAGAAAGCTTGTTGATTCTCCTCATCTGCAGGTTTATCAGGAAGCCAGGAAAGGCTTTTAGGGATCTATATAGAAAGGAAAAAAAAAAAAAAACAAAACACACCAAACTGTAAACTAAAGGTTTATGAGCACATACATTCATCATAGGCTGTTTATAATAGCTGGGAAATTAAAAATTACCTGAATTCTAATAGTAAGGTAAGAGTGAAGTAAATCATAAGAGAATTCACAATGGAATATTGTGTAGATATGAAAAGTGTTTTATAAAAAAATTAATACCATGGGAAAAAGCAGTATACTAAATTTATATAGAGAGTATTATCTCACCTGTATAGATATCAATGCCTGGATAGAAAAAAATACAGACAAAAGCATCCAAAATGGTAACTCTGGATAGCATGTATCTTTGGATGCTGGGATGCTGGTGATATTAATTTTAAAAAATAATGTTCTGTACTTTTCATAATGATTTTCTAATGGGAAAAAATTTTAAGCAGGAACATGTAAAATAATTTAAAATATATTAGTTAATAAAAACTATAAATTTTTACATGAAAGATAGTTTTCAATATCTCTGCATCAATCTTTTAAAAAATTTCTTATTGGAGTATAGTTGCTTTACAATATTATAGTAGTTTCTGCTGTATAGCAAAATGGATCAGCTGTATGTATATACATAAGCTCTCTTTTTTAGATTTCCTTCCCATTTAGGTCACCACAGAGCACTGAGTAGAATTCCCTGTGCTATTCACTAGGTCTTCATTAGTTATATATTCTGTATCAATCTTCGAATAAGAGAGGGTACCTGTCGGGAGAAGCAAGACTTTTTCTCATAGTAACATGCTGCTGTGGATAGTTCTGACATGCAAAATACAAAGAGAAGCAACATCATAAAATTTACAGTGAATTTGTAACTCTGACAAGAAAACTGTTAAAGTGCTAGATTTGGGTGTTTTGTTTTGTTACTCTAGGCACAGCATCAGGTTTTCTTGATTTTGTTTTGGGTGATTGTGTAAAATCAAGGTCATTGTGAGTTCAAATCTTCTAAGAAGTAGATGCCAAGATGGGGTAAGATGTGCAAGAGAGGGTAACAGCTGTAAAGCACAAATGGAGAGAGAGCAGGAGAAGGGAGAGAGAGCTTTCAGATGGAAGCAAAGTCTGACTCTCGTGGAAGGAGAATGGGTAGGAAGCTTGGGTGGTGAAAGTCTCAGACTGGGTGTGGCTCCCAAAGAGGTTCAGCCAAGCCAATGGGAAGTTCTTGAACTAAGTTAGCCATTGAAGTTGTCTCTGGATGAAGTACAAGCTGGAATCAAGATTGCTGGGAGAAATATTAATAACCTCCGATATGCAAAAGACACCACCCTTACAGAAGAAAGTGGAGAGGAACCAGAGAGCCTCTTGATGAAGGTGAAAGAGGAGAGCGAAAAAGCTGGTTTAAAACTCAACATTCAAAAAACTAAGATCATGGCATCTGGTCCCATCACTTCATGGCAAATAGATGAGGAAAAAATGGAAACAGTGAAAGACATTATTTTCTTGGGCTCCAAAATCACTGTGGACAGTGACTACAGCCATGAAATTAAAAGATTCTTGCTCCTTGGAAGAAACGCTATGACAAACCTAGACACCATATTAAAAAGCAGAGACATTACTTTGCTGATAAAGGTCCATATAATCAAAGCTTTGGTTTTGCCAGTAGTCATGCATGGATGTGAGAGTTGGACCAAAAAGAAGGCTGACTGTTGAATAATTGACGCTTTTGAACTGTGGCATTAGAGAAGACTCTTGAGAGTCCCTTGGACTGCAAGGAGATCCAACCAGTCAATCCTAAAGGAAATCAACTCTGAATATTCATTGGAAGGACTGATGCTGAAGCTAAAGCTCTAATACTTTGGCCAACTGATGCGAAGAGCTGACTCAGTGGAAAAGACCTTGATGCTGGGAAAGATAGAAAGCAAAAGAAGAAGGGGGCAACAGAGGACAAGATGGTTGAATGGCATCACTTACTCAATGGACATGAATTTGGACAAGCTTTGGGAGATGGCGATGGACAGAGAAGCCTGGCGTGCTGCAGTCCGTGGGGTCACAAAGAGTTAGATATGACTGAGCGACTGAACAACAACATGTTTCTTAGGAACAGAACACATTTGATCTTCATCATGCTCAGTCACTGACTAGAAGCAGCCTGTGGGAATTGTGGTGGTGGTGGTTTAGCCACTAAGTCATGTCCAACTCTTGCAACTCCATGGACTCTTGCAACTCCCAATAGGCTCCTCTGTCCATGGGATTTCCCAGGCAAAGACTACTAGAGTAGATTGCCATTTCCTTCTCCAGTGGGAATTGTGACCTTGGCACAAATGCAGTGGTACATTCAGAGGGGCAGCTAGTACGGCAATAGTCAACTATGCTCATCACAGCAGATATCTGAGCAGCACAAGTTCGGGGCCACCAGAGTCATTAAGATGCATGTTACAAGAAGGAATAGTTCCCTGAGTCTTTAAACACAGAATGAGTGACCTTGACATTTTCTTTAAGTTCATCACTATAGACAGATGTGCCAAGAGGCATTTGTGGGCTGTTAATGACTATCACTTTCTAAATGCCTCACAGATATAGAAATACTGTGTTTATATTTAACTTCTCTAGATGAACTTTGGTTGGGTACAAGCAGCTCATCTATTCTGCTTTACCTGTGGCTTTGTTTTTGCTAATTCTCTATTTCAGGCAAACATAATAAAGATAATAATATATTGTAAATGAAACACCAATTCAGAACATTTCACAGCATTTCCTTTGGAAATATTGGATCAATGGAGACTATAATTACTGGAAAGCAGAAATGCAATGCTGTCATACAAACTGAAGTGTTTCTACTATATCTCTGAGGCATTTAATCAATTCAGCCAAAGCAATCAACAAAACCAGTTGTTTATTGTTGGAATTCCAAATCACCTAATGACAAACTGGGTTTCTTCAGATTTAATTGACTAGATGTTGAACTACAGTGACAACATAAATCAGCATGCCCAAATGGTCTTAAGGTGGCAAGATGGCAAAAAATGCACTATAGCTGATATTAATGATAAAACTCCTTCCAAATATTTTACACTTGAAACAAAACACTATTGCACTGTAAAATGGTCAAAGTTGCCAGGAAGTGTGGATGATATAATAAGTGCTTATTAATTAAAAAAATCCCCTTGCTATGATAACTGAGAGGTAATTGTATATTCAATCTTTGTCTCTGGGATCTTCTTTACCAGAGTGCCTTTGGATTTCTGGGACAGAACAATTCCTATATGCCCTGCTCATGCTATGAGTTCAGTGAAAAGTTCAAAGACTAATTTTTTGTTTGTTTTCTTTTATCATGGTAAGAATATTTCATATGAGATATACCCTCTTAATAAAACACTCATTGACTATAGCTACAGTGTTGATCTCTAGAGCTTATTCATCTTGTTTAACTATGACTTTATGTCCATTGATTAGTAAGTCTCTATTTCTCCTTCTTCCCAGTCCCTGGAAACCACCATTCTATTCTTTGATTTTATTAATTTGATTACTTTTGATACTTCATATAAGCAGATTCATGCAATATTTATCTTCTATGACTGGCTTATTTTACTTAGCATAATGTCCTCCATGTTGTCACATATTGCAGAATTTCCTTCTTTTTTAAGGCTGAATTCAATTGTATGTATATACCATATTTCCTTTATCCTTTCATTTGTCAATGGATATTTAGGTTGTTTCCATATCTTGGCTATTGTGAATAGTGCTGCTCACCCAGAAGTTCTAATAGCTCTTTGAGATTCTGATTTCTGTTCTTCTGGATAAACACACAGAAATGGGGTTTCTGGCTTATACAGTAGCTCTATTTTTAATTTTTTGAGTTATTTCCATGAAATGGGGGCTGCACCACTTTACATTCCCACCAACAGTGTGCAAGGGTTAAAGTTTGTCTACATCCTTGTCAAAACATGTTGTCTTCATAATAGCCATCCTAACAGATATGAAGTGATTTTGATTTTCATTTCCCTGATGTGTAATATCATCGAGCATTTTTTCATACACCTGTTGGCCATTTACATGTCGTCTCTGTGAGAAAGGTCTATTCAACTCCTTAGCCTATTTTTAAAATTGGTATATTAGGATTTTTTTTCTATTGAATTGTAGGAGTTCCTTACATTTTTTGGAGATTAACTGCTTATCAGATATGTAGTTTGTAAATTTTCTCCTATTCCATACATTGCCTTTCTGTTGGTGGTTTGGGGTGTAGAGGAGATTTTCAGTTTGATGTAGTCCCACTTGTCTATTTTCACTTTTGTTGCCTGTGCTTTTGATGTCATATTTATGGAGCACTGCATAGACCAATGTCATGAAACTTTTCCTGTATGTCTTTTCCTAGGAATTTTATAGTTTCAGGTCTTACATTTGAGTCTGTATTCCATGTTGAGCTGATTTTTGTGTGGTGTAAGAGTACAATTTCATTCTTTTGTCTGTAGATATCCAGTTTCCCCAGCACCAATTGTTGAAGAGACTAACCTTTCCCTATTCTATATTTTTGGTGTTCTTGTTGAAGATCAGCTGGCCATAGATGTGTGGATTTATTTCTGGGATCTCTATTCTGTTTAATTAGCCTATAGGTCTGTCTTTATACTGGTACTGCATTGTTTTGATTATGATAGTTTTGTAATATATTTTAAAACCAGGAAGTGTGATGGCATGAATTTTGTTCCATTTCAAGATTAATTTGACTCTTTATGGTCTTTTATGCACCCACGTGAGTTTTAGAATTGCTTTTCTATCTCTGTAAAACATGTCAATGGAATTTTGATAGTAATTGCTTTGAATTTGTAGATTGCTCTGGGTAACATGAGGATTTTAACATAATTACATCTTCCAATCCATGAACATAGTGTGACTTTCAATTTGAGTCTTCTTTCATTTATTTCATCAATGTTTGTAGTTTCACTATATAAATAACTTCCTTCATTAAAATGGATTAAAGACAATCTCTTTAACAAGTGGTGCTGGGAAAACTGGTCAAGAATGAAACTAGAACACTTTCTAACACCATACACAAAAATAAACTCAAATTGGATTAAAGATCTAAATGTAAGACCAGAAACTATAAAACTCCTAGAGGAGAACATAGGCAAAACACTCTCCGACATACATCACAGCAGAATCCTCTATGACCCACCTCCCAGAATATTGGAAATAAAAGCAAAAATAAACAAATGGGACCTAATTAAAATTAAAAGCTTCTGCACAACAAAGGAAACTATAAGCAAGGTGAAAAGACAGCCTTCAGAATGGGAGAAAATAACAGCAGATGAAGCAACTGACAAACAACTAATCTCAAAAATATACAAGCAACTTATGCAGCTCAATTCCAGAAAAATAAACCACCCAATCAAAAAATGGGCCAAAGAACTAAATAGACATTTCTCCAAAGAAGACATATGGATGGCTAACAAACACATGAAAAGATGCTCAACATCACTCATTATCAGAGAAATGCAAATCAAAACCACAATGAGGTACCATTTCACACCAGTCAGAATGGCTGCGATCCAAAAGTCTACAAGCAATAAAAGCTGGAGAACGTGTGGAGAAAAGGGAACCCTCTTACACTGTCGGTGGGAATGCAAACTAGTACAGCCACTATGGAGAACAGTGTGGAGATTCCTTAAAAAACTGGAAATAGAACTGCCTTATGACCCAACAATCCCACTGCTGGGCATACACACCAAGGAAACCAGAATTGAAAGAGACACATGTACCCCAATGTTCATCACAGCACTGTTTATAATAGCCAGGACATGGAAACAACCTAGATGTCCATCAGCAGATGAATGGATAAGAAATCTGCAGTACATATACACAATGGAGTATTACTCAGCCATTAAAAAGAATGCATTTGAATCAGTTCTAATGAGGTGGATGAAACTGGAGCCTATTATACAGAGTGAAGCAAGCCAGAAAGAAAAACACCAATACAGTATACTAATGCATATATATGGAATTTAGAAAGATGGTAACAATAACCCTGTATGCAAGACAGCAAAAGAGACACAGATGTATAGAACAGTCTTTTGGACTCTGTGGGAGAGGGCGAGGGTGGGATGATTTGGGAGAACGGCATTGAAACATGTATAATATCATATATGAAATGAATCGCCAGTCCAGGTTCGATGCATGATACTGGATACTTGGGGCTGGTGCACTGAGACAACCCAGAGGGATGGTACGGGGAGGGAGGAGGGAGTGGGATTCAGGATGGGGAAAACGTGTATACCTGTGGCAGATTCATGTTGATGTATGGCAAAACCAATACAATATTGTAAAGTAATTAACCTCCAATTAAAATAAATAAATTTATTTTAAAAATATTTAATTGTTTTTGGTGCTGTTGTAAATGGATTTTTTTTCTTAATTTCCTTTTCAGATTATTATTAGTGTATGAAAACATAACTGAGTTTTGTATGTTGATTTTATATCCTGCAACTTTACTGAATTAGTTTATTAATTCTAAGTCTTCTTGTGGAATCTTTAGAGTTTTCTATATATAAGGTCATGTCATCTGCTAATCGGGACAGTTTAACTTCTTCCTTCCTGATTTGCATGTGTTTTATTTCTTTCTCTTGCCCAATTGCTCTGGGTAAAACTTTTAGTATTATATTGAACAGAAGTGTCAAGAGTGTACATCCTTGCCTTATTCCTTATTTTAGAGGAAAACCTTTTAGTTTTTCAGTATTAAGTATGATGCTTAAATGTGGCTTTTCATATTTGGTCTGTATTTCAGTGACTACTTCTTGATCTGATTTGTGTTACTCTAGAATTCTAAATGGCACCCCACTCCAGTACTCTTGCCTGGAGAATCCCATGGATGGAGGAGCCTGGTGGGCTGTAGTCTATGGGGTCGCTAAGAGTCAGGCACAACTGAGTGACTTCACTTTCACTTTTCACTTTTATGCATTGGAGAAGGAAATGGCAACCCGCTCCAGTGTTCTTGCCTGGAGAATCCCAGGGATGGGGGAGCCTAGTGGGCTGCCGTCTATGGGGTCACACAGAGTCGGACACGACTGAAGTGACTTAGCAGAAAGCAGCAGCAGGATTCTAAAGGAAATCAACCCTGAATATTCACTGGACGGACTGATCCTGAAGCTGATGCTCCAATACTTTGGCCACCTGATGCAAAGAGCCAACACATAGGAAAAGACTCTGATGCTGGGAACAATTGAAGGCAGGAGGAGAAGGGGATAACAGAGGACAAGATGATTGGATGGCATCACCGACTCAATGGACAAGAGTTTGAGCAAGCTCCAGGAGTTTGCGAAGGATAGGGAAATCTGGCCTGTTGCATTTCATGGGGTCACAGAGTTGGACATGACTAAGCAACTGAACAACAAAAACTCTATGAAAGACCATTTCTGTCTGTGATTCAAAGTGTGATTTCAAAGTGTGGTTCCTGGACCCAGCAGCATCAGCATGTGCCCAGGAACTCATTAAAATGCAAATCCTCAGGCCCACCCAGACTTACTGAATCTGAAATTCTGAGAGTGGGGCCAGTAATTTGTGTTCCAATAAGCCATCTGGGTGATTACAATGCATGCTTGGAGGATGTCTGACTAACACTATTTCCCATGGTGTAGTATTCAGAAAAGTATCAAAGACATATTAACAAGTGTTATGGGACAGAAGATTCCTTATTTGAATAAGGTTGGGAAATCTGAGACTAAAAAGGTTAAGTAGAGCCCATGGGCCATGCCCCTTCACCAAAGTCTCCTACAGGTCATTCCTCCAGACCTGCCACTATGTACATGTGCCTATTTATGCCCCACAAATAGCACAGCCCTTGTTCTTTCTCCAAGAGCCCAGTGTCCCATCTCTCTTAGCCACACACACACACACACACACACACACACACACACAGAGAGAGAGAGAGAGAGAGAGAGAGAGAGAGAGAGAGAGAGAGAGAGAAAGGAGAGAGAGAGAGAGAGTTCCCTTTCTCTTGCTTCAAAGCCCAACTTTCTTTTTTCCACCCCAGTATGACAGACAGGAAGGAATCTCAGTGTGGACTGATGCCCCAACCCCAGCACTGCAAGGCAGTCACAATAATAGTCAATATATTAACCAAAGTGTAGGTTGTGGTGCCTGCGCTTAGTTGTCTGACTCTTGCGACCCCATGAACTGTAGCCCGCAGGCTCCTCTGTCCATGGGATTTTTCAGGCAAGGACACTGGAGTGGGTTGCTATTTCCTCTTTCAGGGGATCTTCCCAACCCAGGGATTGAAACTGCACCTGTCTGCATCTCCTGCATTGCAGGTGGATTCTTTACCAGCTAAGCCATCGGGGAAGCCCAAAGTGTAGGTTCAGTTCAGTTCAGTTCAGTTCAGTCACTCAGTAGATGGGGAAACAGTGGAAACAGTGTCAGACTTTATTTTGGGGGGCTCCAAAATCACTGCAGATAGTGACTGCAGCCGTGAAATTAAAAGACGCTTACTCCTTGGAAGGAAAGTTATGCCCAGTCGAGATAGGATATTAAAAAGCAGAGACATTACTTTGCCAACAAAGGTCTGTCTAGTCAAGGCTGTTTTTCCAGTGGTCATGTATGGATGTGAGAGTTGGACTGTGAAGAAAGTGTAGGTTATTCAGTCTTAAATAACTATTCTTTGGGGACACATTCAGTGCAGTTCAAATACATATTTAGAAAAAAGACATTTTTTTTACTGAAAGGACACAGTCTTGCTAAAGACATATCCAGTTCCTATTTCTAAACTGGATGAAAATATTTCAGTCTGAGACATCTATATTTGTATTATTTCAGTGGTTCAGGGTTTGCTTTTCCAAAATTAATGTGAGATTATTTGCTTTACATCTATCCACAATGCAAAATGCTTGCCTGCAGAATAGCTTCTGTTTCCATTTTAATATGCAGAAATTAGTTATGAACCCCTAGATGGTTTTCAGTTTGGGCAACCTAAAATTCAAAATTTACCTCTAGCAATAGGAAGAAACTGCAGGCAACTTAAAAATAGTGGTTTGTCTCTGAAATTGTGGCTACTCAGTAGGACTAAAGGAGAGAGTCCAAATTACTTTTTCATCTACTGAAAAAACTAAAATACCCCAAAGCTTTAAAATCTTACTTTGTTACATTGTTGGATCATCATTGTAAGCCAAAGAACAGGGGAACAAACATGCAGAAAAAGGTATTACTCCAGCCTCTAAAAAAACCAATATTGCATTTCTTGCCTGCTTTTGCATCAGTTGAGAAATATTCCCACAGGATGAGCTAACTACAAATGTCTAGTGTTCATGTGTGGAAATCTTCCAAAGCCTGGATCTTGAAGAAAGCGGATAAAATCTGGGCAACACAGAACTTGGAGATTAACTCAAGCATGATTTGAGATTTAAAACCTTTGAAAGGAACATGCCAGATCATGCCAAGTTGCTCACACCTGCTCATGATGAGACCAATTTTGTTCTGAAGGAGAAAGGGCGTTAATGTAAGGGTTGCTGGCAGGGCAAACAATAGATGACGTCTCATCCCATTATATCCTATAATAAGTGTGTGTCATCCTAGCCTTTCCTCTAGTTCCTCTGACTCAAATTCATGCATTGTTAAAAACTTATTAAAATGCATTGAATCAGAGCTCTGCAGACAACAAAAATAGAGGGAGTTTTTGACGCCAAGCCAAATAATTTTGGCTTTTCTTCCCAATGTTCATGTAAACAAACTGTCAAACACCCATACATATGAATGGAAAATTATTCATGAAAGGGGATGTCGACTGAAGTTCTCAGAAGAGACACGACAGGGAACTAACGCACTGACATGTTGTCTGTGGAGGGCTGTTCCTTCACTTAGTGTCATATCGCATGAGCAGATATTTCACTTCACATTGTCCACCATTAAACACAAAACTCATGTGTAAATTACATTTATTAAAATTCAGGTCTTTCTAAGTAAAAATATAAAGACTTTCCCAAGTACTGATTCTTCTTTCTCCATGAGAGAAAAAAAAAGAGAGAAAGATGTGTGGAATAATTGTTCTGAAAGTTTGGAGGTCAGATCTTAGAAAATGATCACTGATAAACCAATCACATCTATTTCACATGGAGCAACAAAAACTCCCACGGGAGTCTGAAGAACTAGCAAGAATGACGGCAGTAAAAACATAACTAGACTTTGTGCTAAATAAATATATGCTAACGGCTGTGTTTTCATTGGATGAGGGGTTATAGATTCTAATTAACCTTTGAAGCAAGTCAGGAAATAAAATTTTAGTTGCTGAAGAGACTTCTAATTGCCTCCCATTATCTACCCTCCCCATTTTCTACAGTCATAGAATTTGAAGCTGGGTACATGGTCTCCCCTTGTGGCTCAGGTGATAAAGAATCCTCCTGCAAAGCGAGAGACCTGGGTTTGATCTCTGGGTTGGGAAGATCCCCTGGAGAAGGGAAAGGCTACCCACTCCAGTATTCTGGCCTGGAGAATTCCACGGACTGTACAGTCCTCGGGGTCGCAGAGACAGACACAACTGAGCGACTTTCACTTTCACATGGTCTCCCAGTTTGTCTACATATCCCAGCCTCCCTTATAAGCCAGGTGTGACCTATGGCAAATTTCTAATCAAAAAGCAGGGAGAAGTGATTTGTGCATCTTCAGAGCTGTGCCCTTAAAGAAAAGGGACATGCTCTCCACTTCCTGTGCCCCCTCTCCACCGGCTAAAATGTGGATGAGGACATAGGTTCAGGTGAGGGCAACACCTTAGTGACCAGGACTAATAAGACAGAATCCTGGGTCCTCGAACTGTGGTGTTGCCCAAGCAGCCCCTGACTGCTCACATACAATTAGAGAAATAAAACTATCTTGTTTTGGACTTCCCTGGTGGCTCAGATGGTAAAGAATCTTCCTCTAGCGTGGAGACCGGAGTTTGATCCCTGGGTCAGGAAGATCCCGTGGAGAAGGGAATGGCACTCATTCCAATAGCCTTGCCTGGAAAAATCCCATGGACAGAGGAGCCTGGTGGGCTGCAATCCATGGGGTCACAAAGAGTCAGACAACTCTGACTGAGTGACTAACACACAACACAACACATTTATATGATCTTTCACAGAAGTTAAATGCATATTCTAATAAATGCAAAGTATGTTTGTTAATAATGAAGAATATAGAACTTCCAATCCTCTACAAACTGGGTTAGTAAATGTTGGGCACAGGCCAAATCTGGCCTGCTGCTTGTTTAGTAAACAAAGTTTTATTGAAACACAGCCATGCTTATTCATTTGGGTATTGTCTCTGGCTGCCTCACACTCTAACATCAGAATTGAGGAGCTGTGACAGAGACCATATGGCCGACAGGGACTAAAATATCTATTATCTGGTCCATAACAGAAAAATTATCCTTGCTATAGAGGGAAAGAAAAAGAAGACTTCATTCAGAATAAGTCAAGAGAGAGGGACAAACAAATCAAATAGAAAAACATGAAAAAGAGAATTTAAAATATAAAGTCAAAAATATGACTAAATATACTGGTGGTTAAAATAAATGTGAGTGGGCTCCACTAAGTATGTTAACATTTGTCAGGTAAGACAATGAGTCAAGCCTAGAACTGTTAGGGAATTTGGGGCATTTAAATAAAAAGTGGGAGAATATCAGAGGAGCAACAACAGAAGAGATCTGTTGTGGATTAAATTTTCCCCAGAAAGGGAGGACTTGACTTTCAAGAAATTGTACGAAATTCCAGGTAGCTGTTAGGAATCTGACTATGAGAATCAGAAATCAATTCAGCTAAGAAGGAAGAGACCAAGAGGAAGCAGCCTTGGGCCAAACAGCACATGATGAAACATCCTCAGAGCCATGTGCTTGTAGGAGAGGTAGGGGTGACCTACAGGCTTCCCAGGCGGCGCTAGTGGTCAAGAACCTGACTGCCAATGCAGGAGACATAAGAGACCTGGGTTTGATCCCTGGGTCCAAAGATCCCCTGGAGAAAGGAACGGCAAGCCACTCCCCTGGACATTGGGAATCCAATGGACAGAGGACCCTGGCAGGCTATACAAGTCCATGGGGCCACAAAGAGTAGGACATGACTATAGCGACTTAGCAAACACAGGTGACCTAAAGGTCAAGTCCACCAAAGCACACAGGCCAAATTCAATTGCATGGGTCCAAGTGCTTGTAAGTCGTCTGATTAATATATACTGTAGACTCTACCATTCCCTTGCATTTAATACAAAACTGTATGCTTCGGTATCTTATGGACACTGAGAAGGATATCAGAGAATTATAGAGAAGGACCCATGATTCCAATGATGAGTAAAGGAGAAACTTCCATTCTCTGATTCTGTGAGGAAGCCTTCAGTCTTTGAGCTTCTCTGAGCTTGTTCCATTTTTGTGCTGCCGGAAGGAACATGCCAGCATTCTTGTCACTCACTCCCGTCTGCCATGCCTTCTTTCTGGGGCCGCTTGGCCGGACTTCCTTCTAATGCCAGCACCTGTTATGATGTCATCTCCCCAGCCTCAACCACTTCTACCAGAAAAGATTACACAAACTCCCCAATTATCCACAGAACTAAATAAGAGGATGCTGACATGAGCTGAGCAGCTGCTGAGGAAGGCATAGTGAGGGGGATGGGGATGCAGAGATGAGACTTCACCTCCTCTCTTGTGTCCCTGTTAGATAGAGCAAAGCTCTTCAAATCCAGTGCCAGGGTGAAATTTTTTCTGGGATGTTAGAGGTTATACTTTGAGGAAATGGTCTTATTATCAGTTCATTCAATATGTCCTAAATGTCACCTATATGTAAGCTATTGTGTTTGGGACTGGGGATGGAAACATGCATAAAAAGTGTCCCCTGTCTTTGATGAATCTACATCTAACGGAGAGAAAAAAAAACTTCAAGAGTAAAATGTATTTTGACTGTAATATGTTTTATTGACTACCTTGGTAGCTTCACTGAGTCTTAGTTCGAGGTTATAACCTTACATTTTATCAAAGGTCAATATTATAAAATGGTTCTGGGGCGAATGATTTGGTATCTTTTCATAAATTACTGTTGAAAAAACTTCATTCCTCTGTTTCTTACATAGAAGTATCTCTTTTAAGAATTTAGTATCAGAAAAATGTTTTCTGACAAACTGGTATCTTTTAACAGGTGATAACTATATAATGAATCATAATTTAAAAACTCATTTGACTCCGAGAAACTTGTAATTCAATCAATGTTTAAGCATAGTCTATGTTTGGGGCATGTTTATTTTTTCATTTCTGTGGCTCTATATTAATGGTCTTAGGATAAATGTCTTTTTAAAAATTATGGACCACATAATGTTTTCCTAGAAGCAAACAGAATATAAAATATAACTTTGATCAGAACATCTTATTCCTCCCGGAAGTATAAGTAATTCCCTAGAATCAGATGGAAGCAAATGACAACACAAAGCAGGGGTTATTATGATAATCTGGGACAGAAAATAGCCTTGGAGTAGATTATTTTGGTTGGGTGGTCTTTTGGAGTCCACCGAAGATCATTCTCAGGGCACAGCTTTTACAGGCCTACCCACTGGCCTGGCCAGGGGTCTCTATCTGTTTTGACTGTGTCAGGAAGACAGAGTTTGGTGAAAATCTCCTAGAAGCTTGGATAGTTATTCAAGATAAACATGAAAAGTATGTCATATTATAATCCTGTCTAGCCTGGAAGGTTATGCAGGCTTGACCCCATAAGGGGAAGAGGAGGGGGAAGGAGGACTTATCAACAAATAACCTGGATATAAATATTCAAACCTAGTTTTCATTGGTCTAAATGCTATTTCTGTATCTAAAATCATGCCCTGAGGGAAAAAAATCAGGGCAACTAGGGCATGCCTGTGAACACCTGGGACTTTATAAGCGTTCCAGGTCTAACTAAAGGTTCTGTTTCTTTTATTCACCCACCCACCTCCCAACATAATTCCTGGCTGATTCCCACTTAACTTAGAAGAAAACCTGCATTTAAAAAGCACCTTCACTTTGGATCTCCTTTAGGTGATGTAAAATGGCCTCTTTTAGGATTTAATTCTTGCACAGCTGGACAAGCAAGGGGTGGGGGGTGATGCAGGTTGCCACAGAAACTGCTGTTGGTGCTAGGATTCTTTATACTTTGCTCCTAAAAATAAGATGTAAAATGTACCGAGGGTGTGATTAGCGCAGCACAGAAGGGAATTTCTAAAAGGAGAGCCAAACCTCCCGCCCCCACGGGAACGGGGGTGTTCTTCATAGCTGGAGGCCAGGACAGAAAACTGGGAACAGATGCCCAACATGGTTCTTCCCTCAAAAGGTGCAGGGAAAGACAAATGGGAAAACTGGCTTTTGAAGAAGAAAACAGTCTTCAATCAGGCATAATTCATATAAATTTCAAGGTTGAGATGTCCTGAGATTACCCAGGAAAGAAACAGATCTGTTCTCTGTAACCTACATAAAAGCTATAGAGCTGCACATAAAGCCCTAGAGACAGGGTGAGACACTGTAGTCTGGTGTCTTGCCCAGAAGAAGATGCTGTCACATGCGACCTTCGTCAGGTGGTCCCCCAGTCAGCTTGGACATGTTCAGTGATCTTTACTTCCTTTGGAGACATCTGACAACTGGACTTCTCTCTCTAAATGTTGTTGCACTCTGCCTTTCTGTAACTTCCACCCGTTTGCTTTTGTTTACCTTCTGCAGCAACCAAGAAAAGTCAGCTGCCACCTTTTTTTTTTTTTTTTGGTCTTCATATGATAATTCTTCATTTACTACTAAATGGAGCAATCAGCCACTGGTCCACTCACAGCTTAGGTAGGCTGACTAAGCTGACAATCAGTCCACTTCATAGATCTTGGTGCAAAATGAAATGTCATTAAAACGAGCAACTCATGGTCACATACAGAAAATGTGTATGTGTTTCTAGGCACATTCAACAGCTACGATGGGCCAGGCACCAGGCTAAGTGCATATTCATCTCATTTCATCCAGTTATATGAGGTAAGTAGCTTTATCATCCCCGCTTCATAAAGAAAATCCAGTTTAGTCTGAATGGCAGCAGCCTCATGGGTGTGTGCAGAGTAGAGTGGAGGGCACAGACTTCAGAGTCAGAGGGGGTTGAGCTTGAATGCAGTTCCTCCACTTGCTATATTTGTGATATCCTGGAGAAGTTATGTAACCTCTTTAAACTGGGTTGCTCATCTCTGAAAACTAGGATAATAAAATGTCATGAGTTAGTAAATGGAAAGAAAATTATATGCTTAAAATGTCAAGCACACAGTGGGGGCTCAATAAACCCTAGCTTTCCCTTCTTTCTCCTGCAATCCTGGAGGTCTCTACTACTGTGGTACAGAAGGGCTGTCAATCAAAAGTCACCATATGCAATCAAGCCTGGAGAAGCAACCTGTATCGGTATTCAATTGTCAGACTGAGCAAATGAACCATTAAATGACTAAATCCTTTGCAAGCAGAACATTGTGAAATGATACGAGCTGTTAACATATAGGAACTACCTCCCTCAAATAGATGATAGAGAGATCTCATTGACTATTAAAATGGAGGGAAAAATAAATATGTACATACTATCAGTTCAGTTCAGTCGCTCAGTCGTGTCCGACTCTTTGCGACCCCATGAATCGCAGCACACCAGGCCTCTCTGTCCATCACCAACTCGCGGAGTTCACTCAGATTCATGTCCATCGAGTCCGTGATGCCATCCAGCCATCTCATCCTCTGTCGTCTCATTCTCCTCCTGCCCCCAATCCCTCCCAGCATCAGAGTCTTTTCCAATGAGTCAACTCTTCGCATGAGGTGGCCAAAGTACTGGAGTTTCAGCTTTAGCATCATTCCTTCCAAAGAAATCATACTATCAAGGCAAAGGCTTAAATGGTCTTTATGCTTGGTCCAATATACCCTGTTGTGACTGCTATTTCTCATCCTTCTGTCCTTCTCAGTCTTCCCTGTGCCATGTCTGTTATTTATATCCCTAGGGGGACAGAGAGCTGGTACCTGGGCTCAAAGCTCCTGGGTCCTTCTGTCCTCACTTTCTTCCTTCCTGGCTGGACCCCATGGAAAGCCTGTTCAGTGAGACTTAGACTCCTTCTCTCATGATCACGTCCCTGGACCCCAACTCTAGAGACAGGTCATAAACCTCCTACTCCCCTGATGGACTCATTTCCCTGTTAATAAGAGGATAAGGGACGCCTGGGACAGAAAGGCCCCCTCCTGACCTTCAAGGGAACCTAATAAATCCCTGTCATCTCAGGGATGACAATATGAGTTAGGACCTTGTTATTTTTATGTAAGTGTGAAACTTGTCTAAATAAAAAGACATTTAAAATTTGAAATTTACACATCATTCTATTGTAGACAGATTGGGTTAAATGCTAATTCTAACACCTTGAGTGTAGCCTTGGGTCAACTGCTTCATCTATCTAGGCTTCAATGTCTTCACATAAAAAAATAATGAGTCTAATACTAGCAAAATGTATACAGTGCTTAAATAGTATCTTTAAGCCAGGAACTGTTCTAAGCTCAGGTTAAAAACATGTATATCTAATCCTTGTGATTACTATAGTATTTAGAGTAAAAGCCAGAGTTGCTATGATAAAGAGCCCCAGTGATGCAGAAGCTTTAAAAATAAAGACACTATGATGGTTAATTTTATGTGTTGATTGGGCTAAAGGATGCTCAGAAACATTATTTCTAGGTGTGTCTATGAGAGTGTTTCTAGAAGAGATTAACATTTGAATCAATAGACTGAATAAAGAAAATCTGCCCTCCCCAGTATGGGTGGGCATCATCTAATCTTTTGAGGGCAAATTCTGTAGAGGGCAAATTCTCTCCCTCCCTTCTTGAGCTGGAATGTTTGTCTTCTGCCCTCCCACACAGCAGCCCATAATTCTCAGCTCTGTACTTATACCCCTCATCATCTCTTGTCTCCTAGCCCCTATTCTAAGGCCTTCAGATTTGGACAGAATTACTGCAAACTGGTTCTCTGCTTTGCAAACAGTGAAACCGAGCATTCTGCAGAACCTTTCTTGGGTACAAAAGCCCTGATATGTCCCCCATTTCTTGCTAATAGAAAAAGGCTTTACTTTTGGAACTTACTGATAATTAATGATGGAATTTTGTAAAGAAATGAAAAGCTAATTCACCTATAAATAATGATATTAGCACAGAAAACTATTACACGCTAGTGCATTTCCTGTATGCCTTCTCTGGCCCTTCAGTGCCAAGTCTTTTATACTATGCATATCTATAGTCTTAATTCTTTGGGGCATCATTGTCATGTAGAATCATCTTGAATTATTCATATTTATGGAGAAAAGTCTGAAAGCCATTCACATGATACTACAGGCTTCCTCCTCAGAGTCTTGCTAAAATCTAACGGGCAACAAATTGTTAAAAAGGCAATAAGGAAAAAAAAGAAAGATAAAAAGGTTTTAATCTCCCAGGTCTTCCCTGAGTTCCAAAGAACAGACATAACTACTTACTAATTAGGGAAGTGAGGGAATGCAAGCAAAAATAAGAACAATCAACCAAGAAAAGCAATGAGAGTTTAAACAATTTCAGCAATAAAGCAGAATCACAGGACCCCTAGTTTCTCCTCAAGGGATATCTATAACAACCTGAAACATATCTTTGAATTATTCTATAGAAATTAAGACCTCTATCCAGGTGGATGATAGTGAGTACATACTGACCACGAGCATGTAGACTTCAGACTGCTTGGGACCATAAGGATGATGAATAAGATTCCTAAAACATACACCAGTTACCTCACCACCAACCAACCAGGAGAAAGTCTACAAGTTTATCATGCATGCGGCAACCCTTACTCTTAATGTTGCCTTTCAAAGTCTTGCCCTGAAAGTAGCTGGGGATTATGCATCTTCTGAGCATAAGCTTCCCATTCTCCTTTCTTGGCACCTGTAATAAATGCTGCCTTTCCTTCACCACATCCTGGTGTCAGTAGACTGGCTTTGCTGTGTGGCAGGTAAGTGGACCCAAGCTTGGTTCAGTAACAACAGCACTTGTCAGTCTCCATAATTGCATGAGCCAATCCCCACAGGAAATTTCCTTTGACATATCTCTATCTCTATGTATGTATGTATGTATCTTTCTGTTGGTCTGTCTATCTATATCTCCTACTGGCTCTGTTTCTCTAGAGAACCTTGACTAATACAGACACTGATTTCTCTTACAACACCGCAATGATAGTAGAACGGTTGTTCTGCTCTGCAGTCACCCATGAACCCAGGTGAGCAGGATGGCCCATCCTCAACCTTAAATTTCACCATCACCTTTCATTACCTATAACCACCATTTTCAAACAAGAGAAAAGGGAATGAAGAGTCTGAGTCCAGAATAAGAAACTTCTTTTTAACCCAGCAAAGCCAGGGTAGTGCACCTGGTTTCTGCTCTCATTCTAATGGTTAACACTTAGTGACATAACTGCACTGAGTTATTTCTAAGGGAGGTTGAAAATATAATCTTTAGTTGATTGACCATGTGCCCAAAAAGGAGAGAATGTATGTAGGAAAATAATCAGGACTCTCCACAATAAAACCCTATATGATAGTCATATTATTATCTCCATTTTACAGATAAAAAATCTGAGGCACAGAGAAGTTAAGTAATTTGTTCAATGAAACAAAGTTAACAATGGTGGGGCCCTGATTTGAACCCCAGGCAGTATGGCTCCAAAGCGTATGCTTGTACCTAAAATACTCGTCTGCCTTTTCAGAGTCTGCTGTACACTGTGGTCATTTACTTTTTTTTTTTCTTTCCACTGTACTGCATAAACTCTTTGAGGAAAAGATTCCATTCATCTTTAAATTTCCTACACTGTAGCTTTGCATATTTTAAAGGGTATGTCAGCTAGTTTTTAGTTGCAAGCCACAGTTGCAAACTCTAGCTTGTTTAAGCAGAAAAGAAATGTAGCAAGTGATTTTGGTAGCACACAGTCCCTTCCAAAGGATCAGATAATCAGCTTTGAGTTACATAGCTAAGAATGAAACAGGAGGGAAGCGGGCAGGTTACAACCTTTAAAAGAATGACAAAGCTGTTGAAGATACCACATAAACTTCCTGTAGACCTTGAGCCTCATTATATGCTCATTGTGATATATTAGCATATGCTAAATGACATATTCACAGGCACCAAGACAGTTCTGAGGCTGACCATAAAAGGCTAAAAAGTGGACATTTCCCTCAGATTCCTGGAAATCTCTTCCCCTTTCCCTGAAATAGATGGAATAATCCTCCCACTCAATAGCCTATGAAATTACTCAGCCCATAAAAACTAACCACCCCTTATTTCAGGGCCACTCTTGCTTTCTGATATGGACCGCATGGTCTATATTTGTATCTCTCTCAATAAATCTACTTCTAACCTATCACTTTGCCTCTCACTGAAGGGAAAAAGTAAGAGAGTTCCAGAAAAACATCTATTTCTGCTTTATTGACTATGCCAAAGCCTTTGACTGTGTCGACCACAATAAACTGAAGAAAATTCTGAAAGAGATGGGAATATCAGACCACCTGACCTGCCTCTTGAGAAACCTATATGCAGGTCAGGAAGCAACAGTTAGAACTGGACATGGAACAACAGACTGGTTCCAAATAGGAAAAGGAGTATGTCAAGGCTGTAAATTGTCACCCTGCTTATTTAACTTATATGCAGAGTACATCATGAGAAACGCTGGACTGGAAGAAACACAAGCTGGAATCAAGATTGCCAGGAGAAATATCAATAACCTCAGATATGCAGATGATACCACCCTTATGGCAGAGGAACTAAAAAGCCTCTTGATGAAAGTGAAAGAGGAGAGTGAAAAAGTTGGCTTAAAGCTCAACATTCAGAAGACGAAGATCATGGCATCTGGTCCCATCACTTCATGGGAAATAGATGGGAAAACAGTGGAAACAGTGCCAGACTTTATTTTTTTGGGCTCCAAAATCACTGCAGATGGTGATTGCAGCCATGAAATTAAAAGATGCTCACTCCTTGGAAGAAAAGTTATGACCAACATAGACAGCATATTGAAAAGCAGAGACATTGCTTTGCCAACAAAGGTCCGTCTAGTCAAGGCTACGGTTTTTCCCATGGTCATGTATGGATGTGAGATTTGGACTGTGAAGAAAGCTGAGTGCCGAAGAATTGATGCTTTTGAACTGTGGTGTTGGAGAAAACTCTTGAGAGTCCCTTGGACTGCAAGGAGATCCAACCAGTCCATTCTGAAGGAGATTAGCCCTGGGATTTCTTTGGAGGGAATGATGCTGAAGCTGAAACTCCAGTACTTTGGCCACCTCATGAGAAGAGTTGACTCATTGGAAAAGACTCTGATGCTGGGAGGAATTAGGGGCAGGAGGAGAAGGGGACGACAGAGGATGAGATGGCTGGAAGGCATCACTGACTCGATGGACATGAGTCTGAGTGAACTCCGGGAGTTGGTGACAGGGAGGCCTGGTGTGCTGCGATTCATGGGGTCGCAGAGTCGGACACGACTGAGAGACCGAACTGAACTGAACTGAATTCCTTCTATGCTGAGACATAAAAAACCTGGTCTTCTTTAAGTCCTAAGACCAGATGTGTGATCTCAATTAAAAGGCAATGAGTTTCAGCCCGTGGTTCAAGTTCCAAACCGAGTTTTGGCTGGGTTCAAGACCCATCTGAGGTGTGCAGTCTCAGGTGTGTGTGTGTGTGCTCAGTTGCCAGTTGTGTCCTACTCTTTGCGACCCATGGACTGTAGCCAACCAGGCTCCTCTCTCCATGGGATTTCCTAGGCAAGAATACTGGAGCGGGTTACCATTCCCTACTCCATGGTTCTTCCCAACCCAGGAACTGCACCTGTGTCTCCCCATCTCCCGCATTGGCAGGCAAGTTTTTACCACTGTGCCACCTGGAAAGCCCCTGTGGTCTCAGGTTGTTGTTGTTCAGTCATTCAGTCATGTCTAACTTTGCAACCCCATGGACTGCAGCACACCAGGCTTCCCTGTCCTTCACTATCTCCCTGAGTTTGTTCAAACTCATGTCCATTGAGTCAGTGATGCCATCCAACCATCTCATCCTCTGTTGGCCCCTTTTCCTCTTGCCCTCAATCTTTCCCAGCGTTGGGGTCTTTTCCAGTAAGTCAGCTCTTTGCATTAGGTGACCAAAGTATTGCCACCTTGGCATCAGGTGACCAAGTTGTGGTCTCAGGAGCAACATGTAATCCTAACACAGGATGGTCCTGTGGAGTCACCAGGTGGAGGCAAGACCACAGACCCTGGAAAACAAGCTGTAGCTTGCAGCTGATCCTCAGTTCCGGCTGCCACTGGAAGTCCATCCAGTGTAATTTACTTTCCCTGGAATGAATCTGTGTAGCACTAGCTCAGGTGGTCACCAGTTTCTGAACTGAGGTGTTGCATGAATGCGTCTGGTTGGGGTGGCCTCTATCACATGCTGGTGCCTAGGTACATGGGAGGTGGGAAAGAGTTTCTGGCTTCTGTCATGAAAAGGACAGGACTCAAAAGATGAAGAATTTCCCAACATAGGAAGGGTGATCCAGAAATAGGTATCCCAAAATATATCAACTGTCTACGCCATGGGGCCTTGAATAAAGTGTCTCTTTCCTTCTAAGTTTCTTAAATCCTTTCTTGCCTGAGAAGTAGAGTGCCTGAAACACTGAGATGGCTTTCCTGAGGCTTCTTAAGAAGAAATGTTTAGAGTTCAAAGAAACCTCTGAACTTTTAAAATCTAGTTTCCAGACATTGATTTAGTAGGTCTCGTAGTCCATTTAGCTGCTATAGGAAGTAATGAGCAACTTAAATGATGCCAGTGTGTTTAGATGGACTTCATTCTCTTCTATGTCTGCCTCATCTCACCATTTTTTTAAGCACTTATGTTTTTCTTCTTGTTTCATTTTAAAGTCCTAGTGATCACTATCTACTGATAGTAAAGTTTCACTTTTTTAAAAAAAAATTGGAAGATAATCACTTTACAATGCTGTGTGTTTGTCTGCCATACAATGAAGGAATCAGCTATATGTATACATATATCCCCTCTCTCCTCCCTTTCATCCTCCAATCCCACCTGTTTAGGTCATCAGAGAGCATCAAGCTGAACGTCCCATGTTTCCCACCAGCTATCTATTTTACACATGGTAGTGTATATGTGCAGAGAAGGCGATGGCACCCCACTCCAGTACTCTTGCCTGGAAAATCCCACAGACGGAGGAGCCTGGTAGGCTGCAGTCCATGGGGTCGCGAAGAGGCGGACATGACTGAGCGAATTCACTTTCACTTTTCACTTTCATGCATTGGAGAAGGAAATGGCAACCCACTCCAGTGTTCTTGCCTAGAGAATCCCAGGGACGGGGGAGCCTGGTGGGCTGCCGTCTCTGGGGTCGCACAAAGTCGGACACGACTGAAGCGACTTAGCAGCAGCAGCAGCAGCAGCAGTGTATATGTGCATGCATACTAAGTCACTTCAGTTGTGTCTGCCTCTTTGCAACCCTATGAACTATAGCCCGCCAGGCTCCTCTGTCCATAGGATTCTCCAAGTGTATATATGTCAATCCTAATCTCACCATTTGTCCCACCCTCCCCTTCTCCCACTGTGTCCACAGTCTGTTCTCTACATTTGTATCTTTATTTCTGCCCTGGAGATAGGTTCATCTGTACCGTTTTTCTAGATTATTTTACTAATTCACAAATTCATCTAAAAGAGAAAATATGAATGAATGAAAGAATATTGAATTGGCAATACATACATATGCTAATATATACATTATTTGAAAACACTGTGATGCAAATAGCAATTACTGTTACTATACACAGTAGTATATAATCAAAGTATAATAAAATGCTATTTATTAACCAAATGTACTCTAATAGTCTATCACATTGATCAGAAATTTGGAGATACAACAGACTTCTAGAAATCTGACTGCCTTAGTTTGGGTTCCCTAATAGCAAAGATCATGGCATCTGGTCCCATCACTTCACAGGAAATAGATGGGGAAACAGTAGAAACAGTGTCAGACTTTATTTTTGGGGGCTCCAAAATCACTGCAGATGGTGACTGCAGCCATGAAATTAAAAGATGCTTACTCCTTGGAAGGAAAGTTATGACCAACCTAGATAGCATATTCAAAAGCAGAGACATTACTTTGCCGACTAAGGTCCGTCTAGTCAAGGCTATGGTTTTCCCAGTGGTCATGTATGGATGTGAGAGTTGGACTGTGAAGAAGGCTGAGTGCCAAAGAATTGAAGCTTTTGAACTGTGGTGTTGGAGAAGACTCTTGAGAGTCCCTTGGACTGCAAGGAGATCCAACCAGTCCATTCTGAAGGAGATAGCCCTGGGATTTCTTTGGAAGGAATGATGCTGAAGCTGAAACTCCAGTACTTTGGCCACCTCATGCGAAGAGTTGACTCACTGGAAAAGACTCTGATGCTGGGAGGGACTGAGGGCAGGAGGAAAAGGGGATGACAGAGGATGAGATGGCTGGATGGCATCACCGACTTGGTGGACGTGAGTTTGAGTGAACTCTGGGAGTTGGTGATGGACAGGGAGGCCTGGCGTGCTGCGATTCATGGGGTCGCAAAGAGTCGGACACAACTGAGCAACTGAACTGAACTGAACTGCATAGCAAATGATGAATCAAATGAAGATAGTTGATTTGGGAGGTGAAAAGACAGGCACTGATAAAAGAGTAAAGAAATGCAACAAAGAAGGAAAAGTAGCCAATAAAAGGTGCTATCCGGCCAGCTCTCATGTAAATGGTGCCGTCCTCTCCTCTGTGGCTCCATCTTCCTTCTCCTAGTAGTTTTTTTCCCTCCTCTTCTGTTTCCGGCCTTTCTTACTCCCTTTTCTCTTTCTTATATTTCCCTCTGCCTTAGTTTCAATCATTCTATCTCTTTGACGGTTGGGATAGTTCTCTAATCTGTTTAATTTTTTCCAGTTAATTTCAATCCTGGTAAACACCTGGGAGAACTCCCAGCTTAGTGCCAGTTGTTTTATCTGGGTTATATTCTCTTTATTGAGTAAAGCTGTTGAGATTGTTCCATGGCTTTAGAAAAACAAATAGATTCAAATTTGGGGGCTTCTCTTTTCATCTTGGGTTGCTAGATATAGCAGACAAACATACAGAACATGCTGTTAAATTTATTTATTTATTTTTTTAATACAATAAACAAGCTTTATCTAAGGAACATTCATATATCTCTGTTTTCCCAACAACTGAACAACTCATATTCTTTTCTTTTTTTTTTAACTTTAATGTATTTTATTTTATTTTTTACTTTATTTTAATTTACAATACTGTATTGGTTTTTGTTAAATTTAAATATCAGATAAACAGCAAATACGATTTTAGTATAAATATATATCCCATTTAATATCTGGGACATACTTGTGCTGAAAGTATCCACTGCTTATCTGAAATGCAAATGTAACTGGACAGCCTGTATTTTATTTGGTGACCTAGTCTTAACTCACTTCAAAATTTGCTCTTGCTTTTATTCCATGACTGACCTAGCAGCGATAATTGCAGTTCAATGTTCATTTCCAGCTCTGAAGGCCAAGGAGATACAGGCGTGATTTCATCATTTATGGTGACAACACAATTATTACAAGAAGTACTTCATTTGAGAAAGTTTCCCTCTGTCTTTGTCTTTTGAAACTGAAGCATTTCCAGGATTACATGGAATAATAAAATTAAGAGTACAATTATTAAGTTGTTAAGTGGTAGACAGAAATTAAAAAGCTGTTACTCAAGGCAATTCTCATCTACTGCATATGGCCTTCGTGATTACCTGGTAATTTGTTAATGTGAATATTTTGACATGCATTCAGGGAGTTCTGTACAGTGTCTGTTGCAATAAAGAGAATTGATATGTCTCATACACTGGCATACAACAACGATACATCTATATTTTTCCATTTTTATCTTGATATCTTTATCACTTTGGGGGCCTAATTTAGAAACTTAATAGTTGAGGGTGCTGGAATTCTCCAGTGCTCCCCTGCTAACCATCCTGTCCTCTGGCCTTGTCCCTCTCATGGGTGATTCTAGACAGGGACTTACACAAAGAGAAAAAACAATGAACAAACAGCAAGGCAATACTATCTCACTCCCTGAGCCAATGTCCCCACTGTCAACCTCTGGGACGTTAAACCGACTAGCTTCTCTATCTGATACGCCTCTCATCATGATTATTTTCTGAATTGGTCAGACTCTTAATAGTGTGTCCCATTTGATCACACAGAGTGTGGAGAATCTAGAAACCATGTAGGGCACAGCAACAAAATTGACTGTAGTGCAAACAGGAGGATCTGTGTGTGGGGGAAAGATTTCTTGAGGGGAAAGGAGTATTTTTTTCAGGGAGGAGATTCTTTGACATTGTTTAGAATTGTAGACAGATTTTACTATTTAGAAAAAGTAGACAGATTTTTATTCAGTTTTATGATTGTTTAGAAAATGTCTACAGAAAGCATAACTTTCTATTGCGTGCGCCCAGGTGATATGTTCCCATCTCTCTCTTCTTAGAAGGTCAGTGATGCACACACAGGGCAAAACTTTGAGGTACGGTAACAAGAATATTTGAGAACAGTGCTGTGCAAGGTAGGCATGGGCTATGTACTGGGACTGATTTGTGACAAGTACAGAAATTGAGCCAAGCCTTAGATTTTTTTTTTTTTTTAATAGCAACTTAAGACGCTTACTCCTTGGAAGAAAAGTTATGACCAACCTAGATAGCATATTCAAAAGCGGAGACTTTACTTTGTCAACAAAGGTCTGTCTAGTCAAAGCTATGGTTTTTCCAGTGGTCATGTATGGATGTGAGAGTTGGACTATAAAGAAAGCTGAATGCCAAAGAATTGATACTTTTGAACTGTGGTGTTGGAGAAGACTCTTGAGAGTCCCTTGGACTGCAAGGAGATCCAACCAGTCCATCCTAAAGGAGACCAATCCTGGGTTCTCATTGGACGGACTGATGTTGAAGCTGAAACTCCAGTACTTTGGCCACCTCATGCTAAGAGCTGACTCATTGGTAAAGACACTGATGCTGGGGAAGATTGAGGGCAGGAGGAGAAGGGGATGACAGAGGATGAGATGGTTGGATGGCATCATCACCGACTCAATGAACATGTGTTTGGGTGGACTCCGGGAGTTGGTGATGGACAGAGAGGCCTGGCATGCTGCGATTCATGGGGTCACAAAGAGTCGGACATAACTGAACGACTGAACTGAACTGAAGGTAACAGATTAGAACCAGATCACCCCTTGGGAACAGGGCTCACCTTATATTCCTTTTATGGCACAGAATATAATTAATTGGAAAGCTATCAGGAATAAAATTAGTACTATATGGATGGCTGTGTGCAGAAAAGAGTAGGAGGGACTCAGGGATCAATCCCAGAGCAGTGGTAACTGGGGTGACTTCAGTTCAGTTCAGTTCAGTTCAGTCGCTCAGTCGTGTCCGACTCTTTGCAACCCCATGAATCGCAGCACACCAGGCCTCCCTGTCTATCACCAAATCCCAGAGTTCACTCAGACTCATGTCCATCGAGTCAGTGATGCCATCCAGCCATCTCATCCTCTGTCATCCCCTTCTCCTCCTGCCCCCAGTCCCTCCCAGCATCAGACTTTTTTCCAATGAGTCAACTCTTCACATGAGGTGGCCAAAGTACTGGAGTTTCAGCTTTAGCATCATTCCATCCAAAGAACACCCAGGACTGATCTCCTTTAGAATGGACTGGTTGGATCTCCTTGCAGTCCAAGGGACTCTCAAGAGTCTTCTCCAACACCACAGTTCAAAAGCATCAATTCTTCAGCGCTCAGCTTTCTTCACAGTCCAACTCTTAGGCAGTGTATAATTGAATGCATTTTTGACTGAATTAGAAGATGAATGAAAGCGTCAGTCTCTAAGTAGCAGGGATTTCTTTTTGCCCCAGTTCTGGTTCTGATTCTCCCTCAATTCTTCTGTTTTTGAAATCTTAAAATGGTTTGGCATTTCCTTTTCAAAAATGCCACCAGTCATCATTCAAGTAGCAGCTTAACTCCAAAATGCTAACTTTCTCTATGTTAGAACACTGAGTAGAAAGAAAAAATATTTATCTCAGGAGATTTTAAACCTGTGACTTTTATCATTTCAAATGTAGATATCATGAGTTATAATTATTATCTTTATTATTCACCCATTCACTTTATACTTTATGGTGTATTAGGAAATAATCCTTTGGCAAATGAATGGACTAGATGGATAGAAAGTAGATTGGTATATATTTAATTCTGAGGAATGCAAGATGTTCTTGCCTGTAGGAAAGGGGGGATTTTTTTCCCTCCTCCTTGAATTTATTACGCTTGGAAACATCCATTGTTTCACCTGAGAAATCTATTTTTCTGGATATTCCAGCAGTCAATGGGCTAAAAAATGTAGGTATTGTGGGGTCCAAATGCTTTATGCTTACAATGTTTCTTATGAACACAGGCATGTTTAACTGGCTTTTTGAAAAAGACAAATCAGAGATATTTCTTACATAATCATAAGCACTGTAGAAAACATTTTGAACTGATAATCCATTATAAAACATTCTGCCTTAGTCAAATTGCTACTCTGTCATAAAGCAGACTGCAATATTTTAAATAAGTAATATTAAGAAAGATCTTTTTATTAGGTAGCTATCTCATGACCTTGTTCAACATCCAGATCCAGTGTATAGTCAATCTTGTCTCCATGAAATTCTTTCCATGTCTAGCTTGAATTTTTCCAGTAATTATCAAATCCCTCTTAAGCTTCTTTCAAGAATTACTTTGGTAAAACATGGCTGTAGGACAGCACGTGGGACCCACACTCACAACCATTTGATAGTTTTTTGATTGAACTTGAAATTTGGACTTTTCTTACCCATTTGTATGACACAGGAGGCAAAGCAGGACTTTCTTGATGGCAGCAAAGCAGAACCATAGGGAAGAGACAGAAGAAAATAAAGATGGTGGAGGCGGCTGTGCCTCCTGGAGCTTAGTCTGCATGGAAGGTTTTATATCTCCAAGGTTTCCTATGCATAATCCCCATACTCGCCTGGAGCTAATCACTTCTGCTTATTTATCACGTATTATTTCCAGAGGGAACATTGCTCTAAATAAATTCCAAAATTTATTAAAAGAAAGACCCAGCAAAAATGGCAAGTGGGTATGAATGTAGAACTTACTAATTACTCCTGGTGAGGTGAACTGTAGGTGAGCTTAATGAAGTCTTGCAACACCACATTTCAAATGGCTGATAGACTTCCACAGGCTCTGTGAACACAAATGCACATAGTATTTTCACTGATCATAACTCATGGAGCTCAACTTTGAAAAGCATGCAGCGCAATCCACTGAACATAAAACACAGCCTCCTTTCTTCCCGTGAACTAAGTTAGAGCTCTTTTATGCACATAGCCTTAATAAAGTATTCTAATTTTGTGGCATTAAATGGAACAATAAGCTATTATACAATTTTCCTTCTCTCCCCAAAAGACATTGAATGTTAAGTTATACCAATATTATTGATAGTTGTCACCAGTGAACTGTTGGTTTGAGGCTCTACAAAACAATTTATGTGAGATTTCTCTCCTTGCTGCTGCTACTGTTGCTAAGTCACTTCAGTCGTGTCTGACTCTGTGCGACCCCATAGATGGCAGCCCACTAGGCTCCTCTGTCTCTGGGATTCTCCAGGCAAGAATACTGGAGTGGATTGCCATTTCCTTCTCCAATGCATGAAAGTGAAAAGTCAAAGTGAAGTTGATCAGTCGTGTCCGACTCTTAGCGACCCCATGAATTGCAGCCTACCAGGCTCCTCCGTCCATGGGATTTTCCAGGCAAGAGTACTGAAGTGGGGTGCCACTGCCTTCTCCAGGGGATCTTCCAGACCCATGGACCTAACTCCTGCATTGGCAGGTGGATTCTTTACCACTAAGCCACCTAGGAACCAGAATTCCTAAATAACTGCACTCAATTTTGACATGTAAAATCTTATTTAATCTTTGTGTTATTACTTTTTTGTTACCTCTATTTTTGTTCTTGAAAATTCAACCTTTAAGTCCCCTGTGTACTTGGATTAAAACAATATATAAATATTATATTTTACTAAAGATACAGTATCTTTAGTGGTATCTCACTAAAGGATGATTACCATATCTATATTTCTTTTGATAAATTTAACCGCTGTCTGTCACTATTGGTATTTTATAATACTTAGGTATAGAGATATTATTTTATTACATTTGTTGTATTTATAGAAAATGGTACCATTTGTATTAGAAACTTCTGAAAATTTTAATGAAATGAATTTATAAAATACAAAATAAATTTCACTTCTCTATGAAAATTCCAAACAGAAAGAAGTATCAATGAAAACTAAGTTTAATCTGGATAAATTTCCTTTAAGAAAAATAAGTCCATGTATTTATCACATTTGAAGTCTGGTGCTTTTTTCCATAATAAGAAAGAAATAGTACTTATTTTTCTTGGCTAAACAATTTTGCATACAGTACTCCTTTAAAAAAAAAAAAACACCAGAAAGGCTGGCTTCATGGGCATGCCAAGCCTCTGGGTGGTCAGCTTATAGCTACCTGTATGTGTTCCCTAGTTTCAATGGCATTTGACCTCAGCAGTCCCCTCTCAGTGGAAATATGGAAAAGTGAAGACTTCTTAAAGCCATGGAGGGAAAAATGAGCATCTCTCCTGGGATGAAAACCTCCACGCATCCAGCACACATGACAGAAGGCTGGGAGGCCCAGAGTCACCTGCTGCCTTGATCCAGCCAGTCTCCCTCAGAAGGAGCTTTGCCAAAGGCAGCTCAAAAGTAGGGGCAGATCCTATGGCAAAAGCAGCTTTGTTCCATTCTCTGCTGGAGCTAGTTCCTTCTTATTCTTTGCTGTGTGTTTTTTTTTAACTTTACAAAATTGTATTGGTTTTGCCACACATCAACATGAATCCGCCATGGGTGTACACATGTTCCCAATCCTGAACCCCCTCCCACCTCCCCTCCCTACACCATCCCTCTGGGTCATCCCAGTGCACCAGCCCCAAGCATCCTGCACCCTGCATCAAACCTAGACTGGTGATTCATTTCTTATATGATATTATACATGATGCAGTGCCATTCTCCCAAATCATCCCACCCTCTCCCTCTCCCACAGAGTCTTTGCTGTTTTTTAAACAAGTTAACATATGCTACACCAGGGGCTATATGGGCTGGTGGTAGCAGAGGAGAAGGCTGAGACAAGGGAGGATGAGTGAAGTGATGATGAAGGATTACATGTCCACTCTGTCCAGGAAAAGTGTCTCCAGTGCCCTACTCAAAAAACAGGGATAGGCTCTGCATTTCCTGCTAAGCTGCTGATGCAAGATCAGAGACAGAACTCTGTGCTGCCCCAGAACTGAGTGCCAAGGGATGGTATCTCCTTGATCTCAGAATCCAAACTCCAGATTAAGAAAAATTACCATGTCCTTGAATCAGTTCACATGACTCAATTTACATGTCTGCAAACTTGAAAGTTCCGGGTGGCTCAGAGACCTCCTTTGAGTGAGTGAATTTTTTTTTATTGTTTTTCTTAAATCTATTGAAAACATACAAAGACAATATAACTTTAAGTTTAGGTCATTGGTGGAATTTATGTATGTTGGGAAAACAAAAGGGTAGAGAATTAGTTATGGTCATCTGAATACAAAGAGCCTGAGATGAGTATCGAGGACTTTAAGGTATCTTACCCATTCATCTTTCACTAATGTTTCAGTTTGAATTGGTCTGGTTCCTGAATTTTAATAGTCACCATTTTCAGCTGTTTCATTGATTGTCTCTCATTTGTTTTTCAGAAGCCATGTTTTCTTCAAAAGCACCTCATAAATCACTTTTTCCCATTCTCCTTTCAAGCAGGGTATGATCTTTTCTACCCATAGATATTGTGGTACCATTTGTTCTGAATCCAAATGATATAAAATAGGCTCTAAGCCACGGCTAAAATTTCTATTTTTGTATCTGTCCCTGCTTTTTGTAAAAGATACTTCCTTTGAACACAGCTCAGATTTCTGTTCTTAGTTAGATACATGCAACATCTTAAGCTTAATTTTTCTGTTGTTGTTGGAAGTATTTTTAGTTTATCTAATTTTCATAATCCTTGCATTTCATCAGGGTGAACCAGAAGTTCTGCAGAATCACATCACAACAAAGGAGTAGCTAACAAACCCTTAAAATGTTATTTTACTTCTTATGGAATGATAATTATCTTCAACGTTGATGGTCAGCATAGGCTGATGCCGCAAGAGGAAGGCCACTGATGCACTGGCAGACTGTCGCACTTTATAAAGATGAGCAGGTCTTGAGTTTGGGAGTTTGGGCTTTAATTTATGCAAGGAGTGGCTAATGTGCCAACATCCATTCTATACACCTGGCCTGACTGTAAGAATTGCCCTTCACTCCTGTGTGGGATCAGGATGGACTCTTGCCATGGATGGTGGCTGCTTGGCCCATGCCACCTGCCTCCTCCTTATCCTCCTCTCTCTACACCTCAGCTGCTGCTCCCTGAAGGCCCAGACCAGCTGTGTCTTGTGATCGTGGCGGTTTAGTTGCCAAGTTGTGTCCAACTCTTGTGACCCTATGGACTGTAGCCTGCCAGGCTCCTCTGACCATGGGATTTTCAAGGCAAGAATACTGGAGTGGATTGCCATTTCCTTCTCCAGGGGATCTTCCTGACCCAGGAATTGAACCCAGGTCTCCTGCATTGCAGGCAGATTCTTCACCGACTGAGTTATGAGGGAAGCCCAACTGTGTCTTGAGGCCCATACTAATCAGATTGGAGCCCACAACACATTTAAATAGAAGGACAAAATACTCTTCTCAGTTTGCCAGAACCCCAGGGGTCTAACCCCAATTTCCAAGCCCTTTGCTAGGGGGAGGAGAGCCCCAGACTATGACTTGAATTTTGAGATGGAGCTTGCAATAGATGTTCACAAACCAGCAATATAACCAATGATGCTTCTGGTGTCCAGGACTATGAGCACATTATTACAAGTTACCTGCGTAATTCCTATGACAACTGGAGAGATCCGACAATGGAAAACACAGAAAACTGTGCTCTAATTTCATGGAAGACTTCTATCACAAAGAAATTATCTAATCACACAGAGGATTACCAAAAGCTGTCAATGTATTAAAGATCCAGTTGCTCCTAAGCTCAATTTATATTTCCCAGCCTATTTCCTATGTCTAAATGGTATTTTCCCTTCAGAAAGAAAAATTATAATCCAACTATAAGATTTTCTCTGATATTTGTAAGGTGTTTCCTTCAGTTTCTGTCACCTGTATTTCAAGATGGAGAGAGCTACTAGTAATTTTCCAGCCTGTTTGAAAGACGTAAGAGTAGCAGACAGATCACTCAGATAACACACAACATACTTCAAAAGCTATATAAAGGCTGCAAATGGTTCTACACCTACTCCCTTCAAAAATATGAACAAGAGCTTCTATGAAACAGAAATGTCATTCAAAGGAAGTCAAGACAAAGTAATACACTTTAGATATATACTACATTCATGAAAGAATATTAAACTCTGGTAATAATACTCTTAAAATATTCTGGATTAGGATGGAAGAATCTTTTACTAATGAGATAATCTGATCTTTGGGAGATGTGATTTTGAGTAGAATATTGTCTGACTGCATTATATTTTGTAGACAAGATATTTTACATTTTGAAAGATTCATTCCATTGGATCTTATTGGTATAAAAGAAGAAGTAGCAGATTTTATAGTTTTACTAAGTAAGTGAATGAAAAGTTTATCATACTCCTAAATATAATATACTTAAATCTCACATTAGACCACACCAAGCAGAATAACAAGTTACAGATCTTCGATTTTAATTTCAGCTTCATACCACACTGGCTACTATTCCCTACAAGCATGGTGTTAATGTATTTTATGTGAGGTATTAATCAATGACACCCTGATGCGTCAGGCTTCCAGTTACACCCAGCAGGTTCCTACAGCCTAGCAGATGGCCCACTATTCAAACACATTGCAACACCTGTTCTTTAGAGGACTTCTCACCCAGGCGTTCTCCCTAAACTCAAAGAAAACTTCTTTCAACACTTGTAGAAGTCATTCCATTATCTTTTATTACACAAAAAGATAGTTTATATTTCAGATCTCTGTTGGTTTGGGGAGGCAGAGCTGGAAGAGCATATTCTTGAACCCCCAGTAGAGAGGTTTTCATTTGTTTCTGATTCTGAAAGCTTCAGAGAGTTGTGTTGTGGCCTGTAAGCAGATGAAACCATGGGGTGGGACCCCAATAGCTACCTTCTGCTCACTGCACCATCTGCTCTGAAGCTGGGACAATATCAGGGCGGGTTAGACAATTAACTTACCCTGCCGAAGGCCACCTTTAACCTAAAAAGCAACTACTAAATTGCCCCAGATGGTGGATAAATGCCAGTTCATGGCCTATTTAAGATGATATGGGCAGCAAAATCTTGAGATAAAGTGTTTAATTGATTTTTTGGAACAACAACAACAACAAAAAAAACAACTTTTAAGGGACTAGTCATTAAAGGTCTTACTTTAAGTTTCATTTTTAATCTACAATTATTTGAAGATACAGCTGTACATATTTAGATAAAGTATTCCCAGTGGCATAGATAAAAGAGACAGTTATAGAACCTTAAATTATTTTGATCATGAGGAGCACTAGGAAGATCCCTTGGGGTTGTGGCAAAAGTCAGGCATAAAAATCCCTTGGAGGAAAAAGTAATCCCTTGGATGGTTCTCTAAAATTTAGATTCTATAACTGACTGTTTACCAGAAGTATAATCATAGGCAGTAATTATTTCATTGGTGTAGCAAATCAGTATTTTAACATGTTCAACTGCAACTCAAAATTCAGATGTTACTGGTAGTTTGAATTAGGGCAAAATGGTAACCTATACTTGAAAATAGAATGCAGCCAAGATATGGTAAAATTAAATCTCAAAGTTCGTCACTGAAAGGCAAATTAATGAAAACAGAATTAGGCCATGAGGCAGAGGGATATCTAATTGCAAAATGAACCAAAGCAGGTCATTAAATTGACAAACAGGATGAATATCTGGTTCTCAAAACCAGAGCCCATTTGACAACAATCGCTACATAGGAAAGCTCTTGACTAGGCATATAAAAACAGAGGACAAAGGGCAAAGATGAAGCTTCCAGAACTGGGAACAAATTAAAATCTTAGTAACATTATTATCTGCATACTTCTTCACAGAATAGTCTACTGCTGTTTACAGCTGCTTGAGCTCATTTAATCAAATATATTCTCCAGAAAATGTTCTAAACCCTTGTAGTGGATTGTAGGAGTGGTCTGAGAAGGGCAACAGTGTTGAAGGGCAGCAGTTTGTAGCTGTAGCTTTGGCTTTCTAGAACCAAATGGGTCATGAGAGAGTCAGAGTGAATGGAAGGAAGACTGCAAATATATGGGGTTCTGGGGAACCAGTGTTAAGTCAGATGTATCCAGTCAGTGACCTGGTGGGGGTGGGGCCTAAAGTAAAGTCAATAGAGATGAAAGGAAAAGAAAAAGAAGCTAGAATGGTTTCCAGTTATTGTCATCAGTTCAGTTCAGTTCAGTTCAGTCGCTCAGTCATGTCTGACTCTTTGCAACCCCATGAATCGCAGCACGCCAGGCCTCCCTGTCTATCACCATCTCCTGGAGTTCACTCAGACCCACGTCCATCGAGTCAGTGATGCCATCCAGCCATCTCATCCTCTGTCATCCCCTTTTCCTCCTGCCCTCAATCCCTCCTAGCATCAGACTCTTTTCCAATGAGTCAACTCTTCTTATGAGGTGGCCAAAGTACTAGAGTTTTAGCTTTAGCATCATTTCTTCCAAAGAAATCCCAGGGCTGATCTCCTTTAGAATGGACTGGTTGGATCTCCTTGCAGTCCAAGGGACTCTCAAGAGTCTTCTCCAACACCACAGTTCAAAAGCATCAATTCTTTGGAGCTCAGCTTTCTTCACAGTCCAACTCTCACATCCATACATGACCACTGGAAAAACCATAGCCTTGACTAGACGGATCTTTGTTGGCAAAGTAATGTCTCTGCTTTTGAATATGCTATCTAGGTTGGTCATAACTTTTCTTCCAAGGAGTAAGCATCTTTTAATTTCATGGCTGCAATCACCATCAGCAGTGATTTTGGAGCTCAAAAAAATAAAGTCTGACACTGTTTCCACTGTTTTCCCATCTATTTCCCATGAAGTGATGGGACCAGATGCCATGATCTTTTTTGAATGTTGAGCTTTAAGCCAACTTTTTCACTCTCACTTTCACTTTCATCAAGAGGCTTTTTAGAAAGAGGTGGGAATACCAGACCACCTAACCTGCCTCTTGAGAAACCTATATGCAGGTCAGGAAGCAACAGTTAGAACTGGACATGAAACGACAAACTGGTTCCAAACAGGAAAAGGAGTAGGTCAAGGCTGTATACTGTCCTGCTTATTTAACTTACATGCAGAGTACATCATGAGAAATGCTGGGCTGGAGGAAGCACAAGCTGGAATCAAGATTGCCAGGAGAAATATCAATAACCTCAGATATGCAGATGACACCACTCTTACAGCAGAAAGTTATTGTCATATTCCCCATAAACCCTACTTTGGGTGTGGGAGTGGGGGAAGGGAAAGAGGGAGGAGAAAAAGAAACAGAACGCAAGCAGAAAGGGAAGAATAGAAATGTGAAAAATGAAATAAACGTACCTCAGAAATACTAATGGATAACACATTTTGAGAACTTATAGTGCCAACCATGCTCTTTTGGTTTTAAATAGGTACACACGTATTTAACACACATTAATATATATTATAAATTGAACTTATTCTTTAGGATGACAAATCATAAAAACAATATGAACTGGTGATGTACTCGTGTACTAATTAATGTTTAACAACCAACACTCAAGAAAAAAAGGCCTGAGTTGTAGTGTTTGCCTATTTCCACGTGTACATACACTCCACCATAGCCAATTTCAAGCTACCAATCTGATATCACTGAATATGAGACTTGGTCAGAAATTCACAGAAGCCCACCCTTATATGCTATTTGTACCATATAGATTAAATAACTATAAATAATCTTAGAAATATAGATAAATGTAAAACTTAGTAAAATAATTAAAAAGTAAGTTTTGAGTATTTGCTACCATTGATTTAATATATTATTTATTACATTATATAAAAAATTTTAATACAGGCTGTCTTTAACAATGACTTGCAAAATTTCTGAAAATGTAACAGTTGGCTTTTTCATGCCATTGCTTATGAAATAAGTACTTTTATTATCCCTGTTTTATGTTAATAGGAAAATGAGGCAGAGAGAAGTTTAGTAATTTGTCCAAGTTTCCATAATTTGTGAATGAGTGAGCTGAGAGGTAACAAACTGGCTCCAATGCTTTTCTGCTTCTCTGCTGGGGAAAATGTAGACAAAACAGTCCCCAGTGACCCGAAATTAATCTCTATGTACATGCTAATTACTGGTTGTGGGAAAAATTATTTTGTAGCTCTCTAGTGGGGAGGGTAGTTTTAAGAATGGTTGGATGACTCTCCACCCTAGATGATTAGAAGGTTGGTGAGAGGGAATCCCCAACTACCTAAAAAGGACTGCTTCTTTCCTCTGCCTCCAGGAGCAGGCTGCATCTGAACCCAAGCTATGATGCAGAATATTGTTGAATATTCTTTGAGGAGAGTAGCAAAGTAAACTTACTTTTCTTTTTAAATTAACGTAAACATGAGATGTCATTTCTGGCTAAGATGAATGAATTTATAGAATTATAACAGTCTTTTGGGCTAAAGCCACATTTTCTCCAGAATCCTCACAGAGATTTCTGAGAAGGTCATAATTCTCAATGAGAAAGACACAATATTCAGGGGTGAGTGAGGAAATGTTACCATTCGAACAGTTTGTTATGAGAATTAAGTAAACATAGACAGTCATCACTACTACCAACACTAAACTGACAACAGTAAATTACTTTCATTCATGACTTTTGATGATTCTCATTTTGTGTATATATTTTGAAATTATAATTATTATTTCAAAATTTAGAACAGAATAATATATACCTTATAGAATAAATCAAATACTTTAGAATAAAGCTCTAATATTAAGCTTGATATTATGTATAAGATTTTCTTTTCATTATAACTGCACATTTTAATGATTTGTAGCTCATAAAAGCAATTTATATTATTAAACTGCTTTTTTGCTATGACATTTCGTGATGAACTAATTAATAACTTTAGACTCATGAAGTGAATATGTCAGTGAATTAATTTTATATTTATAACCTATGATCCTAGGCTGAACATTTATGAAACTTAAGCAAGTTAAAAAATCCATATTCATTTTTTGACAAAAATATAATCACTTCAAAAATTATTTGAAGTGAATACATACATAAAAGCATTCATTGCTTGAAGGATAATTCATTTGCATTATGAATTTATGAAGACTGTGCCTCCTGTGGTTTCCATGGTAACAATAATAAAACAAGTTAACTGAAAAAGGTTTCTCTTAATTTCCATAAAAGGGGTTAAGGTCCTTTTATAACATACTCAGGTTTGAAGCCATCAAATCAAATTTACATTCAGTCAGCTTCAAAGATGAAAAAGGTGATCAATACACTTGAATGTGATTTTCAATAACCAAACAACACAATTATCAAATTCAGTGCTAGGCATGTGTCCTTCATAGTATAAGGATAAAAACAATGTTGTAATCTATTTCAAATATCACTAAACTATTCACTAATACGTTTGCTTAATGAGCCTATAGCCTCATTAATTTTCTTATTCAGGTTGTCAGTTTTCATTCTACTAATGAATATTGGCCACATTGATTGATCATGAGTTCTCTGGCTGCCAGAGGTGGAGGCCAGGTCATGCTAAAGGCAATGGCAAGTGAACTCAAAGGAGAGTTGTAAAGATGAGAGAAGAGCTCTCATTGTGGTATCTAGGCAGTGCCATCAGCGGACTTAGGTAAATCTTAGCCCCTGCTTCAGCTACAATATATCCATTTTTCCTCTTTCATGCCCATCCACAGCCAGGGGTCTGCTCTAAAGCCTTACAGAGCCACGAAACATTTTAGACGTCTCAGTAACAGAATTCACTAGCCAGGGAAGGACTGTTTCATGATCAATAAAACCTTTTCCTTTACCTCCTGGTCACATGGCTAAACCACAGTTCCCTGTCTCCCTTGCACATGACTGAGCTATAGCCGAAAGAGGGCAAAACCATGCTGACCATTTCTGGGCCTGACCTGCAAACTTTCTAAGTGATCATCCGTACACATTTCTATGTGCACAGAGAAATCAGATCCTAGTGAGTCATAGCCACATGGGGGAGGCAGACCCTGAATGACCACACTGAATGCCATCTTCCAATCCAGAATGCCCTCATTAAATTTTAAAAGAGAGCAAAAATAAACTTTTCTTGTGTTAAGCCATTGACATTTTGAAATTTGACTGTCATAGTAGTTAGCCTTATTTACTCTAGTGCAACGGAGAAGGCTATGGCACCCCACTCCAGTACTCTTGCCTGGAAAATCCATGGACAGAGGAGCCTGGTAGGCAGCAGTCCATGGGGTCGCAAAGAGTCGGACACGACTGAGCGACTTTACTTTCACTTTTTACTTTCATGCACTGGAGAAGGAAATGGCAACCCACTCCAGTGTTCTTGCCTGGAGAATCCCAGGGACGGGGGAGCCTGGTGGGCTGCCGTCTATGGGGTCTCACAGAGTTGGACATGACTGAAGTGACTTAAGCAGCAGCAGCAGCAATGGGGAAGGGGAAGTAGTTTTATACAATACGAAATTTTTTATTCTTGATGCCTTTGGCAAGGCTGCCCCTTTTTTGTTAAAGCTACATTATTGTTTTCAGTGGAGTGACGACCCATGACACTTAGCTAACCAATAGCTATTTTTAGTAGGAAAACAAAAAGTATTACAAAGGCCCAGTGAATTGGAAAAAAAGTACAGATAAAAATACAAAACATCTGACTTTTGTGATTGCATTGCATAATAATACATATACAAATCATGAAAAACATAAAAATACAGGCAGTCATCTCTTTTTAAATAATGAACAGATAAATAGAATCCAACATTTAACTGGTGAAATTTCCACAGAGAAGCTGCTGCGAAGAGTTCACACTCCTTTCCAGGGCTGAATATACCATCTAACTCACAAGATTCTTGAGAGTCCCTCAGACTGCAAGGAGATCAAACCAATCAATCCTAAAAGGAAATCAAGACTGAATATTCATTGGATGGACTGATGATGAACCTGAAGCTCCAATACTTTGGCCACCTGATGTGAAGAACTGACTCATTTGAAAAGACACTGATGCTGGGAAAGACTGAAGGCAGGAGAAGAAGGGGACGACAGAGGATGAGATGGTTGGATGGCATCACCGACTCAATGGACATGAGTTTGAGTTTGAGCAAAATGGCATCATTTTCTGATAGTGAAGGACAGGGAAGCCTGGCATACTGCAGTCCATGGGGTTGCAAAGAGTCAGACAAGACTTAGCAACTGGACAACAACAGAACATAGAAAGGAAACACAAGTAAAAAGATACTTAGGAAAACTTTATCAGTTAGGAGGTCCAGCCCTATGAGATTTTCTATGAATCATGTAGCCCTGTGATATTTCCACATGATCACTGCTCCATTTCAGATATATATAAAAGTCACACACTGCCACAGAGCTTAACATTAACCAATATTGCCTCCATAATCTCTCACTTTTCCCATTATATCTTTCAGACTGTTTTTAAGTTTCTTTTGTTTTTTTTTTTGAAATAAAGAAAAATGTTTCTTTGTTAGGATGGATGTCTTCTGCTATTTTGAGGCTTTAGATAATGGCATCATTTTCTGAAGATGAGCACTTTGGATTGCAAAAACTGATTTTTTAATGACATTTGATTTCACTTTATTTTCCACACATGTACTTTGACACCATTATAATATTATTCTTGTCAATTACACAGCGGCAGGGGACTTAATTTTCTTTTGAATAGAGAAAAGTGTATAAAACACTGGTGAAAATTTGGCTTTCATTCATAAATTATCTTTTCTTGACATACAGGCACAATGGAAAGAAGGTTTTGAAAGAATAGATTAAACATGATAATTTGGAATTAGGTTCAAATGGTGACTAAATGGGGAAAGTGATAAGAGGTTGGGCCAACACATCTGTTAAGTCCTTAATAAACTATTTCATAAGGCCTATAAGGACTAAGCTCATAGATATTATAACATCTAAACCATGATATCATAGAGTGGTTAATTCTTCTAAAAAAATTAAATATTTTCCCAGTTCTGACAGTCTGTGGAATGAAGTTGTTAATCCCCAGGTGCTAAAATCCAACAGACCTGGTTTGAATCTGGTTTCTGCTGCTTATCTGTGTCTTGGGCATTTTGTTTCTTCTCTTTTCAAGACTCAGATTTTTCTTCTGCAAAAAGATTAACAGTGTTTGCTTCCTCTGGCTGCTGTGAAAATTAAACAGCACAATATCTGGTACACAGTTACCATACAATAAATAGCTGTGGTTTTGATATTATTATTGTTGTTGTTATTGTTACTATAATATAGGCAATAGGCCAAAATTGCTACCTGCAGGGCCATTGGATACTAGTGTAACATATTAACCTATGAAGTGAAGCTTTTTATGTCTTCTAAAACCTGTTTCCAACTGAAAATATTTTTCAGGCTTTCTCATTGTGATATAAAGAAGCATCCTCTGCCACCTAGTGGCTCCTTATGATCAGTCAAGAAAAAAACATAAAAAGACACCCTCCAATCCCCACAAGAGCCACCATATTTATTTTAACAAAGGAATCGTGCTGTAGATTTTCAAAAGAAGCAAAACATAGTAGAAAAAATTTAATATATTAAGTTGAATTTATTTAATATATTATTTTTTCTTAATAATTTTCTATTGATCAAATTGTGTTTCATTATTTAATTACTAACAGCATCCCTGCAGAATGACTGGGAGCCTTTATGGTTTTTAGGGGCACAAGTAAATTCCCTGGTTTCTTCATGATAGAGGTGGTACATAAACATAAGGATTTCATCTTCAATGCTTTTAAAATACAAATATCACAAATGCTGATTTTTTCTTAAAATGTGGAGATCTCAGGGGCCTTCTATTTCTTAACCTGTAAGAACATGCTTTTTAAAATTATTATTCTTTAACTAAATGTATCTGTTTTACATAAGAATGATAGTTCACTGGCAAAGGAAACAAGAAGAGTCATCCAGGGAGAGGGGACGCTGGAAGCAAAGGCAGTATATGTGTCACAGTAAGTTCTGGAACTGCAAGTAGTTCTATGTTTGGGCTGTAAGGTTCGTGGTGAAAGCAGTGGGTTGAAAGGTAGGTGAAGCCAGATTCTCAAAAGCCTGGCATGTGATGTATCTGGATTTACCTCTGTGGGATATTAAGATGCCACCACAGATCTTTACAATAGAAATTGTTCTTGTTGTTTAGTTGCTAAGTTGTGCCTGACTTTTTGTGACTCCATGGACTGCAGCACTCCAGGTTCCTCTGTCCATGGAATTTTCTGGGCAGAGTGGATTGCCATTTCCGTCTGCAGGGGCTCTTCCAGAACCAGGGACTGAATCCAAGTTTCCTGCTTGGCAGGTAGATTCTTTACCACTGAGCCAGCTGGGAAGCCCCACAATAGAAATTAGATGAGGCTAATAGAAAATATTGATAAAGACAAAAACTACCAGAGAATAACTACCTCCTGTATACCAGACCCCTTTTATTCTAAATGTTGTCTCAATCCTTAAAATAACCCTTGAAACTCTCCCTCTCCACTCATTTTGCTTTGTGGAAAACTGAGACTCACGGAAGTTTGAGATCACATAGTCAATAAGAGGAAGTTTGAACTGAAAGATAATCTATCTCTAAAGAATGAGTCCATTCTAGTAAACTAGAATATGCCATGCATCCTGAATATGGTCACATTTGTTTTAGGACAGTAATTAGTGTTCTCTTAGTTTGATTGACTTCTTGAGAATTGGGGGATATACTTTTAAGGTGAGGGTAGTGTCTTTAAATGTGTTTGTCTACGCTGAACACAGTAACTGTTCAAATGCTTGCTGGATGACTCAATACTAGTCTCTAACTCTAGAAAGGGCAAGTGGAAGGCATCAGAGTGAAGCATTCTCAGATGTTACTATATTTTCATCCAGTTGCTCATAAATGCACAAGGAGGCATTGTTTGAACAAACTTCCTAGGCTTTCTGCCCCTCTCATATAATAAATCATGTGTTTTGAGTATGTATTGCATGTATTAACTCATATAAACCTCACAATAGTCCAAGACTGAAGCACCGAGAGATTGTATAACTTGCCTACGGTCTCAGGTCACTGGCTGGTAGAGATAGGATTCAAGGTCAGGGATCCTGTCTTTCAAACCCTGACTCTTAAGCACCTTGCTATGCAGTCCCCACTGTGCTAGACTGCCTCTTAGTTAAGACTTGTTCTACTCAATAGGATTCAGCAGGAGAGTCATCCCCCAGAAGGGCAGCAGAAACATGGGTGGCCTGTGGGCAGCACAAAGGAAGCAAAGACTTCCACTGCTCACCACTGTGCTCCAGGGTTTCCAGCCAAAGGCTGAGTGAGGCTCAAATTCACCTTGCATCCTGCAGAACACAAGAACCCGCCATCTCTGCCAAGTCAAGACCCTTGCAGGGCTTCTTCTCCCAGGAGGAAAGGTTTTCTTTTATTAATTTACAAGAAAGCACCAGACAGGCCAGCAGGCCAGTATGAGGATCTGACCTGCCAGGGAACAGTGGGTATGGACAGAGGTGGGGTGAGTGTGTGGAAGAAATGACTAACCTTCCAGGAGAGTTCCAAAAGTTGAAAAGTCATAAAACCTGATCCTCTGCTTCAAATTTGGCCTAGAAAGATCCAGGGCACTGCTCAACCATTAAAGTCTCTTTAAAAGTCAAATCTTGAATGACCTTAAAATGACCAGTTTATAATACATTCATCTGTCCTGAAGAAAGCCTACTCATTTGGTGAGGAAAGACCAATTTTCAGGTAGGGCCCTTTGGAAAAAAAAAAATAGTCATTTATAGGCGACAAATCCTCCCCTTGCACTTCCCAGTTTCATTACTTGTCAGAATATTTCAATTATAGCTCCACAATTACAGCTTTGCTTTAAAGTATTACTGCCAAAAAAATAAAAATAAAGTATTACTGCCTATTTCCTATAAATGACAAAAGAATTTGAGAACAGTCAAGTACCATATTCCAGGTGGTACTGTGGTGAAGAATCTGCCTGCCGATGCACATGATGCGAGAGACTTGGGTCAGGAAGATCCCCTGGAGTAGGAAATGGCAACCTGCTCCAGGACTCTTGCCTGGAAAATTCCATGGACAGAGGCGCCTGGCAGGCTATAGTCCAGGAGGTCACAAAGAGTCAGACATGACTGTGGGGCTGAGCACACACACACAAAGTCCCATATACATGTGAGATATTAAGGTGGTCAGGGATGATGGGAAGGGTATAGATGATGATGAGATTGACATCAGCTAAGATTTACTGAACTCATGATGTGGTGGGTCAAGCAATGTGCTGAGTAACTTGCATGTATTCTTTACTTTTTAAACAAACATTTATGAAACATGTACTCTAAGACAGGCATACTTCTAAGCACTAAGGATAAGGTAGTGAATGAAATATAGTATTTACGGACTCACATACTAATGAAGGAGAGCCACATAAATCAAAATAGGCAAACAAATATATATAATAAAATGTCAAATAGGGATAAGTGCTATAAACAGAAAAATGAAGAAGGACAAAGGAATGAAAGGAATGGCCAGGAAGGTCTCTGGGGAGGTACTATTCAGGTAGGGAATCTCAATGAAGTGAATAAATGATCCATGAAAACATAGAGGGAAAAGATGCTCCACGTAGAGGTAACAGCAAGTGCAAAGGCTCTGAGATAGGGGAGAACCTAACACGGGTGAGCAGAAAGGAGGCCAGTGGATAGAGCGGAGTGAGGAAGGGAGACAAAGAAACCAGATCAGAGCTAGATTAGGTAGTGGTGGTGGTGGCAGCAGTAGTGGCTAAGTCAGTTAGTAGGTAGGTCTAGATCTGATAGACTAGTTAAATTCCAAGTTTATGGGAAGCCACTGGAAGACTAAGTTATAAAATGACATGATCTGACAGAAAGGACTATTCTATGGTCATTAACTCATTTAATGCTCATAACAAACCTATGGGATGGATCTACCATTTCCATATAACAGAGGAGGAAACAGAGGATTCGAAAGAGTAAGTAGGTAGGCAGTGCAATTAAAAAGAGAGTGCTTATCTATCCAACCCCAGAACCAGGTTCTTAGCCATGAGATTTAAGCCATTACGACCATGAAATGGAGCTATTAGGTATGGTAGCCAGCCTCCACAATGGCCCCCAGTGATCCTTGTCTACGTGTATCACTGTCTTGTATGATTCTCTCTCACTACGAATAGGTCTGTCCTTTAAGACCAGTGGTATATTGCAGAAGCACCTGATGGCTAGTGGTCTCTAAGGCTAGGTCATAAAAGGCATCACTGGTTCTGGCTTGCTTTCTTGGATGGCTTGCTCTGGAGTCATGAGTTTATGGACAGACTTATGCGGAAAGATGGTAAAGCCCCTCACCAGTCAGCACCAACTTGCCAGTATATGAGAGCCACTTGAGAAGTGGCTATTTCAGCACCACTTAAAACTTTCAGATGACTACCATGCTCAACAGGTTGTCAACAACTCATGAAAGACTGAGCCAGAACTACCAGGAATTAAGCCACTTATGAATTCTGAAACTGTGAGACATATACAGAAACTGTAAGAGAGCATATTTACTGTTTTTAAGTTACTAGTTCAGTTCAGTAGCTCAGTCATGTTCGACTCTTTGAGACCCCATGAACTGCAGCACGCCAGATCTTCCTGTTCATCACCAACTCCCAGAGTTTACTCAAACTCATGTCTATTGAGTTGGTGATGCCATCCAACCATCTCATTTTCTGTCGTCCCCTTCTCTTCCTGCCCTCAATCTTTCCCAGCATCAGGGTCTTTTCCAATGAGTGAGTTCTTTGCATCAGATGGCCAAAGTGTTGGAGTTTCAGCTTCAACATAAGTTCTTCCAATGAACACCTAGGACTGATCTCCTTTAGGATGGACTGGTTGGATCTCCTTGCAGGCCAAGGGACTCTCAAGAGTCTTCTCCAACACCACAGTTCAAAAGCATCAATACTTCAGTGCTCAGCTTTCTTTATAGTCCAACTCTCACATCCATACATGACTACTGGAAAAACTACAGCCTTGACTAGACAGACCTTTGTTGGCAAAGTAATGTCTCTGTTTTTTAATATGATGCCTAGGTTGGTCATAACTTTTCTGTCAAAGATTAGCATCTTTTAATTTCACGGCTGCAGTCAGCATCTGCAGTAATTTTGGAGCCTCCCAAAATAAGGTGAGCCGCTGTTTCCACTGTTTCCCCATCTATTTGCCATGAAGTGATGGGACCAGATGCCATAATCTTCATTTTCTGAATGTTGAGCTTTAAGCCAATTTTTTCATTCTCCTCTTTCACTTTCATCAAGAGGCTCTGTAGTTCTTCACTTTCTGCCGTAATGGTGGTGTCATCTGCATATCTGAGGTTATTGATATTTCTCCTGGCAATCTTGATTCCAGCTTGTGCTTCATCCAGCCCAGCGTTTCTCATGATGTACTCTGCAGAGAAGTTAAATAAGCAGGGTGACAATATACAGCCCTGACATACTCCTTTTCCTATTTGGAACCAGTCTGTTGTTTCTTATCCAGTTCTAACTGTTGCTTCCTGACCTGCATACAGGTTTCTCAGGAGGCAGGTGAGGTGGTCTGGTATTCCTATCTCTTTCAGAATTTTCCACAGTTTATTGTGATCCACACAGTCAAAGGCTTTGGCATAGTCAATAAAGCAGAAATAGATGTCTTTCTGGAACTCTCTTGCTTTTTCGACGATCCAGCGGATGTTGGCAATTTGACCTCTGGTTCCTCTGCCTTTTCTAAAACCAGCTTGAACATCTGGAAGTTCACGGTTCACTTATTGCTGAAGCCTGGCTTGGAGAATTTTGAGCATTACTCTACTAGTGTGTGAGATGAGTGCAATTGTGCGGTAGTTTGAGCATTCTTTGGCTTTGCCTTTCTTTGGGATTGGAATGAAAACTGACCTTTTCCAGTCCTGTGGCCACTGCTAAGTTTTCCAAATTGTTGACATATTGAGTGCAGCACTTTCACAGCATCATCTTTCAGGATTTGAAATAGCTCAACTGGAATTCCATCACCTCCACTAGCTTTGTTCATATTGATGCTTTCTAAGGCCCACTTGACTTCACATTCCAGGATGTCTGGCTCTAGGTGAGTGATCACACCATTGTGATTATCTGGGTCATGAAGATCTTTTTTGTACAGTTCTTCTGTGTATTCTTGCCACCTCTTCTTAATATCTTCTGCTTCTGTTAGGTCCATACCATTTCTGTCCTTTATCGAGCCCATCTTTGCATGAAATGTTCCCTTGGGATCTCTAATTTTCTTGAAGAGATCTCTAGTCTTTCCCATTCTATTGTTTTCCTCTATTTCTTTGCATTGATCACTGAGGAAGGCTTTCTTATCTCTCTTTGCTATTCTTTGGAACTCTGCATTCAAATGGGTATATCTTTCCTTTTCTCCTTTGCTTTTCACTTGTCTTCTTTTCACAGCTATTTGTAAGGCCTCCTCATACAGCCATTTTGCTTTTTTTGCATTTCTTTTTCTTGGGGATGGTCTTGATCCCTGTCTCCTGTACAATGTCACAAACCTCTGTCCATAGTTCATCAGGTACTCTATCAGATCTAGTCCCTAAAATCCATTTCTCACTTCCACAGTATAATCATAAGGGATTTGATTTAGGTCATACCTGAATGGTCTAGTGGTTTTCCCCACTTTCTTCAATTTAAGTCTGAATTTGGCAATAAGGAGTTCATGATCTGAGCCACAGTTAGCTCCTGGTCTTGTTAAACCTTAGGTAATCTGAGGCAGCAATAGATAACTAATATATTAGAGAAAGCCAGGGCACAGCCAAAAACAAAATTAAAATAAAGCAAAACAAAAGAGATACTCCTGTGCTACTGGGTCCAAATATTATCTAGAATGGCAAAAGAAAACCATATTGGCATGTTGACTTGTCTTAAATTTTTTAAAAAAATGACAGTCCTAGTCTATTCAGGCTGCTGTAACAGAAGAACACAGACTTGATTTAAATATTAGGCACTACTTTCTCACAGCTCTTGAGATGGGGAAGTCTAAGATTAAGATGACAACAGTTTGAGTTCTTGGTAAGGACCCTTTTCCTGGTTTGCAGATGGGTTGCCTTCTTGCTGTTATCCTCACATGACAGAGAAAACAAATTTCAGTCTCTCTTCTTCTTCTTATAAGGGCACTAATTCCATCAAGGGCGGGGGTTCCATCTCCATGATCTGACTTAAACCACTTATTTCACAAAGGCTCCACTGGCGGGTGGGGCAGAGTTGGGTGGGTTAGTGCTTCAACATATGAACTTTGGGGAGACACACTCAGTCCATAACAACAACCAGTGGCCATTTCCCATAGTTACCGAATTTCAAAGTGAGATTTACATGTAAGTATGATATTTCTGTGTACACATATGAAATTTGATACTTACTATAATTAATATAATAGGTAAAAATAAGTTAAGAAGTAACGTTGCTCTATATTAACTGCCAACTCTCACGGGCAGGGCAACTGTGAGATCCACAGTATGCTCAAATAACCATTTCTTTCCTGGTTCAGTTCAAGCTTTTCTTGTTGTCCAGAACTGCATTATTTATGATCCTTTCTATACCATGAACCATCTGTGTGGGAAAAGCTGCTACTTGTGTCAGAGATTTTCATACTAAGTGAACATACTTCTTTTTTTCTTACGCAAATTAGCCAGACGTCAGAGTTTAACTCTGGTTACCTATAGCTTTAGCTTTCCTTGTGCTTCTGGACAACTGCAATAACGTATATTAGCTAACCTTGAGCTACAAATACTCTGCAACTTGCCAACTAATTATGTCAGTGAATAGTAACTCCTTAGGTGGGCAGATCTTCATTTGTTAACTCTAATTCAGGGTTTCACATGATAGCACCCCTTTGAAAAGCTAGGATTTTCTCTAGCTCAATTGAAACATTTTATGCATGGACATTATAAAATATTTAATAAGCTTCTTTAAAGTAAAATTTTAAGGCCAACCTCATAAATTTAGAATGATCCTTACTTTTGCGTTTCTGTATCCAGATGGGAGAGGAGAATAATCAATCTTCTTAATCTTGACTTAAAGAGCTGTCAGATCATCTGAGGATGTTAGCTCACTGTTAATGTATCAGTAGTTGTTGGAGAGTTTGGCTAAGCCACTCTATAATATTGCTGCCTTGGCATCCATTTTGCGTGACCCAGCAGCCTGCAGGGGCCTCGAACTAACACCAGCCCCTCCTGTGAATGTATGCCATAGATAACAACCCTGAGGGTCACAAGTGAATATGACCCCCCTCCCGGTGGCCCTTGTGATAAATAGTCCCCCTCATCCTCTCAGGGGCTTCACTGTGTACCTCTTAGATAAGACCCTTGTGAAGCTTACCCAAACCCTGCTCTTCCTAGTTCAAATTGCCCAGGAATTCCAAAGCACTCTACCCGCTGACCCTACTAAAAGCATGTGCCCCAAGTCCTGCTTCTCTCTGCCTACACCCTGCCTCACCCTTCCTGTGCGGGCCCTCAAGGCATGTTGCATACTTCTTTCAGGACTTGTGAGTAATAAACTTCTCTATTTCCATTTCCTTAGTGGTCTTTGGTTGCACAGCAGCTATCCACCCAACACCCCAGAACTCTAATAACAAAATCACAGCAAGTGGCTCTACTAATATTAGACAAAACAGACTATATAAGAATTTTGGTAGATATAAAGAGGAAAGTTTTATAAAAGAGGAGTCAATCCATCAGAAATACATAACAATTATTAAGATATAGAAAACAGGCCCACAAACACATGAAATACAACTCTCAGAATCGAGGAGACAATAGCTGGAGACTTTAATACCCCACTTTCAGTAACAGAAAGAACACTATTAGGCAGAAGGTCAGCAAAGAATTAAAAGACTTGAACAACATTATACACCACCTTGACCTAACAGACATCTGTGGAGCACTCTACCCAATCACAGAAAAATGCAAATTCTTTTCAAGGGCTAGAACATTCTCTGGGATAGATCATATACTAGGCCATAAACCAAGTGTCAATAAATTAGAAAGAAGTGAAATTACACAAGTATGCTTTTTGATCACAATGGAGTGAAACTCTAAATTAATAACAAAAAATTTTGGGAAATTCAAAAATATATGGAAAAGAACAACAAACTTTTACATAAACAACAAAGAGATATCAAAAGGAAAAATCGTAAATAGTTTGACATGAATGACATGAGGGACATAATATAACAAACATAACAAAAGTTATGGGATGCAGTTAAAGAAGTGTTGAGAGGAACTCAGAGGTTCAAAGCCTACATTAAAAAAAGAAGAAATGTTGAAAATCAATAACTTAGTCTTCTACTTTAAAATACTTTAGGGAAAGAATAAAAGCAAAAAAAATTGAAAGCATGCAAAAAGAAGAAAATAATGAAAAAGAGAATTTTAAAAAATAGAGAAAACCAACAAAACTAAAAGTTGGTTCTTTGAAAACATCAATAAAATTGACAAACTTTTAGCTAAACTGACCAAGAAAAAAGAGAAAAAGCTCACATTACTAAAATTAGGAATGAAAGAAAAGACATTAATATTGACCTTGCAGATATTACAAGGATTATAAAGGAATACTATGACCACTTGTAGGCCAACAAATTAGGAAATTCAGATGAACTAGATATAGTCCTAGAGAGACACAAACTACCAAAACTGACTCAAGAATAAATAGAATATCTGAATAAATCTATAACAGATAATCCACAATGAAAAACCCAGCTCTAGATGACTTCACTGCACCCAAAATTTAAAGAGGAAGACAACAGAAATTCTTTATGAATACTTTCAAAGAACAAAAAAGGAGGGAACATTTCTCACCTCATTCTATGAAGCTAGTATTAGCCTGATAACAAAATGAAATTAAGACATCATAAGAAAACTACAGATCAGTATCTTTTGTGAATACAGATATAATGATTTTCAACAAAATGCTAGCAAACTGGATCTAGCAACACATATACACACATATCCCCAAACCCCTAAATGCCATACCTATAACAGAGATGAAGAAATCTGACTCCATATTGGTTCTGCCTCTTTAATCTTCCTATTCTATCGCTTTTGCTACAAAGTTAATCACTGAAGGGATTTTGCTGATAGCTTAAAGTATACATAATGGCCCATCTTCAGGGACTGAACCTCCCATGCCTGAAGGTCAAGCTAAAATTCCTTTGTTTAAGCACGCGGTAAACATGCTAACCAGACCCAACTGTGAATGACTGTAGGAAGTTCAGTTCAGTCACTCAGTTGTGTCCAACTCTTTCTGACCCCATGGACTGCAGCATGCCAGGTTTCCCTGTCCATCACCAACTCCCGGAGCTTGGTCAAACTCATGTCCATTGAGTTGGTGATGCCATCCAACCATTTTATCCTCTGATGTCCCCTTCTCCTCCTGCCCTCAATCTTTCCCAGCATCAGGGTTTTTCAAATGAGTCAGCTCTTTGCATCAGGTGGCCAAAGTATTGGAGCTTCAGCTGCAGCATCAGTCCTTCCAATGAATATTCAGGACTGATTTCCTTTAGAATTGACTGGTTGGATCTCCTTGCTGTCCAAGGGACTCTCAAGAGTCTTCTCCAACACCACAGTTCAAAAGGATCAATTCTTTGGTGCTTAGCTTTCTTTATAGTCCAACTCTCACATACTGGAAAAACCATAGCCTTGACTAGACGGACCTTTGTTGGCAAAGTAATATCTCTGCTTCTTAATATGCTATCTAGGTTGGTCATAGTTTTTCTTCCAAGGAGCAAGCATCTTTTAATTTCATGGCTGCAGTCACCATCTGCAGTGATTTTGGAGCCCCTCAAAATAAAGTCTGTTGCTGTTTCTACTGTTTCCCCATTTATTTGCTATGAAGAAATGGGACCGGATGCCATGATCTTAGTTTTTTGAAAGTTGAGTTTTAAGCCAGTTTTTTCACTCTCCTCTTTCACTTTCATCAAGAGGCTCTTCAGTTCCTCTATATGTTCTGCCATAAGGGTGGTGTCACCTGCATATCTGAGGTTATTGATATCTCTCCCAGCAATCTTAATTCCAACTTGTGCTTCATCCAGCCTGGCATTTTGCATGATGTACTCTGCACATAAGTTAAATAAGCAGGTGACAATATCTACCCTTGACATACTCCTTTCCCAATTTGGAACCCGTCCATTGTTCTATGTCTGGTTCTAAATGTTGCTTCTTGACCTGCATACAGATTTCTCAGGAGGCAGTCAGGCGGTCTGGTTTTCCCATCTCTTTAAGAATTTCCCACAGTTTGTTGTGATCCACACAGTCAAAGGCTTTGGCATAGTCAATAAAGCAGAAGTAGATGTTTTTCTGGAACAAACTCTCTCTTTTTCTATGATCCAACGGATGTTGGCAATTTGATCTCTGGTTCTTCTGCCTTTTCTAAATACAGCTTGAATATCTGGAAGTTCACAGTTCATGTACTGTTGAAGCCTGAATTGGAGAACTTTGAGCATTACTTTGCTAGCGTGTGAGATGAGTGCAATTGTGCAGTAGTCTGAACATTCCTTAGCATTGCCTTTCTTTGGGACTGGAATGAAAACTGACCTTTTCCAGTCCCGTGGCCACTGCTGAGTTTTCCAAATTTGCTGGCATATTGAGTGCAGCACTTTCACAGCATCATCTTTTAGGGTTTGAAATAGCGCAAATGAAACTCTTTGGGACCCAATGAACTGTGGCCCATCAGGTTCCTCTGTTCATGGAGTTTTCCAGGCAAGAGTACTGGAGTGCGTAGCCATTTCCTTCTTCACCCAGGAATCAAACCAAAGTCTCCTGCATTGCAGGTGAATTCTTTACTGTCTGAACCACAGGGAAATTAAGTAAGGAAATTAAATAGAAGGCATCCAGATTGGAAAAAAAGAAGTAAAACTATCTCTATTTGTAGATCACATAATCTCATATATAAAAAATCCTAAGGAACCCACTAAAAATTATCTAATAATTTATTAGAACTAATAAATAAACACATTCAGTAAAGTTTCAGGATACAAACAAATACCAAATTCTATTGTAATTCTATACAGCAGCAATGAACAAAACAAAGAAAACAATTTTACTCACATTAGCATCAAAAAGAATACTTAAGAATAAATTTAATAAAAGAGGTGTAAAACTTAGAACTTGAAAACTATAAAATATTGCTGAAAAAAATTAAGAAGACCTAAATAAATGATACTACTTCCGATGTTCATGGGCTGGAAGGCTTAATACTTTTGAGGGCAGTATGCCCTAATCTGTTCTACAGACTGCAAAGCCCCAGCATGCTTTTTAATAGAAACTGACATGCTGATTAAAAAATTTATATGGACAGTCAGGGATCCCAGAATAGTAAAAAAAAAAAATCTTGAAAAAGAACATAGTTGGAAGACTCACACTTCCTAATTTCAAAACTAAAGTAATGAAGACAGCGTGCTATTGGCATTGAGAGACACACAGATCAATGGAATAGAACTGAAAATTCAGGGGAAAGTTAAACCTCCTCGGACATCTGTCGTCAATTTTTGACAAGGGTGTCAAGACCATTCAATGGTAAAATCATAGTCTTTTCAACAAACGATATTGGGACAACCAGTTATTCACATGTTATGGAACAAAGCTGGACCCCCATCCCATGCCATATATAAAAAGTAACTCAAAATGAGTCAAAGCACAAATGTATGAGCTAAAACTATAAAACCCTTAAATGAAAACATAGGTTACCCTGGATTAGGCAATAGTTTCTTAGCTATTGCACCACAAGCATTTCCACTTCAAGGTGTGAGCCTATGAGAACATTATGTCCCAACAAGAATTGTATATGAATGTTGACAGTAGCATTACTCATTATAGCCAAAGAGTAGAACAAATCAAATGTCTACCAGTGAATGAACTGATAAACAGATATATTCATAAAATGGAATGTGACTCAGCAATCAACTGAAATAAAGTACTGATACATACTACAACATGGACGATCTTTGAATACATTACGCTAAATAAAAGAAGTTAGTCACAAAGAATCACATATTAAAATATTCTATTCATATGATGTGAAATATCTAGAGTACACAAAACCAGAGGCAGAAAGTAGCTGTGTGGTTGCTTAGACCTGGGGAAACTGGTGGTTGGGTAGAAATGGGGAGTGACTGCTAATGAATATGGGTTTCTGTTTAGGTGATGAATATGTTCTAAATTTGATTTGGTTGCACAACTCTATGAACATACTAAAAACTGTTGAACTGCACTCTTTAAGTAGGTGTCCTGTACGGTATATGAGTTGTATACCAATAATGATGTTACAAAAAAAAAATAAAGAAACTCTACAGACTCCAGGAAAAAAAAGATGATGACATATATCCAAGCTGTGATAACAGAGTTGAGATCAATTTAGGAGTTAGCATGCACAGGACTTGATGACTTAGTTGATTAGTTAGGAGGGTTAATCTGATTTTAGTGACTCAAATTTGATAATATTTCCTTGAGGGCTTTCATGGTAAGATGAAGCAAAGAAGGTAGATTATCAATGGCTCCTCCCCCTAAACCTAATGAAATAGAACAATGAAAAACTAGTTGGCAGAGATAGTTATTCAGTTATATTGTGATAATAAAGTTACACCAGTTGCTAAAATACTGAAATACTTCCATGATGGTTGGTGAATAGCTGCTACTTGGAGCCACCTACTTCCTCCCTCCACACCTCAGCTCCTATGAAATATGAGCTCATTAGTGTGTGATTTTTAAAGAGTAGCTCATGTGCATAGAAAGTTCTGAAATTATACAAAAGAAAATGTTAACAGCAATTGCTTAAGAGGTACAGAATCTGGCAGGAGATCTAAACAGAATCTAGAATTTCTTTTCACTTTCCAACCTTTTGTACTTTGCACTTTTTAATCATAAGTCTGCATTTCTTTTGTAATATAAATGAAATATTAAAATAAAATTGTCATAATAAATTTTCATGAATGATTTAGTGTAAAAAGAATATTCAGGAACATAACTCATTTTATCATTTTACCAACTCCATGAGGTATAAATGGCAGGTATTGCTCCATATTACATATAAGAATATATTTATGTACTTTTTACTAATGCAGCCCATATATTACAGTAAAAGCACAGCATATCTATAATTATAATTTTCCTCATTAATTAATTCATTCAACAAACATTTACTGGACATTTATTATGTGCCAGGTTCTAATGTGGCTTGGCATTAAACCTTGTAGATTACAGTAACGAACAAAACAGAAGTTTCACATCTTATTGGGTGAGAAAAGAAACTAGAGAATAAACACAGATGCAAATCAGTTTAATACTACATACAGAATTAGCATGGACAAATATGATGGATAATGTGATTCACAGGGTGATCAGTTAGAAATCTACTATTGAGGCAAGAGATGATAGAAACTTGAACCAGGCTGCGGAGATGTAAAGTAGAGAAGGTAGAGTTTATCAGACTTGTGAAATATGTGAATATGTGAAAAGAGAGAACAATAATAAAGAATTAAAATGTAAATTTTTGTCTTGCACAACCAGGTGGACCTTGGGGCTCTTAACTGAAATGTAAAACTAGGAGGAGAATCTAGAATTTTACTTTTTGAAACTGTTATATTTAAGCTACATATTAGATATCCAAAAGATGTCCAGCAAAGAATTGAATACAATTGAAAAAGAAATGTCTCAAAATGGAGTTATTTGTCCCCCATGACAGCAAACCAGACTTAAAGAGGCAATCTCATGATAAAAACCTTGCCAGTTCTTTTCCCCTCAAAAAGACCTGAAAAATAATACTTTCTTTACTTTTGCTAATACCTCCCTCCTCTCCCCCTTCTTCCTATGAAAGCCTTCCATTTTGTACAACCTGAAGGAGAGCTCTTCCAGCTGCTGGATGGGATGCTGTCTGATTCAAAAATCACCTAATAAAGACAGGTGGATCTTTAAATTTATTTGGTTGAATTTTGTCTTTTAACAATATACATGTCTGAAGTTCCAAGAAAGGTGAGAGCTGCAACGACAGGCATATTGATGGCTTTTAAAGCCAGAATTAAGGTTATCTGGAAGAGTGTGTGGATATAAAAGTGAGGGGGCCCATACAGTATCCCAGAGCAAGCCAATGTCTGGAAGTCAGGTACAGAAGGACCGCCAAGAAGTTTCAGAAGAAGCACCTATGAGAAAAAGAGGGGGTAAGAAAAAAAAGCAAATGAGGCACCACGTTGCACCTTTCAAGAAAAGTATGTGACAGAATGCTGCTGGCAGTCAAGTAAATTACCAGTGTCCTATGAAGGGCCTTGCACCGAAGGGGTGGGGAAATCAGCCAAATGAATTGAGTTTAGGAGAGAATGTGAGGCCAGGAGATGTAACGGCAATTATTCAATTATTGTCATTTGACTGATTAATACTTTTTAAAGACAGCGCTTATTTTGATTTGCATTTGTAAGTGCTTGGAAAAAAATCTTAAGTATTTGTTACAAACCTGTATATCTTGTCCCATTTTAAATTTCTGATCTAGTTATTTCTGTAACTAATGATTTACAAAAAACTGAGGGATAACATGCATCCTAAAGTCCATACAAGTGGATGAAACATGTACAGGTCGATGGTTTTTAACATATGTGTAAACCCGTGTAACTACTTTTCAGACCAAGATATACAATATAAAGGGAACCCATGAAGTCTCTCTTATGCCCCTCCAGGCTCTCTAATCCTCCAGAAGTAAACCGATATTCTGACTCATATAAATATCCATTAGCTTTCTTACGAAAATTTTCAAATGAAACAAAAGAAAACTCTGATGAGCATTTAATTGGAAACTGCTTCAGTGTAAACTTACCAACTGTATTCAGTAAGTATAAATGTCAAACATTTGGCGCCAAAATTCTGATGCAAATTTTTAAGCCTTTCCTCTCCAAAGTCCCGCCCCATTTTGTTCACCACGCCCTCGGTTCATTCTTCTAGCAAAATGGCTCTGGGGCGAAGCAGAAAGAAGGAAGACAAGCGTCTCTGTCATGCGCACTAGGGGCGCTCCCTTTTTCTTTCCTCAACCAATCCACTAGGACGCGGCTTCGTCGTGCGCAATGCGCGTCCTCAAGGCGCGCGCGCGCGAGCCCTGCCGCGCTCATGCGCACAAACTGATCAGCGGGCGCGGGCGGAAGTGAGGAGCTGCTGCGTGGAGGTGGGGGCCGCCTCGCTTGTTGTGGGTGGGCGAAACGGCCGACATGGCGCCCTCCGGGAGTCTCCGGATCCCGGTGGCAGTGCTACTACTGTTGCTTTGGGGAGCTCCCTGGGCCCACGGGAGGCGGAGCGACGTGCGCATCATCACGGACGAGAACTGGAGAGAGTTGCTGGAAGGAGAGTGGATGATAGAATTGTGAGTGCAGGGCTGTGGTCTCGGGGCCCCTCGGTGGGCTGGGGTCCTAGGACCAAGTTTGGACCGCTCAGTATCATCTTCATTCCTCGCATGCGGATCCCAGGCTGCCCGGGACTGCGACTCTGAGCTGTGGGGCGGGAGCCCCCCGACTCCTCGAGATTTCCTGACTCCTGTTGGGATCCTCCACTGTCTTGGTCTCACCTTCTCCTCGTTTCTTACCGGGGGAATGCTCTTAAATTTCCCCTAAAGCGTGCGTCTTAGTGTGGTTGCTAGGGCTGAGGTTCGCCTGTGAGGTTACGTTCAGCTTTGAATTCTCTCAACTTTTCTTCCTGGCCTTGGGGTTGGGGGAGGTGGGTCTCTCTACTTCCTATATAATTATTTATTTGAGAATGAGTCTTCAGAGACTCACAGGCTTATTTCACCAAACTCTACAAAAGAGGGAATGGAAGTCTCCTCTCCTTTTCTCTAATTACCCTTAAAAAGTAGTCCACTTAGAATGTTACAGTTGGAAACTTTTATTTTAAATTTTATTTTATGAATTAGGCATATTTTAAATGTCAAATAAGTTCAACTTGGGTTATTTTTATTAAAAAATCCTCATTTCCTTTATCTTTTTTTTTTTTTTTTTTTGCTTTTCTCTGCCAACATCTTATCCTTGGGTGTGTGTTTTTGCAACGTACTGAATGTTATGGGTTGTTAATCTTACGTTTCCTAAGTGTTATTGCATTAAACATGCTGTTCGAATAAAGTCATGTCTGTGCTAATTCTGTTATAATAATGTCCCTTTTGTATCGGTAGATAATAAACTATTTGCCTTTGTTTTTGTCGCTAAATTGGTGGTGGCAGTATTACTGATATCAGTGATATTAGTAGAAAACACCCATTTTGAGTGTTAACTGGTGATGGACAGGGAAGCGTGGCCTGCTGCAGTCCATGGGGCCGCAAAGAGTGGGACATGACCCAGCCACTGAACCAAACTGAAACACTTCTAAGCACTTTACATACATTATCATATTAAATTCTTTACAAATTCTGTAAGATAGGTCTTATTTCCTGGATTTTACAGATGAGAGACAGAGCTTTAATTAATATGTTCAGGTATTGCCATAGTGGCTTTCTTTTTGTCTCCAGAAACTACCGCAGTGTAGATATGCAAAGGTTATTAGAACAACCCCCTTCCTTAACAAGATTCAAGTGGGTGTTTTCCTGTATGGTTGGGTTGCCAGTTAAGGAGGAAGGTGGAGGTGGACAAGGTTCTCCCAAGGGAGAACCCAGAAGGCCAGATCAATAACTCCAGTCGTAAAATCAAACAAGGCATAGAACATTAGGGGAAATGTTTATCTAGTATGCGTATAGTTTGTAACTCAACGAAACAATTTTCAGAAACTGTTGAAGATGCAGGAGTGAGGAAATACAACCAGGGACAGCATTTGGTTTTCATTGTCCTCAGTAACTTGTTTTAGATTGTGCCCATAAAATACTCAACAATTTCATAAATAATGTGTTGAGCAATCGCGATTATGAATTCATATGTAAATTACTATCCCATATTACTCGAGATTTTTTTAATCAACTTAATTGATCAAACTATATCAATATAGTAGTCGAAAGTGAAGTATTAGGGGATTTGAGTTAGAGCATCTGCAGAGCAGGTGATGGCACCCCACTCCAGTACTTTTGCCTGGAAAATCCCATGGACGGAGGAGCCTGGTAGGGTGCAGTCCATGGGGTCGCGAAGAGTCGGGACACGACTGAGTGGACTAAGTGACTTCACTTTCACTTTTCACTTTAATGCATTGGAGAAGGAAATGGCAACCCACTCCAGTGTTCTTGCCTGGAGAATCCCAGGGATGGTGGAGCCTGGTGGGCTGCAGTCTATGGGGTCACACAGAGTCGGACACGACTGAAGTGACTTAGCAGCAGCAGCAGCAGTATGAAATTAAGAATACATATACCATAGTATTTTTTCCCTTAGCTTACTGAATATGAAGTTAAACCTTATAAAAAGCACCTAAGAAACAAAAGGAACTTGAAAAAGGGTCTAGTATTTCTAACAATAGGCTGCTTCTATTACAAGTTAGTTATCTACGTTAAACTTATTTTAATCAGGAATTATGTTACAGAGATACTTTGCAATTCAAGTTATTGTTGTGGACTTTGGCTTTTGTTTGTGGTACTAGTCTCTTTCCACAATGCCGTATACTTTTAGAAGTTTTATTTTCATAAAATAAGTCAAGAAAATAGAAAATGAAGTACAGAAACTGTATTATGTTTAACAGGTATAGGTTTTATTCTAACTGGTTCCATTTAAAAAAAAACTGCGGTAAATTATGAGATAATATACAATATGAGAAAAGTTGAAAGATTCAGGGCTTTTCAAGGGAATACCAGAAGAGTAATTAAAATGCTTAGTATGCTTGGCCACAGATTTGAAAACCCAAGGTTGACCAAGGTCTGGCCAAAGAATTTCATTTGGCCTGCCTAGTGTTTGTGTCTGGGTTAAGTTTTGGGGTAGCATTTTTACATAAAAATGAGGATTTTCAGCTCCTTTTAAATTAGAATAGCCTGCAGTCCTGGGCCGGCTTCCCTGGGGCCAGCTGTTCTCCTGACAGTCAAGCTGGGTAGTGTTTCCCTCTTTAAAATGAGGCACATGTTTCCTATCCACCACAGCACTGGGTGCTTCCTTTTTTTTTTTTTTTTTTTTGCTTCCTTTTTTTCATACTAGCACTTTGCATTTGTGACTCCTGCACATAAAATCATTAAAACTGATGAACCCCAAGTTCGGCTTTGAGCTTTCTGGCCCCATTATATAGAGAAATCCAAAGGTTTTTAAAGAGCTGTTGTGCACATAAAAAAGTCCCCTTGTGTCTTAAGAACTTATTCTCAGAATTGCTTTTCTGTAATTAGCATTATCAATTCGTAGTTCTTGATTTCCAGAGTGTTAGATTCATACTTAAAACCTTTTCCTCTTCACAAAGTTAAACCACTTTGCTATCTTGTTTTTAAAAGATGTTCTTTACAAATAATACACTTTAGAATTTTTATCCCCTAATGTTCATATTAGAGTGTTTTAACTTTTCTTTTTAAACTGTATTTCTTAGTTATGCTCCATGGTGTCCTGCTTGTCAGAATCTTCAACCAGAATGGGAAAGTTTTGCTGAATGGGGAGAAGATCTTGAGGTTAATGTTGCAAAAGTTGATGTCACAGAGCAGCCAGGTACTGTAAGTCTCTGGTTCGTTTTGTTTCTTTGCAGGTTGGGATGTGTGTTGACCCTGTTTTCCACATTACATGGTCTTAATTCTGCCTTTGACTGGGTTTTATGAACAGCTGGTTAAGCTGATTTACCCACCTCCTTAATGAGGGTTCAATGTGAAGTGTGTTCCCTGGTTGTGTACGGCAGCTTAATTCTTTTCTGTATTTCTGTAAGGGAACTTGGAGGCATCTCCCTTCGCTCACTCTTCCCCACGTAACTTCCTCTGATCTTTTTTCCTTAGCATCCCAGGCCCCAGACAAGTACGGAAGACATCTGTGAGAAGCCCTAGAACCTTTTGACTCAGGTGGACATTGGTCACCCCAGCATTTACATCTGTACCGAGCTTAGAATAAAGAGCATGTGGTTGAAGTTCTTTGTAGAGTCCAGGTCACGTTCCCCGACAAATTATCTAAGTCTCTGCAGTTGGGTTCGAAATTTAATCTGTTAATAATGATTTGAGGATATGGGCTTTTAATTACAAAGCCCTTATGGTTGTGGCCTCCTGACTTGGCTCCCTGGACAGGTGTCAAGCCCTGCCCTTACGTGATGCTTCTTACCTGTTCTTGGCCACGGTAAACTTGGATTCTTGACTCTGCCCCTGTCCCAAATGGGAATAATCTCTAGTATTTGGTGAGGACTCACTACTCTTATAGATACTGCTCCAAGTGTTTTGCATTTATTTTGTTGCCCTTACACAACCTTGTGGGATAGATAATATCCCAGTTTTACAGATGTGAAAGCTGAGCCATAGATTGATCCTTCATCATTTTCATGTTTAACACATGGTTAATGTTAGCTGATATTGTTACTGCCCACCTTTTGAAAGAGTCAATTCCGTTTTTAACAATACTTTAGAAACTCTGTGCTTGTTTTTTGATTATCAAATGCAATTTCATTGGGTTTTAGACATAAGACTGCAGTTATATTGTGCTGCCCCATGACTCATTGCTAGTAATCTTATAGTAGTAATAATTGACCAAATGTTTATATGTATATATGTTCACAAATGTCTTCAATATTCAGATTTTATGTACTTTTAAATTAAGATAATATATGGTATTTTTTAAAGTTGCTTTAAGTATGTAAATGAAATTTCTTTCATTGTTTATGTTGTACAGCTAAACTATTTTTAGGTCTAATTTCATATTCTTTGCCTATTAGTATTTAAATGATCACGTCAACTTTTAAGTAGTAAAAGATTGGCTTATGTAAAACCTGTATGTTCTTTCCTGTATTTAGTTCTAATCTTTCTCATTTGTAGGACTAAGTGGACGATTTATCATAACTGCTCTTCCTACTATTTATCAGTAAGTATTTGAAGATTCTGTAGTTACGAGGGATGCATCATAACATAATCAGAATAGTAGCCTCCAGCCTTGATCATGTGTAAAGAGCATTATATTCAGTAAGTTTATTAGAAGGTTTGTTTTGCTTAGTGCTATCTTAGGTGCCTTTAGGTGGATGAATGAGGTATGAAATAATCCGTGATCTCAGAGATTTCTAATTGTCTTAGAAAATGACGTGCACAAGAAATAGTGGCATAAGTGATTATGAGCTCAGGGTTGTGGTTAAGTACTATAGGAAATTTGCTAAGGGGGAAAATCAGTGTGCTGGACTGGTTCCTGGAGAATATGGAGGTTAAACTCAACCTTGGAAGTAGAATTTTTAAGAGTGCAGAGTTAAGTGTTCCATCTGAGGATTGTCTCATAAACAGTCATAAATAGGAGCATGGAATGTCTACACATTAGCTCAGAAAGTGCTCTAGCTCAGCCTTGGGAACAGTGGTGGGTGAAACAGTTAAGTTAGAATAAATACCATTATGTAGTCTTCAGTGTAGGCTCTTTAGTTTGTCTTTATCTTCTAAATTAGCCATAAGAAATCTTAAATCTCTGTATCTGCCCTGAACCTTAAGTCAACCTTAAGTTGACTGCCAGGAGGCACTTGTCTCCTGAAACAAGAAGTCAGTGATTCTGTATGTATCTTGGTTTTCCTGTCTTTTTTTCCATATTCATAACTGTTTTCCCTTTTTATTTTCCCTTTGTATCTGTTTAAATACCTGTTCTCTATAAGTGCTTCTCATCCTTTTCACGCAGTCCTTTTCTCCACATGCCCCTTATTAGTCTCCCAGCTTTCTCAACACTCCCTGAAATTTTCTAGAATTTCCTGCCCTTTTCTTTTAATCATATTATTTATCATGCCCATTCCCCTAAGTTTTGCCTGTTGAAATCGTACTTATCCTTCAAAAATGTAGGATGCCTGTTTCTCCAGAAATCTTTGGTTGAGTGGGAGCTAACCTGTAGTTTTTTGGATGGATAAAGGGTCCTATAATCTTACTATAAGTAGTGGGGAGTTTTTGCCCGTAAGTGATCAAAATAGAAGTATTAAGTAAGCAGGCCTAGACTGGCGATTGGAACTGATGAAGATACAGGAACAGGGAGAGCACTTAGGATCCTATGGCAGAGCTCCATACGTTGGAAAGGAGGAGGAGGAGGAGGTGGGTGTCGGGAAGAACGCAAAGCGGACTGTAAAACAGAATCACTGCGCTGCACCAGATGCCTCCAGTGGCTTAAAGCTTGATGGCTGAGGCGATGTGCTTATGGTTGAAAAGACCAGCAAAATGCCTCAAATTGTTCACCTCTAGTTCAGTAGTAGCTAATAAATAATAAATGTTAGATACTATTCTAACCACTTTTTCGTGAAGTCATCTTTTTAATGTGTGTATTGTGGCTTAAAAGTAATTTTCTGAGCTGTATCTACATACTGAATTTCTTTTTCTCCTCAGTTTTTTACTGAGATATAATTGACGTGTAGGGTTTTCTCTGGTGGCTCAGCGGTAGAGAATCTGCCTGCCAATAGAGGAGATGAGGGTTTGTTCCCTGGTTTGGGAAGATCCCCTGGAGGAGGAAATGGCAGTCCACTCCAGTGTTCTTGCCTGGGAAAGCCCATGGATGAAGGAGGCTGGTGGACAGCAGTCCATGGGGTTGCAAAAGTTGGATACAACCTAGTGACTAGAAAACAACAAATTGACATATAACTATTAATACTTATTCTATAGTTTTATTATTTGGAAGAGTGTAATAAAGTCTGAAAGCTTATGACTGTTCAAAAATATAACCTCAGTGGTTAATGAAATATGGCGCTAAGATGTTAAGGGTAGGTAATTAGTGTAATTTGCTAGTTGTGTATTGCTCATTGCTGATTTTGAGTACAGGATTGATTGTAAAATGAGATTATAGAAATAGCAAAACAAGTTTATTTATTCAGTGCTAATATTTGCTTCTGATCTTCATTAGTTGTAAAGATGGTGCATTTAGGCGATATCAGGGTCCAAGAACTAAGAAGGACTTCATAAACTTTATAAGTGACAAAGAGTGGAAAAGCATTGAACCCGTTTCATCATGGTTTGGTCCAGGTTCTATTTTGTAAGTATAAAGGGTTTTTCTCTTATTTATTTCAGAATTAATTGGATCATGTATTTCATGTAAATAAGCATTTATATTTCATTTTAATTCTAGGACTGTTAAAATATGTTCAGATTTACTCTGTGATATTTTTAGTTTAGACTTTTATCTTCCAAACGATAGTGTGGTCCTTTTTTAAGGTACAGAGAGGCATTCTATAGAATTAAGCTAAAAGTCTTGTTAGAATATTTTGGCTCTGTAAATATGGTCATTTGTATCATCAAAATAATAATTCCTCTAGAAGTGACATAATGGGTAAAGCTATCATTGGAGCTTAATATTTGAATGAGAAGCCTCAACCATATACTTACTTGTGCTACTTTTAGATTTTACTTGTTTTAGTGTGATTGAATTATTCCACCTGTCTGATAACTTTTTTTGTGAATAGTATGGATGAGCAATGTCTATGGGGCAGTAAGGATTGGGCGTAGCAAGAAGGTCTTTTGTTACTTTCTTGGGGAGCAGAGCCTCACAAGTCATTTGAGAGACCTCTGGGAATATTGAGTTTTTCTGAGGCCATCATGGACTCATCCTAGTCCAGCTAAGTTATTTCTTCCTGTCCTCTTACCAATTGTGTCTTTGGAGGATGGAGAATTGGAAATACTAGTATATAAGAGAATGCTCTGGATTCTGGGAGTGCAGGAAAGTTTATCCCTAAACAGTGTTTTAAAATAGAAGTTTATCTGTAGGACCTTTTCCTTATACCTCTGAATTGAACTTTTAGAATTCCCCCACTGAACCACCATGCTCACTAAACCCAAGTAAGGTACCTAATGTTCCTGATAGAATCTAATTAGCACAGGCTGCAGTGAGCCTGCACAGTGATTTATTTTTTTGTTCCTTGTTCCTGTTCCCATTTTGTGTTTTAAACCGCAGAAGCAACATGATTAAAATACATTTCTCTGTTGGAGTGGAAATGTAACTGATTCTGTTTAAAATCTCCTGTCAGTAAATGATTCTTGCTCTTTCTGATGGAAGAGTAGGGGGGTTGCTTGGAAGTCTCTGTTGACTCTTCAGGGCAGCATTTCATACCTTTCTTGTTAGACGAATAAAGGGTACTCCTAGGGTCGGCTTGGCAGGGGCACATCCCCCCCTGCCCCACCCCAAGACTGGTGATTGGATTTGGCCATTCTGAGTACAGGTGCTCTGGCTTATCTGTGAATTAGTATGTATTGGTGGGTGCCGCTTATGCTAGAGAGAACCCACAAACCTAATTTTTGGAACATACCTTTTTTCTGACTGCCTGTTTAATTGAGTTTAATTATGTGAAAATAGTTATTTTTACTTCTGTGGTGACTTATTTCTTAGGTAATTATTTTGTTATTAAACTGTATCAAACTAATACTGTTGTAAGTTCTACTTAATTTTAATATGAAAGGAGGGTAATTCTTAGGTGAGAAGGATTGACTCAGCAAGTGCTCCCAGTCTTCCTTCAGGCTCCCTTCCTTATGTGTTCTTTGGAGGATTTTAAGGGTGAATGAAGAGTTTCCATTTGCTTATAGTGTGTCTAACATCAAACTAGCTGGTTCCATAGAGGTCAACCCATATTCACAGTACATTGGAGAAACCAACAAGTGAAAGGTTAAAGGCAAAACAACAGGAGAAAAGGAAAAAAGATCAAGTGTTTTGTTTGAGGATATTATGTAGTGGCAAAAATTCTGAAACTGTTGATTTTTGCTAATAAGGCTTCTTATGGGCCTGAAATCAGTGATGTATCACTAATCTTGAGTAATATCACCAATTAAATCTGTTGTGTTGGAAATTATAGAGTAAAAAGTAGAAAATATAGATAATATACACGTCTTCTAATTCAGAGCTGCGTATACAAGTTGGTTTTTTCTTTTTATTTTAGGATGAGTAGTATGTCAGGACTCTTTCAGCTCTCTATGTGGATCAGGGTAAGGGCTCAGATTTACTTCTATTTTAAACATTTTGGCACTCACTTTTTAAAGAAATGGCTGTGATTTTTATTTTTCGTCTTTTGATTTTAGACTTGCCATAACTACTTTATTGAAGACCTTGGATTACCGATTTGGGGATCATATACAGTGTTTGCTGTAGCGACTCTGCTTTCAGGACTGGTATTAGGACTTGTAAGTTCCTCATTTTTGGAGTACTAGGAAGAAAAATATTTTAGAGTTTTGCAATTTAATATAGTTACTCTAACTTTTTATTATACATTCAGATTCTTATGTTTATTTTTGCAGTTCATGATATTTGTGGCAGATTGCCTGTGTCCTTCAAAAAGGCGCAGACCCCAGCCTTACCCTTCCAGTAAGTATATTTTTAAATGTTTTTGTTTACTGTAATCCCATTCATTTCTGAAATAAACACACTCACACACATAACAGGTTGCCTTTCTAGCTAGGGTTTCTAAATTTGGCGTAGTGGCAGAAGAGAGATACATATTTCATGTAAGAATGACATGACAGCCCAGTGCATTTAGGAACATAATAGTCATTATTTTGGCTTTTATATTGTGGAGAATTTTAACACTGCATGTACCTTAACAGATATTTGATAACCATTGACCTGATGTCAATTTGTTTGAAAATTCCATAATATTCGGGGATCCATTTGAGTATATTTGGGTCAAAAAAAGTTGAGTATATTCCAGTCTTGAAGTCATCTCATTGGTATAGTGACCACATTTGAGGCTTTTTCTTTGTATGTTGGTCAAGTCTAAGTTTTTCTTTTAGGATATTGGGGAAAGCAATTCCTGTCATTGCTTTAGGAGTCTCATTGAAAAGTGAAAGTGACGTCACTCAGTCGTGTCCGACTTTGCGACCCTGTGATCTATAGCCTACCAGGCTCCTCTGTCCATGGGATTTTTGAGGCAATAGTACTGGAGTGGATTGCCATTTCCTTCTCCAGGGATCTTCCCAACCCAGGGATTGAACCTGGGTCTCCCGCACTGTAGACAGGCACTTTACCATCTGAGCCACCAGGGAAGTCCCATTAGCTGTGTATTTTACTACAAGATGGGAATTAGAATATTCATTGCTATTTGTCTTAATATAATTTTACCTACCTATCATTTATTTTTAAATTTGAAAATTATGCTGTTATGAAGGCCTTTATTTCTAAAGAACTTTCACTTTCTGTCATCCCATTTGCTTTTCAGCAGCTCTTTAAAGTAGGCTGCATAAGTGATACTCTTTCCATTTTGTGATTCCCATTTAGTGAGTAAACTAAAGCTCCGAGAGATGAACTGTGTTTCCAGGTTCACGCAGAAATGAGAGCTGAGAGTAGAACCTAAGTTGAACTCTTAGCCCGACATTTCTATTCTGCTGCCTTCGTGGCTTAGGACTTACTGAGGTCAAAACTTCTGAAATGAAATAGAGCAAGTGCAAAGTCATAGAGAACTGAGCAATTTAGAAACATTTCAGTGAAGATGGCAGTTAAGTATTCATTGTTGAAGAGCTGATAGGGTTTTTAAAAAATTTCTTAGGTAGTTGCATCGATATCAAAAGTTGCATGCACGGAGGGGAGGGAATAATTTTATTCACCAAGGGCCGCTGATCTGTAGGAAAAGTATAATAAGTGCAGATTATTTATTGGACAGTTGAGTCGGTAAATGTACATTTTATTTATATTTTTTGCTTAGAAAACCTTAAACCTAACAACAGATTTGTCTTAGGTAATCTGTTACACTGCTGATGTTAATCCATACTTTAATGTGATATTGCCCCTTCTATACTAGGCTTCTGGATTTGAGTTGTTTTCCATTTTGTTTTTGGCTTAGATTTTAAGTTGCTGGGAAAAGAGCCAACTAAGTCTAATTTTAAGCGAAATAGGAATTTATTGGTTCATGTAGTGAGGAAGCCAGAGGACAGAGTTGACTAAATCCTAGGGCTCAAATGTTTCTGAATTGCTCAGTTCCCTATGACTTTGTGCTGGTTCCATTTGGGGCTCTTTTTAGTCCAAGCATAGAATAACTACAGAAAGCTGTAGCTCATAATTCTAGAGTAAGAAGGAAATATACTTCTCCCTATACTCACCTATCTTTTGAAAAAGTTCTGGTGTACTCTGCTTGCGTAGAGGGCTCACTTTTTTTTTTTTTTTTTAAACTGTAAATCAGAATTTCTCAGCATTGGCTCTGTTGGTCTTTTGAGCTGGGTAATTCTTACCTGTGACAAGCTGTCTTTTGTACATTATTGAATCTTTAGCATCATCCCCCTGATTGCCAGCAGCACTGCCCCTCTCAGTTGTAGCAATCAGAAATATCTCCAGACATTGCCAAGTGTTCCAACAGAATCGCCCCTGGTGGAGAAGCGCTGCTCTCAACGTTGTTTATACTCAACTACAGCTGCATGGGATGGGGCATAGGGAAGGAGTTAACCCAATAGAAAGAGATATGCCAGACAGATCAAACAACAGATTGTCCACTGTATGGGAATTCTTCCTGTGGTCTCTTCTACCTTATACCCCCTTTTCTTCCTGCTCCATTCTGCATTGCCTAGGATTAGGGATGGTCTTGGACCACTGAACAGAGAAAAGCTCGTTAGCCGGATTCTGTGTTCTGTATCTCAGTAACATGGTATGTTCTAAGTGTTCTAAGTTTACGTTAACTTGCAGCAGTTCCTATTAACAACTGGGGTGGGGGGATATTGTGCGTGTGTACATGTAAAAAAGTAATTGAGCTGTATACTTAAGATAGGTATATTATGTTGTTTGTAATTATGCCTCAGTAAAATTATATATGTGGAGAGGAGGAGGCACATTTATGAATCCACTTAATAAAAATCATGTCTAGGAAAATAGCTTTCATCTGATTCTTGTTCGCCTGGGAGCTGAAACAAGGGTACTATTGAAGTTTGTCTTATTATTTTTATTAGCTAGAAGATTTAATAGTAAATTAATATAGTTTTATTTAATGCAGTCTATTTTCTTATAGACATCCATATTCACAGCATTAATTCTGATTCATTAATTTCAGTTCAGTTTATGAATAGGTGGGTAATAAGAATGAATTCGGTAAGTAAAGTGGACCTTCCAAACCAGTTATTTTTATAGGGTCATTTGTTCTTAAATATAGCTTTTTCCTTTTGGAAATCCAAACATGATTGATAAATCATTGCCAAAGCAGTTTATGGGCATATGAATTGTGTCTTGATTGTACTCTAACACAACTCTAATACATCAACAACAAAACACTTCTGGTTTTTATCTTTAAGGAAAATTACTACCAGAATCTTCCCAACCTTTGAAAAAAGTGGAGGAAGAACAAGAGGCTGATGTAGAAGATGTTTCAGAAGAGGAATCTGAAAGCAAAGAAGGGACAAACAAAGACTTTGCACAGAATGCTGTAAGACAGCGTTCTGTGGGTCCTTCACTGGCCACAGATAAATCCTAGTTAATTTTTACAAATATTTTCATATGATTTTGGCAGAAACAGAAGATCGAGCATTTGTTTTGGTTTGATGTGAACTGTGACTTGCTTGTACATTGCAAGGTTCAGCCTGGATTGTCATTAGGTTGAACAGTCTACCTTCGGAAAATAAAAGTAGCACTGGAAAAAAGAGGATTTGAAAACAGTATGGTGGTTCAAGCAGTTCTTTCATATTTGGAAAATCTGGTGCCAAGCAATAAGATTTCTGTATGTTTGTTTCATAATAACTTTCAAGTCTGAGTTGAAAAATTACATTTCCCAAGTATTGCATTATTGAGGTATTTAGGAGATTACTTTAGAGAAGAAGATTTCTCATTTGATATAATTTTTGTCAGTTTCACTGTGTGAAGAGAACATATTTCCCATTAATGGGAACTTTGCTCGTTGTCTCAAGAAATGTGTATTTCAGTAACAACTCTGAAACCCTTTATCTCCTTTAAAGTTAAAGTCCAAAATTTATTCATAGTTTTAGATTATGCAACTAATAAAAGCTGCCTTACTTGAATTACAGATTTCTACCCATGATAGTACAGGATATGTTTAGAAAGTTTATAAAGGTTGGTTGCCTTTTTTGTTCTCCTGTGTTCAGCGTATGATTTGTATTTTTCTCACCACCATGATCTCACCATGATTTTTATTTTTCAAATTGGACAATTTCCTGGAAATGTCTTTCATGTTTTAATACATTGTTTCAAACTGAAGTTTACTGAAGAATACTTAAAGTGAAGAGCCATCTGATAACTTAAAATTTTGGCTACTTGTTTCAGATTTTACATCATTTTTGTTGAATCTATACTTGAACTTCTTTTTTTGGATGTGAAGGTGAACATTCCTGATTTTTATTTGATTTTGTGGAAAAGCCTTGGTATTTTCTGTTTTGAAAATTCACAGAAGCTTAATATGATATAAAGTTAGTATTCTACTCAGGAAAAAGCATCTTATAGTGTGTGTTTTCAATATATATTTGTCCTCATCCAAAAAGTTCTTAGTGGATTGTACCAAGTCAACACATGTTTGATGATTTAAACTCATAAAGTTTTATGTTTTTGAAAAGACAAACTATTCTCTACTTTCTATTGTGATATTTCACAGATGGGTATCAGCAAGATGGGACATTTAATATATTTTTACTCCTTCAAGAGAATAGTTTTCACCTTAACAGCAAAAGAGGAAGTGGGTGGAGCTGTGGGGCAGCAGTAAAGAAATGTATTAGCTGCAGTAAAAGGAAAAACCATAGATACTCTGAATGGATCACTTCTCTGTTATGGTCATAGACAGTTTCTATAATGTCCCCTTTAAAGGCCTCTCCTTTAGAATATTAAATATTCTACCACTGAAGAGTTTGGATATGTAATAAGTTTGTGATGCTTTAGAAAAATCTAAGCACAAAATAAACTTTTCTAAGTGCTTCACTGAAGCTGAAGGCAAGTGTGATTTCTAATTGATCTTAATTACTACTTAATATTTAAATATTTAATTGATGCTTAATATGTATTTAACTGTTCAAGTGAAAGTGGTGTCACTGTATATGTACTTGATACATGTAATCAAAAGGCTAGAGTCATATATATCTCTTTGTTATCTGAGATGATCGAGAAATGCTGCTCATTAATTAAGCGTTCTATTTTTCTAGTCTTACACATCATATATTTTTAAGTATTTAAGTGATTAAAAAATGTAATATGTGCAGAAAGTTACAGGTAGACTGAACATGTAAACTTGGTATTTCAGAAAAGATATGTATCTTGTATTTCTTCAGGATTGTCACTGTAGATACCTGAATAGTCCATTTTCTCTCACACCAGAGGCTTACTTACAGAAACTATGGGGATCATTTTACATGTAACAGACCCCTTTTGTTTCTGCATTGGTTTAAAGGGACTCCACAGGGCAGCTTAGCTCCAGATCATCTCACGAGTGAATAAGAGGCAGGAGCAGCATCCTGGGGAACCCTGCTCCCCTCCCTGCCCCAGGCATTCAGCTCCATCATTGAAGTATTGAAATCTGGTCACTAGAAAATACGGCATTTACTATGTACTGCCTAAATACTTCAATGAGCGAGATGGACAAGAGTTTAATGACTCCATAGGTAACATTTTCCATTCATTGAGTATTGGAGAGGTGCAGTTTTTCTGTGATTATTTAGTCTACTGCGGTATGTGATAGTTGAGCCTTATATGTCATCCAGTTGAAGGCTCAGAGAACTGGCAGAAATAGGTAAAATACGAATCTACAAGATTTCAAGTGTTGTGCTTTTCTTCAGTGTGAGTACTGCATGTCTAGCAATTTACATATGAAAACACAATTTAGAATTTTACTTCTATCAGAATATTGCAACAAATGCTTTTAAGAAATAACCAGAACTGAGTACTTGCAGTCCTGTGTTATTGGGTAATATATAAAGAAGGTTATTACAGTAAATGATGCTCTTGAAAGAAATTTTCTCTCAAGGCAGTTGTGTCTTTATTGAACCCAGTGCATAAAAATGCATAGTTCTGGACTTGTGATGAGAGAGGCATTTTTGAATGAACATTTTAACTCATTTTAGAGTTACCTAGGATATTTTGATTTATCGTGGTAGTTAGAATTCTTTCAGTAAGTTTTTCCCCCAGCTTTATTGAGGTATGATTGACAAGTTACTTTTGATATGAATCTTTTATTCATAATTGTTAGGGTTTGGAATTTAAATGAATGGTCATATTGAGTATCATTGTATAATCCTAAAAGTAAATTTTAAATTGACTATCCTACTGCAGTTTTAGATATGTTGGTATTGCACACCCACCAACTTTTGTACCTGTTTAAAACTACTGAAACTAGAAAAACATTAAGTTTAAATTGGAACTTTGATAATCTGTAGGTAGTAAGAGTGAGTTGCGCACTTGAACTAACATCTAAACTGTTGCTTCTCCTTTAATGATTTTTTTTTTTAAATGTTGATTCCTTCATTACAGATGGTGATAATATCAGTACTGGATTGTGGCCATTAATGGAATCAGCTGTCCTTCCTTTGTACCCATTTGACTGTGTGTGACATTAGTTATAAGCTTGTTTTCATCATCATATCACAGCTCAGACTGGTTGAATCTCGAAAATGAAATGGGTTGACCAAGATTTGATATATCCAAAACTTCTTTTAAAGCGTAACTGAGAAAGTCCTGTTTTAAATTCATTGAAAGTACACTTCACTTTGAAGAATAACTTGTTTTTTTTTAAACTGTCTAAGCTTCAGTGTTTTAATAAAGCATTTAGTAGAAATAAGGTTGTTAGTGGATTAGACTATATCAGCTGAAGTAAGTACTTAGAAACTGTCAACATACTGCTACCAAGGCATTCCTAAGAAGCTTTCATTAAATTTAGTCTTTCTGTGTCACCAGAATCAAGTATATACTTGGTTGGAAATTTTAAATGCTCTTATCTCTGTCTCTGCTGCCCCAACCCAACTAATGTTCCTGAAACTGCTTGAACAAGTGAAGCTGTTCTATGAGGTTATCTCATTACATGTTAGTTCAAGAGTCAGCTCAAATCCTGTGAAACCTTTCTGGCCCACGGTCATTTCTTTCATAAAGAAGCAATTTTGCGATTTTTACCATTTTAAATGCCATCCTACTTTCTAGTATTTCTTCTCTTGGATTTATTTATAGCAATTAACTGACATTGAGTAAATCATAATACATCTCTAGGCCTCAGTTTATGAGTAAAGTGATTTCTGAGGTTCTCTACCTTCAACAAGATAAACATTACTGTCATTGGGGGTGAGTCTCTTTTTAATAAACAGCACCTTAAGAAGTATTAGACTGTTTAAAAAGTTATTTGTTTTGCTAACTCATCTTAATTGGGTTTTGGGCTGAGAGTTAGAATCCTTACTGTATCCAAAGCACTAAAATCATGGTCCACCCTAAAAGCATGTGTGTGTGTTAAATCACTTTGTTGTCTCAAAAACCTGATTGTTACGTCTTTGAGGCCTGACACTTAGTTTGAGACAAAATATAGTGTTGTGGGGAGACTTCGGGGCAGAGGTCAAGGGACTTGGCTCCAGATCTTGTCTCTGCTCCACATCATCAAGGGATGTGCCTCTCTGAACATTGATTTTCGTGTTTGTGAAATGAGGGTGAGTCGAGTAGTCTAGTATTCCCATAAATGACTTGGGGAAATTCTTGAACATTGACGTTATTTGTAACTTTAGCTTCCTGGGCAAGTTTCCTAGAATATTAATGCCATTTGAATGAAGACAGTCAAGTAGTAAAGCTGTTACTGTTGACTGTAAGCTATGTGAGTGTCACTAGGAGCTAACTTGGGCCCTTAGTCTACTGAGATGGGGGAGTAGGAAAAGAGAAACACTCTCCTGCCTTTTTACTCTCACGGTTAACACTGATGTCATCCTTCACACCAGAGCCCAGATTTTAAATTCTCCATTTCTTTGCATCCCTTTTCTTCAGAGGAAGCAAGCCCAGCCTCAGGATGGGCAAGTTTAAATTCTATCTTATTTGGGTTTTATGTTTAGTGAGCAAATTCTTACATGTCATATTTGACAGCAGCTTGGAAACAGTGTCAGACTTTATTTTTTTGGGCTCCAAAATCACTGCAGATGGTGACTGCAGCCATGAAATTAAAAGACGCTTACTCCTTGGAAGAAAAGTTATGACCAACCTAGATAGCATATTCAAAAGCAGAGACATTGCTTTGCCGACTAAGGTCCGTCTAGTCAAGGCTATGATTTTTCCTGTGGTCATGTATGGATGTGAGAGTTGGACTGTGACAAAGGCTGAGTGCTGAAGAATAGATGCTTTTGAACTGTGGTGTTGGAGAAGACTCTTGAGAGTCTCTTGGACTGCAAGGAGATCAGCCCTGGGATTTCTTCGGAAGGAACGATGCTAAAGCTGAAGCTTCAGTACTTTGGCCACCTCATATGAAGAGTTGACTCATTGGAAAAGACTGATGCTGGGAGGGATTGAGGGCAGGAGGAGAAGGGGACGACAGAGGATAAGATGGCTGGATGGCATCACTGACTCGATGGACGTGAGTCTGAGTGAACTGCGGGAGTTGGTGATGGACAGGGAGGCCTGGCGTGCTGCGATTCATGGGGTTGCAAAGAGTCGGACACGACTGAGTGAACTGAACTGAGTCTTCTACTGAGAATGGGAGCAGTGTAAGTTTGAAAGTGATGAAAAAGAATTACTTGGGTTTCCCTGGTGGCTCAGACAATAGGGAATCCACCTGCCATGCAGGAGGCAACACACAGCCTTGACGTACTCCTTTCCCGATTTGGAACCAGTCTTGTTCTTATTAGTATGTTGTTAAAATATTGTTATTAATAACCAGTCTGTTGTTAGTATAATACCTTTTCCTTTATCATGCTACTCTAGTATGGGATTTTTTTTGTATGATACCTTATAATTTAAGCTTCCTACTCTATTGTCCTATGCTTGCTCCCTGAAAATACACCAGAATCATCCTATTGATAAACCAAAGCTGAGCTTATTGCATTTGGTAAAGACAGTCATTACATTGATAAGTCTTAGCAGTGTCTCAGAGTCGGGTTATGGCGTTCTTTTGGGATTCTCTTTAAGGTGTTTATGTTTTATTTGAGGGCTTGTTTATGATTGGACATATTAGGGATGATTTTCAAAGTGAATCTTACAAAGTAAACAGTCATTCAGTGCCATTTATTGTTCTGAGAAGGAAGTATATACTGTGCTGAGGGTAAGTTGAGTAGTCTAACATTCAGATAAATGACATTGAGGAAGTTCTTGAACAATAAAGCTATTTGCAACTTTAGCTTCCTGGGCAAGTTTCCTAGAATAGTAATACTATGTGAATGAAGACAGTCGAATAATAAAGCTGTTGATGGTTAACAGTAAGTTAGTTGTTGGTTTCAGTTCTCAGTATGGTCCCCTTATTGCCGTTCTTTGGCCTGAATTGAAGGGTTCGCAACTGGGAATGTGATCTCATGATCTTAACGGCAGAACTTCGAAACTATCTGCAGCATCATGGTCACGTGTCAAGTTACCCACACGGTTGTTTCAACATCCATAAGTGTTAGATTTTTTTGTTCTTTTACTTGATCATTTTTAAAATCATGTGGTGGATGACAGCTGCATGTCATCTGTTTCATAGATAAAACTTGTAGTCTGTAAAACTTGTAGTCCCCCATCTGAGCCACTATATAACGAAAACCAAGGGAAGGGTTAATGACCAGAATTTGTAGTTCTAATGCATGAGCCACATGCTTGCTTCAGCAGCATATATCCCAATGCGTGAGCCAAGAGTGCCCCAAATTAAGCTGGAAGAACAGATGTAATTTCTGATGTAGTGAGCCTGCAGTACCCAGTCATTTGTTTTTGGTCAAAATACCCTTATGAGTTGTCAAATAGTTTTTTATGGTTTGGAGGCCACCTAAGAAGACTAGTCTGGCTCCAGGGGATATAAGGGTCAATAACGTTTTCTTTTTCACTTAAAGAAGATCCTTTCAGTTCATTTCAGTTCAGTCACTCAGTCGTGTCCGACTCTTTGCGACCCCATGAATCGCAGCATGCCAAGCCTCCCTGTCCATCACCAACTCCCAGAGTTCACTCAGACTCAAGTCCATCGAGTCAGTGATGCCATCCAGCCATCTCATCCTCGGTCGTCCCCTTCTCCTCCTGCCCTCAATCCCTCCCAGCATCAGAGTCTTTTCCAATGAGTCAACTCTTTGCATGAGGTGGCCAAAGCACTGGAGTTTCAGCCTTAGCATCATTTCTTCCAAAGAAATCCCAGGGCTGATCTTCAGAATGGACTGGTTGGATCTCCTTGCAGTCCAAGGGACTCTCAAGAGTCTTCTCCAACACCACAGTTCAAAAGCATCAATTCTTCAGCACTCAGCTTTCTTCACAGTCCAGCTCGCATCCATACACGACCACTGGAAAAACCATAGCCTTGACTAGATGGACCTTTGTTGGCAAAGTAATGTCTCTGCTTTTGAATATGCTGTCTAGGTTGGTTATAACTTTTCTTCCAAGGAGTAAGCATCTTTTAATTTCATGGCTGCAGTCACCATCTGCAGTGATTTTGGAGCCCCAAAATAACACTTCAAGTAAGGTCAGTATCAATAAACTCTTGTTTGAGAAGCTCTTTATCTTTCCTTCAATTCTGAATGATAACCTTGCTGGGTAGAGTATCTCTAGTTATAGGTGTTATTCCTTTAGCACTTTAAATATATCATGCCACTCCCTTTTGGCCTGCGAAGTTTCTGCAGAAAAATCAGCTGATGATAGACTTATGAGGGGGTCCCTTATATGTGACTCTTTGTTTTCCTCTTGCTGCCTTTAGAGCTCTCTTTAACTTTTGCTGTTTTAATTATGATGTATGTGCTTCCTGTGCCTGGGTATCTGTTTCCTTCAGGTTTGAGAAATTTTCAGCTATAGTTTAATCAAATACATTTTTGACCCTTTTCTCCTTTTCGACCCCTATATAATTCAGTTGTTAGTATGCTTGGTGCTGTCCCAGAGGTCCCTTAAAGTTTGTTTTTCTCTTTGCTGTTCTGATTGAATGATTTCCACTCTGTCTTCTGGATTGCTTATGCCTTCTGTATCACCTAATTTGCTATTAATTCCCTCTAGTGTATTTTTCATTTCAGCTATTGTACTCTTTAGTTCTGACCAGTTCTTTTGTTTTCTAGTTCTTTGTAAAATTCTCACTGTGTTCATCTACTGAAGTAAAATTATCATTCTTATTACAGTTGCTTTGGACATTTTATTACGGAAATTATCTCTGCTTCATTAAATTTTTCCCCCCTGGGTTTTTTTCCTTGTTGTTTTGCTTGAAACATAGTCCTCTGTTTTCTCATTTGAACTTTTCTGTCTTTGTAAAATTAGTTAAAACAGTTGCATGCCCCAGTCTTGATGGCATGTCCTTGTGTGGAAACTCCCTATGTAGTCTTCACGTGCCCAGTGGCTTTAGTGAGAGCTGAACCTGGAGTGAACACTGACTGCATCTCCCCCTAGGGTGTGGTGGCAGCCACAGTCTTGATGGGAGGTAGGGCTAGTGTTGGAGCAGCTGGAACTAGAGCCAGGTGCAAGCTGGGTTTTCTCCTAGGCCATCACCATCCTATGGAGGAAGGGGGACTGATCAGGGCCTGAGGTTCTGGAGCAGGAGCCCTGAGGGAGTTGGGTTTCTCTCAGTTGTGATGGCAGCGTCTGCTGTGGTTAGGGGAGTGATGGGCACTGAGGGCTTGGGTCTGCATTTCTGTGCTGGTTTCCTTTACCCCTCAGTGGACGTGCCTTGGTTAGAAGCCGGATTGGGGCTGGGGGGGTTGGTACTACATTACTGAGCTGGTTTCACTCCCTCCCAAGTATATTCACTGATGCACACACAGGCAATGGCTGCTTCCATCCTGGTCGGAGGCAGGGCTGGGCTCCAAGCAAGCTTCATTTTCTTCGACTGTGCACGCTCTCCCTGGCAGCCTCCACCTTAGCGGGAAGCAGGAGGGGCTGGAGTAGCAGCCTGGTGTGAGCGGGGTGTATGATAGGGCGGTCCTGGGAAGCAGGCGAGAGAGCCCCAGGCAGTTTTTAGTTTCTCGCATCCACACTGTGACTGTGAATAACCAAGTCTGTGCACGTGCCCTTGTGGAGTCTTGGTTTTTTACTGTCCTCCAGTAAGTCCCACTCATTTTCAAACCAGATAAGGGGCTTGTCTTCCTGGTTTTGGACCTTGTGGCTGGGACGCCTAACATGTGGATCAAACTTCTCACCATCTCCCACCCCACCAGGGAGGATCCTTGAGCCTGTGATATCTCTCTCCTTTTCTATGTCCTGTACTAAGGGTGTGGGTCTCAACCAGACCCCTTGCCCTTCCTATGAGACTCTGTGTAGATCTTTCTTTCCAGCCTTGATTGTAGAAAAGCTGTCCTGCTGATCCCCAGGTAGATTTCAGTGAGAGCCCCTCTATATATAGTTGTAGTTTTGAGGTGTTTGTGAGAGGATGTGAGCCCAGTGTCTTCCTACTCCACCATCTTGATCTCTCCTATAACTATACGTGTTCTACTGGTTCTGTTTCTTTGGAGGACTCTGACTAATATAGGAACCAATGTTGATTCAGTCCAGTGGCCACAGTGGCCAATATTTCCTTACTTTGGTGAGTAATTTCATGTAAACTTGAAAATATTCCATGGGGAGTGGGCTGCTGTCTCTGGGGTTGCACAGAGTCAGACACAACTGAAGTGATTTAGCAGCAGCAGCATGCTGGGGATACTGGAGATGATCCTTAGTTCAGTTCAGTTCAGTCACTCAGTTGTGTCTGACTCTTTGTGACCCCACGGACTGCAGCACACCAGGCTTCCCTGTCCATCACCAACTCCCAGAGCCTACTCAAACTCATGTCTGTTGAGTCAGTGATGCCATCCAACCATCTCATCCTCTGTTGTCCCCTTCTCCTCCCACCTTCAATCTTTCCCAGCATCAGTCTTTTCAAATGAATCAGTTCTTCCCATCAGGTGGCCAAAATATTGAAGCTTCAGCATCAGTCCTTCCAATGACTATTTAGGACTGATTTCCTTTAGGATTGACTGATTTGATCTCCTTGCGGTCCAAGGAACTCTCAAGAGTCTTCTCCAACACCACAGCTCAAAAGTATCAATTCTTTGGCTCACAGCTTTCTTTATAGTCCAACTTTCACATCCATACATGACTCCTGGAAGAACCATAGCTTTGACTAGACACACCTTTATCGGTAATGTTTCTGCTTTTTAATATGCTGTCTATGGTGGTCATAACTTTTCTTCCAAAGAGCAAGTGTCTTTTAGTTTCATGGCTGTAGCCACAAAATCTGCAGTGATTTTGGAGCCCAAGAAAATAAAGTCTGTCACTGTTTCTCCATTTATTTGCCATGAAGTGATGGGACCAGATGCCCTGATCTCAGTTTTCTGAATGTTGAGTTTTAAGTCACCTTTTTCACTCTCCACTTTTACTGTCATCAAGAGACTCTCTAGTTCTTCACTTTCTGCTCTAAGTGTGGTGTCATTTGCATATCTGAGGTTATTGACATTTCTCCTGGCAATCTTGATTCCAGTTTGTGCTCAACCTTACCTGATTTGTGTCCAGATTTCTCCCAGAACCTCTTTTCGACTCTGGATCTAATTGCTGGCCTTCTGTAATAGCTTCTTTGAGCTGCTTCAAAAATTGTGTCTTTGGGGATTTCATGGATGCTAGGATCTTAGCAGGAGATGCCTGTGTCACATACTGGCCAGCCAGGGCGTTTTGTTGAGGGTTAGTTATTTTGGAGATGGGTCCCACCTTTTTTAATAACCAGCACCTTAAGAAGTTTTAGACCACTTAAAAAGCTACTTATTTTGCTAACTGATCTCAATTGGATTTTGGTCTGAGGCCAAGAACCCTTATTGTATCCAAAGCATTCTGAAACATGGTCTACCCTCAAAGCATGTGCGTGTGTTCAGTCGTGTCTGACTCTGCAATCCTCAAAGCATATCCGCTGTCAGTTTATATATCAATGCTCTTATCTTTAAATAACCAACAAGCTCTGATGAGTGTAATGAGTTCTGCCATCTAGGCAAATTTTGCCACTTGCAGGAGGTCATATTCTAGAGATGAAGTGAGACCTGTTATGGTGTATCTCTTGGTTTTTTGTTTTTTTTTTTAATGTAAGTCTTAAGACATGATCCATCAACAGAGAAAGTTTAAGTTTGGATTTTCTAATGAATTAATTTGGAGAATAGATCGTTAACACACAGAGATTAAATAGTCATGAATTTCTCCTTCTCCAGGTAATAGAAGAGTTGTGTTGTTTTTCAGTTGCTAAGTTGCAGCCTCATAAACTTTAACATGCCAGGCTCCACTGTCCTTCATTATCTCCCAGAATTTGCAGATTCATGTCCATTGAGTAGGTGATGCTATCTAACCATCTCATCCTCTGCCATCCCCTTCTCCTTTTATGAAAGTAAAAGGCATCAGGATCTAGCATTGGGATCTTTTCCAATGAGTTGGCTCTTCACATCAAAGTATTGGAGCTTCAGCTTTAGCTCCAGTCCTTCCAATGAATATTTGGGGTTGATTCCTTTGGGATTAACTGGTTTAATCTCCTTGCAGTCAAAGAAAATAAGAGCAGCATCATTTAAAATATTGTAACAATGAATGGAACTTGTGGAAGAGAAAATAATAGGATTTCATATGGAATAAGCTCACTTGCTCAGAAATGTGTGTTTTCAGCAAGCAACAAAGATTATGCAGCATAAGACACATCACGAGGCTTCAACAGGACATGAACTGAGAACTTCCAGATGTTCGAGCTGGATTTAGAAAAGGCAGAGGAACCAGAGATCAAATTGCCAACATCCGTTGGATCATTGAAAAAGCAAGAAGAATTACAGAAAAACATCTACTTCTGCTTTATTGACTATGCCAAAGCCTTTGACTGTGTGGATCACAGCAAACTGTGGAAAATTCTTCAAGAGATGGGAATACCAGACCACCTTACCTGCCTCCTGAGAAATCTGTATGCAGGTCAAGAAGTAATAATTAGAACCAGACATGGAACAAAAGACTGGCTCCAAATTGGGAAAGGAGTATGTCAAGGCTATGTATTGTCACCATAATTATTTAACTTATGTGCAGAGTACATCATACAAAATGCTGGGCTGGAAGAAGCACAAGTTGGAATCAAGATTGCTGGGAGAAATATCAATAACCTCAGATATGTGGATGACACCACCTTTATGGCAGAAAGTGTAGAGGAACTGAAGAGCCTCTTGATGAAAGTGAAAGAGGAGAGTGAAAAAGCTGGCTTAAAGCTCAACATTCAGAAAACTAAGATTATGGCATCTGGTCCCATCACTTCATGGGAAATAGATGGGGAAACAGTGGAAACAGGGTCAGACTTTATTTTTGGGGGCTCCAAAATCACTGCAGATGGTGACTGCAGCCATGAAATTAAAAGACGCTTACTCCTTGGAAGGAAAGTTATGTATGACCAACCTAGATAGCATATTCAAAAGCAGAGACATTACTTTGCCAGCAAAGTTCCATCTAGTCAAGGCTATGGTTTTTTCAGTGGTCGTGTATGGATGTGAGAGTTGGACTGTGAAGAAAGCTGAGTGCTGAAGAATTGATGCTTTTGAACTGTGGTGTTGGAGAAGACTCTTGAGAGTCCCTTGGACTGCAAGGAGATCCAGCCAGTCTATTCTAAAGGAGATTAGTCCTGGGTGTTCTTTAGAAGGACTGATGCTAAAGCTGAAACTCCAGTACTTTGGCCACCTCATGCAAAGAGTTGACTCATTGGAAAAGACTCTGATGCTGGGAGGGATTGGGGGCAGGAGGAGAAGGGGACAACAGAGGATGAGATGGCTGGATGGCATGACTGACTCAATGGATGTGAGTGTGGGTGAACTCCGGGAGTTGGTGATGGACAGGGAGGCCTGGCGTGCTGCAATTCATGGGGTCGCAAAGAGTTGGACATGACTGAGCAACTAAACTGAACTGAAAAAATCACTGCAGATGATGACTGCAGCCATGAAACTGAAAGACCCTTGCTCCTTGGAAGAAAAGCTATGACCATCCTAGACAGTGTATTAAAAAGCAGAGACTACTTTACTGACAAAGATGCATCTAGTCAAAGCTCTGGTTTTTCCAGTGGTCATGTATGAATGTGAGAGTTGGACTATAAAGAAAGCTGAGCACTGAAGAATTGATGCTTTTGAACTGCGGTGTTGGAGAAGACTCTTGAGAGTCCCTTGGACTGCAAGAAGGTCAAATCAGTCAATCCTAAAGGAAGTCAGTCCTGAATATTCATTGGAAGGACTGTTGCTGAAGCTCCAATACTTGTGGCCACCTGATGGGAAGAACTGACTTATTTGAAAAGACCCTGATGTTTGGAAAGATTGAAGGCAGGAGGAGAAGGGGACAACAAAGGATGAGATGGTTGGATGGCATCACTGACTCGATGGACATGAGTTTGAGCAAGCTTCGGGAGTTGGTGATGGACAGGGAAGCCTGGCATGCTGCAGTCCATGGGGTCACAAAGAGTTGGACACGACTGAGCGACTGAACTGAACTGAAGACACATCAAGTTTAAAGGAGACTGAAACAAAATTCACAGAAGCCTTCACTGGGTTAAATGCTGTAACTATCAGAGCAGTAGGTTTTGCCACTAGGTCAAAAAGAAGATTGTGGTGAACCTTTGACCTTTTGATTCCCATGAAATTAAGTCAAGAACATTAAAAGTTTGTACACATTGCTATTGTACAAATAGGCAGAGAGATTTATAGTAACTAGGAAAACCTAGAGTGAGACACTGTCGAAGAGTTCAACTTTGCTGTTGTAGCATAAAGACAGCCTTGGACAATGTATAAAGCAAGTTGTGTAACTGCATTCCAGTAATGCAGTATTTATAAAACAGATGGCTAGATAAGGACCTTTTATTGGAGAATATAGTCCTTTAATATTTATTGTTGTTACTGATATATTTGGATTTCTTTCTACCATTTTATTTTGTGCTTTGTAAATGTCCTGCCTTTTATATACATATTTTCTCTTTTCTTTTGGGTTGATAGAGATTTAAGAATTAAAAAGAAATTCCATCTTTCTCCTCTGTTGAATTTGAAGCTATTTTAATTTTTTGTGGTCCTAACAAGCATGTTTAACTTAACAAATTCAAAATCACTATTTTTGCCTCTCTCCCAAATTATATAATTAAAAATTTTTAGTTCTCTATATTTAACCCCACAATTTAGATATTACTGTTTTTGCTCTCTTATACAGTCAGTGTTAACTTAGATTTTTCCATATAGGTTCCATTTATTTTGCCCACCGTTGGGTTTTGCATTATTTACCATGATTTTGGGCCTATTTTACTTCTTCCTGAATTTTAGAAGCCAGTTATTAGCCTAATTTTTTAAAGGTAACTTGTCTTTTTTCCTCTAACTGCATATATGACCTGCCTTTTGTTGTTCTGTGGTGTTTAGGTGTGAATCTCTATATTTAAGCTTTTTAGAATTCATCCACATTCTTAAATCTGAGGATTTGTGCATTTTATCATTTTTGGAAATTTTTCAGGTGTTATATCTTTGAATATTGTTTCATCCCTATATTATCTGTTAGCTCATTCTTACACTCTTATTAGAGGTATGCTAAGCATTCTCCCTTTGTTCTCAATATCTATTAAATTCCCTCTTAATTTTTTGTCTCTTTATTCTTTCCTTATTCAGACCTATCTCCAGTAGTAATCCTTTCTTCAATCATGTCTAATCTTCTATTTCATCTCTTCACTGAGTTTCTAAATTCAGTTATGTTTTAATTTCTATACACTTACGAAATCTGCCTGTTCATACTTTAAGTACTACCTTTTAAATATATTCAGTGTAATTATTTCTAGTCAGTGTGAGTCAGATGTGCTTGTAATCTGTTGAGCGTCAGTCTTGCATGCTAATTTGTTTCCTTCTGTGCCTAAGAATTTTTGATCTGAAGGTCTTATTTATCTGTAAATGTTTGGAGGCCTGGCTTTAAGATATGCTCCTCTAGGATTTGCCTTTATTCCTGCCAGTCAGTTGGAGTGTTTAAGCTAAATTCTTACCATGGATTTTTTTCCCATGTAGGGGTAGTACAGATTTTTGTCTTTGTGTGCAGGGCCAACATGTGGATGGAAAGTTCCAGAGAAGACTTTTCCTTTCCTCCAGAGTGAATGTAAAATAGACACATTTTCTCATGATGTCTGTGTTCATCTTATCTCTGAGGGAGTTGTTGGCAAGTCTCATCTCATCTGACCTGCCATCTTAAGGTTTTCCTCTGGTGCTCCTGTTTTTATAAAGACCAAAATACTGGAAATCAGACCTCCCAAAGGTGGGCAGAGTCTTCAGTGGTAGTTGTTAGCTGTAGCACCTAGCTGTCTCATGGATTCAAGTCTTTGCTTTATGTTTGGCCTGCGGAGCATTTCTCCTTAAATGCCCAGCCATAAATTTAAAGAAATAAAAAAACATTTTGTCTGGATCTTTTGGATAACTGTCTTGAGAGTTTTTCTCGAGTTATCCACTCCACTGAATTGTGTAAAACAGAAGTATTCTCCTATTATTTTTGATATTTTGTAGATTTACACTTTAAAAATCTCTCTTAAAGTAGTCACCATTAGCCGTGTTTTGAGAAAATTAAAGATGAACAAAAATGTTTTATTGTGGAAGATCATTTACTTATAATATTTGGGGCCATCTTTATGCTGAAGCATAAGGGTGATGTCACAAACAACAGAACTGAATAGTTTAAATTTATAGATGCATCTATAACTGTGTGATGCATTAGTTTGTATGATGCTTTTGTTCTTCCCTTTCATTGTTAAATATTATTATTAAATCAGTTGGGTTTGACAGATTTGTTGCTGCACCATTTCACTCAGTTAAGCTGTGATAACTGATAGTTTCAAATGATAAATTCTACTCATTTTAGTGAAACTTTAAAATCATACAAAGTAGGTATTAGACCATGGGCTCACAAAGAGTCGGGCACGACTTAGCAACTGAACAACAACAAATGCTTTCTATTATATTAGCTCTTTATTAAATTTATAAAGATCACAGAGTGATCTTTCATGGGACAGAAGAGAAATTATAGAGAGAATACTTGGAAGTTATTGTGTTAAAATTGTATTTAGATAAAAATCTATGTTTTGCAGCAGAGGATGAAATAATTAATTAACTTGGTAAAGATAAATTTTGTTTTCCCTTGAAGAACGCACATTTGTAATTGATTTTGTGCCTCAGGTTGGATTGACTCAGCAACAAATTGTCAATCCCCATTGTTTGATGCAAATCTAATTTATTCGGATAGAAATGAATAAAGCAGGGATTCTAAATTTGTGATTTAGGCCTCAGAAAGTTCGAGATCCCCTGAAATTACACAGTTTATACATATATATTCCTACAATTTCTTGGGGCCAGCCAACCCCTTCATTGGCCCTCACATCCCCTTGGTACATTTGTGCAGTGCAAGCTGTATAACTGTATGGGGTGGTTAGATTTCCTAAAAGCTTGCATCCTGTAGTTTGAGAAACTGAAATAGATAAATGAAAGCAACATGATTTGACGTATTGAGGAAAGTTTGTCTCATGGGGATGATAAATCACATCTAAAGTTTAAGGTTTTAAATCAAACTTACAAGTGTATCTTCATCAGATGTGTTAAATATGGAGATGATAAGAGTAAACTCGCATAGTAAAACATCGTTTTTTAAAAAAATTACAGTTAATTTACGATGTGTTAGTTTCAAGTGTACAACAAAGCTCCCTATGCTATATAGTAGGTCCTTGTGTTTATCTATTTATATATAGTAGTATGTATATGTTAATCCCAAACTCCTGTTTCATTATGATGTATAAATAATGTATAATACACATTATTTTTTATTTGTTTATACTAAACTCCTTTGTGCATGTGTTTACCACACTTGGGAGGAGCTGTTCATCCCAGGAGAAGTAGCTGTCTTACAAATCTTTCCAACCTTGCTGGATTTCTTGACCGGGTTTAAGATACACTGTGTTGAGTAGCTGACTATTTTTCCAGCTGAAGTTTCAGACTGGCCAAGAATGTGGTTACTGGCTAACCACAGTCTTACTTCACAATTCCTATTGTTTCTTCTCAAGGGGAGTAGCTAATACATCTTTTAAAGAAAGCAAGCTAATGTATTACCATAAAGAAAGGAAATTCAGGGAGAGAAGAGCAGTAAAAGTTTTGTGTTCCAAATACAGAATAATGTGACTGTGATTGGCATAAATTGATAGCTAGCTGTTTTGTGTAAAAAACTGTTTTAGTATCAATGCGGCTGAATTTTTTTTTTTAACAGGTTGGATGGGAATTTTGCTAAACTGTATTTCTTTTTGGATCCTCTAATTTTTTTGTTCCTGCATTAAAAAAACCAAGTATTTCTTATCTGGTATTTCACAAAAGAAACCCCTCCCTTTGCAAGTCGGAAATAACATCTTTTTCCTACCCAGGTCAAAATGTTCTCATTTTTCGTCTTTGCTGGGTAATAGTGGACTTCTTTCAGAGCTCATGTACATAAAAAGTCCTTGAGCAGTGGTGATGAAGCCTTTTGACAGTCTTGTTTTCCATGTGGCAAAAAGAAAACCGATTCCTGAGTTGTCTCTCCATGAATGAGGAATGCCCTCTGCTTATTCTATCACTGTCTCAAAAAGTTACTACTCCTTCAGGGATCAGTTCACAGCTTCCCTCCTTCTGGAACAGATTGTTCACTGGGTAGAATTCCCATTGTGGACATCTTTATGACTGTTTTATATACTTGGTAATATACTCCCACTGATTGGTGTCCGTTTCATACTTGTGTCTGCAGTTTATACTTAAAGGTAAGCCCATGACTTTCTTAGCTTGTGTCTCTACCATCTGTTCCTCCACGCCTCCCTTTCACCCTGTTCTCTCTGACGGCCAAAAGCAGAGCTCAGGACAAAAATTGGTGAGTAAGCAATTTGTTTGGAAGTGATCCCACTGAGCAAGGATGAGGAATCAGGAATTGAACTGGAAAGGAGGGAAAACTAATACAGCGAAACATCAAGTTTTCCATTCCTGTGGGTCAGTGGTGCTCGGTATTGATGGGAGATTCTTTTAAACGTGTCTCTGAACTATTTGCCTAGGAAGCAAAAGGGGGGAGCATTTGTTCACTGGTTTCTGCCTCCTGTTGGTTTGAGGCTGACCCATGCAAGTGTTAACTCCATAAGGTGGGACCAAAAGGATTTACATCAGTGCATAAGAAGTGTTCATTAAAATTTGGCAAACCTAATAGGCCCCAACTCAGTTTTGAGTGCATAGCATGCACTAGTGACAACTGGGTTATATTTCCAAAAACATGGTAATAGCACAAATAACTCATTATTATCCCTAGTTCCCCAAATCTGCTAAATAAACAAATAGGCTCTATTTTATTTTATGATGTTTTAAACAAAGTATTGTTCTGCTGATGTTTTCTCTGGTGTCCAACATTCTTCCTCCAGAATTTACATATTATTATCTACAGAGCAATTTAAGGTCAGTAATTATGAAAATGTGTTACACATGTAATACTCTTCAGAAATGTGCCACACGGACATGTTTTCACTTTACAGCATCACTTTTTAATCCTTTAAAAAGATTTTTATTTTTGAAGAAAGTACGAAGTGAAGTCGCTCAGTCATGTCCGACTCTTTGCGACCCCATGGACTGTAGCCTACTACACTCCTCTGTCCATAGGATTTTCCAGGCAAGAGTACTAGAGTGGGTTGCCATTTCCTTCTCCAGAGGATCTTCCTGACCCAGGGATCAAACCCAGGTCTCCCAAACTGTAGGCAGATGGGAGCCACCAAAAAGACCTGTAAAAATAATACAGAATGTTCCCATATACCCTTCATTCAGCTTTCTCTCAGGTTTATACTTAAACAGAAAAATTAGGAAGTTAACATTGACACTCTGCTATCAGCTAATCTAGAAACCTTACTCACATTCAAGAATGTTCCCGCTAATGTGAAGAAATTGTTGTTCTGGTCCTGGATCTAGCCCAGGCTCCTGCGTTGTATTTAGTTGCCATGTTCCTATTATCTCTCTAATAGTCTTTCATGACCTTGACACTTCTGGGAGTACTAATCAGGTATTTTGTAGAATGTCCCGCGTTTGGGTTTGTCTGATGATCTCTCACATTTGGACCGAGATTTTGCGTTTTTGGTAAGAATATTGGGAAGTTGTGCTGTGCCCTTCTAATTGCATTGCATCAGGGGTGCATGGTGTTACCATGTCTTGTTACTGGTGATGTTCACGTTGATCCCCTGACTAGGATGTTGTATGCCAGGTCTCTGCACTGTGAGGTGACTGTCTCTTCCTTTGTAACCCTTAAGTATCTTGTAGGGAGATACTTTGAGACTATGGAAAAACCATGTTTCTTTTTTTTTTTTTTCTCCATAAAATCTTTTTTTTTTAATTAAATTTTTATTTTTACTTTATTTTGCTTTACAATACTGTATTGGTTTTGCCATACATTGACATGAATCAGCCACGGGTGTACATGAGTTCCCAATCCTGAACCCCCTTCCCACCTCCCACCCCATATCATCTCTCTGGATCATCCCCGTGCACCAGCCCCAAGCATCCTGTATCCTGTATTGAACATAGACTGGCGATTCGTTTCTTACCTGATAGTATACATGTTTCAATGCCATTCTCCCAAATCATCCCACCCTCTCCCTCTCCCACAGAGTCTAAAAGTCCGTTCTGTGTCTCTTTTGCTGTCTCGCATAGAGGGTTATCATTACCATCTTTCTAAATTCCATATATATGCGTTAGTATACTGTATTGGTGTTTTTCTTTCTGGCTTACTTCACTCTGTATAATAGGCTCCAGTTTCATCCACCTCATTAGAACTGATTCAAATGTATTCTTTTTAACGGCTGAGTAATACTCCATTGTGTATATGTACCACAGCTTTCTTATCCATTCATCTGCTGATGGACATCTAGGTTGCTTCCATGTCCTGGCTATTATAAACAGTGCTGTGATGAACACTGGGGTACACGTGTCTCTTTCAATTCTGGTTTCCTCGGTGTGTATGCCCAGCAGTAGGATTGCTGGGTCATAAGGCAGTTCTATTTGCAATTTTTAAGGAATCTCCACACTGTTCTCCATGGTGGCTGTACTAGTTTGCATTCCCACCAACAGTGTAAGAGGGTTACCTTTTCTCCACACCCTCTCCAGCATTTATTGCTTGTAGACTTTTGGATTGCTGCCATTCTGACTGGTGTGAAATGGTACCTCATTGTGGTTTTGAGATCAATGGAACAAAATAGAAAGCCCAGAGATAAATCCACACACCTATGGACACCTTATCTTTGACAAAGGATGCAAGAATATACAATGGATTAAAGACAATCTCTTTAACAAGTGGTGCTAGGAAAACTGGTCAACCACTTGTAAAAAAATGAAACTAGATCACTTTCTAACACCATACAAAAAATAAACTCAAAATGGATTAAAGATCTAAATGTAAGACCAGAAACTATTAAAACTCCTAGAGGAGAATATAGGCAAAACACTCTCCAACATAAATCACAGCAGGATCCTCTATGATCCACCTCCCAGAATACTGGAAATAAAAGCCAAAATAAACAAATGGGATCTAATTAAAATTAGAAGCTTCTGCACAACAAAGGAAACTATAAGCAAGGTGAAAAGACAGCCTTCAGAATGGGAGAAAATAATAGCAAATGAAGCAACTGACAAACAACTAATCTCAAAAATATACAAGCAACTTATGCAGCTCAAGTCCAGAAAAATAAATGACCCAATCAAAAAATGGGCCAAAGAACTGAATAGACATTTCTCCAAAGAAGACATACGGATGGCTAACAACACATGAAAAGATGCTCAAAAACCGTGTTTCTCATAATACTTTTTGCCTACTAATTTTATCATCCATTGATGATTCTTCTATGTAACAGTTATTAGGTATGGTGTTTGCCTAACCCTGATTCTCTATTTCCATCATTTCTTCTACATTTGTTAATTGCAAGGCTGATTTTCATCAATTGGAGTATAACCAATCACTATCATATGGACTGTTGCTCAAATATCAAAATGTATGTTGTTCCTGTCTTAAGCTCCTTCCAGTTGGCTCCTGTATCCTTTCAGCACACCCCTATCATTCTTTGAGCACTCCTTACTTTTTGGCACCAGGAAATGTTTGAAGTGCATCTCTGTTTTTCCTGTCCCGGGCTTGGATCCTGCCATTTCTCCAAGGAGCTTTGGTTCCATTGATTGGAGAGTGGAATTTGGAAACCAAAATCGTGGAGTGAGGTGTGCTCATTCATTGCTTCCAGGCCCTCTCAGAGAATAGAGCTAGAAAATATGTGTGTGTATGTTAACCCATGCACATGTACATTTTCAAGTATTAATATTTTCATAGCCATCCATCTGTACACATATTAAAAAGTATGAGTTCATATTGACATCTCCAGTTCCAGTCCAGTACCATAGGAGGTAGCACTTTACCTCCATTTCCTTATCTGCAATGTCTTTCTTTGATAACAAGAAACCTGGCTCCTCTTCATAGTATATTTACTTGTTTGTTCACAACCAGTATTCACAACTTGACTAAGTAGAGTACAATATTTGTGCACATTTCTTTTTACTTCTGTTTGTAGTAGTCAAAATACTGCGTCTGAGGATAGTTCTTCCTTTTCCCACCTCCTTCAAATGGGCACATTATCCATCTGTAATCCCATTAAGTTCATTTGCTATTGCTCATTCCATTTGGGTTCTCCCCACCTCCTAGTTTAATCATTTATTTATTTTTGGGTATGTGAAACATTACATTGTTTTAAATATCAGAGTTATTTAAATCAAAGTATACTCAGAATACTCCACTCCTTCCATCACTACCCTATTTCTCTTTCCCCATTTGTTTCTGCCTGTTCCCAATCACTGTAGGTAACCAATATCACTAATTTAGAGTTTATTTTTTTTTACATTTTCTTTGTACAAATGAATATATACTGAATTCTATGAGTATTATATATATATATATATATATATATATATATATATCTTCTTTTCTTTCATGAGATGAGATAAAGGTGTTAATGTGTGTGCATGCTCAGTCGTGTCTGACTCTTTGATTCTCCAGGTAAGAATACCAGAGTGGTTTGCCATTTCTTCCTCTCCAGGGGATCTGCACAACCCAGGGATCGAACCTGCAGCTCCTGCAGCTCCTGCATTGGCAGGTGTATTCTTTACCACTGAGCCACCGGAAGCCCTAAAAGTCAGTTATTCAATTTGGGTGAATTTTTCAAAGAGAGTGCTCATGTTTGCTCAGTTGTGTCGGAGTCTTTGCAACCCCATGGATTGTATTCCACCAGGCTTCCCTATCCATGGAATTTTCCAAGCAAGAATACTGGAATGGGTTGCCATTTCCTACTCTGGGGGATCTTCCAACCAAGGGATTGAACCCATGTCTCTTGACAGGTGGATTCTTTACCACTGCATCACCTGGGAAGCATTATATATATATATATATATATATATACATATATATATATATATGTATGTACACCACACACACAGAGCCTATATATATACACACACACACACACATTCCCATCTGTCTTATATGAAAGATAGCATACTATAGATATTCTTGCATTTTGCTTTTTAAATTTGTTTTTTTTTCTGTGTGTCCTGGAAAGAAATCACTCCATATAAATTGGTCTTTATTCTTTTTTATAGCTGCTTAGTACTTCATTGTATGGATATACCATAGTTTATCCATAGGAGATTTTAGCCACTCTCTGATGTATGGCATTGAGCTCGGTTGCTTCTAATATTTTGCAATAGTGTTGCAGTGAATAACCTTGTAAACATCCATTTTGCATTCTTGGAGAGTTATCTTCTTCAGAAGATTTATCTATCAGTAGATTCCATTAAGTACATCTATAGATTTTGTTAAGTATTGTCCAATTTCCTTCTAGAAGAGTTGTACCAATCTTCATTCATTCACCAGCAATGAGTCTTGCCAACCTAATGTATTACCATATTTTCTACTTTTTTCCAGACTTATAGATAAGAATTTCAGTATTGTTTTAATTTCTCTAACTATATTTTTTTTCATATATATAAGGACTATTTTATATTTTGGGGGGCAAATTGTCCTTTCTTCCTTGATTTTTAAAGAGCTCTTTGCATATTAGGGGTATGTCTGTTGCAAGGATTTTCTCCCATTTTTTTAGTTGTCTTTCACCTGTATTTATGGGGTGGTATTTTTCCAACATGCTTTATATTTATTTTTATGTGGTCAGATTATCTATCTTTTCTTTTACTGCCTCTGTATTTTAGGTCTTTGTCTCAACACTGGGATTGATTGAAGAGGAATTTACTTATTTATTTCTAGTACTTTTATAGTTTTATTTTTTACATTTTACATTTATATAAATCTGATACATTTAGAGTTTATTCTTTTGTATGACATGAGATAGATCTAACTGAACCATTTTTTTCTAAATGGTTACCCATTTATCCTGACACCATTAATTAAAAAGTCCATTTCTGCCTAATAAATTGCTCAGTGTCTCCTTTAAAAAATTCGTTTTTGTTCTTTTTGTTCTTTGTCATGGTGTGGCTTGTCTTATGCTGTCTGTTCATTGCCTGTGGCCACAAATAGCATCCCAGATTGGTGTTTGTTCTTCTGAAAGTATAGTTAATTGTTAATTATTGCACCAGTAATCTTGAAAGCTAGAGAGATGTACCCTCTGGCTATGTATTTATAAAACACTGTTACCCAAATTGAACCCAGAGCTATGAGATGTTGCTCCTTCTGTCCATATGTTATCAGTATCTGTTATAATATAAAATCATGAGGCTGAAATGAAGCTTTCTAAAATTACTCTCAGTGCTACTTTGGAACTGCTGTCTTGAAACCTTGAAGAATGACCTCAGGAGCACCAGCTTTCTTAGGGTTCGTTGTCTTTGGCTCCTTGACTTGTTTTCTTAATTCAGCTGCTGGATCTAGGTAGACAAACTGTAATACTGTGATTACGGCCAGAGTAGAGTCATTAGAATTATGAGGTCATTTAGCTTTTGTGTACACCTGCATCTGGAATCCAAAGTTGCCTGGCAACAATGATATCCTTGTTAAAATACAGAAAACCTGGAACAAACTCCAGACATTGTCCTTCCAGAATGACTTTAACATTGAAGTAAGGAAGAATGCCATCTGATAGACTCCTCCTGTTTTCAAAATAAACAATGAACAGTTTGGAGAAATAGATAAGTGAAGGCTGTTGCAACATAACCTTTCCCCATTTTGTAAGGTATTTGATTAGTACTGTAAATCTGGCTTTGCTTACAAAGCACCCTGAATTCTTGGTCTTCAAATTTCAGAGTATCAAGAAGGTGCTGGAAAGCCAGAGGAGCCTTAATTTCTTGTCTTTGTTTTGTTCTTTTGATACTGACTTCTTTATTTTTTTCCTTCCTTCTGTGTTTTGGCCAGATAGCATGCAGGACCTTAGTTCCTCAACCAGGGATGGAACCTGTTCCCCCTGCAGTGGAAACGCTGAGTCTTAACCACTGGACCACCAGGGAAGTCCCAATATTGACTTAAAGCAAAGAAGAAAGGCGCAGTGAAAAATGAAGCTTCTAGTACAGTGAATTTTCTTTTACAGGCATTTTATTCATGATCTTGACCTCAAGAGGGAGCAAGAGGGTTATAGTTAAGTAATACTAATTCCTGAAAAAAAGGAGTTCCTCTTTCTCCTTGCCTCCCATCCTCTCCCTCCTCTCTTTTTCTTTTTTCTCTTCCCTTTGTCTTTCCCTTCCACCCTGCATTTTGAAGAATGATGTCCTCTTCACCGTTTTCTGTTTTCCTGGTGCTTTTACGTGACATTCACATAGGTTTCCCTAAATCTTTATTAAGCCTGTCTGTCTCCAGGTTGTCAGATATCCACTTCCTGATGGTGGAGATCTCTTACTGTTTCAGGAGAGTGATTCTAAAGGAATCTAGATGGAAATGAGTTTCCGTAGGTGGGGTTATTTCTCTGGAAATAGTATATTCATCCTTTCACCCCCATCCCTCCACTCTGCCACCCTCCCCTGATTTAGTGAGAGGAGGCCTATGCATTCTTCTCCCCTTGTTCCTACCCTGCAACAAAAACATCTGAGTGTAATGTGAAAAACCAGAGCCAGAGCTTAGGTCTTTTTCAACAGTTAGACAACCAGCCTCCAGGTAGCTTCTGGTTGAGAGGTTGGTCCATAACCAGCTCCTTTTTGGGAATAAAGGGAGGGGGTGCTTTGTTGCTTGTCGGTCTCCTGCTTGTGCGGAGCATTTGCTCCATGATGATAGGTCCCAAATGTATTTGTTGCTCTCTCTGGTATATAAGTCTACAGAATGCATGGCCTAGTTCCAACATACACATGCTTGCTCTCCTCTGTGGTTATCACTAAAATCAAGTGGGTTTGTGTTGCCTGCATCTGCACCTTAAATGTTATGCTGCCTCTGAGAGCTTGCCTTTAGAGAGGTTTGGATTGGGTCAGGATTTCTCCTCCCTGTCCTGACATGGCTTGGCCTACAGAAGCTTCCAGCCCTGGTACAGTCGTGCATGGACCGAGCCTTTTTTCATCCCACGGTTGGGCTTTATGTGCCATCTGTATGTTGGTGATTTCCGAATTACTATCACTTCTGACCCCCCATTCTGAGTGGCCTGTTTTACGTTATCCCTTGGATATCTAACTGAAATTTCAAATTAACTAGATGCAAAACAACATCTTTGACTTATCCCACCCTGAACCTGTTTCTTCCCCAGCATTCTCCATTTCAGAAAAGTGGACCACCGTCTGTCTGTTACTCACATAGGAGTCATTCTTGGTTTCCCATTTTCTTCACCCCTTACCTTCTAATCCATCAGCCGATTCTATTGGTTCTCCTTCTGAAATATTTTGCACACCTGCCTACTTTTCTCCCCCTTTCCTGCTCTCTCCTCCACTTCCACTAGGTAGCAAGCTGTATTTACCTCTCAGCTAGACTGTTAAGAGAGCTGCTTAACAATGGAATGTAATGATGGGCTCAGTGCATTCCCTTGAGTCTCAGCTAAGACGTCACCTCCTCAGGGAGGCCTTCCTTGACTGCCTACCATTGCACTGCCCACGCCTGCATCCTGCCTCCTACCTTTCACTCTTTGTTGTTTTTGTTTAGTCACGAAGTTGTGTCTGGTTCTTTGCAGCCTCATGGACTGTAGCCTTCCAGGCTCCTCTGTCCATGAGATTTCCCAGACGAGAATACTGGAGTGGGTTGCCATTTCCTTCTCTAGGGGGATCTTCCCATCCAGGGATCAAACCCGCGTCTCTTGCACTGCAGGCAGATTCTTTACCACTGAGCCAACTGGGAAGCCCACCTTTCACTCTTTATCACAACGTATTTTTAACTCTTGCATTACAGTGACCATAATCTGACAGCCTTTTGTTGTTTGATGTTTGTCTCTTCTAACTAGGTTTTAAGCCAAGAGCAGAAGGAATCTTGTCTGTTTTATGCCTCACTGTGTCCCTAGCACTCAGAACAGAGGTTTTATGTAGTAGGCAGACAATAAATGTTTTTTTGAGAAATGAATGAACTGATTTTTCTGGCTCCCAAGAAGCCTGGATCTCAGGGTGACATGCGTGTGGAGGTGCCACCAGCAAATCAGGAAGTTGCCTCCTTTCCTTAAACCTTCATTACATCAGGTGCCAAGAATATTTCTGAGGTACTATTTGTTAACTAGCTCAACCACCAATACAGGAAGTAGAAAAGATAATAATTGTGTTTCAGATTAAGCTCTTTTCATGGAAACATGGAAATGCATCCTCTCCCTCAGTTGCCTTTAGCCTAGATGAGGTGTATTCAATCTCAGCTGAATAAGGAAAGCTGGTTTGTATTTCTTTTAAATCCTGAGCCCATGAAACTGGGGGTGGTGCCAAAAGAATAAAAAAAAAAGCTTATTTCATGCCAGAAAATGGAGAGTGGGCTCTGAGAGGGCTATGTTGGAATGCTCAGGCTGCATAAAAATACTAAGATGAGTGCTAGGCAGTGTATTTCTCACCATCAGCTGATGGTCTGAATCACTTGTGGAACTTAACATGGCTCTTGGGCTGCTTCCCAGGCCCGTTGAGTCGCACATTCCAAGAGCTGGGTTCAGGAATCTGTACCTTTTCAGTTCCATAGATAGTTGTGGGACAAAGCCAAGTGAGAGCCCCTGGACGGGTGCAAAGAGGATGAGCTCTTTATGCCATGTTAGTCGCTCAGTTGTGTCCGACTCTATGTGACCCCATGGACTGTAGCCCTCCTGGCTCCTCTGTACGTGGAATTCTCCAGGCAAGAATACTGGGGTGGGCTGCCATTTCTTTCTCTAGGGGATTTTCCTAACCCAGGGATCCAACCTGGGTCTCCTGCATTGCTGGCAGTCTTTACCATCTGAGCCACCAACTTAGTTCCATAAATTCAAGGAGCTAATTGTGTTTTTTATCCTAGCTTCTAATTTTTTTTTAAAATTGGAGTACAGCTGATTTACAATATTGTGTTAGTTTCTGCAGTGCAGCAAAATGGACCAGTTATTCATACACAGATATCCACTCTTTTTTTAGATTCTGTTTCCATATGTCATTACGGAGTGTTGAGTATAGTTCTTTATGCTATACAGTAGGTTCTTATCAGTTATCTATTTTATATATAGTAGTGTATCTATAGCAATCCCAGTCTCCCAGTTTATCCTTCTACCCTCTACCCGCTTGGTAACCATAAGTTTGTTTTCTACATCTGTGACTCTATTTCTGTTTTGTAAATAAGTTCATTTGTACCATTTTTTTTTTAGATTCTGCATATAAGCAATATCATATATTACTTGTCTTTTTCTGTCTGACTCACTTCACTTAGTATGATAACCTCTAAGTCCATCCATGTTGAAAGTATGAGTTGATCTATATAAACTTGGAGAGATTCTTCTTAATATTTTGTTGCTGTGATTGTTTTTATTGTCCTTACTTGGGGAGATGAAGATGCAGATAAATATCTATGGTAGATTCCATTTTCATTAAAGGAATGTTAAACATACTGCCCTCCGACTTCCAGTTTGGTCTGGACAAACTGCAGCGGTTTCAGGAGATCAGCAGGCGGGAGGAGCGGGAGGTCAGGGGGTTACTCCCATACCCCTGCCCATCCCCTCCTTGCTTGGCCCTGATTTGGGCAGCTGGTCATAGCTCCCACGAGGCAGCCTCTCTCTCTCAGCCATGAGCCTGATAAGGTTTTGTTAAGGTAACGTCATTCCTTCCTCTTGCCCCTTAGGCTTCAGGGTGGTAAATGTCTCCTGCTATTTCCAGCTGCTGGTTGTCTTACCATTCCCTTAACCCTGCCCACACCTTTTGTGAAACCACACCATTGGTAAGCTAATAATGCTCAACCAGTAATCACCCTATACCCTGCTTTTTGGTGCTGGGCTGTGACTTTGCAAATTACACCCTTATTTGGGACCGCTCCCCACCAGTTCTGTACCTGTGGGGTGCAACAGGGAGCCTTCAGGGGCCGAGGGACCTGGTCCTCCCATAGCTTATTCCTCCTGTTCCAGGGGCCTCACGACAGCCTGTCACCCCGCAGCGGGGTCCAGCCCTCTGTCTTTTTCTAACACTCCCGGGACTGTCCTCAGTGCTTCGAGTGCTGGGTTATAACAACCCCAGGCTTTTCCCTCCATTCCCTGGCCCCAGGAGTGTCAGCTGCTTTTTCAGAGTTACTTTTCAGTGTTACCTCAGAGTCCTTTCACATATTCAGATCTCTAGTTTTTTTTCTTTTTATCGTGAGAAGGAAATGGCAACCCACTCCAGTACTCTTGCCTGGAGAATCCCATGGATGGAGGAGCCTGGTGGGCTACAGTCCACGGGGTCGCAAAGAGTCGCAGATGACTAAGCGACTTCACATTCATTCATTCATTCATTCATAAAACACAGAAAATCTATCGTCTTAAACATTTTTTTTTCATCTTAAACATTTTTAAGTGTCCAGTTCAGTGGCATGAAGTGATCTGTTTCCCATTGTTGGAAAACACATCTCCAGAACCTCTTGATCTTTAAAAACTGAAAGCTCTGTGTCCATTAACCAATAACTCCTCTACCCTACTCCCCCAACCCTGCAACTACCCCTCTACTTTCTGTCTGGATGAATTTGACTACTGTAGATACTTCATGTAAAGATTTCTGACTCTTTAAATATTCTCTTATTAAAATATTTGGCCTTGCTTCTGTTTTCCTGATTGGACTTGGACATATCTCGGTAAACAGTTCCTTCTTTAAATAATTTTCTATTAAACTTGTTAAGGGTTTCCCAGATGGCACAGCAGTAAAGAATCCATTGCCAATGCAGAAAACGCAGATTCTATCCCTGGGTTGGGAATATCCCCAGGAGAAGGAAATGGCAATCCACTCCAGTATTCTTGCCTGGAAAACTCCATGGGTAGGGGAGCCTGGTGTGCTACAGTGTATGAGGCTGCAAAGAGTCGTATATGACTGAGCACACATGCACAGACTCCTTAAATGAGCCCGCTGATTCCTCCTGGGATCCTGACTGATATATTTTCATGGTTAGATAACAGTTGTTAAAATAACAGTAAAGGTGAAAGCACTTTTAAAAGTAAAAAATACTATGTGTGCTAAGTTGCTTCAATTGTGCCAGACTCTGCAATCCTATGAACTATAGCCCTCCAGGCTCCTCTATCCATGGGATTCTCCAGGCAAGAATACTGGAGTGGGTTGCCATGCCCTCCTCCAGGGGATCTTCTCCACCCAGGGATCAAACCTGTGTCTCTTAGGTCTCCTGCATTGGCAGGCAGGTTCTTTGCCTCTAGCGTCACCTGGGAAGCTCCCCAAACTCTGTGTATTATTACTGGTATTAGCAGGGGTAATATTTCAAAAGAGGCTTCTGCAGGGTCCCTTGAAGCACCAGCATCCAGGGAAGGATGGTGACAGACACTAGAACATGACTGCAGTCTCAGAGTTTCGACAGACACTTCATGGCTCTAGGCCTGAAGGTCAGAATGAAAAGCCAAGATAGGAACTCTGTCCCCTTTCCGCAGAGGGTGTGGGGAACATAACAGAAGTTTCATATTTATACTCACAAATTAATGTGAGGAAGAAGCTGGAGCGTCTGTGTCCTTAAGTGATATTGAGGCTCTGGCTTTAATCAAGGCAAGGCTCTGATCCCAGATGTTGGTCCCCAGCGATTCAGTGACACTTCAACATCCTGACTTAAAATGAAAAGTCTGGTTGCTTTTCCAGGGTAATAAATGACTGGAAAATCCCCAAACACCAGCCAACTCACAAAGGCCAGAAAATCCTTGTAGCCATATCCCTGGCCAGAGATTTCCCTGCAGGGCGAGGTCCCCCAGCCTCTTTAAGAGGAACCCTCCTTTCTGCCTGGGTCAGCTGCTACAATGAGGCTTCACTGTCTCCCAGGGGCTGTAAAGGGACGAGGAGGCTGGGCCACGAGGTATTGTGGGCCAGTCCAGTGAGGAGAGCCTTGGCTTCCTAGACTAGAATGCCCTGGCTGGCTGGAATACAGTCATCCCCTGCCAGGAAAGAGGGCCTCAAAACACCGGAGGGAGAAGAGTGAGGCGTTTCTGGAACAGCAGTTAACCAAGAAAACCTGGGCAGCAAGGGCAGGCTCTTGCTTTCTTCTGGAACTGTTTGACTGGCTTGATTGGTCTCTGTACTTGGATGGGGTAACCGTGAGAAAAAGCTCATATGCGTGAGTTTTGTGGCCGGATGTTACAGGACACCCACACGAGCTGCTCCTCCAAAGTCCAGGACTCTGTCGTTGTGCTTAGTCGCTCAGTTGTGTCCTACCGTTTGCAACCCCCTGGACTGTAGCCCGCCAGGCTCCTCTGTCCATGGAATTTTCCAAGCAAGAATACCAGAGTGGGCTGCCTTTCTTTCTCCAGGGTTCTTCCTGACCCAGGGATCAAGTCCGCATCTCCGGCGTCTCCTGCATTGGCAGGCATGTTCCTTACCACTGAACCACTGGGAAGCCCCCAGGGCTCTATAAACGCCCAAAATTATTTGCAAAATTGTGTGTGTGTGTGCACACATGGGGATTTGGAACAATTTTCTGGGGCCTGTAAATGTCATCTGATTCACAAAAGGGTCAGTGTTGCCTCTCTGCCTCTTTCCCCAACCCCAGGTTGAGAACAGCCCTAGATTATGAGTCCCTGGAGGGCAGGACCGTGACGTTCACCCTTGAATCTCAAACAGCACCCTGCGTGGTATGATCTGTGCATAGTCTTTTTGTGTTTTTGTTTTAAAAATAAAATATAGATTTTATTTGCCTCTGGAAATCTTAGTATTTTTGTATTTCTTTTTTCCCTGGAATTGTTAGCTATATATAAAATTGAAAAATGTTATTTTTATGGAAAATCTTATGGGCAATTGCAAGCACTTTTGTTTATCATTTAAAATTTATTTTAATTTTTTTTATTGAAGTATACTTGGTTTACAATGTTGTGATAGTTTCAGGTGTATTGCAAGGTGACTCAGTTTTTTCAGGTCCTTAATTTGTGCAGTCTTTTAGTGAGTATTTGCTAAATTGAGTGTATTTTATTTTTTATTTTTTATTTTTTTTAAAGGAGGAATTAAAAACATTTTATCTGTGTATTCAGAATCACACACAAATTACCTTTACAGTTCAATTTACTATATAGAAATCATTTGGGTTTTATATTTTCAGTTAAATTCTGAACTTACAATATTGATTTTTTAAAAAAAAGACTGTTACATTAATTCAGTACTTTTTTTAGCATACCAAATTGAAATACATTAAGATCAAACTTTAGATTTATGGCAAACAGTCTTCAAATACAACACAAACATTTTTTAAAGTTACCATATTGTTCACATGTGGTACTTGCAACTCTGAGCTGTTGTACACAGACTAGCTCTCCTTGAAATACGGCAAAACTGACATGCCATGAAGAATTGAGCGTATTTTAGCAAACTTCAACTTCTAAGTAATTCACAATAAATGCTTTTCATCTTGAGGGTGGACTTGTGACGGGAGACCCTTTCCAGGGTCACAGTAACGGGTTCTTCTGTCCGGGGAGTGACTGATCCAACATGAGTCAGCATCAGAGGAGATAAATCCTAGTGTGAGAGGCTGAGTGCTAGTACTGGCTTCTCCACCAGTAGTCTCTGCTTTTAGTTTCTCCTACTTTTGTCATCTGAAAAATCATAGTCTCTTCCTATTTCTCTTACTACTCAATCAAGTTTTATGCAGAATCATGATAAAAATGAGAGAAAAGAATTTTATTTTATATTCAAAGTCATGGTACTAGCCCAGATAGATGAAATAGAAGTCGGGTACTTGCTTTCACTTCCGGGTTATCAGAGAGGAAGAAAAAAAGACAAATTGAGGGAGGAAAAAGAGATGTAGTGAGATGCTGTCACTAAGACAATTATAAAGTAACATGACATAGTGTAGGTGAGTAGGGAAGAAAGGTAGCTTTGAGTCCCTCACTTTAAGATAAAACAGTAGAAATGAGTCAGAATAGTGAAAAGACTATATATTTTAACAATTATCGTCTTCTTGACTGGAGTTATTTTCTTCCTCATTTTATTTATGACTCCTGGTATAAGTGAGAAGTTCAGATGATGGGATGGGATAGGAGGTGGGCACCATATTTCAGTGATTCTAAAAGGCACATTTTCCACCTTCTAGCATCTCTGGGGATCAGTTGATGGTGTCAGCTGGGCTCACTGGAGACGCAGTTGTAAATAGTGCTCCAACTTGGACATAGTCGCTCATGTTGCCATTCATTCAGCCTAATTAATTGAGTTCAGGGTAAAGCATCTGCTTGCAATGCAGGAGACCTGGGTTCGATCCCTGGGTCGGGAAGATACCCTGGAGAAGGAAATGGCAACCCACTCCAGTACACTTGCCTGGAAAATCCCATGGATGGAGGAGCCTGGTAGGCTACAGTCCATGCGGTCACAAAGAGTCGGACATGACTGAGTGACGACACGTTTACATTACATTGTTACTGAAGGTGTTGAGTTGCCATTTAAAAGGTCCTTAAAAAGATTACACTTGGGATTGAAATGAAAAATTACCACGTGTGCAAAAATTTGTGGAAACAGAGCAACAGGTCTTTGATATGCGTGAAGCAGATATGCATGGTTGGAGCAATGAACACAAACTCATGGTTTTTGCAAAGCACCCACTGAGCACTTTCTGGATGCTAGGAGAGGAAGAGCCATCCCTGAAGTAGAAGGCACTGGGGCTGAAATCCATGATAGGGTGCCATCACAAGCTCAGCTGAGCAGCAGGAGAGAATGTCAACCCTTCTTGAAGGAAAAAAAATGTCAAAGCAAAGAGACTGTGGAGTCTATCGTCAAGCCATAGTTGAATGGACAGTGTTTTTTCCTTCGTGGTACATAAGGAAAAGTGTGTCTTAGAATCAGTGGTAAATGGTACAAGTGCAGGCTTAGGATGTTCAGGGAGCCACTATCATTTTACAGAAAAGGAAGACAGAGCCCCAGTGCCTCCTTTGCTGGCGGGCTCGCTCTTAGGAGATCTGACACAGAGCTGGGAGACTCTTGGCCATGCCTGGAGAGTCAGGGCGTCTGTATGTGGGTGACAGTCCAGGTGGCTAATGAATAGGAGATAGCATGGGTCTCAAGCATGGAGGGCAAAGAACCAGTCCTCCTCTTAGACATGTGACCTTGAGACAGATGAGGGATTAAAAAAAAAGGCATGGATTTTTATTCTAAGAAAATGTTGACAGGTCTGGGGATACTTAGAGTAAAAATTAAACCTAAACACTTAAAACAGTATAGTAGTTTCATACCCCACCACAAATATAAAATATTTTTAAGTCAATTCAACTAGTAAATATTGTTTTGAAGATTATGCTTTTAAATTTGCCAGGCACGATTATATATGTGTGTGCATGCTAAGTTGCTTCAGTTGTGTCCAACTCTGTTTAAACTACGGACTGCTACCCACCAGACTCCTCTGTCCAAGGGATTCTCCAGGCAAGAATACTGGACTGGGTTGCCATGCCCTCCTCCAAGGGATCTTTCCAACCCAGGGATTGGACCTGTTTCTTATGTCTTACCTGCATTGGCAGGTGGGTTCTTTACCATGAGTGCCACCTGGGAAGCCCATGATTATGTATAAGCAGGTTAAATTTGTTAGTCCATGATTAATATCCCCAAAATAACAAAATCACTTCAGATTAATAAAAGCACAAGAAAATCAATTATTGCACATATCTATATTTCTGCTAAATGTGTATTAGCAAACGGAACATGAACAAAAAGAATGGAGACAACTTGTGTCCTTATCCATCAAAAATCCCATCCCCACCTTGACTTTCCTCACATGTGGATGAGAAAGCCTCGACAATTCTGGTTCTTAATCCTCCATCATGTTTATGATAGTTCTTAAGCTATCTCAAGAGCAGAGGTCCATGAATGGGCTCCAGTGAGCCTGTGTACCTCTGAAGTTATATGAAAAATCCTGAGTATTATATGCATTTTGTTGGTATTGAGTAGAGGGATTCTGGTTGTCATCAATTTCTCAAAAGTGTCCATTTTTTGAAAAAGAATAAAAGAATCTATGAACTGGTCAGCATTGTGGGTCAGTTGTGACCTGGCCCTGGGCCCTTCTTGACTAGGGGCACTTTAGCAGGAGTTTTGGCTCAGCAGGAGGCTGGGTGAGACCCAACAGCATCTGAGGGTGCCTGTTGAGACACAAGACACCTGGAAGACGAGCTTTGTGATTCTGTCTTGATTTGGGGAATTTGGCTGCTCAGATGTCCCAGCTCTTCCTCAAAATAAACAAAGACAAACCACTGCATTCCTGTGCCATCCAGGTCTAATCTGGTACTTTGAGCTATTTTAAGTGACAAAAACCAGGTCCTAATCCTTTATTTTCCCTCTGGCAGGTCAGAGATACCCTGACCGTGATAAGGAGAAGCTTGTGGGTGCTGAAGGGGCAGAGATCCAGGCCACTTGCCAGGGGTGGTGACTTTTATGCTCCAATTTGAAAATGTAAAAAGGTTAGTTTGGATGGACTCTCATTGAGTTCCATGGAATTCCTCTGTCTCCTGGGCCTGGTCTGGCTTACACTGATGCTCAGCTTCTGAAAGCTCCAGGTTAAGAGGGGACTTGAGAGCTAAGACTGACCCACACTTAACCCAACATCAGAAATTATTGAAGAACTGGTTTAAAACACAGATTTCTTGAATCACCCCTAGAGATTCTGCTTTAGTAGGGTGTCCTGGAATTGTTTCATTTATTATATATATATATATATGTATATGTTTTTAAAAGTTTATTCGTTTTTGTCTGTGCTGGGTCTTTTGTTGCTGCATGTAGGCACTCTGCAGTTTGTGGCAAGCAGGGGCTACTCTTTGGTTGTGGGCATCTCACTGTGGTGGCTTCTCTTGAGCATGGGCTTTAGGGATTGTGGGCTTTAGAAGCTACAGCTCGCAGGCTGTAGAGCACAGGCTTAGCAGTTGTGGTACATGTCTTAGTTGTTGCCTGGTGTGAGATCTTCCCAGACCAGGGATTGAACCTGTGTTCCCTGCATTGACAGGTGGGTTCTGAACCCCTGGACCACCAGGAGAGTCCTTATGTTTGTTTCTAAAATTAGTATCTCCAAGGGAGTTTGAGAAAGGGACCCTGAAGGGTTTTATTCTTCAAAATGCTGCGAGCTAGAATGAAGAGAAGGCTATCTGGGCCCTCAAGCATTCGGTCCTTCTTTGATTCTGTTGGGTCTGGGAGCTCTCCTGCTTGTCTTCAGAGAAGGGAGCCCAGGGCCTATTTCTGCCTCCTCCCAGATCTGATGCGAAAGCCAGGATGGCATAGGTCGTGGGGCCATGGCTCCCACAGGCTCTGCAGCTGGGGAGCTCCTGCTTGGCCCTGCCACCTCCAAGATTTCAGCTCTTCTTGCCACAGAGAGAATGCCTCTCCAGGAAGGGCACTGAGTATGACGCGAAACATCGTGGCTAAATCTATAACCAGGATTTGTCTGATGGGGGCTGCCTTTTTCCCATCCCTGGACCCCACCAAGGCTGTGCACTGAAGACTGAAGAAGAGAATGGCCTAGTCAGCAGTTCCTGAGGAAAGGCACCCGTCGCAGAGTACTGTTTTCGTTCATTCACTGAACAAATACTTAATTGCTTATCATGTGCTAAGCACTGTGTTAGATTCTGAGATTCAAGGGTGAACATAACATCGTCCATGCCTCCATGGAGTGTTTACCCTAACAGTGTGAAAGACACTGAAAGACAACTCTGAAGTTTCTCCAGGGGCAGGGGCTTCAACCTGATTTTAAGAGAGAAAAGGAGTGCTGTAGAGATATATCTTGAAGATGATTTTGCGTTGCAAAATGACTGGTCTCTCACGTTGTCTGTTTATTTGGGGTAGGTGGAGAGGAAAAAGCTGGTGGGGTCTGCCAAGTGGCCCCCTCCCCCAACATAACACTGAGCCAGCATCAGAGGTTATCTAATTGATTTAATCATTCATTCAATCAATCACTTGGTTAGTTAATGACAGTTGTAAGTGCTAAGAAGTATCCAGCATTGTGGGAGTTCTTATAGGACTCAAGGTAAAGAATTCTTCAACAGGTAACTTTTAACCTGAGACCAGAAATAAGAGGTATGAAATGAAACAGATTGGGGGGTATGCTGGGGCCTGGCCAAAGGGGCTGAAGCTGATGTAACACGAGGGCTAGGGTCACGATGAGGTTAGAGGGAAGCAGGGTAAGATCCTGCAGGGACCTCTGGAGTTTTGTCTTCCTACTTGTTGGTATGTGATCTTGAGAAATTTTTCTACTTTCTCATCTGGAAAATATGGGACACATTCAACCTGGCAAGGCTGCCGCAAGGATGGAAAGCTGCCTTGTAAAAAGTAGGTCTCCAAAAACAAAATGGTATGAGTCCTCGGGATCTGACAGGTCAGTTACTCACTTGAACGTGGCAGGCTGTTTGGGCAGGAGCCCAGATGGGCCCCTCCTTCACTTGGACCCTCCTTCACACCCAAAGCCTTTCTGTGTCAGGGAAGGAGGCAAGTCTGCCCTGTCCCCTCAACCCTGGCCCATGTCTGCTCAGGATCATCCCTGGGCTCAACCAGAGGTGGCATTTCCTCCAATAGGCTGACCAGCCTCTGGAAGTTTCCCTTGTTTCTGGGCGTGCTGTTGCTTTCATTTACTTTTGTGATTTCTCTGACTTAATAAGATTGTAACTCATTCATTTTGTTGATTTTTAAAAAGTAAGTTTGGGTAAACAACAAGGACCTGCTGTATAGAATAGGGAACTATATTTGATACCTTGTAATAAATTATTATGGAAAAGAATCTGAAAAAGAATATATATACACACACACATACATACATGTATTTATCTGAATCACTTTGCTATACACCTGCAACCAAGACTGTAAAAAAATGGTTTAAAAAAGTAAGTTTGGGAATAACAACCTGTGATTAAACAAGCCTCCATTTTTTATAACTCAGTAAATCCATATTAACTGAATCTGTGGACACTGATGAAGCAACATGACATTTGTGGCATCATGGAACAGGAATGGAACCTAGCATTTATTTAAATTTTATGTATTAAATACCACATGGGATACAAATGGTCAGTGGAAATGTTTTGATGAAATGAGAATCTGTCTGTTCTTCACTCTCTCTCTCTCTTTAAAGGTTGGGTAAACCCACACATGCAGAATTTCTAGATTGGACCTGATTGTTTACTCTGAAGATCTTGTCAACTTTATGAGGGTTTATATAACACCTCTCTTGCATGAACAGGTTTACCCTCCCATTAGCAATTTTCCTTCTTGATTCCATATGTATTTACTAAGATTTAGTCAGGAAGGAGATTTCTCTGCCTTAATGATGAAGGGGTCATAGGGAAAAAAAAAAAAATCTCTGGGCTGAGTCAGGGGCTCTGAGTCCTAATGTGGGCTTAGCCACCTGTGTGTATGATACCACTGAGATGCACTTGACAGCAAGCAACAGAAAACTCTACAAGTGGCATCTTACACAAAGAGAGATTAATTTTTTCCCCGTAACAAGAAGGCTAAAAGGAAGAAATAACTGCTCAATTCAGCTGCCAGCTGAATGATGTCTTCCAGGTACCCCATGCATTTCCTTTTTACAGTTGCTAGCACGTGGACCTTATTTTTTTTTTTTATGAATGCTTCAGATTTTAAACATTTTCTAGCAATTCAAATTTACTTTTTAAAAATTTAATTTTAATTGGAGGATACTTGCTTTACAAGGTAGTGTTGGTTTCTGCTGTACAACAATGTAAGTCAGCAGTGTGGGGACTTTTAATCTTTATGCTTGTAGCTTTATTATTACAAGATGCCCACCCCCGCACTAGACTACTCAGGCAGAATAAACAGAGAATCTAATGTCTGGTTTACATTCCCAAGAAAACAGTTTTCCAAGAAACCCTCCTGGTAGATGCCACTGGTCAGAACTGTCAGATAGAGACTCAGCTGCAAGGGAGACTGGGAAAATGTTTAACTGTTTCACCTTGTAAAGTGGAAATATCAAAGGATGAGGGGGCTCTATAGGATTAGTCAAGGGGCAGCCTCTGCCCTGGTGTCCTTGGACAGTTTATGTCATTCTGGACACTGACTTTCTCAGCTATAAAATGAGGTGGTTTAACCAGGATCTAGGTGATCTCTGGGGCTCCTTTTAGTTCAAAAGCAGGAATTCTCAAACTTTAATGTGCATTCAAATCACCTGGAGATCTTGTTAAAATTCTGGTTCCAGGGGTGGGGTTGGGGAGGGCAGGGTGCCCAAGCCTCTGCATTTCCAAAAGGCTCTCTCTCAGGTGATGGCTGGATCACACTTTGATTTGCAAGGTTCTGTGAATCCTCAGATATCTTTCTGCTTTCCTTAGTAGACAAACTAGCTTAAGGCAAAGACCGTACAAATTCCTTAAGCTGCCCAGAGTGACTTTGAATTCTCAGAACTGTGTGCGCACATTCCTCCTGGATTTTTTGCCCCTAGCATTTCTAGATACAGAAGAAGTGAAAGAACTAGAGCCTCCACCTTAAAGACAGTGTAAGTAGTTAGAATAGAGACTAGGGCAGAGGAAAGAGCTTTTCTAACTCAGTTTTCACAACAACCCTGTAAGGTCAGCGTCATTGCTCTCATCTCACACATGAGGAATCAGAGACTCAGAGTAAATTGCTTTCTTAAGATTGTGCAGCTGGTTTGGATTCTAACTCAGGTCTCTGACTACAAGGCCATGTTCGTACATTTCCCTAGGCAACTGCTTACAGAGGCCCATGTGTGAAAGACAAGGATGAATACAAGTGTGTCGCCAATCAACTGATGATTAGCTTGGTACAAACCTGTCTGTGTGGCCTAGTCTCCATTTTTCTCTCCAGTCCCATTCTCTACCGTCCTCTGCATACCTGGGGAGACTGGCCTACTGCCTGGTGGCCTCCAGTTGGGACTGACCAGTAGAATCGCCTCCAAGAGACTGGAGTATGGAAGAGAAGGAGGTTGAGATATATTAGTTCACCCCTTACCCTGTGGTTTGGCAGTCGCTCGTTCTCAACTTTAAAGCCACAACTCGGGTGCCCACTTTGTACCTCTCACTGGTTCCTAGTAAGTACTCCCTGCCCCATGCCCTTGGGCCTGGGGGGTGCCTGCTGCCCCCTCCTGATGGTCCCTGGGTGTCTCACTGTCCCTTCTCCTTGCCCACTCCTCTGTAACTAGTCCCTTGATTGCCTTTTTGAGGTGCTGCTTGTTTCCTGATGACATCGTGATTCAGACTCATTTCCAAAAAATGTCCAGATAGAGGTGTGTGTTTGTGTGTGTGTGTGTGCTTAGTCAGGTCCAACTCTTTGAGATGCCCTGCACTGTAGCCTGCCCTGGAATTTTCCAGACAAAAATACTGGAGTTGGTTGCCATTTCCTTCTCTAAGAGATCTTCACGATCCAGATATCCAACCTGCATCTCCTGCGTTGGCAGACAGATTCTTTACCACTACACCACCTGGGAAGCTCCAGGTAGTGGTAGAGATGGTCAAATATTTATTACAGACAGTAGCAGGAGATTTGGGAGGCTGCAACGGGCAGACCTTGGGGAGCAGGCAGGGCTTCCCCTAGGTGGTGACAGGTGGGGAGGATTTGTAGAAACAGTGGAGACAGAATATTTGAGAAGAGTATCAGGCAAAGGCAAGGATTAAAGGGGCCTGCATTTGAGGATCAGTTGTATAGTAAGTTGCCTGGGGTGAAACCAAACACGAATGGCTTATAGTAATAAGAATGCTAACATTCTTATTACTGTGTGTCACTTATTGCTGTGTGTCACCGTGTTCAAAGTGCTTTACTTAACTCCCTCATCTCCAGCAGTCCTGGATTAGCCTTGTTTTTAGAGGGGAGGAAGTGAGCCACAGAGAGGTTAAGAACAAGTCCAGGGTCACCCAGTTCCAGGATTAACTTTGGTGGTCCGGCTGCAAGCCTGCCCTCGGAAGCACTAGGCTGTGCAGAGCACAGATGGCATCGACTGTTTTACAGCAGGGCTGAAAGCTGAAGGGAGCCGTGTCTAAGAGATGGAACCAGGGCGTGCTGGGGAGCAGGGGAATCAGCTGTGCTCTCCCCTTCCCAGAGGGGAGTTTCCGCAGAGCCTTCAAGTGTCAGGGCAGCTGGCTCTGGGTCAGATTGGTTAATGTTTTTCAACCTGCCGGCTTCTGTATGTGATGACAGGAGTCTGTCTCTCCTTTCCATGTGCCCCAGGTCAGAATCCTGTTCCTTTACCTCGGTGGCAGGGACAGGGCCTGAAGATGATGCCCCAGTCCTGGCAGAGCTCCTGTGTCTGCTTTGTGGGGATTTAGAGACAGCCTATTAGGTATTAGCATAATTGCTTTTGTTTTTAATCTGCTCGGAAATGAATTTCTTTAGCAGCCTAAATAGCTGCAATTGGCCAATTTGTTCTCTTTCTAGTTTCCATGTGGGAAAGTAGATTTAACCCGAGTCTAATTTTCTTCGTCTGTATAATGGTGGCAATAACACGCACCTGCTGGTCACGTGAGTACACGGGAAGGCCACATCGCAGAGGCTGCCCCAAGGGAGGAGTTCACAGATGTTAGTGGTAAGTTCTGCCCTAGTCCACCTTCTTTCTTTCCATTTAGTTATTGTGAAATGTTAGGAAATGTATTGGAGGGTAGTTTCTCTCCCTTCCTTCCATCCTCTCCTTGACACTCCTCATTGGTGAACACTTTCAAATATACCTAAATATAAGGAGACAGTGAAAGGTACCTTCCTTATTATCAAAATTTAACAATATTCAGTGGCTTGCAACTTTTGCTCATCTAGTTCATTTTTGTCAAAGTATTTAAGAAACAATCTCAAATGGCATACATTTCACTTCAAATATATCAGCGTGCATTTCTAAAAAAGAGATTAGTTTCTTAACATAATGCCATTAATACACCTAGCAAAATGGAACAATAATCCCTTAATAGCAAGTCATACCCAGACTGTATTCAAATATCTCCAGTTGTCTCGTAGTTGAATTGATTGTCTCAGAATCCCAACAAGGCAGGGCACAGAGGAGAGAGCAACCAGTGACACAGGGCCCTGTTTACAGTTCTGAGAGTTTAGGAATTTCTTTGCATTTTGCACAATGACTCAGCGTTGGCGGTAAAGTGCACCCTAACATTTGTGGTTTTGACTGTCTGGAAACAACTGCAGATGTCCATGACATTTAGCAGTGTCTATCCAGGTATAAATGTTCGTCCTAAACCCTTGCGGGACTGTGCCTGGAGGGACTGTCCAGCGAGAGTGTGCCTAGTTGGGAGCTGGCAGTTGGCTTTTTAGTGATGCGCTGTTGTTCTCACTTTTTGTTCTTTCCTGATTTAGGATTTCAGATTGTACCATTGAAAAAAGATTGGAGTCATACATAGAATGATTGGGTTTTTATTTTGCCAAGTAAGGATATTAAAAATGACCTCCCATCACCCATTATTTCATAAAAGAAAGGGCCTTCAAATACTAAAAGAGCAAGACTGATATTATCTCAAAGGGTTGTCTTCATTTGGCCACCTGATGTTGAGGTACATGTGTGTATATATATATACATATGTCTGTGTGTACAATGTGTGAATCACACATTCCATGGTTCTGGTTTTCCCATTTTCCATTAACTGGTGAGGACTTTCTCATAGTTTGGTATTTGGGAAACGTTCTTCCACTCAAAAGTTAGAAGAATGGATAGTAAAAACTGGTAAAATGATAAAAATGTCATTCTTATTTGAAGAGTAGTCCTTGAATGGGAGATGAAACTTTAGTAAAAGTTGAATACAAAGTAAGCTTGCAATGTAGGGCAGGCATAGGAGAGATGCCACCTTTTTGAACTATGGTTTGGGAAGCATGTTGGAGCCAGGTGTAAACATGTCCATATGCCCCAATAATTCTGGTGTTGGATCAAGGGCTGCCAAGAATTATTTTCTTGAATCATTATACTTCTTTTAGCTCACAAACATTCTTGTTGATCTTGCTCACATTTTCCAAACCTACCTTCCCATCCTAGTTCTGTAACACACACTCCTTGTCCATTGTGTGAGACCCCAGTGATTTCCTACAGCCCGACACTGGTACTCAGTGTGTATCTCCCAGCTACTCTGCACTGAGCTTCAGACCAATGATTCCACTTGCCCTTCCTCCTCTCCATACAGAGCTGCTGCTCAGCTGCCTCAGTCTGGCTCCTCCTCCTTGCTTCTGCATGAAGTGGAGAAGTTGCTCCTGCCAGAACCTGGGAGTTCTTTCTGACACATCCATCACCCCACATCTACCCTATTACCTAGTCCTGAAGTATTTACTTCCATATATATTCCCAGTTGAGTTGGTTATGTTGTGACCGCTGCTACCACCTCAGTCTTGGTCACTGTTACCTCTTGCTCAGGTTACTGCAACTGTTCCTGTTAATCTCGAATCCCATCAGTCCATTCTTCATACAGTAGCTGGAATAACTTTCTTAAAATGGAAATTACATCATGATGCACTCCCTGTTCAAAACTCTGAGGACTTTTGGAACAAAATGAGAAAAAGAAATCCCTAATAGGAGCTATACAGCCCAAGTGATCTAACTAGCTCCCAACTCTAACTTCATCTCAAGCTGTCTTCCTCTCAATTTATTGTGTTTAATTGACACCTGCTGGACATTGATTGCCCTGAACACTCAAGGCGCTCTCCTGCTTGGGGGTAGGAGCACATGCTGTTTCTACTCCTTTCAAAGTTTCCCACACCCTCCCCACTCTCTGCTCTTGGCCCTCTGCACTGTGCTTCCTCACTGTGCAGACCCTTGATTCTTCCTCTCAGTAATGAATAGTCAACATCTAGCATAGTCCTAGGCAGGGGGTGCTTGGCAAATCTCTGTCGACTAAGTGAATGACTCTGCCAATTAATACCAAAATTCTTCCCTCCCTATAAAAGGACAGAAAGGAGATGCTGAATATATTAAAAAAAAAAAAAACCCATATCTTTGCTAGATCGACCAAACTGGTATTGGGCCTTGAGTATTCAGGCCAGTATTTATTTTTATAGTTATAATAATAGAACTTTCTGTAAAATAAATCATATTTTAAGTGAGTGCTAAGTTGAGTTCCATTTAATCGGCCTTCCCCAAATTGCCAAGTTTCCTATAAAGCTCCTGTAAAGGATTACCTCTCTGTCTTTAATAGGGTGCTAAATCTATCCATTTCTCTGAGAGACAGAGACCTATAATACATCCATTTAAAAAAATCAGAGTGCTTTATTAGTACTGGTTATTGAGAAGGCTAAAATCAAACATACTTAAAATGGCCCTGTAACTTATGTTCATGCTGCTATTACAGTTTTAAAAGAGAAGACTCAGCATATTTGTAGAACAATTTACTAGAGTATTTTTCAATAGACTATATAAAGTTTTCTTTGATATATCAGAAATGAGATGTCCCCTGAGGACTGTAGGTCCACATTGAACTCCCCCTTTTCTAATTCCCTTTTAACACTTTATCTGAGTGACTCCCTTTTAGTACCATATCTTGTTTGCTGATTATCTCTACTTTCTGACTCAGCTTTTCACTACACGCTACTCTAGTCCCCATTTGTATTTTGTGGGTATGATTTATCTCCTCAACTATATTATAAGCATCTTATAAACAAGAAGTTGGTGTTTCTTTCTCTTTATGCACCCCCAGAATAACAGTCAGGGCAGGCTAAGACATGTAGCAGTAACAAAACATTCCCAAATCTCGGGGGATTTATTTCCTACTCCATTTGCACTCATGGCACCCCTCTCCAGTACTCTTGCCTGGAAAATCCCATGGATGGAGGAGCCTGGTGGGCTGCAGTCCATGGGGTCGCTAAGAGTCGGACAGGGCTGAGCAACTTCACTTTCACTTTTCACTTTCGTGCATTGGAGAAGGAAATGGCAACCCACTCCAGTGTTCTTGCCTGGAGAATCCCAGGGACAGGGGAGCCTGGTGGGCTGCCGTCTATGGGGTCGCACAGAGTCGGACATGACTGAAGCGACTTAGCAGCAGCAGCAGCAGCAGCAGTGGGCCAGCAGGGAGCTTCAGATGATGTGTGTCATGGGTCTCTCAGGGACCCAGGCTCATGAAAGGCTTCATCTTGACACTTGCTTGCCTGATGAAAACATAAGAAACCATATTGCTGGCTTTCAAAGCTTATACAAGGGTATAGGACATACCATTCCATAAGCATGTCATTGGCTAAAGCAAGTCACAAAGTCTTGCACGCCTAACTTCAAAAGGGGTAGGCAAGTGAAACCTGACTGTGCGCCTGGGAAGAGCAGAGTCAGGAACACCAGAGGAGCTGCACTCAGTACCTGCAGAGCCCTGCTCCGTTCCAGGCTCATGGCGGAAATTATTTGTGTCTGACTGAAGATTGAAAACATCTGGAATATATGTGAGTACAGATAAAGGAGAAGGCAGTTGCTAGTTGAAAATGACGAAAGTATTGTTTCAGTGTATCCTTTCTCCTAGTTTTAACTCCACTCTTAACATCTGGAAATAAAAGCCCTGGGGAATATCTCAAAATAAAGGACCCAAGTGAATACCTGTCATTACGCCGCCAATAGCCACATATTGGCAAGTGATCTAGTCTGCCCCCTAACCTTGTACACTTCTCTGCCAATGATTTGAAGGACTGCAGATGCTGATACAGAAAACACTTGCCAGCAAACACCATGAATCTGGGAGGGGAGTGAGGGATTTGGTGAAAGAATTATGATCTAAAACTGGACTCATGGGTTAGAATAATGGGTTCATTCTAAGGGGTCATTGTGTGGTGTTTGGGTCTAAAGACTAGTTTTGCATAACTACAGGATGGCAGAGCTTTGAACAACAGCATGTGTGAAAACTCTTCAAGGCTTTCTGCTGACATGAATCATACTGTTATTCATTGTGGAATGGGGTTGCCAAATGAGCCAATGGAATGTCAGTTTGTTGGCATGGACAAGACAGGGCAGGGATTCAAGGATTCTGCACAGCTAGAGTGTGGAGGCTTGAGCTCAGTTTGGGATGTCACCATCTGAGTAACCTTGGCAGATGAGCTTGCCCAGTGAAGAGTAATGGGGTTACCATTGGAACAGGAACACTTAAGGACTGGATGGAAAAACTGGATCAATTGAACCTAGAAAACAGAGAGATTGGATTGGGGAAGTACAGGATGAGGGAAGGCAAGGACTACCAAGGAAGAGAGGGAATATACTTTGGCTTTGCTGTTGAAGACAGAATAAGGGTAGGTAATAGGGACACAGAATTGACTCATGACTGGGAAAGAACCCTGTGAAAGTTAAGTCTCTCATAAGTTATATCCTTGAGGAGGTGTATGGATCCAAAGACAGGAGTGAATGGCTATCCCAGCATGCCCAAGACTGAGATTTTCAGTGTTAAAAAAAAAATCCAAGGCAAACCTGGATGAAGAGATCACCCTACCAAAGAGGATCACCCTTAAAGTCATCTCAGGTCTCTTTCCTCTTAGAGGTTTTGTAATTTCTGGGATAGACACTATGTTGACTTTCCCAGAAGAATTTCAGGCAGAGCAATGAAATACAGCATTTTTGGTTTCTAATCTCTGATTAACTTAATCACATAGGACTTTTTCGTGCTCACTGAACAATTGCCCCACACTTGTATTTAAGATTTAATTATTGCTGCTCAGTTCATGCCCTAAAATTGCATCATATAATCAGGTGAACATTTCCCTGCAAGTTCAAGGTCATTCATTACATCAGTGAGCGTTTCAGAAACAAAGAGCTACACCTTTCTTAGGAAATCACAATGGATAATTTCTTGATTGTTTGAATTATTATTCTTAGAAAAAGCATGAAGGAGGTGAACGGAAGTGCAGGAAGTTAAATATTTCCATTATAATAAAATTTTACTTAGCTTATTCACAATGAAAGAGCTGTGTATGTTTAACACATCCAAGCAAAAGGTTTGTTCTTTTAATCATTTATTGTTATGTGTACTTCTAGGATTAGTTTGTGAAATCAGATTGCAAACTTGCAGTTTGTTGATTCTTTGGGGTTCAGTATTTGTGTATTTAGAACCAAGAACTCTGCCAAGAGGTTCTGTAGGTTTCTTGTGTTATTCTTAATGATGTGCTACCTACTTGTTCTAGCTGTTTAACTTCAATAAAATCATAAGTGATAGTTACCAAGGTGAGCCAACTTTCCTAAGTCTTTTCCCTTTTAACTCACTTGATGATGCTCTGTAAATAGAACTCTTTGAGAAGAGAAGAGTAACTGGTGAATGGGCTCTATTTTCATCTGTTTGGTGATTTATGGAGAAGAGGAGTCCTTTCAAGTTCCTGGCTTTGCACCCAAACCCGGAGCAGAAACCCATGGAGGTGAGAGGATCACGGAAAGACTCTTGATTTGGCTTAAGGGAAGTGGCGATTAAAAGAAGAGAGGAGAGTAGTGGGAGACCAGCTGCTCATTGAAACCCATCCCACCACATGCTCCCTCCTGCTTTGGTTTGGCAACATGCCTTCTGGGAATTCTTGAAAATGCACCTGACTCTTCTCTCTGTCTCTTGAACACATATCACCCTCTGTTCTTGGACTTGGTGCTGTTCTTTGTAGGTTTTAGTAAGTTTTAGACTAAAGAGCCAGGAAAAAAGTCCTGTCATTCATGATAATAAAGGCTATAATGGTGAGCATGGTCTTGGATATTCTCCTTTAGGTGTCATCCATGCAAGTGAGGCACACACCATTGTGTAGCACTGTGTATACTGTGACTCTAGAGCTCCTGAAACTCTAGTTAGTAATATCACCTGAGTCATGCAGTGAAGAAGGACAGTCAGGCATCCCCTGGAAGGCCTCATGGAATAGAGATGCATTTGTTACTAGAATCTCCAACCCTACTCACAGTCTCAGCAATCTGTTACTGTTGTTCAGTCTCTCAGTCATGTCCAACGCTCTGTGACCCCATGGACTACAGCACGCGAGGCTTTCTGTCCTTCACTATCTCCCTGAGTTTGCTCAAACTCAGGTCCACTGAGTCAGTGATGCCATCCAAGCATCTCATCCTCTGTAGCCACCTTCTCCTCTAGATCTCAATCTTTTCCAGCATCAGGGTTTTTCCTAATGAGTGTTAGGTGGCCAAATTATTGGAGCTTCAGCTTAGCATCAGTCCTTCCAAGGAATATTCAGGACTGATTTCCTTTAGGATTGACTGGTTTGATCTTCTTGCAGTCCAAGGCACTCTCAAGAGTCTTTTCCAACATCACAGTTCAAAAGCATCAATTCTTTGATGCTCAGCCTTCTTTATAGTCCAACTCTCACATCCATACATGACTACTGGAAAAAACATAGCTTTGACTCTATGGACCTTTGTCGGCAATCTGCAATCTGTTAAATTCTCACAAAGAACTTTCTGGAATATCAAACTGGGTACAGAATTCTATGCTTACCTTGTGCAGACTTCCCAATGATTTGTAAAGAAAGTCAGGACTATGAATCTCTTGAGTGAATTCTGCCCTTTTGATCCAACATCTCTCTGAACTTTTTATAAATCAACCTAATGATAGATTTTGGAAATCCAGAAAAAGGCTCACTAAAGGTAAATAGTTAGTATGTTCATCAGTGATCATTAGCTTTATTTTGTTCTGCAGTATTTCAGCCATTTTTAAACACTCATGAGAACGTGATTCTCCTTTTCCTGGTATGTCTCTGAAGTTGTCTTAATGCAATAAAGGTGGATTCCACGCCCCTGCCCCCCATTTCAAGTGATTGCTCACTTCTCTCTTTTCTCTACTCATTTCTCCCTGGATTCACATCCTTGTTTCACACGCTTCATGTTGAAGGAAGGTAAATTTCTTTTCTCTATTTCCCTTGATTGGGGTGGAGATGACACGTGGTTGTGTCAATAGAATGGAAACCTGCTCTCCAGAGTGGTAACCCAAAGTGTGAAAAGTTGAGAAATAATTTGTTTGTGGAACAAAAGAGGATGAGGGAGACTTCTGAGTTTAGCGTCTGAAAACACAGGATGGGAAGGAGGATGTGGATGAAGTGACTCGATATCACAGGATGGAGCAGGAAGGTGGTGTATCCCTTGTGGCAGAGCCTTCTGTGGACCCACTGTGGTGGGCTATCACTAACCACCTATTTGTGATCCTCATGTCTCTTCCCACAATGGATATAACATGATCTCAGGTTTACAGTGATGGTACTTTTCAAAGAACAGTGTTTTAAATTTATGAATTTATTATGAAAGATAATGGATTGAAATTTATACCACCCATCGGGAAATTCTCCTTCACTTCTATAAATAGAATGGATAACTAATGAGAATCTACGTATAGCACAGGGAACTTGACTCCATGCTCTGAGGTGACCTAAATGGGAAAAGAATCTAAAAGAGAGTGGATGTATGTACACGTATAACTGATTCACATTACTGTACAGCAGAAACTGACACAACACTGTAAAGCAACTATGTGCTAAATCACTTCAATTGTGTCCAACTCTTTGTGATGCTGTGGACTGTAGCCAGCCAGCTCCTCTGTCCATGGGATTCTAGCAGTGAGAATACTGGAGTGGGTTGCTGTGCCCTCCTCCAGGGGATCTTCTTGACCCAGGGGTTGGACCTGTGTCTCTTATGTCTCCTGCATTGACAGGCAGGTTCTTTACCACTAGTCTCACCTGGAAGCCCTGAAGCAACTATACTCCAATAAAAATTAAAAAAAAAATTCTCCTTCCCAAGTATGCAGGGCATCACAGAGCTCAGTTATCTCCATGCCTAACTGCTTTTCATATCTGCAGCGTTTTCCTATAGGCTACCTGTCAGTGTGATGCTTACATGCCGCCTGTCCTGTCATCTTTAATCTATCCCATGCCTGAATTGCACTATCAGATTATAAATCCATCCAAAGGTTCTTGTTTTATTCAAACTGGCATCAAGGCAGAATTATCCGAAGATAGCCAAGCTGTTTTTCCTTTCCTTGCTTTCAAAAACTTTATAATATAATAACATGCATGGTTTATAAATTTAGTTATTCCAGGAGAAACAATCTCCAAGTTATTGTTTGTTTTATAACTTTTTCCCTCACAGCATTATCAGATGCCTGAAATAAAGAGCTAACAGCACCCTGCCCTTTTATCTCCTATGTGATTTTGTCTGTGTTCCCTATATGATTCTCAAGCACTTAAAACAAGTTCAGGCTCCATCTGTCATTTTCATTAAACCTACAAAATCACTGCAGGTGGCGTTTTCTCTTATACACTAAAGTTTCAAATGAGCTATTAGGTCCAGTGTCTGAGGCAGTCAACACAAGCATGCTGATTCCTTTTTTAAAAAATGCCTGCAGACTGCACAAAGATCAGCCTCTCATCTCATTTGTATTTATCATTACACATGAAGGTTTTTCCAGAGACAGCAAAATTTGCTTAACACTATCTCTTTGGTTCAGAGAATGAGGGTGTGTGTGTGTGTGTGTATTTTAACATAAAGAGAAAAAGTAGTAAAGAGAAAATTTTCACCAAAATCATTTGGAATGTAATAATGTAATAGTGTTCCTTAACATAAAGCCAAACTACTCTGATACGCTATTTTCCTACCACATCCTAGAATGGCTGGGTTGTAAACTGGGATTATGTTCTATCGATTTTGTGATCATTGTTAGACCCTTATGCTGATAATTAGCATTCTCTCTATGTGTTTGTAGAGTATAGCTTTAACCCTGGACAGATTTCTCTTCAGATGAATTACTTTGGGGTATACAGAAGAATTTCTGTGATTATGTATATTAAAACCTGTCCTGCCATCACTTTTCTTTTTAACTAGCAAATACTTATTGAGCTTACTCTTGCACATACAAATGTTACATATGGGGAGAATCTAAAACCCATGATTTGTGGTGTGCTCTTAAACTCTTGCCTAGCAAATCCCATGGACGGAGGAGCCTGGTAGGCTGCAGTCCATGGGGTTGCTAGGAGTTGGACATGACTGAGCGACTTCACTTTCACTTTTCACTTCCATGCACTGGAGAAGGAAATGGCAACCCACTCCAGAGTTCTTGCCTGGAGAATCCCTGGCTGCGATCTCTGGGGTCACACAGAGTCGGACATGACTGAAGCGACTTAGCAGCAGCATCAGCAGCATGAAGTTTCCTCATGGGTTCACATACAGATTAGAGGCACAAATATGAGATTATTAAAAAGAGGCATTTTTAAACCTGTCAGCAAAATGTTTCTGCTTCCTGTGAACAAGGACAAAAACAGACACTGCCAATGAATAAGTTAAATAAATGTATTTAGTTAGGTTAAGGTCATATGAAAAGTTTGGTTGTGCATATTCCTTGTACAAACACACATATGTGCATATATACATGCACACACAGATACTTAATTAGATCAGTAGCTTTCAAACATATTTTATCTCTTAAAGTAGTAAAGACTGGCTGAAGGGAGGGCAGCAGAAGTCTTACCCTTTAAGCTCTTTATGCCACTTCCTGTCTACATCAAATAGCCTGAGCTTAAACTAAAAAGCCCTGGCTTGGACTGTTAAATGTACAAATATTTATCTTAAAATATTAAATTACTACAGGAACTTCCCTGACATCCAGTGGTTAAAACTCTGCACACTTCCAATGCAGGGGGCAGTGGTTTGATCCCTAGTTGGGGAACTAAGAAACCACATGCTGTCTGGCCAAAAAAAAATGTACATTAAACTATTACAGTTGCGACTGATTTACGCAAAGATGATTCAGTACACAGACTTGAAGTAGTCCTAGCGGTTGATCACCGTGTTGCTTAAGTAATCTTGTTCTAATGTATTTGCTGCTCCTCCTTAATTCAAACCTTCCACTTCATTCAGCCTATTTGGTCTTCAAATTCTGCTGTCTCTGACAGTTGATGTTTTGGCAGCACAGCAGTGATGATGTTTTGATCCCTGGATTTCCATTAACAGCTATTGTACTGCTGCTACTGCTAAGTCACTTCAGTCGTGTCCGACTCTGTGTGACCCCATAGACGGCAGCCCACCAGGCTACCCCATCCCTGGGATTCTCCAGGCAAGAACACCGGAGTGGGTTGCCATTTCCTTCTCCAATGCATGAAAGTGAAAAGTGAAAGTGAAGTCGCTCAGTCGTGTCCGACTCTCAGCAACCCCATGGACTACAGCCTTCCAGGCTCCTCCATCCATGGGATTTTCCAGGCAAGAGTCCTGGAGTGGGTTGCCATTGCCTTCTCCGAACAGCTATTGTAACCTGCTCTTATCTCTTTGATTTTGGCCCTTTCCGCATCTATCTCTTAAATGTTTTAAAACTTTTGTTTTTTTTTTAACTTTTGCATGGAGTCAAAAATATTTATTGTCAGAAGTAGGATTCTTTTGTCATTTTGTTCAAATTGCTAGCTGTTCTCTACTATATGAAAAAAAACTCTAGCAGAGAGCTTAGCACAGTGGCTAGTACCTTTGCCAAACCTGACTGTAAATGGGAAGTTCAGTGGGACTTGGAAGGTGAGAAGAAAGAGTGGTCTAACTTTGTAAAGGGCATGAAGGTAGAATTGTTGTATTTTCAATGTATTTCATTATAAAATACTCATTGTGGAAAATTTGGAATATACCAAGAAGTGGATAAATACAAAGAGATGTAAAAATCGTATAGTCCTACCACATAATCAACTGCTTTTATATTTTGGTTAGTCTTGATGGGAGAGTAGAGGGCATTTGACAGATGAACACTGTCAGTAAAAGTTATCTTGGGTGGAGAAGAAGGTGAGGTATCTGTGATGGGAGTTTGAGACTCTGGCCCAGTAGATGCTCAGGCAATATAAGACAAGATTGGGACGGAAGTTACCGTTATAGTTTAGAGGACTCATGGGCTCAAGATGATCAGTGAGGTGGCTGGGATTTTAAAGCCCAGGGCAGGGCACTCCCCTCGTGGTCCAGTGGTTAAGAATCCTCCTTGCAATGTAGGGCGGTTCAGGTTCGATCCCTGGTCAGGGAACCAAGAGCCAATTAGCATGCCATGGAGTAATTAAGCCCACGTGCTACAACTAGAGAGCCCAAGCGCCAGAACAGAAGATACCACCTGCTGCAGCTAAGACCCAATGCAGCCAAATACATAAATAAAAAAATAAATGCGTGCCAACCAGGGCTGAGGAGAGTAAGAAATTTGAGCAGAAGAAGCTGATTTGGAAGCAGGCTTGGATCCAGGACAGGAATATCTCCTCCACAGAATTTCTGTGGCCAGAAAGGGGGGATTCAGGTCAGTAAGACAAAAATATCATATAAAAAACGCTGACCTCAAGGTCTAGAGAGAATAGGCAGTTTCTTCTCTGATGACCCAAAGTATGGCCTCCAAGGTGCAAGATGGTGAACTCATCTAGGGGGAAAAGAGGACTCCAAGGAATGGTGTTTAAAGTAGGACATTCAGACTAGAAATTCAGGGAGTTGGAAGAGGGGAATAATTCTACATCTCGATAATTTATCATCCAAATTAGGACACTCTTGGGAACAAAGGAGTGCTGTTAATAATTGTATCAGGACAACCAGTGAAACCCAGGGCTGTCACCTTAGACACTTATTTTGTCAATTAAGTACCTCAACCATACACAGTTTATGACATCACTAGAAGGCAATGGCACCCCACTCCAGTACTCTTGCCTGGAAAATCCCATGGACGGAGGAGCCTGACCAGGCTGCAGTCCATGAGGTCGCTAGAGTTGGACACGACTGAACAACTTCACATTCACTTTTCACTTTCATGCATTGGAGAAGGAAATGGCAACCCACTCCAGTGTTCTTGCCTGGAGAATCCCAGGGACGGGGGAGCCTGGTGGGCTGCCGTCTCTGGGGTCACACAGAGTTGGACATGACTGAAGCAATTTAGCAGCAGCAGCAGCATAGAAAGTCTTGTAACCAAATTGGCTTTTAGACGATACATACCTAATTTATTTTCCTAATAAATAAATAACTGTGCTCAGTTCAAGATCTCATCATTTTTCCCTCTGAGCTTTTAGAAGAACCTCTGAACAGCTTTCCATTCTCTAAGCTGATAGGTAAAGCCATTCTCTTACTCTTTGTTACCAGAGAGCTATATCTAAATCATTAGTCATGTCTTGTTCCTCTCTGCTTAAAATTTAGTGCTTTGCATAGCCCTTGAGATAAGTTCAAGCTTAGCATGGTGTGCAGTTCAGTGTGTTCGGTTCCTGGTGACATTCAGAACTCAGGAACCACGTTCGAGACTGCAGCCCTTCCTCTGACCTCCTCTCCCTGCTCATCCCTTTGTGTGTGTGGAGTGATGTTTTCCAGCCTCCATGCCTTGGTACGAGCTGTTCCTTCTGCCTGGCACAGCCTTCCACATGCTTGGCTCATTCTATCTTTTTTTTTTTTTTCTTCTTTTTCAAAACTCAGCTTAGGTTTCACTTTTTTTTTTTTTTTTTTAAAGAATCATTTCCTGATTGTTCCCAGACTAAGGTTACTTCCTCTGTGTTCTCCCTCTCCACTGAAATATGTGCCAGCATATATTTTTTGTTAGAAATATATTGCACTGATTAGTAACAATTTTCTGTCTTCTCAAAAAAATGTATCCCTTTGAGGCTGGGGCTATTTCCTGTTTACGTTTTTTTCCCCCTCTTTATTATACCATCTAGCAAGATGACTCTTCTATATATCTTATTTTTTTAGAAAAATATGAGCTTGAACCTATCTCAGTATTAATCTCTGAGAGATTCCCTTTGTTATTAACTGAATGTTCATGCTCCGAAATTCACATGTTGAAGCCCTAATCCTCATGTGATGGTGTTTGGAGATGGGGTCTTTGGGAGGTCATCATGATTAGAAGAAGCCATAAGACCCCTGTGATGGGATTAGAGTTTTATAAGAAGGAAAACCAGATAGCTGTTCTGTCTCTATGAGCAAGGAAATGCCATGTGAGAATCAGGGAGAGGGTGGCTGTCTGCAGGCCGGGGAGGATCCTCACTAGAATTCGGGCATGCGGACACCCTGAATCCCTCCTTAGCCTCCAGAACTGTGAGAAATTAAATTTCTGTTGTTTAAACCACCTCGTCTCTGGTATTTTGTTATGGCAACTGAGCAGACTAGTACATCTTCAGAGGAAGATTCTATTTTACCATTTTGTTTGCTGTCTTGCTGTAGGAAACATTTCTTTTAGTTCCATGATAACTCAGTATATAAAAACATTTTTTCCTTAATTAAAAAAGTAATATATGCTCAATGCACAACATTTAGAACATACACACGTACACACACAAATGTGTCTACACACCCCACAAAGGAAAGATCCCCCAGAATCCAGTACATAGAATGACTGTTAATATTTTGGGGTTTCCTGAAACTCCTAGAGGAAAACATGGGAACCTCTGTTCCATAGGTCCTTGATGTGGATCTTGGAAATGATATGGGGATACGATACCTAAAGCACAAGCAACAAAATGAAAAATAAACAAGGGCAACTGCCTCAAACTAAGAAGCTTCTACACAGCAACAGAAACCATCAACAAAGTGAAAAGACAACCTACAGAATGGAAAAAATATGCAAACCATATATTTGTCAAGGGGTTTATATCCAAAACATAAAAAGAAATCATAAAACTCAATAGCAAAAACACCAACCCAATTAAAAACAGGCAAAGAACCGGAATAGACATCTTTCCAAAGGAGGTGTATAAAAGGCCAACAGGTACATGGAAAGATGCTCAACATCACTAATCATTAAGGAGATGCAAATGAATACCACAATGAGATATATCTTACATTTCTTAGAATCACCATCATCAAAAAGACAAGAGATAAATGCTGGTGAAGATATGGAGAAAAGGGAACCGTTATGCACTGTTGGCGAGACTGTGAAAAACGGTATGGAAGAGCCTCAAAAAGGTAAAAGTAGAACTACCATCAGTCAGTTCAGTAGAGTCCCTCAGTTGTGTCCAACTCTTTGTGACACCATGGACTGCAGCACGCCAGGCCTCCCTGTCCATCACCAATTCCCGGAGTTTACTCAAACTTATGCTATCCAACCATCTGATCCTCTGTCATCCCCTTCTCCTCTCACTTTCAATCTTTCCCAGCATCAGGATCTTTTCCAATGAGTCAGTTCTTTGCATCAGGTAGCCAAAGTAGTGGAGTTTCAGCTTCAACATCAATGAATATTCTTCCAATGAATATTCAGGACTGATTTCCTTTAGGATGGACTGGATGTATCTCCTTGCAGTCCAAGGGACTCTCAAGAGTCTTCTCCAACACCACAGTTCAAAAGCATCAATTCTTCAGCACTCAGCTTTCTTTATAGTCCAACTCATATCCATACATGACTACTAGAAAAACCATTGCCTCGACTAGACAGACCTTTGTTAACAAAGTAATGTCTCTGCTTTTTAATATGCTGTCCAGGTTGGTCATAACTTTTCTTGAAAGGAGCAAGTGTCTTTTAATTTCAAGGCTGCAGTCACCATCTGCAGTGATTTTGGAGCCCCCCCCAAATAAAATCTGTCATGTTTCCCCATCTATTTGCCATGAAGTGATGGGACCAGATGCCATGATCTTAGTTTTCTGAATGTTGAGTTTTAAGCCAACTTTTTCACTCTCTTCTTTGACTTTCATCAAGAGGCTCTTGATGTGAAAGTGAAGTAGTTCTTCACTTTCTGCCATAAGGGTGATGTCATCTGCATATCTGAGGTTATTGATATTTCTCCCAGCAATCTTGATTCCAGCTTATGCTTCATCCAGTCCAGTATTTCTCATGATGTACTCTGCATATAAGTTAAAGAAGCAGGGTGACAATATACAGCCTTGACACACTCCTTTCCCTCTTTGGAATCAGTCTGTTGTTCCATGTCCAGTTCTAACTGTTGCTTCCCAACCTGCATACAGATTTCTCAGGAGGCAGGTCAGGTGGTCTGGTATTCCCATCTGTTGAAGAATTTTCCAAAGTTTGTTTTGGTCCGCAGTCAAAGGCTTTGGCATAGTCAATACAGCAGAAGTAGATGTTTTTCTGGAACTCTCTTGCCTTTTTGATGATCCAACAGATGTTGGCAATTTGACCTCTGGTTCCTCTGCCTTTTCTAAATCCAGTTTGAACATCTGGAAGTTCACAGTTCATGTACTATTAAAGCCTGGCTTGGAGAATTTTGAGCATTACTTTACTGGCGTGTGAGATGAGTACAATTGTGTTGTAGTTTGAGCATTCTTTGGCATTGCCTTTTTTTGGGGATTGGAATGAAAACACTTTTTCCAGTCCTGTGGCCACTGCTGAGTTTTCCAAATTTGCTGGTGTATTGAGTGCAGCACATTCACAGCATCATCTTTTAGGATTTGAAATAGCTCAACTGGAATTCCATCACCTCCACTAGCTTTGGTCATAGTGATGGTTCCTAAAGGCCCACTTGACTTCGCATTCCAGGATGTCTGGCTCTAGGTGAGTGGTCGCAACATCATGATTATCTGGATCATGAAGATCCTTTTTGTACAGTTCTTCTGTGTATTCTTGCTACCTCTTTTTAATATCTTCTGCTTCTGTTCGGTTCATACTGTTTCTGTCCTTTCTTGAGCCCATCTTTGCATGAAGTGTTCCCTTGGTATCTCTAATTTTCTTGAAGAGATCTCTAATCTTTCCCATTCTATTGTTTTCCTCTATTTCTTTGCATTGATCATTGATGAAGGCTTTCTCATCTCTCTCTGCTATTCTTTGGAACTCTGCATTCAAATGGGTATCTTTCCTTTTCTCCTTTGCTTTTTGCCTTCTATTCACAGCTATTTGTAAGGCCTCCTGAGAGAACCATTTTTCCTTTTTGCATTTCTTTTCTTTGGTGATGGTCCTGATCCCTGTCTCCTATACAATGTCATGAACCTCCATCCATAGTTCTTCAGATACTCTGTTTATCAGATCTAGTCCCTTAATCTATTTGTCACTTCCACTGTATGATTGTATGGGATTTGATTTAGGTCATACCTGAATGATCTAGTTGTTTTCCCTACCATAAAATTCAGCAATTCCACTTCTGAGAATACATCCAAAAGTAACAAAAAGACTAATGAGAAAAGATATCTGCACCCCATTCATTCCATCCCTATTTACAATAGCCAAGACATGGAAACAATATGAGTGTCCGTCAATGGATAAATAAACAAGTTGTGCTTTATCTATATCTATATAATGGAATATTATTAACCAGTAAAAAATGAGGAAATCTTACCATTTGCAACAACCCACATAGAACTTGAAGGTGCTATGCTCAGTGAAATAAGTCAGACAAAGACAAATAGTATATGATCTCATATGTGGAATCTAAACAGTAAAAATATAACTCATGGAAAAAGAGATCAGACTGTGGTTACCAGAGGTGGGGGAGGGGCGGATAGTGGAGAGGCAACAGGAGGAAGGCAGACAAAAGGACAAACGTCCACTTATAAGATAAATGCTAGGGATGTAATGTACAGTCCACAGTTAACTCTATGATATGTAGTGAAGTTGAGAGTAAATCCTAAGAGATCCTATTACAAGGAAAAAAAATCTTTTCCTTTATTCTTTTGTTTCTTTTATTGTGGCTAGATGGAAGATGGTTGTTATCTGAACCTACTGTTGTAATCGTTTCACAATATACGTAAACCAAAGCATCATGCTGTATACTTTGAACATATATACAATAATATATATCAATTATTTCTCAATAAAACTGATGTTTGGTGTCTAATATTGCATCATTATAATATACATATGTTATATACTTATGCACATATTCCACAAAAGTGAGATCATTCTCTATTTATCACTTTGGAGACTGCTTTTGATCCATAGTGGATATTCATATTCTTCAGCAACATCATTTTGGCTACACAGTTTTCTATCCGATAAACATGTAACTCAACTTTAGAATTAATTCTTGGTGTATATTCTTCTCTAAAATGATTAGAATTTTGTTAGTTTAGTAGTCTCCTCTATACAATGGGTTTTTCCATGCCCATAAAGTTTAGTTTCTACTGGTTTAAGTCTGGCAGTTTTACGGAGAATCTTACAAATAATTTGCTCATTCACTGATTAATATACTGCACAGTAGTAGTATGGTTGTATTTCTGGAGGAAAAAAATCAGCAGTATGTAGCAAGAACCATATGCATTACTTTTGTTCCAGTTATTGTACTTTAAAAAAATTGATTGTAAGGAAATAATCATAGATGTGCAGACAAAATTTATAATCTTTGCAGCGTAGAGAGTGAAAGAATGATGTGACAGAAACCATAAGCAGTGGACAAATAATTGAAATAATTGTGGTGTGTCCATAGCATGCAATAGTTTTCAGCTACTAAAAGCACTGTTTTCAAAGAGTATTTAAGGATGTGGCAATTGCCTAAAATAGAATAAGTTTTTAAAAGTTTACAAAATTATGCATACAATATGTGATCCCAGTTTTACACAAAACCAAAAGTCTATCATAGAATTTAAGACAAAACACCAAAATAGTGATAGTGTTTTCTCTAATACCTGGATTCCCACTAGTTTTAATTTTTTTTCCTTTATCCTTCTCTGAATTTTCTAGGATACCTATGGGAAACTGTTTTACTTTCATGATTTAAAAGCTTTTAAGTAATTAAAAAACATTCAGGATATTTTATTAATTTTTGAGAAATGGAGCACCTTGTATTAGAATCATTGTTTCATTCTGGTCAGATGAAATGCTTCAAAAGCAAATTGAGGACTTGCCTATATTTATATATATTTATATCTGTATATATAGTACACCCTTTTCCTTCAAACTCCAGGTTCCGGTAAATTTTCTCCACACCCTGCCCTAGCACCACAAGCACAAATCCAGTTTAGCCACCAATCACACTGCATTACAACGGTAAGTTTCTTTTCCTTCCTGGTCTATAGCACTCAGTAAAACATTGAAAGCATGAATGCAGAAATGGATGACTCATCGAATGCCAGTGTTGCTCAGTCTCTCTTTGAAACACCAATATCTGAAGAAACCCAAGCTGGCACTTTGGACTTGGTGGAGTGATATCAGCTTTGCCCAGGAGAAAAGCGACTCAAGGTAGGATAAGGGATGGATCGTGGCATCACAACCTCAGTGAATATTTTTCATTTGTGCTCTTCATCCTTACTCTCCCTAGCTCTTGCATTCCCTATATGAGCCTTCACCTTTAAAAAAAAAAAAATTAATTTATTTTTATTTTTGGCTGCGCTGAGTCTTCCTTGCTGCACGGGCTTTTCTTTAGTTGTGGCGACTGGGGGCTACTCTTTCATTGCAGTGTGAGGGCTTCTTATTGCAGTGACTTCCTTTGCTGCAGAGCACTGGGCTCTGGGGCTTGCTAGCTTCAGTAATTGTGGCTCCCAGGCTCTAGGGCACAGGTTACATAGTCACGGCACAGAGGCTTAGTTGCACAGCGGCACGCGGGATCCTCCCAGTTCAGGGATGGAACCCCGTGTCTCCTGCACTGGCCGGCAGATTCTTGATCACCGAGCCACCAGGGAAGCCCAGCCTTCACCTTTCTGAAATGAGAACTGTAAAGCAGACAGGCAGCTGCCTGCTCTGTTGGTCAGCTTCCTGCATTGTTTGGTCTTTGCCCCTGTAGTAGAGCTGATCTGTGTTCGCATACTGAGTTGTCATTTCCAAGTGGGTCGGAGGAGGCTGCTGGGGTCCCTCAAAAGCCCAATGAAAGAATAGTCTTGAAGGGACTTCCTTGGTGACCAGTGGTCAAGACTTGGCATTGCCAGTGCAGGGAACATGGGTTCTATCCCTGGTCAGAGAACTAAGATCTCACATGCCTGGTGGCCCAAAAAAAAAAAAAAAAAAAAAATCTACAAAAAACAGTCATGTAGTATAGACATTAGGAAGAGGGGCTACTGACCAAGGTTTTTTTTTTTTTTTTTTTTTTTCTGTGACAGCATAAAAAGATAGGAGTAGGGCCAAGAAGTAGGAAGCTTGCTAGCAAACAGGGAGCCCTATAGAGCGCTGGCTGCTGTTCTCACGTGAGGAAACAGGAGTCAATGGGCGGATGGCTGGAGCACAGGACTCTTTCTGTTAACTTCAAATTCCATTCCTATGGTGTAGGACTGATTAATAGGACACGGGTCACATTCTGGCTACCAATGCCATGCCCACAACTCCTGCTGCTATCAGTGGGAATGTGGGTTCATAGCTGAGGGCAGTTTGGTTTCCTCGGATGAAGAGAGAGAGAGTGTGTGTATGTGTGTGTGTGTGAGAGAGAGAGAGTGTGTGTGAGAGAGAGAGAGAGAGAGAGGGAGAGGGAGAGAGAGAAAGAAGAAGGGAGGGAGAGAGAGAGAAATACTGAATATTAGTCTTCTTTAAGAGGAAGGACTAAAATACATCCCTGTGTGTTTGGGATGGTCCTTTCTTTGCTGTTGTGAATGGCTCTACTAATAGAATTAACAAATATTCCATCTGTCATAAAGCTCATTTAATATTCATACCTGAGGAACTGAGTTCTTGCCCTAATCTGGCTTGCTGTTACTTCTCAGCCCCAGAGGAAGGACCATCCCAAAGGGATCTCTTCCAAATTGGAGAGAAGAGGGTGTGGGTGGAGACAATGAAAAGATTGAGTCTGCCTTCCAAGGAGTTTAATTAATGCCCCTGCCCTCTAGCCCTGAATTGCTTTGTGGCAAATGGCTCTTCTTGGTTTTCTGAAGCTTACTGTCTCCTGTTAACAAAGGCCAGTTAAGGTCACCGTGATTGGCCTTCTGTCTCAAATATCTTTCTCTGCCCAAAATTCTCAACCTCTATTTTGTCTCCTGATAAGGCTGCCTTTCTGCATGGGATTCTGAAAGACTCATACTTGATACTCAACTCTGGCCTGGAGAATTCCATGGAATATATAAGTTCATAGGGTTGCAAAGAGTCAGACAGAACTGAGAGACTTTCACTCTCACTTTACAGATTATTGCTGAGAAGCTATTTCCATTGTCCAGACACAGAACTGACTCCTTTTCCTATTTAGTTTAGGAGCTTTTTGTGGAGGGTAGCAGAGAATTCAACTTAATGATTTGGCCAAAACAAACTGACAGTAGATTTGTTATCAGTACCCTGAGGCAATGTAGGGCCTATAAAAGTGGTCCAGGTGGGGTGTCTCCCCCTTCCCAAGGTGAACTGTAGTGTGAAGAACTTACTTTCTTAGTATAACTTGAAAATAAATTTTATCTTATAGGACAAATGCCTACACCTTGTTTTTCTTCTTTAAAATTGTTTTAGATATTCTTATTCCTTTGTTTCATATTAATTTAAAAATTGTATTGTCAAATTACAATTAAAATTATTTTGAGTTTTGATTGCACTTTTGTCAAATTTATGGAATAATATGAAAAGAGTTATCCTCTGTAGGATATTAAGCTCTCCTCTTACATGATAGATTACTCCATTTACTTAGCCTCTTTTCATATTTTTCAGGAAAAGTCAATAATTTTCTCCATGAGAGTCTTGTACATATTATTCTAGTGAATAATTCAGTACCTGGTACACAGCAGATCCTTAGCAAATACTGAATGTATATTTTTGATGCTATTGTGAACAGAATGAGTTAAACAAAATTTTTTACACTGATCTCGTATCTAGGAATCTTTCAGAAGTGTCAACTCTAATATGGTACATTTTCTTGCATTTTTCTATGTGTATAATAATATAGTTTGAAAATCAAAAGTTTGTTTTCTCTTTCCAATCCTATGTATTTAACTTTTTTCATTGACTTATTTTACTTAATATGATCTCCAGGTCAGTGTTGAATGGGAAAGATGACAGGGAATCTGTTTCTTTTCAGATACTTGGAATGATAATTCCATCATGTATTGCATCTGTTGGCATTTCCTCTTGCTAGTTTATCCATTTCATTTGTTGACTGTAACACTTTATTTTGAGCTCATTATCACCAGGGGTGTTTGTTTTTGTGTATGTTTTCTTATGGGACATCTGCGAGCCTAGGCAATTTAAATGTCTTTACAGGGAATAGCTAAAACATGTTTTCAGCAAAGTTATATATTTCTTGAGATGGGTTACCTGGGCCTGGTTACAGCAGAGAAGAAAGAGCTTGCAGTAACCGAAAGACAGGTTCCAAGTGAGAGTGGAGAAAAATTGATAGAACAAGATCCTGGAGAAAATGAGAAGCTAGAAGATGAGGAGCCCACGTATAACTTTACAGAATATAGTAAGACTACTTCTTTTTTGTAACAGGAGGGAAGATTAAACTGGTGAAAAATCCAGAGACTTTTTTGAGTAAAGAACTTGAGAGAATCTCAAGTTTTCATAAAAGTAAAACATAAGCTTGTCTTTATAGTTAAGTCAGTCAAACAGACATATGTCTGGGGAGATGAATGCTATTAGAAGTGGCATGTGACAACAGGAAAAGTTAACAAGAAAGACTGTCAGAAGGGAGTTAGAACCCAGCCAGGGTTTCAAGAAAGTGGCCGCATGGGTCCCTTTGGTGATTTGTCCACATCACTATGAAACAAGGGGAAGAAAAGGTAAGAGTGTCCCAGACGAATGATTGACAGTCCAGCCATAGCCCGGGAAGAGCAGTTTTCAGGTTCTGGAAAGTATCTTGTTTAAATAATTTTCTCTGGAGTCCAGGACACTGATGAATGAGGACACAAGAGAAGGATCTAGGGAATGGAGGCTCAGAGAAGGTGGGGACAGAAGCAGCAGGCATGAGAGAGCTGTCGGATGATAAGTCAAGAAGATTTAGAGCAGGAAGAGGAATTTTTCAGCTTGAGGTTTTGGCGATGGAGTAGGTCACAGTGCTCAGCACACCAACAACCATTTGTGGTTCCTTTATGTCCTATGCTTGCCATCTGGAGGAAAAGTTAGTTGCTCTGAGCTGCAGTATAGGAGGCTCTCAATTGAAATTTCTTTTTCTGAAAAACGTGGGAATAGCCAGGCTTACAGAACTACTATTCTACCTTATAAAAAAACAGAAAAACAAAGGTACATGTTAGGTGCACATCAGTTTACAAAAATCTCCAAGGATTGTGTCTAAAATCTTTATAGCCTTTGAACCTTGGCTCTTCAAGCCCTTGCCCATAATTCCTGGAATCTCTACCTTCGGGCTGAGGACATGTGGCAGATGTTACAGCCACTCCCTCAGAGCGGCCCAACCTCGCCTCCCCTCGGCCATGACTGGCTTTTTCCTCGGTGAGCCAGCTGTCCCCTCTGCAGCTGCCTTTGGAGCGCTCCTCCAGAGTGGCAGCCCTGTGGCTTGGCTGTCGACAGTGCCCACTGTGGCCGCATCTGCTCTCCTTTTCCATAAGATGTGCTGGCTGGTTTGGTGCTTTACCAAATTGCAGTGGGCTCTGTGGGTCCCTGTCAGCATTTCTTTTATTTGTTTCCTCTTGATCTCCATTGTTTCTGGGAGGGGGTAGAACTTTGTCGCTGAGTCATAGCTGGCTGTGATGCAGGAAGTCAGAACAGTTTTTAACCTTTTCCTGTTAATTTGTAACCCCTACGTTACCTCCCAGTGGAGCTCTGAGGGTGCCTTGAGGGAGAAGATTCATAGGAAGGAATTGATTTAATGAGGAGGATAATAGCTAGGGATGGGATGTAATTCCTTCCAGCACAGGCTTTCTGCCCAACTTGTAGTGGGGAAGGAAGGGTCCATTCCGGCTACTTCACTGGGACTTGCTTTGGCATCAACATAAATGAGATACATGCAGGAAATGCAGAGATGAGATTGCATTCATTCTTGAAAAATTGTTTATTTGTGACTGACCTACTTAGAAAAAATGGAGTAGAAAAAGAAGGGAAGTTTTGATGCAGAAAGAAAAATAAGATAATGGAAGGTAGAAATAGAAGACCACAGTGAAAGGCCAAGCAGATGGGCTGCGTCAGTTTGAAAATGTCCCTGGACAGAACTCCTGCTGGCCGTGCCCTGGGTTTTCCATTCCTGCTGACATTGCCAAGTCATAAGTCAAGGGGACATATTCGAACAGCCATCTGATTGTGCTGGAATGTGCATGTCCGGGAAAGCCTCTGGGTGGGGTGGCAGGGCGAGAGTGGAGCAGCAGGGAGGGGGATACTGGACAGGGTGGCCACTGCCTGTGGAGTCCAAGATCTCTCTTGTTTTTTCAAAGAAACTTTGGGGTTTTGGTCCATGAAGGACAGCCTGGTGAGTCACTTCTGCTGAGCTGGGGGTGGGAAACTGCAACTCTGTGCTCCCTTAGGATTCTAAAAGTCTTTAGGAAATTTGCAACCATAGATGTTTTTTATTCCCTCTTTATTTATTTATTTATTTATTTTAAACTTCACAATTAACAAAACCTTCCCCATTCGGTCCCAGGAGGATCAAGTCCTTTTTTTCTCCTTTAACCCACAATAATCCTTAGCACCATCTAGGCACTTTTCAGATGAAGAAGCTGTGGACTGCCCTCAATCCTGCCCCCAAAATCAGTTTTTCCCCCAGTTTAGGACCAATCCCTGATCAACTGCTTCACAGTTTCAGGGCTGTGAAAAATAAAGTCATGGCTTCATTTTTGCATGTCCTGATATTTGACATGGACATTCATCAGAAGGGCTTTCTCTCTGTAGCTCCTTAGGACTATTCTTAATTACTTGTTGCCAGATGGGAATTAATTATGTGATTCCCAGTGGTGAAGAATCCAATGCAGGAGATGCAAGAGATGTGGGTTTGATCCCAGGGTAGGGAAGATCCCCTGGAGTAGGAAATAGCAACCCACTCCAGTATTCTAGAAAATTCTGTAGACTGAGGAGCCGGGTGGGGAGGGGGGAGGTACAGTCCATGGGGCTGCAGAGAGTCAGACATGGCTGAGTACACGTACCCAAACACAGTGTTTTTGTTGTGACCATGTGGCATGCTAATCTCTAGATAGCCATAGTTTAATTTTTACACTCCTATGAAGTAGGGATTATTATTATTCTCATTTTATAGAGGACTGAAAAGAAGTTGAAAAGTGTCATGAAGGCAACCCAATGTCATGCAGTTTTAAGTGCCCAAGGCAGCCTTTGAACCCAAATCTGTCCTACGCTGAAGCCTAAGGTCCTAACCCCTCTGCATAAAACTCTCAGTCTAGAGTCTGTGCCTCTGTCTCTCCTAAATTCCATGTGAAATTTTGTGTATGTGTGTTTTTTTTCTGGGAAGAAGGATCATGGCCTATATCAGATTTTCAAAGGGACTATGGTCCCACAAGGCACTGAATTATTAGAGTTGGTGGGTCAGTTAGGATGTTCTTGGTTGCAAACAAAAGATAATCCACCTCAGGCTGGCCATGTGTCAGTTTTCATACACGGTTTCATTAGGATTCCTGCTCCATTTCTCTGTTATGCTCTTGGTTCTGCCCTTCTTCATGTGTTGGCTGGGTCCTCTGGCTTCTCTTATTGGTACCAAAATGCCTGCAACAGTTCCAAGCACTGTTCACCACTGGAGCGTCTCTCTCTCCCCACCATTCTACACCACTTGTGAACGTCACTCTGATTAGACCTTCTGGGGTCACGTGCCCCTTCTCACTTGTTCACTGGAGTGGACGCTGAGCACTAATTGGTTGAGGCCTGTGTTCCCTGCCCATTCCTGCATCAATCCCACTTGTAAAGAGAATAAGATTACACTGAGTGCCTGAGGCCACTGAGAACCCACTTCTGGGGCTGGGGGAAGGGTCATTGTTACTCAAACTGAGAGGGTAACAGGCAAGAAGGCCAGGGGTCTCCAAACGGAGGAAATAGGCTGCAAGTGCCAGACATTTTTTTTATCTCTCCCTTAAGTGGCAGGAGGAGACAAACTACAAGTGTCAGATTTTTTGTCCTTCTCTGCACAAAATTGAAGAGTTGGACACGACTGAGCGGCTGAACTGAACTGAACTGATACAAAATTAAAAGGAGGTTTCTCTTTTTCTTTTCTCAAACCTTGGGCTGATAAATAGCTCAACAAACCAGTATTCATATCAATTGTTTTATGGCTGGGGGATGACACACCTCGTGCCATCCTATCTCAAAAATGCATATTGTGGGAAAGGGGCCTGGTGAAACTCCCTCACCCTTGAGCTGTCTCTCTTATCTGATTAATAGCTTTCTAACAGACATAAAAAATCCAGTTAAAGACTAGCAGGGGGGCATTCTTTCTGCCCCCTTCTGATGTCTATGTCACAAGCTTTGTCTATCTCTTTTATACTTTAATAAAACTTTATTACACAAAAGCTCTGAGCAATCAGGCCTTGTCACTGGTCCCAGCTTGGATTCCTCTCCTCCAGAGGCCAAGAAACATGGGGTCTTTCACAGCTCAGCAACAACCTTCCAAAACCACATTTCTGTTTCATCATGGTCCAGAGAGGGGTGAAATGGGTGATGGGTTGTCGTCCAACAATGCCGATACAGTTAGTATTCTTCCCTTGATATCTCAAAGATCTTAGAACAAGCTCCCTAATCCAGTGGGTCAGGATGAAAGCAAATTCAGCTTCTAGGAGGAAGTGTTTGGCATTTCATTGTTTTCTTTGATTTGAGGAGTTTAATATCCTGCCTTCTCCCATCCCCAATCAGAGTCTATTTAGTGAGACAGAATGCCCCTACCAACTCAGGGATATTTCCTTTTGATGCACTTCTCATTAGAGTTGCTGCTTCTGAGAAATGCTTTTATGCTCTGAGTTATAGACTCTTGGCATATTTTTCCACTTGTTTAAGAGTGTATAGTCTCAGACTCCAAAGGTGGGTGGGAAAGAGGAAGAACATTTGAAAATCATAATGTGAAGGAAGACAGCAGTCTTTCTATGAGAAACCAGAGTGATGACTGCATGTGTCTGAAAATATAATTATCCTCTTTTGTTTGCTTGATAGAGTTTTGATAGATAGAATCTTGACAGCTCTGTTATGAAATGTTAAAACGTAATTTAGGTTAAAAAATCATAATTATCTTAAATTATAGTCTGAAGTCATTTTCCAGGCTTTGATCCTTTTATCGTGTGTGAAACAGCGGGGGCTGCAGGTGCAGCAATTCCAGCTGCTGTGTTTGCATAAAAATATGAAAGAAGTGGTTGATTGGCTCACTGGACACCCCTGGGGTCAGGGGAGTTGATGTAGGCACAGACAGGAAACCAATGGGATTCAGTTCCTGCAAGGAAGTCCCTGGATGATGCTCTTAAATTAAGAGCCAAGGGGGTATGGGGGTGCTTCCATCCATTAGAGAATAAAGTCCAAGCTTTTTAGAGCAATATTCAGGGTCTTGAGGACATGGCCTTCAACCACATTCTCACGCTCCAAGAGGTTCATGATGCAGTGGGGAAGAGCGTGGGCTTCAGAGCTAGAGAGTGGACTCTTAGCTCTCCGTCTGGCTTGCTGAGCAATGCAGGATTTACTATTTAAGCTCTCCGAGCTTGTTTCCTCTGCTTCCTATGAAAGACACAAAGACACACTAACTTTCCTTGTGGAGCCGAATTATGTCAGTACACCTCTGTCCTGGCCTAGACATCCCCTCCCTCCCTTTCCCTCCCTTATAGTCCCCTATTTTCATTTTCTGATCTCTCTCCCTCATTCACCCTACTATTAAGGAGACTGGACATTCATTGGGGCAGGGGCTGCATGTCTGCCCCTCCCCTCTTCATCTCTAGGTCCAATAGAGTGATTTGTAACTCGGTTCATGGTCAAGTGCTAGATACAACTTTGTTAAAATGGAAGTTCACTAGCATTTTTCATTATTCACTTATTCTTCTTAGCAAATGTTGATAAAGATAAATAAAATACTGAAGTGAATCAGGAGGAGAGTGGGTTGGTTAAGGCAAGGCATGACTTTGCACATGGGCACTGGAGTCGGAAAGTCCTGGCTAAACTGCTGGCCTTGGGCAAGTGACCATTCAGTTTTCTCTGTAAAATGGGATGATTACAGGACTCATATCATTGGGTTGTATGAGAAAAAGCTAAGATAAATATAAAATAGACTTAGAGAAATATTACTTAACATGTACTATTAATAATTATTAACAGTAATAATTAGTTCTGTGAGGTAAGAACTTTATGTACACTCAAGAAATTCAATGAAGATCTTAAATTCTTTCATGAAATGAAAATGAAAGCAAGAGTGGAGAAAGGCTTTCTCTTTTCTTTGCCCAAGATAGAGGCCAAGATGCATCTCATTGGATGTCTCCCTCAGCCAATCTGAGCATTACTGGTGGGCAGTGGTCACAGGGACAGCTGTGCCCAAGCACACTGCTGCCTGTGTCTGAGACTGCTAGCTCTGAAGCATGGCCCCTTTTAACACCTTCAGAAGACACTTATCATGAAGACTAAATCCTGCATCCGTATTCTTTAGAGTCAAAGGTCAGTATTGTACAACAGACACAATGAGCTCATTGTAACTCAGACAGCAAAGAATCTGCCTGCAATGCAGGAGACTGGGTTCGATCCCCGAGTCAGGAAGATCCCCTGGAGAAGGGAATGGCAACCCACTATAGTATTCTTGCCTAAAGAATTCCATGGACAGATCATGGGGTTACAAAGAGTTGGACATGACTGAACAACTAACACACACACATAAAAATATTGAAGATATTTTTTATGAATGTTTTTATGTAGGTTAGCTTATTTAATAGTCACAGCAGTCCCTTAAAGTTATTCCTGTTTTAGGACTTCCTTGGCAGTCAGGTGGTTATGACTCTGTGCTTCTAGTGCAGGGGCATGGGTTTGATCCCTGGTCAGGGACTAACGGGGCTTCTCTGATGGCTCATCAGGTAAAGAACCCACCTGCAATGCAGGAGACACAGGAAGCATGGGTTTGATTCCTGGGTTGGGGGAGATGTCCTGGAGCAGGACATGGCAAATCACTCCAGTGTTTTTGCTGGGAAAATCCTATGGACAGAGAAGCCTGGCGGGCTACAGTCCATGGGGTTGCAAAGGACGGACATGACTGAAGCGACCAAGTATGTAGCACAGGGGACTCAGATCCCACATGCTGCATTGTGCAGCCAAAAAAAAAAAAAGTTATTCCTATTGTATCCCAACATCACAGACAAGGAAACTTAAGCACAAGGCAGTCAGGTAAACTGCCCAAAGTGAGATGGCTCAAGGTAGTGGAGACAGGATTTGCTCTTAGTCTGCCCCACTGTGGCCCCTGTGCTCTTCTTTACTGTCCGCAGGCCCTGCTGCCCCTCCACTCATGATGTCTGCATCCCAAGAGGTAGGTACCTCTGGATGGTACCCCATCCACTGATACCCAAGTGGGTGTTCTTCACCCCAGTTGATTGACTCAGTCTCTGACCCACTATTGAATGGTGATCAAAGTTACTGCATCTTTGGACTTTAAAGTCACAGCTATCATTTCGAAGGGAGAACCATAATTTAAAAGACGCTTAGTGAAGTTTAATGAAAGATAACTGTTCTCCTGCTCGAGGTGAGTTGAAAGAGAATTCAATATAAGCCAATCAGTTGCACGGAATGACTTTGCTTAAGGCCTGCATGGGTCTAGTGAAGGCAACTGAATAGGGCCAAGTACAGGAATGGGCAGGCACCCATTTGTTTCCCTTCCTCCAACACACGGGATGTCCTTACTCTCAGTCTTCCCAGACACTTTTCCCACTCTACGACCCGCCCACCCCCCAGCTCAGAAACCCTGCACACCTGCAGGAAAGCAAAAACCAGTTTTTCAGTAAACACATTGCACGTGTTTATGCAAACCCCAGAGTGGAATCAAGCTTTGGAGGAAGAGAGAACAGTTGTTTACCCTACAAAGTTCTCAGATGCCAACAGACTAAGTGCTAACAATCCTGCAAAAGTTGTTGTGGAAAACTGCTTGCCCTCAGGCCTCTGTATACAACATGCTAAGACACGCAGAAGGGTTACTCAACCAGGTGCCAGCAGGATCTAGGGGAGCTGAGATGCCCTACTTAGCTCTGCCCTGCTCAGAAGGTTTCTCTGTTCCCTTGCTTTTGACCATGGGGCTGTAAATTTGAGAGCTTACTGAGATGTCAATTTTGAGAGGCCAGATTCTGTATAATGCTGCATATGTGATATTCCAGACTTAAAACCTTTAAAATAAATGGAGGTATAAGTACTGGAAGGGCCAAATAAGGAAAACTATGAGCTAAAGAAAGTCTGAAACAAGACGTGACAAGCCTGTTACAAGCTATTCATAAATCCATTCTGATTCATAGCAGGAGCTAAAACAACCTGTGAGCCCAGGACTGCTGCTGGTTGAGTGAGAGTGCTGGCATGATGATTTGATTTCTTCAGCAAGGACAGGGCAAAGGGAGGCCTTTGGGGAGGAGATTGCTGCAGCAGATAAAAATGATCCTCCAGGGCCAAATGGTCTTTTGGCTGAAGAACTCAGAGATTTGGTAACCAGAGTTGGACTGAAACCATGGAGTTGACTGAGGAAGTTCTCAGCCAGAGGCCACCTGGATAGACTTGTTAGGGGTGGTGGGGCCTTGCCTGCTTCGCCCACACACTGCAGTGTGTCTCTGGAAAGTGTGGTTCCCAGAGCCCAGTTTTCCTTAGAGTAGGGGAAACTGCCTACTTCACAATTACCTAGACCATTTGTTAAAATGTGCATTTTAGGTCTCATCCTAGACTCCCTGATTGAGAAACTCTGTCAATGCAGTTGGCAAATCTGCTTTTCTAGAAAATACTCCAGATGACTCTTTGTACTTAAACCACTGCTGAATTCTATGGGCTTCCCTGCTGGCTCAGATGGTTAAGAACCTGACTGCCAATGCAGGAGATGCAAGAGACATGGGTTCAATCCTCAAGTGAGGAAGAGCCCCTGGAGAAGGAAGTGGCAACCCATTCCAGGAGTCTTTCCTGGAAATTCCATGGACAGAGGAATCTGGCAGGCTACAATCCAAAAGGTCACAGAGCTGGACACGATTGAGCATGCACGCACACCTCACTGAAGCCTAATCAACAAATACATTCTTGGGCTTTGGCATATAATCTAACTTTTTTTAATTCAGAGAGGGAAGGATCTGTAATGGTCTAGGTTGGACATAAAAGGGTAAGAATTTGATGCATCTGAGTAGATTTACTTGGTTAGAACAATGAATTGGCAAACGTATTTTGCTGAGAAATTCTGAACGTAGAACAGGTGCCCAGTAATGTGTTTATTGATTTGTTATGTCACCACTGAGAGATACCCAGGTCCTGTGGCAGATTCTTGTCCTCCAAAAATTTTCACTATCCTTGATAAGTAAAGGCCAAACACTGACAAAACATTTATGGATCCTGTGACATAACATATAATTGGGTATTAGATTTCCTGAGGTAAATGTAAGCTGGATTGTGAAAAATTGGTAGATTTGGACTTGAAGAAAGAGGACAGGACATGCCTGGCAAGGAGAATATAATATCTGGTGGCCAGAACTATAAGTGGGCTTGGGGACTCATGGTTCAGTAAGAAGACCTGAGTGACTTGAGTTGTGGGGTGGGAAGGTGTGCTGGGTGGTACCTAGGATGAGCTGGGTCACAAGAGCTACAGAAGCTGTTGAAGGCTGTTGAGCAGCACAGACAATACCGTTTCATGGATCCAGCAGGGCTAGGAGCCTCCCTAAGCTGGGTGTCACTTGCGTGCTCATGGGAAAAATGATATGAAGTCAGATACATTTGGGAAGAGTCAGTTCAGAATCTGCATTTGAGTTGGATGCTCAGGGAAGATGGGGCAGTGCAGAGCAGTTCTAGGGCTTCTAGGCCCTGGCTGGCTCGGGAGAGAGGCACCAGATCAGCCCAAGATGACTGGAGCCAGATACAGAGTTGAGTCAAGGTCATGGGCTGTGGAATCTACGGTGGAAGTGGCCAGAGCTTCCCAGGCAGGGCAGGAGGCCAAAGCAGACATTGAAGCTAGCAAGTAAGGAAAGACTTGGAACAGCAGAATCTGTGGAATTAGTCTGATTATCCATGGTGAAACGAGGCTCATGGGATATGTTCTTTGGAAATTCCAACCAAAAGCCTGTGTCAGGTCTTAAAGGGCTAGCCCTTCCCCCTGCGTGGACATGGTTGGGGCAAAGCTCCACCAGCTGTGGGTTATAGTTACGATTGGTTTTCCTCCACATGGCACACTGGCAGGACCCATCCTTAGCCTGCCCAGAGCTGCAGTGATAAAGGGCATAACTGCTTTCTAGGAAAGTCATGATGCTCAACTTCCTGGTGATGCTAGCCAGTGAGCAAACCTATGCTTTGAGGCCATCCACGTCATAGAGGCATAGACTAGTCAAATAATAAGGGAGGTTTTAGATTGAAGCTTGGGGATTGCAAAGATGTTTTTGTCTCCTGTATCAACTGCACTGGTTTGATGGTGGCTGCATGGAGTCTGGGTTCCACAGGAAAGAGTGTACTGATTGATCAGGGATGGTTGCCATGGGCATAGGGAGAGGGAGTGAATTGTGGCAGCTCCTGACCTCCTCCTCACATGTGAGGAGACTGAAGCCCATAGATGGGGAGTGTGTGACCCGCAGTTGCAGAACTCAAGGGCAGAGCTAGGGCTGGACCCGAGGTCTCCCGACTCCTGACCAGCGTTTTTCCTCTGCAGCACACAACCTTCCTTCTCTGCCTCTCTCCACAGGCTGGCACACTCACTTTCTCCCAGTCCCGCCCTTGGCTTTTGTTAGACTTTGCATTAGGACCTTGGCCACAGAACTGATTTGCACAATGGCTAAACTTGTTACACATGTGATCAGAACTCTTGGGGAAGGATTCTAGGAAGAGGAATTGCAGATTGGTTCAGAATTCCCAAGTGCTGAAGAGGTGATTAGCTAGGGGCCTGGCAGGCGTTCAGTGAGTGGAGAAGCAGGAGTAATGAGCAAAGGTTTTTTAAGGTAGCAGCAGTGGGTTGTCCATACTGTTCCTGAGCCGAGGATCGAAAATTGAAGTTGAAGCCTTTGAGCTGCTCAAAGTGGGCCGTGTGGGGTGGGTGTGTGGTGAGGAGAGGACCTGAGGAGCCGCTGGAAGAGGCAACTGGAGTCTTGGAAAGCACATGGGCAATGGCTCTGCTGGTGTAGGATAGGCACACGGAAAATGTGAGCCAAAAATCCAGCCGTGTTTACTTCATCTCAGTGGCATAGTAACCCTGAGAGTGGCTGTGTTTAGCCAGATTTTACAGAAATGGGAAATGAGCTGGGTCTCCAAATGGTTACCTCACTCATGCAGGATCTACAGGTGCCTGATTGCACTGCTGCTGCTAGGTCGCTTCAGTCATGTCTGACTCTGTGTGACCCCATAGACGGCAGCCCACCAGGGACGGGACGGCAGTCCGCCGTCCCTGGGATTCTCCAGGCAAGAACACTGGAGTGGGTTGCCATTTCCTTCTCCAATGCATGAAAGTGAAAAGTGAAAGTGAAGTCACTCAGTCGTGTCTGACTCTTAGCAACCCCATGGACTGCAGCCCACCAGACTCCTCCATCCATGGGATTCTTCAGGCAAGAGTATTGTAATGGAGTGGGTTGCCATTGCCCTGTAGACCCCAAATCTCATCTCCTTCTCCTGGGAGTGAGAATGTCTTCCCAGGTACCCTACTCCTTAAACAAAATAAAAGGCTCATCTCTTCTGCTTATTGCCCTGCCGTCCAGGTGGGTGAGAGGTGGGGGTGGGGTGGGGAGGACTTTCAGCTTCTAGTCTAGGGAACAGAAATCTAACCTTATTTCAAATTCCCAGAGTGGAGACCAGGTCTGTGTTGTGTTTGTTCTTGAGCTGTGTGCATGTTTCATCGACAAATTAACTTCAGAAGGAAATAGTATGTTTGAAACTTTCATACCTCTACATGTCATTTCTGTTAGTGGACCTCATCTCCTCTCCCCTATGCTGTTTTTTGTTTTTGTTGTTTTTGCTAAAAGAATCAGTGATAAACTATTTGTTTAAAGAGATGTGTATCAACAAGGTCCTACTGTATAGCACAGAGAACCATACTCAAATCCTACGGTAAACCATAAAGGAAAAGAATAAATAAAAAAGCATGTGTGTGTGTATGTATATGTATACATAACAGAATCACTTTTGTGCACAGCAGAAATTAATACAACATTGTAAATCAACTATTTTCAATGAAGAGTAAAATAAAATAAAGAGATGCAGCCTGCTAAGTCAGACTGCCCTCAATTGCTCGTGGCATTTGGAGACATTAGATGTTGTTATTTGAAGCTGTTCACAGAGGCTTCCAGCACATGCCCAGCCAGGCACGGCCTCAGGGTAGACAGAGCTCAACTCCACCACTGCCCCCATCAGGGTAATAACAGGGTAATGGCTCCTGTCTCACTCTCAGCTGCAGAAAGTAAATCGGAAACTCTAGGGCCTGGCTGGAAACCACCCTGTCCTTCTCCTGCCAATTAGGAGCTGTGCCCTTGAGGCCTATTGGCAGAGGTAGTATGGCCACATGCAGGCATTAAAAGCAAGCCACCTGATCGAAGCCATCTATTGCTGCCGGTGCTGTCTGCTGGCAATGAAGGCGGGACCTAGATGGGGGCTGGTTAAGAGTCACCCCCCACCCCCATCTCTCTTCAGTCTCGCAACCACACTGTGTCTAGTTTAACTTAGTCTAATGGTCTTAGAACCACACTGTGGAGTAGGGAGAGTCCATCAGTCTCGTTTAACAGACAAGGAAACCAGGATACAGACCTATGAAGTGTCCTGTTCAAGGCTACATTGAAATCATAACATTTATTTTTTACTTTAAATTTTTTTCTTTTCCAGTTTTATTGAGATGTAATTGACAATGTATAATTTTAAAGTGTACAACATGATGTACAACATGATGATTAGATATATGTATATACTGCAAAATGATCACTACTCTGTCTAGTTACTATTCATCAGCTCACATAATTACAGTTTTTTCCTTGTGATGAGAACTTTTAAGATCTCCTCTTTTAACAGTTTTCAAATATGCAGTACAGTGCTGTTAACTGTAGTCATCACGGTGTACATTATATCCCCAGGACTTGTTTATCATATAGCTGGAATTTTGTACCTTTTGACTACCTTCATCCATTTAGCCCACTTCCACCACTTCGCAGCCACCAATCTATTCTCTTGTACCTAAGAGTTTGGTTTTTTAGATTCCATAGGTGATATCATACAGCATTTGTCTTTCTCTATCTGATTTATTTCACTAAAACCCTAACATTTAAAAATAGAAACCCAACTTCTCCATGTCTATAGAGGTGATTCTTTAAATGAATAAAAATCACCAAATATTATTTTAATTATGTCGCTTCTTTCTGGGAGGAGATACTTGCAATGCAAGTAAAAATGAAACAAAAAAAATTTGAATACTGCTTTTTTTCTGAGAACCAAATGAAGTCTACCCAATTAACTTAACCACATGATATGTCAACACTAGACTGTCTTGCTTTAAAGATTTTGCAAGTGTTACATATTTTTACTTTTAAAAGACTGAATCCAAAAGTCTTTGCTATAATGATTTTTTGAAAATTTACATATAATTTTATTAAAAGAATAAATTCACAGTAGAAAACCTGAAAATTTCTATAGAGGCAGAAAGCAAATACCATCCTAAAGTAAAAAGTCAGAAAAACTGTTTGCATTGCTATATTTTTTTCAGTCTGTCTTTCTAAGCTTAAACATGTTTCTTTATGCAAAATTAAGATTTTGCTTTATACAGTTTGGAGCCCTAGATTTTTTTCACTTTACATCATCCTGTTTCTGTAACATTAAGATTAAAATATATTATTTTTCTCTTTTTGAAATGTTTTCTTCATTTGGCTGGGATATTTCTCTTTCAGTTGTCATGAGAATCTTCTAAATCTCTTTAGTGGAAGCTCTTCATCTGTCTAATGTCTACCAGTGGGAGGTGCCCCCAAACTCAGTCCTAAGGCCTCAAGCCCTCTCCCTTGCCAGGTGGTCCCATCAGGTACCATGGCTTCAGATACCATTGATCCAGTGCCAACTCCCAAATTCTAGCCTCAACACTAGACACATGTGCAGCTGCCTATTTGCCACCTCCACTTAGATAACTAATAGTCATAATTTATTATGCCTAAGAACCTGCCTGCCAATGCAGAAGGTGTAAGAGACGAGGGTTTGATCCCTGGTTCAGGAAAATCCCCTGGAGGAGGGCATGGCAACCCACGGTAGTATTCTTGCCTGGAGAATCTCACGGACAGAGGAGCCTGGTGGGCTACAGTCCACGGGGTCGCAAAGAGCTGGACATGACTGAAGCAACTTAGCATGCAAAGCTAAACTCCTAATGAACACACACCCAAGGTTCCCTGTGCTATGCAGTAGGTCCTTGTTGGTCATCTAATTTGTATATAGTAGTGTGTATATGTTAATCCCAAACTGCTAATTCATCCCTCTGTCCCCCACCCCTTTTAGTAGTCATAAGTTCGTTTTCTCTGTCTGTGAGTACGTTCATTTGTATCCTTTTTTTAAGATTCCACGTGTAAGCAGTGTTAGATGATATTTATCTTTGGCTTACTTCACTTAGTATGATAATCTCTAGGTTTATTCATGTTGCTGCAAAAGGCATTATTTCATGCTTTTTGTGGCTTAGTAGTATTCTATTGTTAAATATCTATACACATACTACATCCTCTTTATCAATTCATTTGTTGATGGACAATTAGGTTGCTTCCATGTCTTGGTTATTATAAATACTATAGCTATGAACATTGTGGTGCATGTATATTTTCAAATTATATTTTTCTCCAGATATATGCCCAGGAGTATTTTAAGCAGTCATGAAAGAAACCATCCGAAAGTAATTTTGAAAGCATTTCAGAATGTTTATTTTTTAAAATTTCTGCATCCTCATATGTAATCTGGTGAATGCATTTTATTGTGACACCTTGTTATTTTAAAAAATAATTTCTGAATTTCTATAAAATCTCTTGATTAAGAAAAAATTCCTACCATTTCTCCAGTTCCTTCTGCCTTTCAAGTTGTCCAGAATCGGATGAAAGTCATCCCTTGCTTCACCTTTACTGCAATCACCCTGGCTCACATCCTCCTCCTCTCTTGGTTGGATGATTTCATCAGTCACCTGAGGGGTCTTCATCCTGATTCTGTCCTGGCTTCATGCCAGTTTATACTCAAAAGGATTCTAATCTCACTTCTAGTTAGATACTTCCATGTTCCATCACTGCCTCCATCCCCACCCCCCTGGCCCTTGTCCACTCTGCTCTGCCCACACTGGTGTCTAGCTTGCTTGTTGCCCCTGTAGCTTTGTTTGACTGTGTCCTAACTGGATAGATTTTCCCCCCAGAGAGCTGCCTGTCTGTTTTCCTTTGCTTCATGTTTCTGTTCAAATACCACCTCACTTGTGAAGCTCTCCCTGAGTAATATTTATACACAGCCTTCTCTCTACCCAATACCTCCTCCCCACACTCATATTTGTTTTTATTTTCTCCATATTGCCTTATCTAGTTAGCATTTGCATTAGCTTCCTAAGGTTGCTATAATAAAGTAGCACAAACTGGGTGGCTTGCAAAGTGTGAATTTATTCTTTCCCAGTTCTAGAATCAAGGTGTGGGCAGAGGTGGTTCCTTCCAAGGATCTGAGAAAGTATCTGTTCGTTGTCTCTGTCCTAGCTGCTGGTGATGGTCAGCAGTCCTTGTTATTCCATGGTTGATAAATGCCTCACTCCAATCTCTGCCTTCACCTTCACATGGCTGTCTTCCTTCTGTGTCTCTCTGCTCTTCATGTAAAGATAGCCTTTGTATTAGACTAAATGCAAACTTTTCTGTAATATGACCACAATTTAACGTAACTAATTCTATCTGTGATGATCCTATTTCCAAATAAGTTCACATTCTGAGTTAGGGATTCTACATATCTTTTTTGGGGGGAACACAATTCAGTCTTGTCTTTACCCACCAAAAAGCAAGCAATTTCTTGTTCACTAATGTGTCTTTCATGCCTGGAACAGTACCTTGGACAGAGTAAGAAGTAAATAAATATTTTTAGATGAATGAATGATTGTGAATATGCCATTTTCTAATTTTTTTCTCAACTTCTTGCTATTTAGTAGTGTTGGTCCATATAGAAAACAAGGAAATGTTATTCATTCAGATTTTTTTTTTAATTTTTGAAGGAAACTTGAAGGAAAGGATGCCCTGGTTCATTTGTGTTAAATATCGGCTAAGTAAGGGTTGAGCCAGAGTTTTAGTGAACGGTAACACCAGATTCCCAGCTGACACACCACTGAGTTTCCCACCCTGAGCCCGTCCTAAGACCTGTCAATTCTGCGCATATGTCTGGGCTGCTGAAGAGACATCACTTACCACAGAGATAGGTGCCATTACTCATTTATTTTATACACTCTAATCTTATTCCAGCCCCATACTGTCTGGTAATTTTCCTTCATGGTTTCCTTGATGGTTGGCTCTCTCTCCTACTCTTCACAGCGCTCAATTAAATTTTTTTCTACTCTCTTTATATTTTGTCATATTTCTTCTCCCAGAATCTAAGTAAATTTTACCTTCTGCTTCACAGATAAAATAGAAACCACCAAACAGACACTTCCTCAGCTTTCTGGCACACACCTGCAAACCAACCTGTGTCCAAATTCACGCTTTTTTCTCCCTTCCTGTCATAGTGTGAAAGTGTGTCTCCTCCTGACCATAGCAAGCTTCTTCCATCTGGGACCACAGCCCCTGGCTGTCTTTTAAAGGGACACATTCCTGCAGTTATGCCTCTTCTAGCATCTTTGAACATTCTCTTCTGTCGGGTCCTTCTTAGAAACATCTAAAAGTTATCATCTCTTTCATCATAAAGTATGTTCCTTTGATCTCTGGTTACTCTCCATCAACTACTTTATCTCTGTTCTCCCTTTATAGCCAAATCACTTGAAAGTGTTATTTGTAGTTGCTCTGTGTCCCTCCTCTTCTCCTAAGTACATTTCAACTCATCACAATCTGACTTTTAAGTTGGCCAAATTAAAAAAAAAAAAGACAGAAAACTGCTTCCTTGTTGCAAAATAAACTCTGATATATTTTATGTTTTTTTTTTTTTAATTTTACTTACTTATTTCTGTCTGTACTGGGTCTTTGTTGCTGTACACACTCCACTGTAGTTGCTGTGAGGAGGGGCTACTCTCTAGTAGCCGTGTGCAGACTTCTCACTGCGGTGTCTTCTTTCATTGCAGAGCACAGGCTCTAGGGCACACGAGCCTTGCAGCACGTGGGCTCAGTAGTTGTGGCTCCTGATCGCTAGAGCATAGGTACAATAGTTGCTCTGAGGTATGTGGGATCTTCCCAGACCAGGAATTGAACTCTTGTCCCCCTGAACTGGCAGGCAGACTCTCACTGAGCTACCAGGGAAGCCCTAAACTCTGATATTTTTGACTACCTATTTCTTGAAACATTTCCCCTCCCCATTAATTTGCAGGATATCTTCTCTTCCAAAAAGCAAATACTTTTTTTCTCCTTCAGGTTCATGTTCATTCTCTCTCTCTCCTTCTTCCTCCTCCAACAGCCACCTCTGCCCCCCACTCACCACCCTAGTTACTTTTTTTAATCATTAGCTGGAGTTCTAGTTCCAAATCTCAAGACTTCTTTTCTCTTCTTCTCTATAAGGGAAAACTTTTTCCTAACTGTTATTAGTCTGCTTGGTCTGCCATAACAAAATACCATTGACTGGGTGAGTTAAATGACTGAAATTTATTTTTTCACAGTTCTGGAGGCTAGAAGTCAAAGATCAAGGCATCAGTATGCTCAGTTTCTGGTGAGGACTCTCTTCTTGGCTTGTAGATGGCCACCATCTTCCTGTGTCCTCACATGGTGGAGAGAGAGCAAGCAAGCTCTTTGTTATCTCTTCTTATAAGGGCACTAATTTCATCATGAGAGCCCCACTCTTACCACCTTATCTAAACCTAAGTACCTCCCAAAGTCTCCATCCCCCAAAACAATAACATTGGGGATTAGGGCTTCAACATATGACTTTTGTGGAGGACACGATTCAGTCCATATTACAGACTATCCCTTAATCCTGTTTCCCAAGAGTCTGTCCTTGGTTCTCCCCTCTTCTCATACTACATTTTTCTGTGGCTTCAGAGAATCCAATGATGTTTCCCAACTCTGTATCATCATGCTTTTACTAATTATAAGTACTATTAACACATACACATATATCTATATTTTTTTCCTACTTAGGAGTTAATTTACCTTTTCCCCTCAAGTTTTGCATAGTTTCATAGTTATCGTTAATGGCTAATGATAGAAATTTTAACTTTCTTCACTGATTCTGTATTACAGGTCATTTAAATGGTTTCTAATTTGGGAATATTATGAAAAAAAGCAAAAGTGTTAGTTGCTCAGTGATATCCAACTCTTTGTGACCCAATGGACTGTAGCCCATGAGGCTCCTCTGTCCATGGAATTCTCCAGGCAAGAATACTGGAGTGGGCCATTCCCTCCTCCAGGGGATCTTTCCTACCCAGGGATGGAACCTGGGTCTCCTGTGTTGCAGGTGCGTTCTTTACTGAACCACCAGGAAAGCCCAGGGATATTATAGATAGCGCTATAACATATTTTCAGATATATATATTTTTTCTCATGTTATTTCTTTATAGGGTAAATTTTCAAGAGTCAAAGAGATTAAATATTTTTATAGTGGTTGATATATATGTCCCTCATTTGAATCACAAGGTCTGGAGGAGATTATTCAAACATTTTTAAAGACTATTCACATACACATCCATCTTTTAAGAAAAATGGCCTCCCAACTTTTTGCCATTGTTATGATTATTAACTAGTTCTTTCTGTCTTAGGGACAGAGCCTCCTATTAACTGGTTACCACCTATCAGACTTGGGCCAGATCCAGAAACTGAAAGCCACACCATGTGGGCTTTGTGTGAGGGAACCAATCACCTTTGGGAGACTGGGAGAGGGTGTGCCCATTAAGTCCCTCTATACCGTGAAGTGCTAATCAACTTCCTATTCATAAAAAGTATGAGATGATCAAAGAGAAAGCCAGTCACTCGGGTAAAGGTTGTTGCTTTGTCTAGAGTAAGAGTAAGCCAATGGTGCTAATTATTAAAGAAACTGCACGTTGCAGTCGGTCCTGAGAATCTATGCTGCTGGTGGATAATGCTCCCCCACTGGCTTTTGCTGAGCCTTCCCATGCTTCTCTGCAAAAATCTTTAATGTTTGTTAATAACTGGTGCATGTTATCCTCCTTATAACCCTGAAGGACTTAATTAGCAAAGCCAGCACACTATTGCTTTACAGAAGGGACATGCCACTTGACAATTTCACCAGTGATAATACTGTGGATCACCTGGGTCACCACAACCTTATCAATTCTGAAGATTGGCATGGAAACCTATTCTAGAGAGTTCAGTTCAACAACTGTAAAATTGTAGCTCAGGGTTGATTTATTTGATTACTTGTTTGAAAAACTCAGTGTTTAAATGATCTGTAACTTTCGCTTTCACTAGTTATTGTAAATTAAGTTCATTCACAAAGAATCTAGCCTCTAGAAAATTAGTCACTATTGTTCTGTTCTAAACAATATTATTCATTTATGGGAATTCATCTCATATTGATCTCAAATTATTTAATAATTAAATCACAGAACGACCTAGACACAAAAGTCCTGAGATTTACAGGACTGGAGGCTCCACATTGTCTACTGGAACCTCTCATTTGATTTCTGCTGAGGTTGGTTCTTAGAGCTGTGACCGACCTGAATGCGTTCATGTTTCTGTGTAGTATTGACCCCTATGCAGAAGACAACAGTCTCCTCCTTGTATAATTCCCTCCCCTCGAGTGCTGGTAGAGTGTGTGATGTTAGCAAACTAAATATGGCCAAGGTGATGGGACAGTCACTCCCACAGTTATGTTACTGTTATAAAGAATCCATTGCAGCGGACAGGAGAAATTCTCCTTTGGCTTTGAAGAAGGAAGCTACGACATGGCAATGAAAGGTAGGAAGTCTCTAGAGCGGCCCTTAGCCGACAGCCAGTGGACCTGGCTCAGAAAATAGATACCTCAGTCTTACAGCTGCACAAAACCAAATTCTGCCAAAACCCATGTGAGTAAGGAAAAGGACCCCAAACTCCAGAAAGGAGCCAGCTGGGCTGACACCTAGATGTCAGCCTTGAAAGACCGTGGGCCAAGGATCCAGGTTAACCACCCCTTGTCTCATGACCTCCAGAAACTGAGATGGTCAATTGGGGTGTTTGTAAGCCACAAACTTGGTAACAGAAAATTTATACAGTCTCCTCAGGGTAGCATGTAAGAGGGTAGGTTTAAACCTCAGCTCATCCAACCAGTCCATTCTGAAGGAGATCAACCCTGGGATTTCTTTGGAAGGAATGATGCTAAAGCTGAAACTCCAGTACTTTGGCCACCCATGTGAAGAGTTGACTCACTGGAAAAGACTCTGATGCTGGGAGGGATTGGGGGCAGGAGGAGAAGGGGATGACAGAGGATGAGATAGCTGGATGGCATCACTGACTCTATGGAAGTGAGTCTGAGTGAACTCCGGGAGATGGTGGTGGACAGGGAGGCCTGGTGTGCTGCGATTCATGGGGTCGCAAAGAGTTGGACACAACTGAGTGACTGAACTGAACTTCTATTTATTAGCTATTCAGTCTTGCTGCTGCTGCTGCTAAGCTGCTTCAGGGAAATTACTTAACATCTCTGAGCCTCTTACTTTAATTATAAGAATAGTACTTATTTCAGGGTGTTAAAGATTGACTGAAATAATGCATGTAAGTCACTTGGGATGGTACCTGACACAGTACATTCTTAGTAAATGTTTTTTTCTTGCCAACAGAGATTGGATATTTTTAGTTTCATAATGCCAAGCATTTTCATTATTTCTTTCCTCTATGTACCCCATGTTTTGAATATTTTTGTCCATTACATTAATTTAATTTGTTAAGTAAACATTCATCTTCCCATCTATTTCTAATTAATCAGATTCTTAGAGCATCTGATCAGCTTGAGATATTCTAAATAGAATATTTATAATTAATATGATTTGGTTAAAAGCAAAGACATTTGGTGTTATGGTTAATGCAATTCCCATTAGCTTTTGAAATATTAGGAAAGAGTGGTTGAATCTTGTTAAACTACAAGATCTGGAACCAAAATGTAGTGGATTGATGGTAGGTAGACCTTGAGTGACTTTCTGAAGTTAAGCAAGGTAATCATGCTTTCTTTTATAAGCTACCATATTTGATCATTGTTGAGTGAGTGAGATTGTGGAAAGAAAACTTAAGTTCAAGTAAAAGGAAAAAGTGCCAAGAAAGCAAAAGAAAGACGTTAGGTACAATATTAAAATTAGTTAGGTACTTAATGCCTGGAATTAACTTAAAAATTGTGAAGGTTTTAGGAATTATGCAGTATGAACATTAGCGTTATGGTAAAGTGAATAAATGGCACCCCACTCCAGCACTCTTGCCTGGCAAATCCCATGGACGGAGGAGCCTGGTAGGCTGCAGTCCATGGGGTCACTAGGAGTCGGACACGACTGAGCGACTTCACTTTCACTTTTCACTTTCATGCACTGGAGAAGGAAATGGCAATCCACTCCAGTGTTCTTGCCTGGAGAATCCCAGGGACAGGGGAGCCTGGTGGGCTGCCGTCTCTGGGGTCGCAGAGTCGGACACGACTGAAGTGACTTAGCAGCAGCAGCAGCAGCAGCAGCAAAGTAAATAAATACATTCTATTTATGTTCACCATTTATATTTAAATGTTCTTATTTTATAACTTATTTTGTGTGTGCTATGCTATGCTTAGTTGCTCAGTCACGGCCAGCTCTTTGTGACCCCCCCATGGAGTCCACCAGGTTCCTCTGTCCATGGGATTCTCCAAGAAGGAATACTGGAGTGGGCTGCCATGCCCTCCTCCAGGGGATCTTCCCAACCCAGGAATTGAACCAGGGTCTCCTGCATTGCAGGAGGATTCTTTACCAGCTGAGCTACCAGCGAAGCCCTATTTTGTGTATAGCACTCATATTTGAGGTATGATTGCTACTCTTTCATTCAAGCTTTATTTCCTTTTTGAATGTTGTCTTAAAAACTATATTTCATTCTATTATTAGTATCAAGTCTTAATCAGGTTTTTTTCAAGTTGATCACAGATTAATAGGCATTTGTACTTAATAGAAGTTTCTTCTTTAAGCTTTAAGTTAAACTTTAGATTTTTTGCTTTAAGTTTCTGTAAGTTTCTTTTATACAAACCTAGCTAAAATTCTGATGAACAGAAATAGCTGTGTTATAAGGAACTCTGTCATCTAGTCTGAAAGTATGTTAATTTATTAAAATGCAGAAAAATCTTAAATACATATGAAAAGTTGTTCAAACACATAGAATTTTCCAAGTTTATACTCTGTATAAACTCAGAAAAACACCAGTTCATAATATAACACACAGATAGCACATGCATAGACACAATATAAACAGCACCCACAGTACACACACACACACACACACACACACACACACACACACACACACTGATGGCAATCCGCATTAGCATATCAAGTTCTCTGAGAAGTTCTGCAAGAAGAAACTATTGAACTTTGCTTAATTGTGTTTTCCTGAAATTAATTTCAGAATCCCTACTCCCTCTCCCCACAAGAAACCTTGATTCCTGATTACTTAGTACTCCTTGAAACATACTTTGTGAATGACTGCTCCAGGAGATTTACCCCCATGGAGTTAACTGTTATATAGGATAACCATGAGATGCCCCCACATTTATGGGTGGAAGATACACACCATCATTAAAGCAAGCGACAAATGAGAAACAATACCTCCAAACTATGTAGAGAACATTAAGGATTATGGAGGACACTGAAAACTATTAACTTCCTTCTAGAGTTATATACATATAAAGCCAGATTTGGCCACAGGCAGTCTCTGTACTGATGTTTTGTGCTCATGTAGGTAGAGAGGTCCTGTTGGCATCAAAGATGGTCATCTTCTGCAAACTGGGTCAGGAACCCAAGGAGGGGAGTTTTCCTGACTGGCACCCTATCAACAGCTGTGGAGTTGACAGCACTATGGTTTCTTCATTCCTGGCCCAGAGAGCCAGAGGCAACTCCCTATCAGCTCGTACCCTACTCAGTTTATTTCATGAGAATCAGAGAGGAATATATTTCAGCATTTCAAGAATATTCAGTAGGGCATCTTACTTACTTCAGGTGCTTACTCTGAAGAGTAAAAAGGTTTTGTTTTCATAAGGAACCTTTAACATTTGCTGTCAGGGTGCCAGACCATAATTGTGTATAAGCTTTCCTTGAGGTTTGATGGACAGTTGTTCAGTTTAATTGACAGGGGCCACTTAAGGCTATGGTTTTTCCAGTAGTCATGCATGGATGTGAGAGTTGGACTGTGAAGAAAGTTTAGCGCTGAAGAATTGATGCTTTTGAACCGTGGTGTTGGAGAAGACTCTTGAGAATCCCTTGGACTGCAAGGAGATCCAACCAGTCCATTCTGAAGGAGATCAGCCCTGGGATTTCTTTGGAAGGAATGATGCTTAAGCTGAAACTCCAGTACTTTGGCCACCTCATGCGAAGAGTTGACTCATTGGAAAAGACTCTGATGCTGGGAGGGATTAGGGGCAGGAGGAGAAGGGGCCGACAGAGGATGAGATGGCTGGATGGCATCATGGACTCGATGGACGTGAGTCTGAGTGAACTCTGGGAGTTGGTGTTGGACAGGGAGGCCTGGTGTGCTGCGTTTCATGGGGTTGCAAAGAGTTGGACACGACTGAGTGACTGAACTGAACTGAACTTATTGCTGAAGTGAGAATAAAAGGTCTACAGTGTCTAGTGAGTTTTTATATTTTGAATAAAACCATGAGTTGCACAAAGTACTTCTATTCTATTTAAAAAATAAAATATTTTGACAACTAGATAAGCCTTTTAGTAGTAAGTTACCTATTTATTAAGGTACAGAGAAATGAAAGAACTTGCTAAAAATAAGTATATTGATTCAGATTACTCAACATTTGAATACAGGCAAAGAATTTTGCTGGGCACTTTGCCTATGTGCTCCATAGGCAGGAAGTAAATATAGGGTACCTTCATTCTTCCAAGATAATTTCTACTCACTGAGGGTCTTATTTTATGGGTTTTTGCAGGCTGAACACACAACAGAATCACCCTGTCTTTCGTCTCAAACACATAGAAATAATCAGGCTGGAAAATAGTAAATAGCACTAAACTAGGCCAGTTTCTTAGAAATTTTAACGTGAAAGGACAACATCTATTCAGAAATTAGTTTATAATAAAATAAAACATTTTTTTAATCTCTAATGTTGACTTGACATTTTCACCAGCCTCTTCTAGCCTTCTTAGTCTGGTGTTTTGAATTGAAACATCAGATCCTATACTTTGAAATGCACACACGGTTCAAGAAACTACATGGCTGATAGAATACTTCTGCCCTATCAGAAGTAGAGACAGGAGATTCCTTAGCCCTTTGGTTTGAGATCATTTCTAGAGAGTTGGCCATTTCTAGAGATTCAGGTTTGGATACTGGGATCCAGATGCTCCCTCTCAATTATCAGAAGGTGGGTTGTGATGGGTAATTTTATGTGTCAATTTGGTGAGGCCACAATACCTAGATATTTGATCAAATATTAATCTAGGCATTTCTGTGAAGGTTTCTTTTTTAAAAAATGAGATTAACATTTAAATTGGTAGATTTTGACTGTTGTTTGTTGTTCAGTCATTAAGTCATGTCTGACTCTTTGCCACCTGGTGGCTGCAGCACTCCAGGCTTCCCTGCCTTTCACTATCTTCCAGAGTTTGCTCAAACTCATGTCCATTGAGTCTGTGAGGCCATCTAACCACGTCATCCTCTGTTGCCCCCTTCTCCTCATGCCCACAATCTTTCCCAGCATCAGGGTCTTTTCCAAAGAGTTGGCTCTTCGCATTAGCTGGCCAAAGTGTTAGAGCTTCAGCTTCAGCCTCAGTCCTTCTGATGAATATTCAGGGTTGATTTCCTTTAGGATTGACTGGTTGATCTCCTTGCTGTTCAAGGGACTCTTAAGAGTCTTCTCTAGCACCACAATTTGAAAGCATCAATTCTTTGGTCCTCAAGCCTTCTTTTTAGTCCAGCTCTCACATCTGTACATGACTACTGGAAAAAACACAGCTTTGACTACATGGCCCTTTGTCAGTGAAGTGATGTCTCTGCCTTTTAGTATGCTGTCTAGGTTTGTTGTAGCTTTTCTTTCAGAGAGCAAATATCTTTTAATTTCATGGCTACAGTCACTGTCCATAGTGATTTTGAAGCCCAAGAAAATAAAATCTGTCACTGTTTCCAGTTTTTCCTCATCACTTTGCCATGAAGTGATAGGACCAGATGCCATGATCCTAGTTTCTTGAATGTTGAGTTTTAAGCCAACTTTTTCACTCTCCTCTATTACCCTCATCAAGAGGCTCTTTAGTTCCTCTTCACTTTCTGCCATTGAACTTTGACTAAAGCAGATTATCTTTCATAATGCAGATGGGCCTTGTTCAATCAGTTGAAGACTTAGTTGAAAAAGACTGATTCCCCCTAGAATAGGAGAGAGTTCTGAAACATCTGCTCTTCCGTAGTTCTCTAGCTTGCCAGCCTATCCAGCAGGTTTTGGACTTGGCAGCATGCGTAACCACATTAGCCAGTTCCTTAAAATAAATCTATAAATATATGCATCCTATTGGCTCTATTTCTTGCAGAACCCTGACTAAAATGTGGCTGGAGTTTTTAATATGCCTCATGCTCACACTCATTAAAGTGATGAGGGATGTTAAGGGAGACTTTTGACAATCTCTCTTGGTCCCCAGATTTGGCTGTGTGTTTTTCTGGACTTCAGCCTCTGGGTGCCTCTCTGAAAATCCTGGGACTCACCCTCAGACTGGCCTTATACACCAGCTGAATCTGCCCTTTGAATAATAAGTGAGGCTCCCTCGTACTACCTGCATCTGAGCCTCTTGACATGTTTCTCTCTGGCTAAAATTACATATGGCATGCTCCTAACTTTGCACAACTGAAGGATCTATTCAAAATTTAAAGAGTAAGCAAGTCTGAGTTCTAATGTCATACGAGGCTAATCAATTCACAATTTAGTGCTCAAACAGCATTTTCTTGTATTTGCCCTGTTCTATCAAAATGCTATTTTATACACTTTTTCTGTACTTCTGTTCATTTATTTCCACTAGACCCTTTATTGGAGAGTACAATGAAACACCTAACTATGGTGTCCCATATGAATACAATATTATATGTAGATGAACTAGCTCTGAATAGTGGTCATACGATTATTATAGTTATAATGCTCAGTTATACTGAGTTTGCACTTATTATGTGCAAGGCACTGTCTTACAGGTACCAAGTCCTTTAATCTTCATGACTGTCTTAACTGAGGTAAGTGCTCTTATTAGTGCTCTTGCAGATGAGGAAACTGACTTCATGCAAAGGAACCACAAGTAGCTAACAGCCCGGGATTGTTCCACTATACTTGTGGGGAGGCATTCTTGATAGCCATGGAGGTTTCCCCTTCTGATTTCATCCACAAGTGCTCACAGCATAGCCATTCCCTAAGCCTGCCTTTGAGGACTCTGCCCCGAGGAACAGAGCAGATGGCTCTTTGCTCTTTTTACTCACCAGAGAGCAAAGCTCTTCAGGTTGGCTCTCTTTTCCAAAGTTGCTGTGGTTTCTATTTTAGTATCTGATTTGTCATGATTCTCTTTTTTTTCTACCCCACCCCTTTATTGTTGTTCAGTTGCTAAATCATGTCTGACTCTTTGTGACCCCATGGACTGCAGCATGTCAGGCTCCTCTGTCCTCCACTATCTCCTGGAGTGTGCTCAAATTCATGTCCATTGAGTCAGTGATGCTGTCTAACCATCTCATCCACCGTCTCCACTTTCTCCTTCTGCTGTCACTCTTTCCCAGCATCAAGGTCTTTTCCAATGACTCAACCCTTTGCATCAGGTGGCCAAAATATTAGAGCTTCAGGTTCGGCAAAAGAGTTTCCAATGAATATTTAGCGTTGATTTCCTTTAGGTTTGACTGGATTGATCTCCGTGCTGTCCCAGGGACTCTAAAGAGTCTTCTCCAGCACCACAATTTGAAAGCATCAGTTGTTTTGGCACTCAGCCTTCCTTATGGTCCAACTTTCACATACATACACGGTTACTGGAAAAACCATAGGGTTGACTATAGCAACTGTTGTTGGCAAAGTATTGTCTCTGCTTTTTAATACTCTGTCTAGGTTTGTCATAGCTTTCCTTCCAAGGAGCAAGTGTCTTTTAATTTCATGTCTGCAGTCACCATCTGCAGTGATTTTGGAGCCCAGAAAGTAGAATCTATCACTGTTTCCATCTTTTCCCTATCTATTTGCCATAAAGTAATGGGACCAGATGCTGTGATCTTAGTTTTGTATCTAGTGTTGAATTTTAAGCGAGCCTTGTCACTCTCCTCACCTGCATGACCCCACCCCTGAGTGACCCTGTTTTGCTGGGTTTCTGTGTCCCATCCCTCCTCCAGCTACTCTCCGTTAATGTCCCTCTGGGCTCAGTGTGCTGGGGCAGCTCCTGCAGAGCCTGCGTTTCACCTCAGCCTCTTGGGCTGACCTACCCTGCATGACTGTGGGCTCTGGAGAGTTGAGATTTTTCCATCCCGACAAAGACTACACTGCTTCCCATGAGAAGATGCTCAACATTGCTAATTATTAGAGAAATGAAAATCGAAATCAAAACTGCAATGAGATATCACCTCACACTATTCAGAATGGCCATCATAAAAATGTCTACAAATAATAAATGTTGGAGAGGATGTGGAGAAGAGGAAACCCTCCTACACTGTTGGTAGGAATGTAAATCAGTGCAGCCATTATAGAAAACAGTATGGAGATTCCTCAAAAAATTAAAAATAGAGTTACCAACAATCCCACTCCTGGACATATAGCTGGAAAAGAAGAAGACTCTAGTTTGAAAAGATACCTGCACCCCAGTTTTCACAGCAGCACCGTGTACAATAGCCAAGACATGGAAACAACCCAAGTGCCCATTAACAGACGATTGCATTAAAATATGGTATTCACACATAATAGAATATTACCAAGTCATAAAAAAGAATGAAATGCTGCCGTTTTTAGCAACATGGATGGACCTAGAGAGTATTATACTTAGCGAAGTAAGTCACACAGGAAGACAAATATTATATATATATTACTTATATATGGAATCTAAAAAATAATACAAATGAATCTATATACAAAATAGACTCAAAAACACAGAACACAAATTTATGGTTACCAAAGGGGGAAGGGATGGGGAAGAGATAAATTAGGAGTATGAGATTAACAAATCTTCCCTGGACTTTCCTGTGGCTCAGTTGGTAAATAATCTGCCTGCAGTGCGGGAGACCTGGGTTTGATCCCTGGGTTGGGAAGATCCCTTGGAGGAGGGCATGGCAACCCACTCCAGTGTTCTTGCCTGGAGAATCCCCATGGACAGGTTGGCTACAGTCCACGGGGTCACAAAGAATTGGACAAGACTGAACAACTAGGCACATACATAAAATTCTTTGGTGCTCTGCCTTCTTTACCTTCCAGCTCTCACAATGTAGGTGAGGATGGCATCAGAGGATGAGATGACTGGATGGCATCACTGATGCAATGGACATGAACTTGGACGAACTCAGGGATGTAGTGAGGGACAGGGAGGCCTGGCGTGCTGCAGTCCATGGGGTCACAAACAGTTGGACATGACTAGTCAACTGAATAACAACAACAATACACAAAATAGAGAAGCAACAAGGACTTGCTATATAGTTCAGGAAATTATATTCAATATCTACTAATAACCTATAATGGAAAACAATCTGAAAAAAAAAGTTGAATTACTTTGCTGTACACCAGAAACTAGCATGTTGTAAATCAATTATACATCAATAAAAAAAAACCCAAAGAAAACAAAAATAATATACTTTCTTTCTTTCTTATGCTGCTTCCTCTTTCTAATGTGTATATAGGATTATTTAGACTCTAATTTCACATACCTTGTTCTATAATCAAAGTTTGAGGTTGCCCATTTTATTTAAATGTTGCTTCCCTGAACTTATTACAATTGTTCTCAGTGATTCTGGTTAGATGCTTTTTTTTAACTTTGAGAGGATAAACTTCTCTTGCTGTAATACATTGAAGAAATCTTCCTGAGGTTAAATGAGCCCTTTCTATGCTTCTCTCCCTGGAGCAGACTTCCATTGCCCTTTAACATATTCTTCCTTTGAGCTGAGGCATGCTTCTCTGTGTCCTTAAATCCTCTTATACTTCAGGAGCCCATGGTATGATAGCTGTGAGGTAGCTTAAAAAACAGGACCCTCCAAACAGAATAGCTGCTACCCCCCAGCACATTAATTCCTGTTAGAATTGCAATGATGAGTCCTGCTTGCTCTAGGCAGGCAGAGCTCTCACTGTCAGGAGGAAAAAATAGTCAGCAAAGAGCTGATGGAGTTTGACACTTGAGAAAGGTCAGAAAGAGTCAAGAGTCAGAAAGAGAGGCAGTGGCTCCTGATGATGGCTGACGTGGGCACCAAGGAATTAATGGCAAAGTTGGAACTGCAAGAGAGAAGCAGGGAGCCAGAAGTGGAGGCAGCAGGGACAGTAAAAAGGTGAGCATAGGCTGGATTTGAGTTCTAAATCCAGGCTGAGAAGACAGGGTAATGAGTCCTGGAGGCATTTATGCTTGTGCCAAGTTGCTTCAGTTGGGCCTGACTGTCTATGACCCATGCACTGTAGCCCGCCAGGCTCCTCTGTCCATGGGATTCTCCAGGCAAGAATACTGGAGTGGGTTGCCGTGCCTTCCTCCAGGGGATCTTCCAGACCCAGAGATCAAACTCACATCTCTTATGTCTTCTGCATTAGCAGGCACATTCTTCACTACTGGTGCCACCTGGGAAGCCCCATTTATGTTTATGCTGTCTCAAAGAGCACTGGCTCTTCTGAGTTGATGTGAAGACCCCCGTTCTCTGGGGATTAAAGGCTCTGATTGTACTGCAGCCTGGACAGGGACACTCTTCATACCATTAATGATGTTTCTGATAACATATTTATGTTATTTTCTAAAGAAGGAATTTGGATGTTCCTGGAGCATTGAATTGAACTGATGAGAGAAAGAGAGAGACAGAGAGAAGAAGCTGTAACCTATCTCTGAAATGCATATTTAAAACTTCAAGCATTTATTTATCTGTTTGTCTCCAATCATAACATTCCATTTAGGAAAGGAAGGTGCTCTGTTTCATGAGTCAGAATTTTTAGTTTAACCGTTTCATTTGTTATTCCTCTCACAGCAGAGGAAGGCACAGTAAACTGTATAATGGAATAATTATATTTTCTTTGCTTGGGCAGCACCTTTGTTCTTTCTTAATAGCATTAGAACAAATTCAGTGAAAACTCCTTGTATGAGCACAAAGGGTAGCAGCTGTTAAAATAAAGACTAGATCTCTGCTTGTGGGAAAGAGGCTGTACCGTCCACAGATAAGAGAGATACAGATCTAGAGAAAATGATTTTTGAAGCTTCTTTAAAGATATTTTCCCAACTTAATCTATAATTATAGCATTCCCCACTTATTTTGCTGGTGCTCCATCATTCTGTCCCCTCTAGAGAAGTATCATCTCTTCGATGAGGTATTTAACTTTCTTTTAACTCCAGAGTTGCTGGGATTCCCACACAGGAACCTGCATAATTAGAGGCCCACAGAACATCTACATTCTTTCCCTCTATCTTTCAAAAACGCTTATTCATTTTCAGTCTCCCTGAAACATCACACATGTTCTTGCCTTCCCTTCATTCTGCCCAGGGCCCAACACCCTGCCTCAGGGCTGCACACTTTCTAGAACTTTCCTAAGACATGGCACCTCTATCAAAATGCCTGTGGCCTGAGTTCTGGTAAACAATGAAAGGCATGTGAGGACCTGTGGGCGTAAGAAGAGTTTTGTCTTTGTGCTTTTGTCAGTGGGAAGCCAGGAGGCTGGCCCCTTTTCAACCTCTAGACTTTCTTTTTATGAAGATAATGATGATCCCAGAGTCATATTATTGGCCTCCCTGCAGGCACTCAGAGGCAGCCAGCCTGATGCTTTTACGTTCCTTTGCCTTTCATTTGAAAATGGCATGTCCGGGCACATAGACTTGGTCAAGATAATTTTAAGAGAATTTCTGAATTTAATTAAATAGTATTTAATAATAGTATTGTTAGCTCATTTGCACAGTGTATTGCAACATGCAGAGTCCTTTCATATGTATTATGCCATGTCATACGGGACCTGTCTTCAAGACCACACAGATATTATAACAAATGTTTTCCTCTATTTCCATGGGGAAGGGTGAGAGACACTGAGTATCTGCCCTTGACTCTTGCACTTGCCATCCTATTTTTATGCCTTTCAGTATAGGCTAAATCCTTCCTTAATCTAGTGTCCCTCCAAAGCTTCTTGTAATTCTCCTTTTATAGCCTAGCATTTAAGCTAAAAATTAGGATTCAGGGCCTTATGCTAGCTAATATCCTTGTAAGAACGTGTGTTTCTGTTGTGTTAGCAACCTGTGTAGCTCATTCTTAGTCTGGACTTGCAGCTAGCAAAATCACAGAATGAAAGGAAAGTACAGGTGGGCTGGCCCACAGGCCATTCTTTCCTCTTCTTTTCTGCAACAGCTTGCATCTCAACAGTCCCCCAAGAGGATTATTTACTGAAATTTTGGCATTTGGAAAATATAAATAGACTGTAAAATGGGATGGACAAGAAGAAATGATTTGAACTAATATATGACAGGGAAAATGAACAACATTGAAATGGGAATTGGATCCATAGACTCAAACTGAAGAATTGCTTTCTTTCTCCACTAAGACTTCAAGATACTAAATGAACTTTGTGCCAATAGCTCCTCAGTGGGCTATGCTAAGCAGCTAGGAAGCAAAATGAGGGACAAAATGTTCAGCTTAATAAAAACCTCTTTTTATTGACTATAACATATATGCAAAAAATGTGTGTGCATTGTGTATGTATGCATATTTCCTAGCTCTGCTCATGGGAAAGCCTTAGAAACAATGACCAACCCAGTAGCCAGGATTATCCCTGAAACCAAGTGGGACCCTATGGGGCCCTCCAGGTACAAAAGTCTTTCTGTGTCCACCATATCATGTTTTTAGGACAAAAGCTTTGGCCTCCTATACCTTCCCTGAGTTCTGAAGGGCAGGTTCAAACAGTTACTAGTTAGGAGAGAGAGGGAATGCAGAAATAACAGAGGAGGAGTCAAGAAACAAAAGCGCAAGTGAAGCAGGGTCCTGGCTCTTCCTCAGAGGATATATATATATATAACAATACATCTCTGAGTTCTTCTGCCGTAACTAAGCCCCTCCCCAACCCCTCTCCCCCAGGGGGAGGATGGTAACTTCAGCCTAAGCACAAGATTCCTGGAACACTGCCCTATCAACCAATCAAAGGGAGGTCACAGATCCTGCAGCCCTCCCTCAAAATTTCGGCTATAGAAACTCTTCCCTGAAAACCATCAGAGAGTTCAGGCTTTTGAGCATGAGCCACCCATTTTCCTTGCTTGACCCTTCGATAAACCCTTTTCTGCTCCAAACTCTGACATTTCAGTATGCGTCACTGTGTAAAGCCACGTGTATTGGCCACACAGACTTGGATTCTGTGACATCCTTAGTGCCCAGATTTGTAGTCTTGAAATATCATTTCCACTAAAGGAATCTAGACAAATGTCTGTTTCTGGGTTTGGGATAGAAAATGTAGGAGATGCATCTGGAACATCTAGTCATATTAGATAGCCATGGAGCCGTCATGTACCACCAGGGCCATGTCAGAAACACCCCAGAGCCAACTTGAAAAGGTTTCTATTAGCCAAAGGGCAAAAATATGAGCTTTAAAAAGAATAATTATAATTACTTGAAATCCATCAAATAAGCTGAAAGCTGTGACCTCATAATGGTATTTTTAAAAATTGACCTCTTTCAGAGGATGATGGGGAACTAGTTGTTTTTGTGAACATTGGTCGATGAAGAGAAAGAGTAATTTATTCTGTTTTTCCTTTATGAATGGTATCATAGGGTACCCAAATAATAGGTGAGGGAAACTGTGTGTGTTTATATATATATTTGGTGGTGCTACGTCTTAATTGCAACGTGTGAACTCTCCCTTGTTGCATGTGGGATCGAGTTCCCTGACCAGGTTTTCAAACCTGGGTCCACTGCATTGGGAGCACAGAGCCTTAGCCGCTGGACCACCAGGGAAGATCCAGAAAATTTATATTTATAAAAGTGTTCCAATGAGTGGATTAATAAGTAGAAAAGAAATGATAGAACTAGAATATCACCCTTTGCAGCCCCCTTTGGATAATTAGGTCTCGGCATTAAGCACCAACAGCTGCTATCATCACAAAGAGAGAGAAACACACATACCACATGCTCTTGGTGAAAGAACAAATCAGCACCTACAGTCCTGCCAAGAGATCAAACCTAGGACTGACCAAGCGTCTGGATCCAGCTGCCCATTTGCGGGAACTAGAGAAGACAGAGGAGCGGGGCAAACTGCCCTATGCGTGTACAGTCAGCAGAGCCCCGACGGTGGGAGTTCTACAGGGCAGATTCCCAAAGAAGCTGTAAGAAAAAGGAAAGAGATAGAGAGAACCTGTAGAATGTAATAGACTTAAAAGACATGTCAAATTTACAAATGCGTAATGTGTACTGTTGTACCCAGTACTTAGGTGAAAAAACTACCATGAAACACAAATATGGTATGACTATTTTAAAAGTCAGAGTAGCAGTTACCCTTGAGGAGGAAGATACATTGACCAGGAAGGAACACATGGAGGGGCTTAGGTGGTGGCTGGTAAAAACGCAGTGGTGGCCCTTTCTTGACCTGAATGGTGGTTGCTAAGATGTTTACCTTGTTCCAGTTCATTAAACTATCTACCCACTTTGCTTAGTCTTCTGAATCAGTTTTATAATAGAAAATTTGAAAGAGAAGAAGAAACTAAGAACAGCAATTTTTTAATAATTTACATTTCATGAATGCCATAAAGAACTTTGATAGTCAAGATCAGTGTGTTAAGAAACAGCATAATGGTAAAGAGCATGAGTGTGGGGGCCATCCTGACAGGGTCCACATCCTAGCTTGGCTGCTTAGCCCAGCTGGGTAACCCTGGGCGAGTTACTCAGCCTCTTTGAGTCTAGATTTTCTCATCTGTAAAATGAGTGCATTGTAGTTTATAAATCATGAAGTTTAAATGCAATGGTACATGTGAAAGTTTAGAATATTGCCAGGCACGTATTAAGAGCTCAGTACCTGTTAGCTATGCTGTTTCTTCCTGTTTCTTAAAACTCTCCTTATTTTCCTCTTAGTTTTCCTGACACGCTGCAGCACTCTCTTAAAAAACCTGGTGACGTGGGAGTGGGGACGTTGTCGCCTAGCCCTAGTTGTGCCTCTTCGTCCTTCCACCCCCTTACCCCCCATTCTGTATTGTAAGACTCCCAAGAAGGAACCTGGAAAGTCAGGGAAAGAGAGAACCCGACTGGGTAGAGTCAGAATCTATTTAATGCTGAGAGAGCAGGGAAAGAGACTTTTCTCATTTTAGAGTCTGAAGTGGTCCATGCTTTATTTCTGCTTCATTTTATCACATTCTAACATTTTATAATTTACTTACTATGTTTACTTTTTTATTGTCTCTTGTTTCCAGAATGTTAGCTCCAAGAGGGTGGGAATTTTTATCTGCTTTTTTATCTTTTCCACTGATGCATCCCAATACCCCAGAGCTATTGTGTGTGTGTGTGTGTGTGTGTGTGTGTGTGTGTGTGTGTGTGTGTGTGTGTTTATGCATGTGCTTAGTCACTCAGCTGTGGCTGACTCTGCGACCGCATGGACTGGAACCCACCAGGCCCCTCTGTCCATGGGATTCTCCAGGCAAGAATACTGGAGTGGGTTGCCATTTCCTCCTCCAGGGAATCTTCCCAACCCAGGGATCGAACCCATGTCTTTTGTGTCTCCTGCATCGTGGGGAGATTCTTTACCCTTTGAGCCATCTGGGAAGGCCCCCTAGAGCCATGCTCAATAAATATTTGTTGAATGAAATCGTATCTCCAGGGTCCTTAGCTCAGCATCACATGCGCTGCCTCCCCATTTCAGTGCTCATGGCTCTGAATGAGTCAGTTAGGCTAAACGCTTCTCTTGGCAAAATGTGTGTATTGCACTTGATCTTTCTTCAGAAAGCCATATGTTGACTCCAGCCCTCCATCTGCCAACTGTCTTGCTGCTGCCCCTCGGAGTGTCTTCCTGCCCAGAAGATCCGTTTATTCTGTCCCCTCTCCCTCTATGTTCTTCCTGTCATTGTTCCCATACCTGGCACTTTCCCATCTATGGGCACAGTGTAGCTGAGTTCATTACAGCAAAGCCTTTCTGGACCAGCCTCTTATGGGTAAATGTCTCTGTCTCCTGCTTGTCCAATCTTTCTGTTTTCCTTCGAAGCACTTACCATGTGTTCTGTTGTTGAATACATGGAGAGAGAAATGGCCATTCCAGTACATAACAAGATCCAGATATAATAATGGAAGTTTGCGGATGGGGTGCTTCCCTGCTGGCTCAGTGGTAAAGAATCCACCTGCCAATGCAGGAGACACAGGTTGGATCCCTGATCTGAGAAGATCCCATGTGCCATGGAGAAACTAAGCCCATTCACCACAACTATTGAGCTATGTTCTAGAGCCCGGGAGCCACAACTGCTGAGTTCATATGCCACAACTGCTGAAGCCTCTTTGCCCTAAAGCCTGTGCTCCAAAACATGAGAAGCCACTGCAATGGGAAGCCTGTGTACCACAACTAGACAGGAACCCCTGTGTGTGGCAACTAGAGAAAAAGCCCACACATCAATGAAGGCCCAGCACAGCCAAAAATAAAAAAAATAATAATTTTTAAAAAGTTTAAAAATGGTCCACCCACATCAAAAAAAAAAAAAGACTGGAAGTGGGAATGTGAGTTGACTTTCACATTGTCTCTGCCATAACTTTCAGGAAGATACTAGGATGGTTGAGCTTACTAGTTTCTGGTTCTTAGTGGGTGCTCAGTAAATACTTAGTGAGTGAATGGATAAACAAGTGGATAATAGATATAGCCTCAGACTTGGAGTTGGGTGGGTGTTTCTACAAGGTGAAAGATCAGAATCTCATTGAGGAGGCAGAGCAAGGGAATGGGGAATCCAAAGCAGAGGTGTTCACAACCTTAAGGAAACAAGTAGCTTTAATATAGTGAGGGGGATACCCCATGGCTTTATCAGAGATGGACGGGAAGACAGGGCTTAGGGACTAGGGCTGCAGCCACAGCCAAGGACTAGGACCTGCAGATGGTGAGCAGGGAGTCTGGGCCTAAAGGGTGCCCAGTGGGCAGTCCTTAGGACACTGACTCTGACAGACATTTATGAGGTTCCTGGGAGGACTGATGACTGGGTTCCATCAGAGATGTCAGCCCGCCCTTGACGGGGTGCTATAGAACGTGGGCTGGCCTGTACTTGGAGACAGAGTAGAGCTTAGAAAGGCTTGACTTTGGAGCAAGGTCTTAACTTCTCTGAGACTTGGCTTCATTGTCTATAAATTGAAGATTAAAATACCTACCTTCGGTGGCTGTTTTGAAGATGAAATAATATGAAATGCCTTATCCAGTTTTGCTCACACCTGGCTATGGAGGGAGTTTTAACAAGGCACACACACCTGGGACTGGCTGTTGGCAATTCTGACTTGGTGATTCTGGAGTTTGTTCCAAGAATCTGTGGTTTAGAAAGTGTACAGATGACTGCAAAAGACAGGCTGACTTGAATAACATTGGATTGGCATAGTAAGGGAACAAGAAATGGTAGTTTCTTCATCCACCTTCTCCTCCACTGCCATCACCTCCAACTCTTTCTCACCCTTTTCTCCTTTTTTTTTTTCCCCCTTTGGTATTAGGTGTAGGCATAAGTGGACTCAGTCATGGGATGTGTAGGGAAGCAGAGGCATGAAAAACAAGTAAAGGCTGACAGCTTTCTTGTTGGACATTGATTCTGGCAAATGCTGGATGAAAGTTACAAGACTAAGATCCTGCTGCTAATTAGTCAGCTTTAAATGTCTGGAACAGTGAAAGTGAAGGTATGAAAGATGGTACTGCCAGTACTTTGTCTGCAGAAAATAACTCTTACACATGCTTCCAGGTTTTGTATATTTAAGAATGGTTTTCTGCTAGAGAGCTTTAGACATTGCCAAATAAAGCAGACCCATATTAAGATAAAGGTTGTAAAGTGGTTTAATTTACCTGTGCAATGAAAATTTACCAAGGGCCTACGAGGTACATGGCATGGGCTAAGGACCATGGAGATATGATTTCATTCAACAAATATTTATTGAGCGTAGTTCTACAGTGTTGGGATGTATGAGTGAAAAAAGATTTAAAAAGCAGATAAAAAATCCCTACCCTCTTGGATTCTAATAGAGAGAGAGAGGCAATAAAAACATAGTAAGCAAATTATACAATGTTAGGATGTGATATAATGTTAAAGAGTATTTTATAAAAGATAGCTAACAGCAGTCCCCAGCCTTTCTGGCACCATAGACTGATTTCAGGGAAGACAATTTTTCCAAGGACCAGGGGTTAGGGGGCTGGGTGATGATTTGGGGATGATTCAAGCATATAACATTTATTATGAACTTTATTTCTATTATTATTACATCAGTTCCACCTCAGATCATCAGGCATTAGATCCCAGAGGTCAGGGACCCTTGTTTAAGAAGATTCATTGAGTGAGTACTTGAAGAAGGAGCAGAAGTTTTACTATGGGGGTACCTGGAGTAAAAATATTCCAAGCAGAAGGAACAGTTAGTGCCAAGGCCTTGAGGCTACCAGAGTATGTCTGAGGAATAGCAAAGAAAATAGGATCATCTCTGTGAAGTGAGAGAAGTTGGGTAATGGGGGATGAGTTCAAAGAGAAAATGGCCAGATAATGTCAGATCTTTGGAGAAGAAAATGGTAACCCACTCCAGTGTTCTTGCCTGGAGAATCCCAGGGATAGGGGAGCCTGGTGGGCTGCCGTCTATGGGGTTGCACAGAGTCAGACACGACTGAAGCGACTTGGCAGCAGCAATGTCAGATCTTGAAGGATGTTTCAAGACTTTGGCATTTACATTAAGTGAGATAAAACAACACTGAGGGTTTAGGAACCAGGGGAGAGGGGAGGCTTGGATTTGTACTATAACAGGATCACTCTGCAGCAGCACTGAGAATAGATGGTAGGAAGCCAGGGCTACAAAAGAGGAGACAGTGAGGAGGCTCCTACAGGAATTATGAAAGGCTCTCAGAGGTTTGGACTAAGACAGTGGCAGTGGAAATGGTGAGAAGTGGATATATTTGTGGGAAAAATTCAGCAAAATTTCCTGACAGGTTGAAGTGGGTATAAAAGAAAGAGTGGAATTGCTGACACAACATGTTTTGTTTTGTTTTTTCAATTTTGCCTAAGCAAAAGGACAGAGTTGCTTTTAAGCGGGGGACCATGGGTGAAGATATCTGGGGAAAAAAAAAATACTTAAGTTGGCTTTTGGTCACTGGCGTCTGACCCGCAAGTGGAGGACACTGGATTGGGTGTCCATGGATAGGACATGGATTGACCTAAGGGTCTAGAATTAGGAGAAGCATCTGGGATGAAGGGCACATGTGAGATCTGTCAAGGCAGAGATGGTGCTGAAGGCCAAGGACTGTGTGAGCTCATCGGCTGTGCAGATGGAGAGCAGGAGAAGTGCAAGGCCTGAGCCCCAGGCTCCCCAAGATGTCTGGAGGAACCAGCAAAGGAGGCTGATGAGGAACCTCCAGCAAAGTGAAAGGGAAATCAGGAGTGTGGTGCCCTGGAAGCCCAGGGAAGCGAGCAGGAAGGGAAGAGAGTGAGAGAAACCACACCAAACATTGCCAGAAGGTCAGGTTAGAGGAGGGCTTATAACAGACTGTCCTACTCTGCATTAGCAGCCTGCCCTGCTGTGTGCCATTATGCCACACCCTGTTACTAGGCAACAGGTCCCTCTCAGCCATTGGTCAGCACTGCAGTGGGCCCCACCCACAAGCCACCAACTGTCAATGAGCAACCGTTAGTGGTCCTGCTCAGCCATTGGTTGGTTCTGCAGTGGGCCCCGCCCACAAGCAACAACTGTCAAAAAGTCATTGTTAGTGAGGGGATTTAGTCAGTGGTTGGTGGAGTGGTGGTCCTCAGGTGGAGAGTGAAGTAAGAAGCAGATCCTGACCTTCTCCCTGGGGCCCTCCGTGGGCCGGAAGGTGAGCTGGGGGTGGGTGTGGCATGTCCAGGGAAGAGTCTGGGGGCTGTGTCCTGCAGGACTCCAGAGCCCTCACCAAGGCCACCCACTGGCCAGGCCCAGGCTTTGAGGCAGCCGTAAACCTCTCCTCCATCCCTGCCTCTGTGACCTAAGAGCAGCGGCCATCTGTTTAAAGTGCAATCTGCGGCATCTGACCCCGAGGAAGCCGCCAACTGAGATATGCCTCCTCTTACGGAGAAGGCAATGGCACCCCACTCCAGTACTCTTGCCTGGAAAATCCCATGGACGGAGGAGCCTGGTAGGCTGCAGTCCATGGGGTCACGAAGAGTCGGACACAACTGAGCGACTTCACTTTCACTTTGCACTTTCACGCATTGGAGAAGGAAATAGCAACCCACTCCAGTATTCTTGCCTGGAGAATCCCAGGGATGGCAGAGTCTGGTGGGCTGCCATCTGTGGGGTCGCACAGAGTCGGACACGACTGAAGTGACTTAGCAGCAGCAGCAGCAGTAGCCAGGTCCAGGACCCTGGAAGGTGAAAGTTGTGCCTGAGGACCTTTCCCTTTCTTGTCAGAACAGAGAATAACGTTCATTTGGTAGAGGTTTACAGGACCATGGATACCTGATCATGACCTCAGGAACAAAGGATCTGACACCAAGAAGTTTGCCACAACTAACCATGCCCATCCCTCACCTTTCCTATAAGAGGGATTTTCTGAAAGTTATTGGGGAGTTTGGGTTTTTAAGGCATAAGCCACTCATCTCCCTGCATGGCCCTGAGATAAACCTTTTTCTGTTACAAACTCTGACATTTTGGTATCTTTTGGCCTTGCTGAGCGTCAGGCACTTGCATTTCAATAACAGGTTGAGAAGTGACTGGTAAGTTAAGTCAAGGGGAGGCTATCTGTTACTCTGACAAGAGTCTGTGGTGTAGGGGGTAGGAGCCAGTATGGATGATTTTAAGAGAGGAGTGAAACTGAAAGTCACTCTGTTGTCTGACTCTTTGCGGCTCTATGGGCTATACAGTCCATGGAATTCTCCAGGCCAGAATGCTGGAGTGGGTAGCCTTTCCCTTCTCCAGGGGATCTTCCCGACCCAGGGATCGAAACCCTGTCTCCCATGCTGCAGGCAGATTCATTACCAGCTGAGCCACAAGGGAAGCCCTTAAAAGAGGAGGGGAGGAGAGGAATTGGAAACAGAGTAGAGGGAAGGGAAAGAGCTAGTAGGGGATGGTGAACAAAAGAGGGTTTTTGGCTTGTTTTTGTTTTTAAAATGGGAGTGATGGTAGCATTTTTATGTGGTGATGAGAATAATTGAATAAGAAGAGGAATTCTTGGTGCTGGGGAGAGAGGAGTTGGTGGAGTCACATTCTTGAATAGGTGGGAAGGGATGGATCTAGGGTAGGAGACCCCAGCCTCCAGGATCTAATGCCTGATGATCTGAGATGGAGCTGATGCAGTAATAAAAAGTACACAATAAATGCAATGTGCTTGAATCATCACCAAACCTCCTCTCTCCAATCCTCTGAACCCCATCTGTGGAAAATGTCTTCCGTGAAACTGGTCCCTGGTGCCAGAAAGGCTTGGGACCACTGATCTAGAATATGGGGGGCAGGGTGAGGGGTGGCATTAGATGGGTGACAATGGTATTGGGGTGTGGGGAGGCAGGACACATATTGTTGTCAGAGGGTAGGTAGTGGACTGAGTCAGTGGATTTCTCTTTTGCTGGCTTAAACTTTCTCAGTGAAACAGGAAGAAAAACCATCACCTGAAAGTGGTGGAGAAGATACCAAGATGGTGGAGAAGATCTCAAAGGCATGAGGAGAGTGGATAAGGTATTACTTGGTTGTCTCAGAGAGTAGGAAACACACACAGTTGCCTGGCGGGGGAAAGAGCTCACTGATGTTCATCCCCATGAAGTTGAAATGGGATCAGTGAATGTAGCTGTGAGTTCTCCCCCAGCCATGTGTAGCTGTTCAGGTGTAGGCAGTTTGCTGTCTTTAACCAGGGTTGCAGTTTTGCCAAGGGATGGCGCTAGAGGGGCAAGGAGTCATGATGACTGGCCAGGTTTCAATGGACCAAAACCAGAAAAGGGTAAGGGACAGCAAAAGATAGTGGGATCACTGGATCAGTGCTCCCAGTGACTGGAGGCTTGTAGTCGAGGCACAAGGTGAACTGGAAAGCTAGGAGGTACGGGGTCCAACGCTGGGATGGATGAAAATGGGAATGTGGATGGTGTGGTCATTGTTCACCACCAAACATGGCTGGACTACATTTTTTTATTTCTCCTTAGAGTGAATATGGCCAGTGACTGGTTATGGAAAATGAAATGCGGGTGGAAGTGTTCCCTGTTTCTAGGCCTGACCCATAAGAAGTTATCTTCTGCAATCCTATATCCTCCCTCTTCTCTACCAGCTGTCTGCAGAGAACACAGCAAAAGAACCTCAGACCTGGGAAAGCATTGCATCTCAAGTCAAATGGTCCCTGAATCACCACAGGGAAGGCTCTCCACCAACCTCAATATGTGATATGCCTTGAGTTAGAAATAAGCTCAGACCATGCCTATTTTGTTAGATTTTGTGATATTTATAAAGCATTGATCCTACCCTGGCTAAATCAGAGATGCTGAAATTATATTGATCCAGGAGGGTTTGTTCATGGGAGTGAGTGGTTGAGGGAGATGTCAAACACAGTTATTGGAGGAGAGCCTTCAAGTGCCTAAGAGAACATGCTGGATATTCCGTTTATGTCCACACTTATCTGTGCATGGAATCACCAAGGAAAGGGGGAGAAACAGTGCAGGAGAGAGTGATCCTAAGCCAGAAGCTAAAGGAATCCAAAATGAGCAGGTGCAGTCGGGGAGTGGTGGCAAGCGATGGGTGACTGCTTGAGAGAAAAAGCTCAGGGTTTTAGCAAGGGAGAATGGTATGGAGGCAGTTGAGGGGTCAAGGAGGACATGCACTCCATCTCTAGGCCCAGAAGAAGAAGGGGAAACATTGCTGCCATCTGGGAGGGTGGCAGGGGAGCAGTGCTCTTGGGAAGGGCCCCAGGTGGAAGAAACATTCAGAGAGGAGGCTGAGGATATAAGAGAACTGCTAAAGGACTGTGAATCCAGAGGGCACAATGCGCCCTGCAGGGGTCTTGTGGTTTGAGGATCTTGTGATTGGAAGGTGGATATGGCATGAGGGGGAGGTGAAGAGCCTGAAGGGAAGTCAACAATAAGAGAAGTGGGGTGACCTGGGAGCCTGGACTTCTTGTGGCCAGTGATACAGACAAGTCTAAAAAGCAAGGTACAATTAGTCCTAGGGAACACCCTGAACTGAGTTTTGAGTCCTGTCAGCAGATGCAAGGGGGTCTGGAGAAACATGGGATTAGTCCCACTTAGAGCCCCTTCTCCAACTCACAGGCTCCTTTTCAGCCCTGAGGATGGGAAGAAAGATGGTTCAGTGGAGTAGGTCTAAGAGATGTGATAAAGATACTGTCCCACTCTCAGGATGCTCACCTTTAGAGAGAGAGGAAATAGGTGCTCATGCAATGATGCTTCAGTGGACAAACCAGAGCAGAGGTCATTGAACAGTTTGCTCTGTGCACATTATAGAAAGCAGAGTAAGCATGTTGTCGACCTTTCTGTGTGTGGCTGGGCAGCTGTGCATGAGCCCCACCCAGGTGAGTTTTAGCTAATCCCCTAAACCCTGTTGCTCACCTGCACTGGACACTTGATAGAAATGCAGGAATTACCTCCTAGCTACCCCCTAGCTATGCTGAATCAGTATCTGCCTATGAACCAGATACCCAGATGATTCATAGGCACAGTCAAGTCTAGAAGCACTGTGAATGCATTTCTTGTTACTAGCAGGGAAGCAGGTGCTTCCAAGAAGAAAAGGCCAGTGTCAGAAGCAGCCCCAGGAAAGATTATGTGTTACTCATCAAGCTTAAAATTTCAAGTTCAGTGCATTTTTTTTTTTTTGAGCCCTGGCAATGTGTTGGATTCATGTGAACTTCATTAAAAAATAAAACAAACAGAGTTCTAACTTGCATGACTCAAAAAACATTTCATTGTTTCTTTAGGGAGAAATAGATCAGAACAGACAAAGTTGATTATACAGAATAAGGAAAAAACAACTCTGAACTTTTAACTTTTAACTCTAATGAGTTGTCATTAGAATCTTGGAATCATGGAATTCCAGAATGTAGAGCAGTAGTTCTCCGTGTTAGCTGTATCTTAGTGTCACCTTGGGAGCTTTCAAAAAGCGAAAACCAACCAACCAAAGTCCCAACGCTGAGCCCCAACCCCAGATATTCTGACTGAACTGCTCAGGTGTGAGAGCCTGGAGTCTGGGAGTATTTAAGAGCTCTGAGTCATCCTAATGCAGCAAGAGTTGAGCCTTACTGGTAGAAATAGAATACAAGGCACATGTGCAATTTTAAATGATCTAGTGGCCAAATTAAAAAGATAGGAACAAAGTCGAATTTTAATAATATGTCTTACTTAACCCAATATGTCCAAAATATTATTTTAACATGTAATCAGTTTAAAACACTAATAATGAGATAGGTTGTATTTCTTGGTAAAGCTTCTGAGTCTGTTGTGTGTTTGCATTTATAGCACATCTCAGTTCACATTAGCTGCATTTTAAGAATTCAGTACTAGGGACCTGTGACTAATGGCTGTCGTGTTGGACAGAGCAGCTTCAAGGAAAGACAGTAGTGCCCGACCATGAAAGCTAGATTTCCATCTCTGGAAAACAAAATGAGTACCCATTTAACATAGATGTGATGGCTCAGGAGACCATGAGGTATAATTCTGTATTATTTCCTGTTTGTCAACAGCCCCTTAAGGATCATTGCAGAAGTCACTGAGGAGGCAGAATTTAGAAACTTTGCAAAGTTTCTTCCATAAAGGGAAATGTTGTCTGGGATTTAAGTGATATATACCAATCCTTCAGTGATTCTATATTAAGGTTCACAAATGAATATTGTGCTGAGTTTCTCAGCACCTATGATACTGGGAAATACTGAGCTTCTACTGATTTTGATCGCAAAAAAAAAAAAGAAAAGAAAAGAAAAAAAAAAGAATACAGTCATTGACTACATTTTCTTTTCCTCTCCTGGAATCAACCAGTGTTAAGGACAAACATCTTTTGGGATTTTCATATCTGCATAGTGGTGTCAGTGCTGGAATCAGGGATGTGGAACGATAAAATCGTGAGGCTTGGCATTCCTGGCCCTATCCTCCTCCTCAGAAAAGAAATCTTACACACCACCATACCAGCTGTTGAATACAATAAATATCTTCCTAGTGTTAGCATTAGATTGGATTCCTAGGGTCTGATTTTTACCATGGGATTGTTTTTCCCTAAAGAAATTAGAGAAATCACTTAGCCATTGGCATATGTTAAACTGTAACCAGATCATGTAGCTCTTCTGCGCCTGAGGCAAGTTAAGCAGAAAGTGTTAGTGACGTGTGCTGAGAACTAGGTTAAACACATTTCTCAGGACAGATCACAATAGTTTCCTGATACAGACAGGGTAGAATAGAGACACTCAGGAAGGTTGGTCATCCCCCCAACCCTGTCCCCTATCTGTCCAGGTGCTTCTGTTCATAGTAAGGCCCATTTTCACTTTTCACTAAAGTATCTTTGCTTCCATCAAAGATACTTCCTTCCCAAAGCTGACAAAGGTTTTAAAACAGAAGATGCTGAGATGGACAAAATTGATCTTTGGCCCACGTAGCCCCTCTGTTTTTTGCCCTTCCCTCACCTTTGCCTGGAATATTCCCTTCTCTTCTGAAGATCTTGGAGTATTGTGTCTGCTGTCAAAACCCTTCTCAGCAGAGAGTTGTGAACTTATTAACACCATAGAGCAGCCTGTTAACAATAAGGCAAACATGACACATAGCTTGTCTCTCTCTCATCAGTTCAGTTCAGTCGCTCAGTCGTGTCCAACTCTTTGCAACCCCATGAATCGCAGCACGCCAGGCCTCCCTGTTCATCACCATCTCCTGGAGTTCACTCAGACTCACATCCATCGAGTCCGTGATGCCATCCAGCCATCTCATCCTCAGTTGTCCCCTTCTCCTCCTGCCCCCAATCCCTCCCAGCATCAGAGTCTTTTCCAATGAGTCAACTCTTCGCATGAGGTGGCCAGAGTACTGGAGTTTCAGCTTCACCACCATTCCTTCCAAAGAAATCCCAGGGCTGATCTCCTTCAGAATGGACTGGTTGGATCTCCTTGCAGTCCAAGGGACTCTCAAGAGTCTTCTCCAACACCACAGTTCAAAAGCATCAATTCTTCGGTGCTCAGCTTTCTTCACAGTCCAACTCTCACATCCATACATGACCACAGGAAAAACCATAGCCTTGACTAGACGGACCTTAGTCAGCAAAGTAATGTCTCTGCTTTTGAATATGCTATCTAGGTTGGTCATAACTTTTCTTCCAAGGAGTAAGCGTCTTTCAATTTCATGGCTGCAGTCACCATCTACAGTGATTTTGGAGCCCAGAAAAATAAAGTCTGACACTGTTTCCACTGTTTCCCCATCTATTTCCCATGAAGTGATGGGACCGGATGCCATGATCTTCGTTTTCCGAATATTGAGCCTTAAGCCAACTTTTTCACTCTCCTCTTTCACTTTCATCAAGAGGCTTTTAGTTCCTCTTCACTTTCTGCCATAAAGGTGGTGTCATCTGAATGTCTGAGGTTATTGATATTTCTCCTGGCAACCTTGATGCCAGCTTGTGCTTCTTCCAGCCCAGTGTTTCTCATGATGTACTCTGTATATAAGTTAAATAAGCAGGGTGACAATATACAGCCCTGACGTACTCCTTTTCCTATTCGGAGTCAGTCTGTTGTTCCATGTCCAGTTCTAACTGTTGCTTCCTGACCTGCCTATAGGTTTCTCAAGAGGCAGGTCAGGTAGTCTGGTATTCCCATCTCTTTCAGAATTTTCCACAGTTTATTGTGATGCACACAGTCAAAGGCTTTGGCATAGTCAATAAAGCAGAAATAGATGTTTTCTGGAACTCTCTTGCTTTTTCCGTGATCCAACAGATGTTGGCAATTTGATCTCTGGTTCCTCTGCCTTTTCTAAAACCAGCTTGAACATCTGGAAGTTCACCGTTCACGTATTGCTGAAGCCTGGCTTGGAGAATTTTGAGCATTACTTTACTAGCATGTGAGATGAGAGCAGTTGTGTGGTAGTTTGAGCATTCTTTGGCACTGCGGTAATAAAGGACTACCTGAAGAATATCAGGCATTGGCTAGGTAGTTGGGGATTTTTAAAAGATGGGTAGAAGATTAGAACTAATGGCCCCTGAAATAGCACTGTGTCTATCAAATGTCTATCAAGAATTCAGGAAAGGATGAAATTGGAGAGTCCTCAAGGAAGTATATCTTCCCAGGTGGTGCAGTGGTAAAGAATCTGCCTGCCAGTGCAGGAGACGCAGGAGATATGGGTTTGATCCCAGGGAAGATCCCCTGGAGTAGGAAATGGCAATCCACTCCAGTATTCCTGCCTGAAAAAGACAGCCTGGCGGGCTACAGTAGGTGGGGTTGCAAAGAGTCGGACAGGACTAAGCGACTCAGCAGGAACAAGTATGAACCTGCAATAATGATAGGCTGCCACCAGGGGGCACTTCAGTGCCTTGATTGCAGGGCCAAACTATCAGACTTAACCACGGAGAATAAGCTAATTTTTACTTTTAAAAAAAATGTAGAATTTAAATAATATTACCAAAATTAGGTTTAAATATGATTCATATGAATAATTTCTCATACAAATCAAAACCTAAGAAAAAATTTGCTACCTGCCTCACTACCCTTAGGCTGCTTTCATCATTCAGAGTAATCCTGTTTATAGCACCGGATGTCATGACTACAGTCCTGCTGACTCACACTGATTCTTATTTGGGAACCATACTCTTTTATTAGGACGAGGGAGAATATTTAAAAGGATTTTCACAATTTCAACAGCCCAAAAATATTCTGTACTCTTCTCTTTTCCTGTTCTACTGCTCTATGGAATGGAAGGGGCAGTTTTCTGTGTTAAAATGTGGGGATTATTTTGTAAATGTAACTGTGGAGAACAGTCACATGGTTTTTTTTTAAAGATGAGGTAATCTTAGCTGATATCTGCAAGGTGTTGTAGAAACTTTTCAGGCCAAATTACTTTAAAATCATGCATTAAGAAGAGTGTGACGATTGTTAAGACAAAATGCATGTGACTTGATCTGTTTGAAACCTTGCAGTGTTCCCCTTGATTAGAGATGAGGCATAAGTGTTTTCTCTTCTAAATGAGTGTGGGACACACATAGTGAATTAATTTAAATGGATGCTGAAAGATGGTGAAGACATAAAGAAACCTTAAGGTTTTGATTTAGGAGGTTGCTCTTAATCTGGTTAGGTAGTAGGCAGCCACTGGAGGTTTTTGAGTGAGGAGGATGATATTCTTGGAGTGTACTTTAGTGTCAAAGAAAGTGAAAAGAAAGAAAGAAAGCTGAACAGCTTGGTGAAAGTCTTTAGGACCAGGTAATGGATCAAATGTGGAGACTAAAGAAGGAGGAATTAAAGCTGACTCAGCTGTTGAGCACAGGAGAATGATACACCCTGAAAGAACAGGGAAGCCAAAAGTCGTTGAAGAGAAATTAACTTGACCTTGGACATGTAGAGTTTGAGGATCAAATAACATGTGTGAAGCATATTCTCATGTGAAGCACTCCTTTCAGACAATAAAACAATAACAATACCATTAATTGCACTTGGCACAAGTATTTTAAGGGCTTTGCTGGCAGCCCAGTGGTAAAGGATCAGCCTGCCAATGCAGGAGATGCAAGCAACATGGGTTGGGTCGCTGGGTCCGGAAGATCCCCTGGAGAAAGAAATGGCAATCCACTTTTGCCTGGAAAATCCCATGGACTGAGGAGCTACAGTCCATGGGGTCACAAAAGAATCTGACACAACTTAGCGACAGACCAACAACAAGAAAGTATTTTAAATGGGTCTCCCACATAGAGGCTGACACTCGTTATCATGACACGATCTTGAAGTCGGGGGTGGGGAAGAACCTCTGGGCGGAGGGAAATAGATCCTGGGCTTCCTCATCAGTTGGGGCAAAGGAGAGAAAGCATGAGGAAGTAGCAAAGGGCACAGAAGTAATGTAACAGGAGGCTACTCCAAAAAGCACAGCAGCTTGGAGATGATGACTTTCCTGTGGACAAGCACTTGGATTTTCGAGTAGGACTGACTGAGTTTAAATCTAGATTCCATAATATAACTAGCAAGATTATCTTGGCAGCTTACCCTTTGGGTGCCTCTGTTTCCCTGTGAGTGTAAATGGGGCAATTAAAAGTATCTGCTCTTAGGGTTAGTGTGAGAATTAAGTAAGATCATGCTTGAAAGCACTGAGAACAATGCCTGGAATACAGCAGAAATTCAAAAGCTATTAATGGTGCCAGAGGCTATAGAGGACTCCAGGCTAATGGGGAGAAGACAAAGACCATTCTTTTCTTTTGGCAAAGGGGAGGTAAGGAATGACATTTTGGAGGAAAGTTTTCTTAGAGTGGTGGTAGGAGAGGACAACGTTTGTGTTTAGAATGTTGAATTTCAGCTACAGTGTAGAGTAACAGTAATAGCGACAACAGTGGGAAAAAGAACATTTAATGTTTTCAAAGTTGCCTTCTGATGGGATTTGTTATAGGAGAATTGTTTTCAGAATTTCTCATGCACATGAATTGAGACTGATAAAAAAATAACAATATGTAAAAGTAGATATTCAACATTTATAACACTATGTAGTATATTTGCTTTCTCTCAGAAAAAAAAATTAACAGTATAATGTGCCAAAGAAAAAGAAATGCAAGAAGGTAAAGTGGTTTTCTGAGGAGGCCTTACAAATAGCTGAGAAGAGAAGAGAAACAAAAGGCAAGAGAGAGAGTTCTAGAGAAGAGCAAAGAGAGAAAAGAAAGCCTTCTTATGTAAACAATTCAAAGAAATGGGAATAGAATAGAATGGGAAATAGAATGGGAAAGACTAGAGATCTCTTTAAGGAAACTGGAGATATCAAGGAACATTTCATGCAAGGATGGACACAATAAAAGGACAGAAATGGTAAGGACCAGATCGAAGCAGAAGAGATGAAGAAAAGTGGCAACAACACACAGAAGAAATAGACAAAAAAGGTCTTAATGACCTGGATAACCATGATGGTGTGATCACTCACCTAGAGCCAGACATCCTGGAGTGTGAAGTCAAGCGGACCTTTAGGAAGCATTACTACGGACAGGGCTAGTAGAGGTGATGGAATTCCAGCTGAGCTATTTCAAATCCTAAAAGATGATGCTGTTAAAGTGCTGTACTCAGTATGCCAGGAAATTTGGAATATTCAGCAATGGGCACAGGACTGGATAAGGTCAGTTTTCATTCCAATCCCCAAGAAGGACAGTGCCAAAGAATGCTTAAATTACTGTAAAATTGCACTCATTTTGCATGCTAGTAAGACAATATTCATGGCAAATAGACAGGGAAACAGTGGCTGACTTTATTTTTCTGGGCTCCAAAATCACTGCAGATGGTGACTGCAGTCATGAAATTAAAAGATGTTTACTCCTTGGAAGAAAAGTTATGACCAACCTAGACAGCATATTAAAAAGCAGAGACATTGCTTTGCCAAAAAAGGTCCATCTAGCCAAGGCTATGGTTTTTCCAGTGGTCATGTATGAATGTGAGAGTTGGACTGTGAAGAAAGCTGAGCACCGAAGAATTGATGCTTTTGAACTGTGGTGTTGGAGAAGACTCTTGAGAGTCTCTTGGACTGCATGGAGATCCAACCAGTCTATTCTGAAGGAGATCACTGCTAAAGCTGAAATTCCAATACTTTGGCCACCTGATGTGAAGAGCTGACTCATTTGAAAAGACGCTGATGCTGGGAAAGATTGAAGGCAGGAGGAGAGGGGATGACAGAGGATGAGATGGTTGGATGGCATCACTGACTCTATGGACATGGGTTTGGGTGAACTCTGGGAGTTGGTGATGGACAGAGAGGCCTGGCGTGCTGCGGTTCATGAGGTCGCAAAGAGTTGGGTATGACTGAGCAACTGAACTGAAGACAATACTCAAAATCCTTCAAGCTAGGCTTCAGCAGTACATGAACTGAGAACTTCCAGATGTATAAGCTGGATTTAGAAAATGCAGAGGAGCCAGAGATCAAATTGCCAACGTTCGCTGGATCATAGAAAGAGCAAAGGAATTCCAGAAAGACATCTACTTCTGCTTTACTGACTATGCTACTGCCTTTGACTGTGTGGATCACAGCAAACTGTGGAAAATTCTTAAAGATATGGGAATACCAGACCACATTACCTGCCTCCTGGAAACCTGTATGCAGATCAAGAAGCAACAGTTAGAACCAGACATGGAACTGATTCAAAATTGGGAAAGAAGTTCTTCAAGACTGTATGTTGTCTGCTTATTTAACTTCTATGCAAAGTCCATCATGCAAAATGCTGAACTGGATGAATCACAGGCTAGAACCAAGATTGCCATGAGAAATAACACCAACCTCTGATATGTAGATGACACCACTCTAATGGCAGAAAGCAAAGAGGAACTAAAGAGCCTCTTAATGAGGGTGAAAGAGGAGAGTGAAAAAGCTGGCTTGAAACTCAGCATTCAAAAAACTAGGATCATGGCATCCAGTCGGATCACTTTATGGCAAATAAATGGGAAAAAAGTGGAAACTGTGGCAGAGTTTCTCTTCTTGGGTCCCAAAATCACTGTGGATGGTGACTGCAGTCACAAAATTAAAAGATGTATACTTCTCGGAAGGAAAGCTATGACACACCTAGACAGTGTGTTTTATTTTTTTTAAATCTCAGTTTTATTTATTTATTTATTTTTTACTTTACAATATTGTATTGGTTTTGCCATACATTGACATGAATCTGCCATGGGTGTACATGTGTTCCCCATCCTGAACCCCCCTCCCATCTCCCTCCCCATACCATCTCTCTGGGTCATCCCAGTGCACCAGCCCAAGCACCCTGTATCATGCATCGAACCTGGACTGGTGATTTGTTTCATATGTGATAATTTACATGAATCAACAGTGTTTTAAAAGGCAGAGATATCTCTTTGCAACAAAGGTCCATATAGTCAAAGCTATGGTTTTTCCGGTAGTTATGTATGGATATGAGAGTTGGACCATAAAGAAGGCTGAATGCTGAAGAATTGATGCTTTGAACTGAGGTGTTGAAGACTCCTGAGAGTCCCTTGGACTGCAAAGAGATTAAACCAATCAATACTAAAGGAAATCAACCCTGAATATTTATTCGAAGGACTGATTACAGAATCTACAATACTTTGGCCACCTGATGCAAAGAGCTAACTCATTTAAAAAGACCCCGATGATAGCCAAGACTGAAGGCAGAAGGAGAAAGGGGCAAGAGAGGATGAGATGGTTTGATGGCATCATTGACACAATGAACATGAGTTTGAGCAAACTCCAGGTGATAATGAAGGACGGGGAAACCTGGTATGCTGCAGTCCATGGGGTTGCAAATAGTTGAACACGAGTTAGGGACTGAACAACAACAATGTGCCAAAAGAAAATAATCTAATTATCTTGTTCATTGCTGAATAGCATATTATCACACCTGGGAACTGTATTGGTGAATATTTAAAAATGTGTTCTTAATACACAGTTTCTAAAACACTGTGTACTCTGAGATTACAATACTTTCCCTAGAACTTATACTAGGTGTAGACAAGTGATTTAATTGAATTTTTTTTTAACAGATACTTTTTTTAGGGGGGGAGTTAGTCTTTAAATTCTAGTTGGCTCTATGTTAGTATCAAAATTTGGTTTCTTGGTGTATGGACGTTTACTATTTATAGATTTCAAGACTTGCTTCATTTAGCAAATGTAAAATTAGAAAAATAACACAATCACACTTTTAGTAAATACCAAAAACTAGTTATATTACAATTCAATAAACCACTATAAACAATTTGGAATATTTCTTTCAGACTTTTTAACATATATTTCTTTTTATATAGTTTATATATATTTACATATATATGTGTATATCCCATATATGCAATGTTGGCCCTGCTCTTTAATATAAAATTATGAATAAGTTTTAGTTGCTTATATATGTTGCCTGGTCCCTGGTGGCTCAGTGATAAAGAATCCTGCAATGCAGGTGATGAGGGTTTGATCCCTGGATCAGGAAGATCCCCTGGAGAAGGAGATGTAATCCACTCCAGTATTCTTGCCTGGAGAATCCCATGGACAGAGGAGCCTGGTGGGCTACAGTCCATGGGGTTGCAAAGAGTCGGACATGACTTAGCAGCTAAATAACAATATTGTCACCAAAACCATTGCTTTAATTATAGTATAACAATTTATCAAGTGTATATACTATGATTTACTACATTATTCTCCTCTAGCTGAACATAAGTAGTTTTTATTTCCATTTTTACTATTAAAAATTGTAGTATTTAACATATTTAAGGATGTAGCTTTTTCATATTTAATATTTTTCCTTTTTCTTAGAAGTTGAACTGTGGATCAAAAAAGCACATGCATTTACATAGCATTTAGTATATGCTGCCATATCATTCCCCAAGGCATACACACTTGTGCGTGTGTGTGTGTGTGTGTAGGGGTGGGTGGGTGTGTATAACTTGATTAATAGAAAAAGATGCCTTGGTTTAGTTTGTAATTCTGATTGCTTGTGAGTTTCAAGCCTTTCCTAATTGTGTGCCTCTAAGGTTATTTGCTTGTTCAATGCTTTTGTGTTGTTGGTCTCATTTCTAGGAAAGTGATTTTTTTTAAATTAAAGTTGATTTAAGGCAAATAGTTACAATAAAATTAGGTTGTTTATGGCTTTCTAATATTCCTTATATCCAACCACCAAAATACAGATTGCAATCTAGAGCTATGCTTTTTACATGTAACCAAATAGTTACAATAAAATTAGGTTGTTTATGGCTTTCTAATATTCCTTATATCCAACCACCAAACAGATTACAATCTAGAGCTATGCTTTTTCCATGTAACCACAATATCAATGAGCTTTACCAGGTCTAAATAACATTTGTACTGAATCAGAATAAACCACCTGAAATCCTTCCCTCAAAAAAAGCTTCAGAGGTCCTTGGAAAGAAAGATATTTATGAAGCAAAGTGTGATATAATGTATGAGTGGCTCAAACAACTTATAGAAAACACTGGGACAATTTAAAAGCTTTTCTTAAAAGTAATCAGGTTTTGACAGACTAATGAAAATCTAAATGCCTTGGCATCTCGTGCTACAAAATCAGTTATTTCTTCCTTCTGTGTAAACTGTACCTTTTCCCCATCAAAAATACAGAGAGGGATAAATGGTGAGTCTGGGGGATGGAAAATGACAAATGAGTGGGCTCTGTATTCTAGTGTTTGCTCCCCGTTGCCTTTGACTCATTTATTATGTCCCTCTTGCCTTGGTGTGTTAATCAGTCTGCAAAGAGCAGAAATCAATTCTAGCAAAAGAGCAGGACAAGGGAGAAAGGAGATTTCTTGGCGGTTTAGGGGGATATCTCATGGACTCCAAGGGGGGATGGGACTAGACGTCAGTGAGAGACTCAGGCTCAGGGCTCTTTGGGAAGACCTCCTCTTCCCCAACTCCGATCTCAGCTTCTCTCTCAGTGCCACCTTTTTTCTTTTCCTTATGGTCCTTCAGTCATGGATCCAGAATCCTAGGAGAGGAACTAGTTGGCTAGTTTTAGTAGACTGTCTTGCCCTAATCATGTGCCATTTGATTATAGCTGTAAGGGTGAAGACTCCAGGGTACAGAGACAAGGCATTTTCTGCCCTGACTATCTGGGTGTCGAGTGAGTCAGTTGAAGCAGTTTCTAGAAAAAAGATGCAGGGCGAAAAATTAGTGTACCTGCTGTTCCTGCTCCCTTATTTTCCTTCCTGTCAGCTAACTGCAACTTAAACTTTGCACAAACTCTTGGTTTACTCTAACATGTCTGTTCCTTGAGTGGGCTATATGGTAGGACTTCTAACAATCTACATGTGTGCTTATGACATGGAATCTTCTTTCCGTACATTTATCTCTGTTTATTAATATAAGAAATGTTTTATAAATGCCTATGTATCTATCTTGTGTGTGTATAAAGAACTATTTATCTCCTCAATTGTGCCTGTGAGAAATGTCTCAAAAAAAAAAAAAAATGTTCTTTCGTCAAATAAGTCCTAGAAGTAGATAGCTAAACAAAGATAGACAATTTCTTTATTGTATGACTTCTCAGAGTTTAATTAGTGTCCTGCATACCAATAGGAGAGAAAGAGAGAGAACATTAGTTTCCTAAATTTACTGAAATATACATATATATATGTGTGTGTGTGTGTGTGTGTGTGTGTGTGTGTATAAGATTTGAGGAATATATGCAAATACCTTGTATATTATCTAGAATGCAGTTTGAGAAATGCTGGCTTAGTTTCTGAAATAAATATGGATTTTCCTTTAGAAAAGGGAGAGAACAAAGAGTAGGTATTTTGTTAATATAAAAAGAGATGCTGATTTGTTAATATAAAAGCTGAAGGGGAGAGGGATCGGAGGAAACGTGTACCTTTGGGAAAAAGTCAACCAGAGGGAACAGCTGAGTTCCAGTCCTTAACGTTTTCCATTGACTTGTAAAGACCTCAGGTGAACTGTGACCTTCCTCCAGCATAAAACATTAGATGAGAACATTGGTTTCTGGACACCAAGTGTATTTTTCATTCTGTTTGTAATGACTTATGAGACATTGTGCCGTGAAATGTAAACCCTCTTTGAAATATGTTTCTGTGTAAGTTTAGGGTCCAAATATTGTTCAGAAGCAACAGTAGTTTTATCTACTCTTTCAGTTGAATTGGTTGTATCGTTATAACTGGTAACTAGATCTTTTGACCTCCTCCTCTCTCTCTCTTTCTGCATTCTTCAGTTCAGTTCAGTCATTCAGTCGTGTCTGACTCTCTGCGACCCCATGAATCGCAGCACGCCAGGCCTCCCTGTCCATCACCAACTCCCAGAGTTCACTCAGACTCACGTCCATCGAGTCAGTGATGCCATCCAGCCATCTCATCCTCTGTTGTCCCCTTCTCCTCCTGCTCTCATTCCCTCCCAGCATCAGAGTCTTTTTCCAATGAGTCAACTCTTCACATGAGGTGGCCAAAGTACTGGAGTTTCAGCTTTAGGATCATTCCTTCCAAAGAAATCCCAGAATGGACTGGTTGGATCTCCTTGCAGTCCAAGGGACTCTCAAGAGTCTTCTCCAACACCACAGTTCAAAAGCATCAATTCTTTGGTGCTCAGCTTTCTTCACAGTCCAACTCTCACATCCATACATGACCACTGGAAAAACCATAGCCTTGACTAGATGGACCTTAGTCGGCTAAGTAATGTCTCTGCTTTTGAATATGCTATCTAGGTTGGTCATAACTTTTCTTCCAAGGAGTAAGTGTCTTTCAATTTCATGGCTGCAGTCACCATCTGCAGTGATTTTGGAGCCCCCCAAAAATAAAGTCTGACACTGTTTCCACTGTTTCCCCATCTATTTCCCATGAAGTGATGGGACCAGATGCCATGATCTTCGTTTTCTGAATGTTGAGCTTTAAGTCAACTTTTTCACTCTCCTCTTTCACTTTCATCAAGAGGCCTTTTAGCTCCTCTTCACTTTCTGCCATAAGGGTGGTGTCATCTGCATATCTGAGGTTATTGATATTTCTCCTGGCAATCTTGATTCCAGCTTGTGTTTCTTCCAGCCCAGCGTTTCTCATGATGTACTCTGCATAGAAGTTAAATAAGCAGGGTGACCATACACAGCCTTGACGTACTCATTTTCCTATTTGTGTTCCTATCTGTGTTCTTACCTGTGTCAAATTCTTTCCTTTCACATCAAAGGAAGGAACGTTTTTTAGAGGTTACTCCTTTCACAATAACTTCCAGACAAAAATTGAAGCTACTGTTTGTAACTTTCTGTGAGGCCAGCTAACAATGGATATATAGGACTTTTAGGAGTATTTATCATACCTTAAAAGTTAGTCTAACTTCACATACAATCATTTCTTCAACCACTGTTTATAGTGTACTTATTATGGGCCTGGCTTTGTTCTAGGCGCTGGGGCTACATGGAGCAATGAACAAGGTCGATGAAACCCTACCCTCACGGAACTTCTGTGCGTGTGTGTGGATAGACTTGAGTAGAAGTTAACAAGCAAGCGGATAACATTGCATCAAATAGCTGAGTGCTAAGAAGGAACACAAAGCAGGATAAAAGATAAAAAAGTAACTAAAGGTGCTATTTGGGATAGGATGACAGGGAAGGTCTCTTTATTTAGTTAACATCTAAGCAGAGACCAGGACTAAGAGGAGGAGTCGGTCACAAGGCTAGGTAAAGGAAGAGAGTTCCAGGCATCTGGGAAACAAGTGCAAAGGTCCTGAGGTGGACACTGCCAAGTGTCTCCCAGGAGCAAGAAGAGGCCACAGTGCCAAGAGCCAGGTGACCAAAGGAAAGAGACGTGGGAATTGGGGCATGTGTGTGTGTATCTTGGGGGTAGGGTCTGATCATGAAGAACACTGTAGGCCATAGGAATCACTTATTTTATTCTAAGTGTGACAAGACATACATAATAACTGTATAACATCAAGAAAAATATCATATACATTCTTTTATTACCTTTCTTCCTTCGATCACTGTAGCCAAAAATTTCTTACACAAAAGGGAGAAGAAACACATGTACTACCTGGCAAGCACACTGGGATTAGGGCCACCAGGAAACGGCAGCACTGCAGTGTGAGAGCCGCAGTGAACGGGGGCCTTCCTAAATGCACAGGCATAGCTGCCGCTTGGAGTTCAGTTTGTTGTCCATAAATATCGCTGTTAATACAACCCATTAACTTGGTGACAGGGTGAAGAAGGGCAAATTGCACCAGGTTGGAACTGCCTAACGATGAGTCAGAACTGCTCTGTTCCTACCTGCACGCCTGCAATGAATGGAGAGCTATCTGTAGGCACAGAGAGGGCTTGCTGGGACAAGCTGGGAAAGAGCATAAGTCAAGTGACACTCAAGACTTACTGGTGTCAGGAGCAGAGAGAACTTCTTCCGTACTCTCAGAAATCCTCTTAAGATGTACAATAAGTCCCCTACATAATTCAGTGAATTAAGGGTCCAACTCTTTATGACCCCATGAATCGCATAATTATACATAATTCTATTTCATGAAATCGCCTTAGAAAACATATTTTCCCTGTACTTATCATCATGAAAGCAGCAGTACTAATAATTTATTGAACACTCTGTGCCATGTGTCATGATTAGCAAGTCCATAATCTTCCAAGGCTCAGTTTCTTCAATTATAAAATAGAGCCAATACCATGTTGCATTAGAATGTAAAGGGCCCAGCAAAGAACTTGGCATTCAGAAAGTGCTTGAGAAATGCAGTAGACCTTGGGAAACAGTAAATAGGAACTGAGCCTCCGAATTATCACTTGAAGATTGGTTGAACTTGAGGGTAGTTTTTATTTACTGCTTGTATTAAAGTTGGCTTAAAGCTCAACATTCAGAAAACGAAGATCATGGCATCTGGTCCCATCACTTCATGGGAAATAGTTGGGGAAACAGTGGAAACAGTGTCAGACTTTATTTTTTGGGCTCCAAAATCACTGCAGATGGTGATTGCAGCCATGAAGTTAAAAGACACTTACTCCTTGGAAGAAAAGTTACGTCCAACCCAGATAGCATATTCAAAAGCAGAGACATTACTTTGCTGACTAAGGTCCGTCTAGTCAAGGCTATGGTTTTTCCTGTGGTCATGTATGGATGCGAGAGTTGGACTATGAAGAAAGCTGAGCGCCCAAGAATTGAAGCTTTTGAACTGTGGTGTTGGAGAAGACTCTTGAGAGTCCCTTGGACTGCAAGGAGATCCAACCAGTCCATTCTGAAGGAGATCAACCCTGGGATTTCTTTGGAAGGAATGGTGGTAAAGCTGAAACTCCAGTACTTTGGCCACCTCATGCGAAGAGTTGACTCATTGGAAAAGACCCTCATGCTGGGAGGGATTGGAGGCAGGAGGAGAAGGGGACAACAGAGGATGAGATGGCTAGATGGCATCACTGACTCGATGGACATGAGTCTGGGTGAACTCCGGGAGTTGGTGATGGACAGGGAGGCCTGGCGTGCTGCGATTCATGGGGTCACAAACAGCTGGACATGACTGACTAAACTGAACTGAACTGCATTTGAAAAGTTGAAATTTAGCTATAAAATGTGTACAACTCCTCATTCATGCTTCCAACTAAACATTCATTTCTATCCTCCTCATTCCAATAGTCCTGCCCAGTTATAGGAAGACAGAGAAACTTAAGATTTGCTAAATACCTACCATGGACGAGGAGTTTTACATTATCATCTCATTTGATCATTTGATTCTCATAACATTGTAAAGTAAGCATTATTATCCTCATCCAAGAGTGGAGAAAGCAAAGCTCCTGAAAAACTAAGAATTAAGAATTTACCAACGGATAAAGTGCCAGAGATGGATTTCAACCTAGATCTGCTTGAATCCCAAACCTGAATTCCTTCCAGGACCTTGAGTAGTCTCCTGAGAACACATTACCATTAGCAACTACTCAGTGTTATACTAGAAGAATCCTCTGTAAACAAAACATGGGGGTGTGGAGCCAGGGGATTGACCCTTCTGGCCTAGTCTCTGAATCTCACTGGATTCTGTGAATAATTAGTGTCTCAGAAATGAGGCCAGTTTTGCTGTTGATGATTGAGTATAAATCTGTTCTTGGGCAACACTGGAGAAAGATACTTCTAGCTTGTTTTTTTAAAATCAGTTCCCCTTCCTGGCAATCTGGTCCAGAACGCTGCAGTCCTTACAGATGTCCTCATTCTGTGCCTCAATCCCCTTCAGGAGGGAGCCACCGCCACTCCTTAACAGCCCAACCCAGACATGAAGATGATCTTCAGTCCCGCTGTAGACACCTCGTGTATAGAATAAATAGCTCTAGTTCTTTTAAATTTCTCATAAGACCTATTTTCTTAGCCTTCAATAATTTTCATAACTTGTTTCTTTTGGACACTTTTCAAACTTCCCTTGCTTAAATTACTGATTTCAAAATTGGACATTTAATTCTAATGGAGCTCTGAGAAAAATGAACTAAAGGACCTATCCCCTAGTCCAATAATGTCCATGCTTACGCTGAGCACTATTGAGTTTTTTCCCCTCAAGCGGAGGAATGCCAACTTTGGAAGAAAGTGTTGAAGTAGGAAATCAGGGATTTTTAACAGCATTTCATAGAGTTACAGATACTGCTAAGGTAATGGTCAACACCTCTACTTACCGCTTTTAATTCTAAGAAGGAACATAAAAATGAGTGATTTTTTAATTTATTTTTTTACTAGCATCAAGAACTTACAAGGATGTCAAACAAATGAATCAATTAAATGAACCTTACTACTATTTCTGGCCCATGAAGAGCAAAATCCTTAGTTAATAAAACAATTTGAGAGGGACCCACAGGAAATAAGCAAATAAGCTAAGATAAAGACTGTATAGCACAAGTTTTTTTTTAAGTTTTTAAAAAGTACCTAGATTTGGGTTTTTTAATTTTGAGGGAGTTAAAAGGGAATACTTGGAATAAAGGAATAAGCTGCTTATTTACAAAATACCTACATATATTTAGCCACAGGGAAATATGCTTACAGTTTGATATTTGAAGGTTTAGTATTTGATTGGGTTAATTGCTTTGAGGTTATTATCGTCATTTCATTAACATTTTCTTTCAGCTTATGGATTACAAGATCTTTCAAAATTCTTACATGTGATGTTTTTGTTGCATCTTTGGTCTATATTTTTTTCCTTTGAAAATATATTTTCAGTTTCTTGAAGCCAGTGAAAAATAAGATGCAATTTACAGAAATATGTTATCTACCAAATTGATCATAATAAGCAGGCAGATCTGGCTATAGACCCTATCTTCCACACTGACCAGCACTGTGACCTTGAGAAGATGATTAAAACTCTCTGTGCCTTCAGTTTTTTTGTGAGCATGAATTTATGTGAAGTTCTTAGTATAGGCTTGGGACATCTAACATCTCAAAAATAATATTCTTGTATTTGTTCAGTTAGTTTGAATTCTAATCCTTCAAAATATTAGTCATCTCACTATTTTAACAATTTTGTAAGAACATGAAATGTCAAATTAACAACCCTTTGAAATACAGTTGAAATATTGCTTTTTACAAAATTGAACTATTTTCTTGCTTTTTTTCTGACTATATCTGAAAAATATTATTTCTTTAAGAACCATCATTAACTTGTGACATTTCCTCTCTTAGGACATTGATGTGTGCTTTATGTCTGTATATGCTTTTTGCCAACCAGCATGTCTTGATTTTCATCTATAACATAATCATCCCCTAATCCCCTAATCATATGTAGGGGTTCTCTGGTAGCTCAGCTGGTAAAGAATCCACCTGCAACGCAGGAGATCCTGGTTCAATTCCTGGGTCAGGAAGATCCCCTGGAGAAGGGAATGGCTACCACTCCAGTATTCTGGCCTGGAGAATTCCACCGACAGAGGAGCCTGGCGGCCTACAGTCCATGGCCTCACAAGGAGTCAGACATGACTGAGCAATTTCCACTTTTTCGATCATATGCGCACCTCTTCTTTGCCTGTGGTTCCAAGATAGTTGTTTGTTAAATAAGAACTTCTATTCTCCTGATTTTATATACCCATAGAATATAATTTTTTTCTCTCATAGAATTTTTTCTCTGACCATTTTCCTAAGCCAACTGAACACTTAGGAAACATTGGTATTAAGTTTCTGGCTGATAAAAATGTAGAAGTGGACAGTTAACCCCAATTTTCCATTTTTCTCTACTAGTGGAAACAAAAATGATCAAACTGTATGGTAAACTGTTTCTTTGGTGGTCAACAGTGAACCAGGATTCCTGGTTCTGGATTTGGCCGTGAAACTGACCACACTGACACTGGACTCAAGTCAAGGAACCGTTTTTGGACAATGGGACAGTAGCAAGTATAATGCAAGTGGAAGCTTGATAAGTGCTATCGTACTTGGGTTTGTTTTCTCGGAATCCTTGCTCCTGGAACCTAGCTGCCATGTTGTGAAAAAGCCCAAGAAGCCACAAGGACAGGCTTCAGGAGGAAAGGAATGAGGCTTCTGGCCGACAGCCCTAGTTGAGATCCCAGCTTACAGCCAGCACTAACTTAACAGCCTTGCGAGTGAGTCGTCTTGGAAGTGGACTATCCATCCCCAGTGGGGCTGCCCCAGCTGAGGCTGTATGGAGCAGAGACAAACTGTCCCGATGGATCCTGACCAAATTACAGAATTTGGGCAAATAAGTGATTGCTGTTAAGTTGCTATGTTTCTGGGAGGCTTATCTGTGGCAGTAGATAACTGATCATGCAATCATTCTCATTCTAGACTGTAAACACATCGTCAAAAGAAATTGGCAGCAAATCGACTCAACGCTCTGTTGATGCTTGACAAATGTAAACCTCTCCCACCAAAGGCACAATTATATCTTGAGAACCAGCAGGAGCTCAAGGCTTAGGTGAGCATTAATTGGCACTTTTCCAGTGGGAGCAATAGTGTCATCTCCCCTCTTCCTCCTTCCTTTTTCCTTTTCTGACACATATTCATATGAGGGCCACTGACAGTCAACAAGACACACAAAGTTCCTGCACTGATAGGACATGTTTATCCTACAACCACTTCAATTCTTTCTCAGGATGTCATCACCTTTGATGGACTGAAGTCTGACTTACTTTCTCACCCTTTGCTGCTGCTGCTGCTAAGTCACTTCATTCGTGTCTGACTCTGTGTGACCCCATAGATGGCAGCCCACCAGGCTCCCCTGTCCCTGGGATTCTCCAGGCAAGAACACTGGAGTGGGTTGCCATTTCCTTCTCCAATGCATGAAAGTAAAAAGTGAAAGTAAAGCCGCTCGATTGTGTCCGACTCGCAGCAACCCCATGGACTGCAGCCTACCAGGCTCCTCCATCCATGGGATTTTCCAGGCAAGAGTACTGGAGTGGGGTGCCATTGCCTTCTTCCTTCTTACCCCTTACACAGTATTAAATTGTTGACAAATGACCAAAAAATGGCTGGGCAGCAAGAAAGAGTGTCATTAGCCCATTTTCAGAGACAGTGACAGACACAGATGAGAAGAACTGAGATCTTACGTATGCTACACTCATATTTACCAGATAATTCATCCACACTTACATTAACTGAGGGTGGAAAAGCTCTGTACTTTCCTCAGGGGGAGGCATGTCTCTCAATGGTCCCGTGACTCCAGACTTCCCTGTGAAATGTTTCCTGGCATCTCCTGGCTGTAAGGTGCTCTTCCATATTCATCAAGTCTGTGAGGCCTCCCCAGAGACCACACATCCCTTGCTGTGTGAGAGAGTAGGTGGATTTTCATAGCTGGGGCAGGCCTGAGCAGAGAAGCAGCTTTTGGCTCTAGCTGAAGAAGAAAATAAAATAGGTGGAGATTCTAGGTTCCTCCTATGCTGAACCAATGACAAAAAGGCCTGTTCTGGAAATCCCAAAGAGGAAGGAAAGAGCAGAAGAGAGTCTGTGGCACTGTACATACTTTATTGACTCCCAAGCAGAGGAATCACCTGTCATTTCATCAGACAGTTGAAAATTAAGACGTTTTTCTTTTCAATCTGTAGGAAGACAGTGCAATGTAGTACTTGGAAGAATAGGTGGGCCCTGGGGTCAGATGCCAGGTTCTTGGTTATCCTGACATAAGACAAATCCCATTACCATGTAAGTTGTTTAATATCACTAAACCTAAACTGCCTTAATGTATGAAATAGGGAAAATAATACACACCTCATACGTTGCTGGGAAGAGCAAATGTGCATAGTAAATGCTCAATAAATATTACCTGTTAGTATTGGCTACTAGGCCTTTCCCCAAACATTTCGCATTTTCCTTCCATTGACTGAATATGCTCTTAACTCTGCAAAGCAGAGATAATCATTCTGACTATTCTACAAACAAACTTTTTTGGATGCATTCTGTTTGCTCATAAGAAACCTTCCAGTTACAACTTTAAAATCTTCTAGCTTTAGAATACCTTTATTTCATCTAAAAAATACACAGTTTTCAAGCCATGTCATGTCTTTTCATTGGTAAGCATTGAGATGATCTGGGTAAAGATCTAAAGCAAAGCATATTCTTACAGTGTAGAAGTGAAGCTTGTAAGGAAGCCTTGAGTCATCTCTGGCTGTGGGAAGATTTTGATCATGCATCCTTTTTGGAAAAGTCCACTCTCTGGGGAGCAGTAGGATCACTATGATATAGAGAATCTTCAAAGAGGTTCTATGTTAAAATCTTCATTGTCAAGCCAGCCAAGTTCATCTATATGCACACAGACCAGTTTATTGACAGAACTGGACAATTCCTGACTTCCTTTCCCTTCCCATTCTCTTTTTCCCCCCATCTTCCCTCACCCTCTTCCTGCCCCTTCTCCCCGGTCTCCTCTTCTGCCATCATATTCTCCTTCTTCCTCCCCTCCTCCTTTCCCCTCACTCCTCCTCTTATCATGTGAAGCCTTGCATTATTTTCCTTCTTACATACTTGGAGCTGCTGGGGTTTTGTTACCTATAGAACAAGTGACAATGAAAATCATCTCTGTAATCTTTCCACTTTACCCTGTAAAGTGGGAACTAGTCCCCTTCTACACTCCTTTCAAATTGTGCTATAAAGACTGAGTTAGAACTTTCTGAGGGTGTTCAATCCCCCTCCTCCTTTGATAATTGAGGCTTGGAAAGTTTGCCCTAGAAGTCCACACACATGCATATGAGATCCAGGGACTCAGTAACTGGAAAACTGTGTTCTCACTTTATAACCACTTTTTATCAGTTACTTCCGTGCCCAGTATCCACACAGTGGGGATTTGCTTGTCAGGTCCCTGATCTTGATGTTTCCCAGTCCTCTTACTTCTAGGAAAGGGCCCAAGTTGGGTGCCAGATAATTGCAGAGTCAGAAATTTCAAGTACTTGTTTTGACCAGAGATACCTAAAGGGTCCAGACTTTTCTGTTTATTCATAAGTCTGCCCGAGCAGTCAATGAGCAGTCAAGTCTGGCCTCTCTGACTTGAGAAGTGTCCTGATATTAGCAATGAGTCTGAGTCCTGGAATCTGGAAAAGTGCCGTTTGCCTTGATTGAACAGGTGAGAAATGGCCAACTGATGGCTCTAGAAGTGAAAAAGTTTTAATTATTTTCATGATGGCTTATATCAGTATTTAACAGCAAAATACCATGACTCGTTTGATGTAAGAAGCATGGTAAAATGATGGCTTTTATTTTTTAACAGATTGTCTATCACCCCTTTCCAAAGAACTATCTTATTCCTCCCCATGTGCAGCCTTAGAGCTTAGGACAGCGTCTTGGGAGCAAGTAGGCACAGAGCAAGTGCTGATTGCCTGAACGAATGTGTGCTCTGTTCAAGCTTCATCAATTGTCATATACTAAATATTTTTTGTGGTTAAGGTTCTTAAGTTTGATGTTGACAGAGAATTTAATGCCAGGGTTAAACTCTGGGTAACAGATCTAACTCATCCATGCTTTTTCACTCTCCTAGGACCCAGGGTAATTTTGCCCTGGGATGTGGAAATATGAGTTTCTTGGATATCAGAGTTTGAGGGGAGACACAAATGAAAATCATCAGAGAGGGGTCAAGGAGGCCGCATTGGAGTCCTAAAGTCGCTGCTAAAAGCAGCCTAGGAAAATGCTCTTCCTGTCAATCATGGTACCTGTTACAGGGCTGGGAATTTGGTGGAATAGAGAAAAAAAAAAAAAGAGAGAAAGTAGAAACTTATGCTTATGTCCCCTGTGTGACTCTAAGGTTGATCCATGATTGATATCTGTGGAAAGGAAAAGCAAAGAACCAGGACCACAAGAAAAAATTGAGGTGGTTTTCAGTTCCCTCTCGCCGTACTTTTGTATATTGTCCAGACTTCTCATTGTATAGATGAGGAAACTGAGGATTGCAGTGGCTAAGTGATGTCTCAAAGTTATCTAATCAGCTATAGAGCTGGACCTAAAATCTGGTTGTCAGCTCTCCAGAACATCCTTGTTTCTATCAGCTTCCTATTCTCTCCCTCAGTCCCATTGTCAGAGACCTCCTCTCCTGGTCCCTCTCTCATAGTAACAATCTATGGAGAATTTACCACATCCAAGGCACTGTGCACTTTCCATGTATTTTATTTATCCTAACAACTTTATAAGGTTGGCACAATTATCATCCCTACATCATGGATGAGCCAGCTGAAGTTTAGAGAGGTGAAGTAGCTTTCCATAGCTATTAATAACACTGAGTCCAAAGCTCATGTTGTTGAACACTGCACCCCAGCATCTCTGCCAAGGGACTTGATTTGCACATGGTCTCCGTTCCTGTGGAATCAACAGGGCTTGCATTTTTTCTATCAGTAATTCACGTTTGAGTGTTTATTTGTTTTCTAGGGGCTTCCACAGTGGCCTAGTGGTAAAGCCTGTGCCTGCAATGCAGAAGACACAGGAGATGTGGCTACAGTCCGTGGGGTCACAGTCAGACACCACTCCTCAAGTGAGTGCACACACATCTGTTTTCTAAGGCTGTCATAACAAAGTACCACAAACCGGGTGGCTTAAATCACAGAAATTTATTCTTTCACAATTCTAGAGGCTGGAAATTTGAGATCTGAGTGTTAGTGTGGTTGGTTTCTTTCAAGGTCTCTTTTCTTGGCTTGCAGATATCTGTCTTATTCCAGTGTCTTTGCATGGTCTTCCTTCTGTACATGTCTGTGTCCTAATGTCCTCTTATAAAGACAACAATCGTATTGGATCAGGGCCCACCCTGAGAACCTCGTTTTAACTGATTACCTCTTTAAAGACCCAGTCTCCAAGTACAGTCACATTCTGAAGTACAGGGGATTAGAACTTCAACATATAAATTTTGAGGGGACACATTTCAGTCTGTGACAGCTGATATGTCCCTTTTGAAATATTTTCATCTTGAAGAAATTCTCTTGGATACAAAAGCCCAAAGCAATAACCTGCAGTGGGTGGTTCCAGCACCAGAACAAATGCAGTATGTGTTCTGTTTAAGAAGAGGAGGGAATAATACAGGTTTTAACTTCACTTCCCATTATATTGGCCAATTTTGACTCAGAGATAACTTGCATTTATGAATTATGAATTCTCAATCATCTTAAGGGACCTGGATTATCAGAAAAACAATTTACACAGGTAGTGCCTGTTCATCAGACCCTCGATTGTCAATATGTATTTCTAATAGTCATCCCTTCTGGAAGAATCTGTAACCATCAGAATTTAATGTGATTAACAGCAATTTTCAAGTTACAGAGGCATCTTGGGTAAATTCCCAGGGTCAAAGAACGACACGTCCCCAGAGCCGTTTACTGTTAGCTTGAGTGCTATTTGCTTCGTGTGCAAAGAATCACTGGCTCCTGAATGAAGAGAGGCCAATTCCTCTTTCTCAGGAAGGCCCTCAAGTTCTGTTTATAAGTCCTCTTTAGCAGAAAATCCAGACTCAGAGAGCCTGCAGTTACCCTCTGGCTTCTCCCTGTAGCAAAGTAAAATCAAGGACAGGATGGGTAAACAGTTCACATGACTGGGCTTCGAGAGCTGCCCACCAGCCCAGAGGCCCCGGAATCAGGAGCCAGTGAGGAAGAAGCGGTGCAGCTTAGTGAGCAGGGGCCTCGGGGCTTCTCCTGCCGTGTGACATGGAGGCACACAGTGGCTCTGTTGTCCCCAGAAGAACGAGGTGCCAGGCTACTGTGCTGAGAAGAAGCAGAAACCTCTTCCCCTCCCTCCTCTTCCTGTGTGTCCCCTCCTCCACCTTGGCACCTGAACTTGTTGTTCAGGTCTGGCAGGTTGCGCAGATGGCATGGTATTTTATTGGGCCCATCAAACCTGTGACCAAAAGGTGTCTGTTCAGTGATATCAACACTGACTGATGTTTCTTTTCCCTTACTTCCATTCCCTACCACCCCAAAAGCCCTGGCTTTATTTCCTTTCGAAGAATACCTTGATTAAGGCTGTTACCTTTAATTTAAACCAATTCAGTTTGTCATGATCAGTCACTCAGTTGTGTCTCACTCTTTTGACCCCATGGACTGTAGCCCGCCAGCCTCCTCTGTCCATGGGATTTTTCAGGCAAGAATACTAGAGTGGGTTTACATTTCTTTCTCCAGGGGATCTTCCCAACCTAGGAATCAAATGCATGTCTCCTGTATTGCAGGCATATTCTTCACCTGCTGAGCCACTGGAGAAGCCCCATGACATCAAAAATAAAATTCCCATCCTCGGTATCTAATCCCAACCCTTCTGTAACTCAGTGTGTGACCAGCATGAGTTGCTTGACCTTGCTCACCCTCATGAGTCTTCCTTCTGTAAAATCATCTTGAAGTTTCCTTATAGCTCTGTCTCTGCCAAGAAATGAACCAAACAGTGTGTGGCTTATCTCCAAACTGAAGACTCTGGGAGACCCAGCAGTCCCTCGTCCCCACTGTTTGTTGGGGCTGTCAGTTGATTCACCCTGCACTGGGTGAGGTCAGGGGGCAGTGGTGCCACTGGCTGTGGGCTCAGCTCTGCCTCCCAGACAATCCTCCTGAGACAAGTCTGGGCTTTTCCCCAAATGCTTGTGAAAGCAAGTCAGAGCCTGAGAGAGAGGGTGGTCACAGGACAGGGGAGTGTCCCACATTTGTTTCTGATCCCCAGAACACAACAGATGGACTTAGGATAACTTGGGATGTGTAAGTGAACATTCTTGTCAAGAGGCCAAAGAGGACAGTGCCAGAACCACTCTGTGCCAGATTGTGCCAAAGGTTGCTGCTTCCCCATGGGGGCTGGGAGGCTGAGGACTGTGCGCTGCTCCAGCGAGAGGCAGAGGTGTAGAAGGCTCCAGCATTTCCTCATTTTGTTCACAGCTTGTAGGTACCTCGGCTAGCAAAGGACCAGCCATTCTTCCATCCTTCTCTCTGTTCCTCCTGTCTTTTTTTTCCTCTTTGAAGAAAGCATTCATTTTCTCTTTTCAAAGCCATAACCAAAATGTTTATTGCTGTTTCTAAATAAAAGGATCAAACCACAGTGAAAAAATTTAATTACTGCTTCATGGAAAATCCTTTCTTCAAAATAGTGGTGTGTCTAGGCATTTGAACACTGAATAATCTTTGTTGCATCATTGATAACTGTTTAATGCACATTATTCAAAAAACCTGGAGAGATTAAAAATTTGAATGCTACATTTTTTTTGTATACTTGAGAAAAGTATATGAAAAAGTATACTTTCTGTGTACTTTCGTATACTAGATGTTTTTTTAGCCATTTATGCTGTCACCGATGTACTCCTCATTTGTAAATAACATGAAATATTTGTTCATGGAGGTGGAAGGGATTTTCACATGATTCATAACCATCTGGTTATATAGCAGGAAATGAGATGTTTGGCAGATTTTTTTTCTATCATTTTTTGGCCAGTGTTTCTTTTTTTTTCTGAAGAAATTAAACATGTGTTCCATGGCCTACGACCTGTAAGAGGCCTCATACTATTTCTTGGTATAGTCTGTAGGCTAGCAGTACACGTGTTGCTAGGAGCTCAGCGACCAGTGAACACAGCTGCCTGGAGTTAATGATTCAGGAGCCACCATCTGTGCTGAGTTCTGTCTCCACATTTGCCATGCAGATACGGCCAGGGGCCAAGGCAATGCTCAGGCTCACAAACCTACATCCTGCTCATCAGAAAATTTCCCAGGGAGAAGGTCCAGCTTTCATAATGTTAAAACTTCAGGTGAGTCATTAGAGTCTCACCTTTGGGGAGTCTGTTGGCCAAGTTAGTCAGCCAGACTATGACACGTTAGCCACCAATGTGTAACATGGCAAGCCGCAGGGGCCTGGCAAATCAGTTAGCCCCAACAACCTCCTTTTTTATATGCAAATCAAAATTTCTCTTTATAGTTGTGCTGAAGAGACTATAATGTGTTCTTGGTAGTTAAGGATAAGCATTAAAGGCCTCTCATGTGTGGAGCTGAAAGGATTTATCCTTTGCTTTGACTCCTTTTTCACTAACCCTGTGTGAATTTTCTTCTAGAAGGGGCCCATCTTGGACTGGGAAGATCTGGCCTTTGGGTTGGTGGGTGAGGAGCAAAGAAGGATATGAGAGATGGCATCTTAATCTGCAAGAGAGGCTGGACCATAGATCTAGGCAGGCTGCGCACTGAGTTGTCCACCCAAAAGTGTTGGGCAGGTTCTAGGTAGATGATATCAGGAAGGAAACTAAGGCAAAAAGAAAGAGCTTCAAGGAGAGGATGAGATGCAGACATCCTAGGTAGGGTTCGCCTCTCATAGTGCACAGCTGTGGACCCCTTTTCATAGGGTATCTGTGGCTTATGCTGTAGGCAGGGAAGGAAATGTTAAGATCAACAAATTAGCTCAGATGCCTCCCCTCTGACCCTACAAGACTGCACACAGGTTCAGATCTAGAGCTTGAAACAAAAGATGAAGTTTTCAGAATTTTTGAAATATATATTGTGCATATAATAGAGATTTGCCAAGAGAATGCACTGGTCATAGCAAACACCCTCTTCGAGCAACACTAGAGAAGACTCTACACATGGACATCACCAGATGCTCAATACCGAAATCAGATTGATTATATTCTTTGCAGCCAAAGATAAAGATGCTCTATACAGTCAGCAAAAATAAGACTGGAAGCTGACTGTGGCTCAGATCATGAACTCCTTATTGCCAAATTCAGACTGAAATTGAAGAAAGTAGGGAAAACCACTAGACCATTCAGGTATGACCGAAATAAAATCCCTTATGATTATGCAGTGGAAGTGACAAATAGATTCAAGGGATTAGATCTGATAGAGTGCCTGAAGAACTATGGACAGAGCTTTATAACACTGTACAGGAGGCCAGTGATCAAGACCATCCCCAAGAAAAAGAAATACAAAAAGGCAAAATGGTTGAGGAGGCCTTACAAATAGCTGTGAAGAGAAGAGAAGCGAAAAACAAAGAAGAAAAGGAAAGATATTTCCATTTGAATGCAGAGTTCCAAAGAATAGCAAGGAGAAATAAGAGAGCCTTCCTCAATAATCAATGCAAAGAAATAGAGGAAAACAATAGAATGGGAAAGACTAGAGGTCTCTTCAAGAAAATTAGAGATACCAAGGGAACATTTCATGCAAAGATGGGCTCAATAAAGGACAGAAATGGTATGGACTTAACAGAAATAAAAGATACTAAGAAGAGGTGGCAAGAATACACAGAAGAACTATACAAAAAAGATCTTCATGACCCAGATAACCACGATGGTGTGATCACTCACCTAGAGCCATACATCATGGAATGTGAAGTCAAGTGGGCCTTAGGAAGCATCGATATGAACAAAGCAAGTGGAGGTGATGGAATTCCAGTTGAAATCCTAAATCCTAAAAGATGATGCTGTGAAAGCTCTGCACTCAATATGACAGCAAATCTGGAAAACTCAGCAGTGGCCACAGGACTGGAAATGGTCAGTTTTCATTCCAATCCTGAAGAAAGGCAATGCCAAAGAATGTTCAAACTACTGCACGATTGCACTCACCTAACACGCTAGCAAAGTAATGCTCAAAATTCTCCAAGCCAGGCTTCAACAGAATGTGAACTGTGAACTTTCAGATGTTCAAGCTGGATTTAGAAAAGGCAGAAGAATCAGAGATCAAATTGCCAACATCCATTGGATCATCAGAAAAAGCAAGAGAACTGATTCAAATGTATTCTTTTTAATGGCTGAGTAATACTCCATTGTGTATGTGTACCACAGCTTTCTTATCCATTCATCTGCTGATGGACATCTAGGTTGTTTCCATGCCCTGGCTATTATAAACAGTGCTGCAGTGAACATTGGGGTACATGTGTCTCTTTCAATTCTGGTTTCCTCGTTGTGTATGCCCAGCAGTGGGATTGCTGGGTCATATGGCAGTTCTATTTGCAATTTTTTAAGGAATCTCCACACTGTTCTCCATAGTGGCTGTACTAGTTTGCATTCCCATCTATGTTCGATACAGAATATAGGATGCTTGGGGCAGGTGCACAGGGATGATCCAGAGAGATGATATGAGGTGGGAGGGGGGTTCAGGATTGTACACCCGTGGTGGATTCATGTCAATGTATGGCAAAACCAATACAGTATTGTAAAGTAAAGTAAAGTAAAAATAAAAATTAAAAAAAATCATAAGCCTAAAAATAAAATAAAATAAAATAAAAACAAAAAACAAACAAAGATTGAATGCCCTAGTGAAAACTGGTCAGAGAAAATAAAACAATAATTCACAAAAGGAAATTTAAAAAATAAAATATGCCTTGACTGTTAAAAAAAAAAAAAAGAAAAAGCAAGAGTTCCAAAAGAACATCTACTTCTGCTTTATTGACTATGCCAAAGCCTTTGACTGTGTGGATCACAATAAACTGTGGAAAATTCTTCAAGAGATGGGAATACCAGACCACCTGATCTGCCTTCTGAGAAATATGTATGCAAGTCAAGAAGCAACAGTTAGAATTGGACATGAAACAACAGACTGGTTCCAAATCAGGAAAGGAGTATGTCAAGGTTCTATATTGTCACCCTGCTTATTTAACTTCTATGCAGAGTACATCATGAGAAGTGCTGGACTGGATGAAGCATAAGCTGGAATCAAGATTTCCGGGAGAAATATCAATAACCTCAGATATGCAGATGACACCAGCCCTATGGAAGAGAGCAAAGAAGAACTAAAGAGCCTCTTGATGAAAGTGAAAGAGGAGAGTGAAAAAGTTGGCTTAAAGCTCAACATTCAGAAAACTAAGATCAGGAATCCAGTCCCATCACTTCATGGCAACTAGATGGGGAAACAATGGAAACAGCGACAGATTTTATATTTTTGGGTTCCAAAATCACTGCAGATGGTGACTGTAGCCATGAAATTAAAAGACTCTTGCTCCTTGGAAGAAAAGTTATGACCAACCTAGACAGCATATTAAAAAGCAGAGACATTACTTTGCCAGCTAAGGTCCGTCTAGTCAAAGCTATGGTTTTTCCAGTAGTTGTGTATGAATGTTAGGGTTGTACTATAATGAAAGCTGTTAGTTAGTAAGTGAGTAAGTAAGTTAGTCGCTTAGTCGTGCCTGACACTTTGCAACCCCATGGGCTGTAGCCCTCCAGGCTCCTCTGTCCATGAGATTTTCCAGGCAAGGATACTGGAGTGGGTTGCCATTTCTTTCTCCAGAACATTTTCCCAACCTAGGGATCAAACCCAGGTCTCTTGCACTGCAGGCAGATTCTTTACCGACTGAGCTACAAGGCTTAAGAATTGATGCTTTTGAATTGTGGTGTTGGAGAAGACTCTTGAGAGTCCCTTGGACAGCAAGGAAATCCAACCAGTCCATGCTAGAGGAAATCGGTCTGAATAGTCATTGGAAGGACTGATGCTAAGCTGAAACTCCAATATTTTGGCCACCTGATGGGTAGAACTAACTCATTGGAAAAGACCTTGATGCTGGGAAAGATTGAAGGCAAGAGGAGAAGGAGACAACAGAGGTCAAGATTGTTGGATGGCATCACCAACTCAATAGACATGAGTTTGAGTAAACTTCGGGAGTTGGTGATGAACAGGGAAGCCTGGCATGCTGTAGTCCATGGGGTCGCAAAGAGTCAGACACAACTGAGCGACTGAACTGAACTGGTATTGTGTATATTGTCCAAGAATATAGTGTGTATTTGTAGCTGTGATGATTTGGCAGAGGGGAGTAAAACAATTTTTACATAGCAATCCTCTCTGAAGATGGCAGGAAACTGGAAGATTGAGAATAAAAGTGTCAACCAGGGACAATGATACCATAACCTCACTGGTCACCTGGTTTTCCTGACTAAACTATCCTCCCCACTGCTGCATAAGAGAGTGCCTCAAATGGAGGTCTGCTCACTCTTAGGCTCAAAAAATGTCTGTGGAGCTCCCCCTTACAGAATAAAGCCCAACCTCCCTAGAATGGTCTCCAAGTCTCTCCCTGGTCTGGCTGCAGTCCAGGTCTCCAGTCTTATTTCCCACACATTTGCTCATCCCCACCCAGGGTGGGCACACCCTCAACTCACAGGAGGCTGCTCATGGCTCTAGGGCAAGCCCTTTCCCTCCACGCCACCACTGCTGATGTGCATTCATCCACTGATGCCCTGGCCCAGCTCTGCTCTTGGAAACCTTACCCGCTCTTCATTCCTTGAGTCTCAGTAGATGAGAACCACTCCCTCATCTACTCTCAGACATTACAGTGGGGCTTCCCTCTGCTTTGTACTAAATCCATCTGTCTGTGTGCATTTCCCACACCAGTCTGGTAGGCTAGTGCTTTGAGGGACTATTTGTAGCTAATCTTTCATTCTTCACAGTCTTGAAAATAGCAAGTGCTCAATAAATGTTCAGTTTACTGCTTTCCTGTGGTGGACATTAGCCACCGTCTGAATGTACTAAATCTTTTTTTATAGGTGTGCATTTATGCCTATGGTTATTAACCAATAATTTAGGTTAAAGTAGAGCTACTAGTCTGAGTTAGAAAAGTTATCTGATCACTAGAATATTATTTAGAATTTTACTTAGAATATTATTTCTAAAATATAACTATTACTTTTGAGTATCTGCAGTTATCAGATAAAGTGGTGTTTCTTCTTGAATTGATCCTGATGGAAAATTTAAATTATGATATTGTAATAGCCTTAACAGTGCTCATCTATGTTTCAAATTCAATAAAATTATTTTTTATAATGACAACTGTAGGTTTTTTTTTTTTTTTTAACTATACTTGATTTACGGAGTTGTTAGTTTCTGGTGTACAGCAAAGGGATTCATATATATGTATGTCTATATATATATCGGGGTTCCCAGGTGGTGCTAGTGGTAGAGAACCCACCTGCCAGTGCAGGAGATGTAAGAGACGCAGGCTTGATCCCTGGGTCAGGAAGATCCCCTGGAGGAGGAAATGGCAACCCACTTCAGTATTCTTGTGTGATATATATTCTTTTTAAGATTATTTTCCATTGTAGTTTATTATTACAAGATATTGAATATAGGTCCCTGTGCTATACAGTGGGACCTTGTTATCTGTTTTATATGCAGTAGTTTGTATCTGTTAATCCCAAACTCCTAATTTATCCCTCCCTCCAACCTTTCCCCTTTGGTAACCATAAGTTTGTTTTCTATGTCTGTGAGTATGTTTTTGTTTTGTATATAAATTTATTTGTATCATTTTTTAGGTTCCACATATAAGTGATATATGATATTTGCATTTGTCTGACCTACTTCACTTAGTATGATAATTTCTAGGTCCATCTATATTTCTCTTTTTAAATGGCTGAATTATATATATATATATATAAATATAAATATACACACACATACATACCATATCTGCCTTGTCCATTTATTTGTTAGTGGACATTTGGGACGCTTCCATGTCTTGGCTACTGTGAATAGTGCTGCTATGAACACTGGGATGAATCTATCTTTTGAAATTACTATTCTCTGGACACATGACCAGGAGTGGGATTGCTGGATCATATGTTAGCTCTATTTTTAATGTTTTAAGGAAACTCCATATTGTTTTACATAGTGGCTGCACCAATTTACATTCCCACCAACACTGAAGGAGGGTTCCATTTTCTCCAGACTCTCTCCAGTATTTATTATTTGTAGAAATTCAGTAAAATTATCAGTACCAAGGTGGATACTTCCAAAGTGTTTATCTAAGAGAAGTGTTTTCTTTGTATTTTTATTCCAATTCTATCTATATTATTGTTTTGATTCTCACAGAACAAACTTTAGCCCAGGTTTTTTCTTGTCAAAATTAGTGAAATTGTTGAATCAATTTAGATAGAAATGCAAGATTTTATTATAAAAGGCAAAATAGAAGGGAATAAGAAAAGTGATAACTTAGGATTTGTTATTTCTTTTTATGCTCAAATTTTTAGGGAATATTGGTTCATTGAGTTAGCAAATATTCCCTGATTACAGATTATTAATCATTTGAGAAGATTTCATCAAGACTTGTAGTTTTATGCTAGTTTCAGATAACAGTGATATTTCTGATAAGTAAAATAAAAATATGATACTTTAGAGTTATGATATTAATGATTAGCTATTTGTTATTTACCTTTTTTGATTTAAATTAATAACCAGAGTTTAGTCATTTGCAAAAGCCAGCTTATATGAAACACATAAAAAGCAGGTCTAAATTTTGTAAGTGCTGATACATACGTAACTAATAATAACTAACACCTCCTGAATGCTTACTATGTGCCAGTCACTCTTCTAAGTATTTCACATTTATTAACTCACTTAATCTATTGGGAGGAGGGTGCTTCCCTGTGGCTCAGCTGGTAAAGAATCTGTCTGCAATGCAGGAGACCTGGGTTGGGAAGATGCCCTGGAGAAGGGAAAGGCTACCTACTTCAGTATTCTGGCCTGGAGAATTCCATGAACTGTATAGTCCATGGAGTCACAAAGAGTCAGACACGACTGAACGACTTTCACTCATTAATCTGTGGAGTAATTTAATTTCTATAGAATTTAGGGAACATGATAAAATTATCATTTTATTTTAGAGAAGAAATAATAACCACAGAAAAGTTGAGCAATCTTCCTGAAGTCACACAGCTGGCAAGTGGTAGAGCCAGGGAGCAAGGGCAATGCTGCCCACAGGTAGGGATTAACTGAAACACCGTGGGAGATAAAACAGAAAATTCAGTCTTTGCTTCAGGGATCCCATGGTTTAGTAAAGAAATTAGACATGTATCCCAAATTCCAAGGGGTGAAACAAACAAGGGACATTAGAGGGATTCAAATGAAGGCTGATGGAAGTCAGCAGAGGGATCAATTGCTTCTGGATGGGGAGCTGAGCAAGACTGCCTGGAGGAGGTGGCATGTTAACCATGTTGTCCAGAATGAAAGACTTTCACATAGAGATGATGGATGTGGGAAAGGAAACAAAGAAAGCAATGACTATGTCAGAAAAGTCTGATGCAAACTCTGAGACTCCAAAGTGAAACCTGGGGTGCATGAGACTCAGGACGGAAAGGCATGTGGTTCCACACTGTGGAAAACTTTTATTGCCCACAGAAAAAATATCTATATTCCTAGGCAGGAAATGGGGAGCCTTGGGGGATGTCTGTTTGAGCAGGGAAGGAACATGCTGAAATAGTCCTTTTAAGAGAAAACTCTGACTGTGACTTTCAGAGTGATTTGAGACACAAAGGCCAAAAGCTTTGGGATAGGTACTAGCAAGTATCATGATGCTCTGGAAGGAGGTGGACCATGGAGGAGTGGATAGGGAGGAGCAGGGAGGCACCCCTGCAGAATGGGAAACCAGGGGTCTTGAGACCAACCTGGGTTTGGTACTGGTATCCTTACTGTCTAGCTGTGTATCCTTCAGCGACTTCATCTTCTCTGAGATAAACATGGGGATAATCATCACTCCCCTCACAGCTGGGTTATGAGATCATGTGTGTAAGCCCCCAACACCGTGTATGCACATAGCAAATGCTCATCACAACACCTAGGAGGATTATTGTCATTGCTGTCGTTGCTGATACTTGAGGGTGAAGAGACCGTCAAAGCTGTCTCTAAGGTCTTAAATGTCTCTGAAAAGAAGGATAGGGTGGCTTTGATAGGAATAAAAAGCACAGAAGGTGCAACAAGCTTGAGGAGGGAAAAATGAGCTCAGTTGAGCAAAGATTGTCCTTTGCTTTTGATCGGGCTCTGGAGGATGTGGAGGGAGCAGGGAGCCACCTGTAAAGGGGTGATATTAACCCTATTAGCAGGACAAGCTGACGAAGATGCCAGCCCTGCAGGCCCAAATACATAGTCTGTGATCCCAGGTGAGCCACAGTTTTTCTCAGCCTGAATTAACATTCTGCATCAGTGTTGGAGTCCCACCTCATTCTGCATAAATCAATGCATATGAAGGGAGAGAGAATGGGAGGGAGTGAACATAACAAGCCTTCTCCATACACAGGAGGCTTGGGAGGATGACCTAAGCTGGGGAATGTTGCAGATTCTTCTCTACCTCCCCACCAAGGAAGATGTGAATCAGCCTCCTCCTTGGATATTGTGTATCCCAAGGGACAACAGAGCTTTTAAAGTGAAGCCTCTGATGCTGGAAGGCCCCAGGAAAAGCCTGGTGGCCCTGGAACTAGGCCTTCGGTGGTGTGACAGGGAGGGTCCTGGACCAGAAGGAAGGAAGACAGTTCCAACACTGCAGCTCTGCTCCAACGGGAGGAGTGGCTTTGGCTCAGTCATTTACTTCTCTGGATATCAGTTTTTCCCCCTTGCAATTTCTCGGCTAGACTAGAATCATAATAACTGAATCATATAATTCCTTTCAATATATAATAAAGAGAAAATCATACAATTCCTTCCCACCCCCAACCTTGATCATAACGGCAGGTAAGATTTGAAATGGTTTCTAAACCAGGATGAAAAGCCCTAATGTCATTCTTATATCTCCTTCATATTTTTTGGTAGAAAATGGCCAAGTCTCTTCTTGTCCTAATGAATTAATGGTTTATGAAGAATTAGAAAGAACTTGCCATTTCAGTACAGAGAACAGAAACTCTAGAATTCTGCAATTATATAGTTAATTCTTATTATCAAAATCTGCTATGCACTGCATATACCAATACATGCTTTTGAGCAATCAGTCAACAATTGTTTAAATCCTGCTATGAGAGAACACCCTCTTCCAACAACACAAGAGAAGACTCCACACATTGACATCACCAGATGGTCAACACTGAAATCAGATTGATTATATTCTGCAGCCAAAGATGGAGAAGCTCTATACAGTCAGCAAAAACAAGACCGGGAGCTGACTGTGCTCAGATCATGAACTCCTTATTGCCAAATTCAGACTTAACTCGAAGAAAGTAGGGAAAACCACTAGACCATTCAGGTATGACCGAAATCAAATCTATACAGTAGAAGTGAGAAATAGATTTAAGGGACTAGATCTGATAGAGTGCCTGATGAACTATGGATGGAGGTTCATGACATTGTACAGGAGGCAGGGAGCGAGACCATCGCCAAGAAAAAGAAATGCAAAAAGGCAAGATGGCTGTCTGAGAAGGCCTTACAGATAGCTGTGAAAAGAAGAGAGGCAAAAAACAAAGGAGAAAAGGAAAGATATACCCATTTGAATGCAGAGTTCCAAAGAAGAGCAAGAAGAGATAAGAAAGCCTTTCTCAATGATCAGTGCAAAGAAATAGTGGAAATCAATAGAATGGGAAAGACTAGAGGTCTCTTCAAGAATATTAGAGATACCAAGCGAACATTTCATGCAAAGATGGGTGCAATAAAGCACAGAAATGGTATGGACCTAACAGAAGCAGAAGATATTAAGAACAGGTGGCAAGAAGACACAGAGAACTATACAAAAAAGATCTTCATGACCCAGATAATCATGATGGTGTGATCACTCACCTAGAGCCAGATATCATGGAATGCGAAGTCAAGTGGGCCTTAGGAAGCATCACTACAAACAGTGGAGGTGATGGAATTCCAGTTGAAATCCTAAATCTAAAAGATGATGCTGTGAAAGTTCTGCACTCAATATGCCAACAAATTTGGAAAACTCAGCAGTGGCCACAGGACTGGAAAAAGTCAGTTTTCATTCCAATCCCAAAGAAAGGCAATGCCAAGGAATGTTCAAACTACTGCACATTTGCACTCATCTCACATGCTAGCAAAGTAATGCTCAAAATTCTCCAAGCCAGGCTTCAACAGAATGTAAACTGTGAAATTCCAGATGTTCAAGCTGGATTTAGAAAAGGCAGAAGGACCAGAGTTCAAGTTGCCAACACTCGCTGGATTATCGAGAAAGCAAGAGAGTTCCAGAAGAACATCTACTTCTGCTTTATTGACTATGCCAAAGCCTAGTCAATAGGCTGTATGGATCACAATAAACTGTGGAAAATTCTTCAAGAGATGGGAATACCAGACCACCTGATCTGCCTCTTGAGAAATCTATGTACAGCTCAAGAAGCACCAGTGAGAGCTGGACATGGAACAACAGACTGGTTCCAAATTGGGAAAGGAGTATGTCAAGGCTGTATATTGTCACCCTGCTTATTTAACTTATATGCAGAGTACTTCATGAGAAATGCTGGGCTGGAGGAAGCACAAGCTGGAATCAAGATGGCCGGGAGAAATATCAATAACCTCGGATACACAGAGGACACCACCCTTATGGCAGGAAAAGAAGAACTGTAGAACCTCTTGATGAAAGTGAAAGAGAGTGAAAAAGTTGGCTTAAGGCTCAACATTCAGAAACTAAGATCATGGCATCCAGTCCCATCACTTCATGGGAAATAGATGGGAAACAGTGAAAACAGTGTCAGACTTTGTATTTTTGGGCTCCAAAATCACTGCAGATGGTGATTGCAGCCATGAAATTAAAAGACGCTTGCTCCTTGGCAGGAAAGTTATACCTAGACAGCATATTCAAAACCAGAGACATTCCTTTGCCAACAAAGGTCTGACTAGTCAAAGCTATGGTTTTTCCAGTAGTCATGTATGGATGTGAGAATTGGACTATAAAGAAAGCTGAGTACCGAAGAACTGATGCTTTTGAGCTGTGTTGCTGGAGAAGACTCTTGAGAGTCCCTTGGACTGCAAGGAGATCCAACTAGTCCATCCTCAAGGAAATCAGTCCTGAATATTCAAAGGACTGATGCTGAAGCTGAAACTCCAATACTCTGCCCACCTGATGGGAAGAACTAACTCATTGGGAAAGACCCTGATGCTGGCAAAGATTGAGGGCAGGAGAAGAAGGGGACGACAGAGGATGAGATGGTTGCATGGCATCACCAACTCGATGGACACGAGTTTGGGTAAACTCTGGGAGTTCGTGATGGATAGGAAGGCCTGGCATGCTGCAGCCCATGGGGTTGCAAAGAGTTGGACATGACTGAGCGATTGAACTGAACTGATTCTGCTATAACTGATTTGCTCTTCAGTTCAGTTCAGTTCATTTGCTCAGTCGTGTCCGACTCTTTGTGACCCCATGAATCACGGCACGCCAGGCCTCCCTGTCCATCACCAACTCCAGGAGTTCACTCAGACTCATGTCCATTGAGTCCATGATGCCATCCAGCCATCTCATCCTCGGTTGTCCCCTTCTCCTCCTGCTCCCAATCCCTCCCAGTATCAGAGTCTTTTCCAATGAGTCAGCTCTTCCCATGACGTGGCCAAAGTACTGGAGCTTCAGCTCTAGCATCATTCCTTCCAAAAAAATCCCAGGGTTGATCTCCTTCAGAATGGACTGGTTGGATCTCCTTGCAGTCCAAGGGACTCTCCAGAGTCTTCTCCAACACCACAGTTCAAAAGCATCAATTCTTCGGTGCTCAGCTTCCTTCACAGTCCGACTCTCACATCCATACATGACCACAGGAAAAACCATAGTCTTGACTAGACGGACCTTAGTAGGCAAAGTAATGTCTCTGCTTTTGAATATGCTATCTAGGTTGGTCATAACTTTTCTTCCAAGGAGTAAGCGTCTTTTAATTTCATGGCTGCAGTCACCATCTGCAGTGATTTTGGAGCCCCCAAAGATAAAGTCTGACACTGTTTCCACTGTTTCCCCATCTATTTCCCATGAAGTGATGGGACCAGATGCCATGATCTTCATTTTCTGAATGTTGAGCTTTAAGCCAACTTTTTCACTCTTCTCTTTCACTTGCATATCCATAAATGTACCACAAACAGACTTCCATTTCATCATCTATTTTTCTGTGTGCTCATTTTTAATAGCTAACTAGTATTCTATCATTGGGCTTCCCTGGTGGCTTAGATGGTAAAGAATCTGCCTACAATGTAGGAAACTCAGGTTCAATTCCTGGGTCAGAAAGATCCCCTGGAGAAGGGAATAGCAACCCACTCCAGAATCCTTGCCTGGACAGTTCCATGGACAGAGCAGCCTAGCAGGTTACAGTCCACGAGATCATAAAGAGTCGGACACAACTGAGCAACTAACACACACACTTTCTACCACATAGAGATTCAGTAGAATCTCTCATATTCAGCTTGATTAGATGGAGTAGAATCTCTCATATCCAACTTCTATTCTAACGTACAATGTACCCCAGGCCATTTATTTTAGATTAAGAAATATTTACCAATCTAGAGAAAAAGACTTTGGTGTTGTTAAATTTTTCTCTCATTATTTTACAGTTCTTCACTATCACCGAACTCAACAGCATTTTTGAGAGGATGGAGCTCAACCTTACCTGGTCTTTCTAAAATATCCGATACGTTTTTTTGTTTTTGTTTTTTTTCAATAAAAATCTGTCTTTTGTTGTGGAATTGGTGTACATATTATTTAATTAAATTACATAATTACAGCAAAAGCTGCAACAGAATAAATAGGTTTGGGAAAAAACACAGCTGCATCCTGGTGAGCATACAACTCACCAAGTGAGAGTGTGAGAGTGCGTGGGTTAGCTAAAGAGGGCTTCCAGCGGTGAAAACTCAGCATGCTGGGGCATTAGACAATACATTTAGGTAAAGAATAGAGCATGATGGTTAATCCAGGGGGCTATATAGATCTTAAAGAATACTTCTACTATGCAGTGATTTATTTAACCAATTTCCTATGTTGGATATCTAAAAGTTCTTTTCTTTCTTATTAAAATTATCCATGCACATAATTCTTTAAGGTACTTTCTTAATGATTCCCGGAACTGGAACTACTGGGTAAAATTATATAGCTTTTAAAGAACTTAAATGCACATTTTCAAATTGTCCCCCAGAAAGTCTTCCCTGAACTCGATATTTTGAAACACAATTTCAAATAATTAAGTAACCTTTTAGCAGGGAGTCTAATTAAGCAACCAGCTTCATTTTTCTGCTTGTGGTAGGAATTTAAATCTGATTTTTAATCCTCAGTGCCTTCACTCCTTTCAAGACATGGCAGAAAAAGACCTTCCCTTTGTTTTCTGAGACAATAGCAGCAGTTCCCACAGATGAAATTTATTTTTACCTAGTAATTCAATCCACTTGGTTTTAGGATATGACCAGGCAAAATGAGCCAAAAATGCAAGATGAAGGCAGCTTGATTTTTAGGCTGTGTGTATAGTTGAGCTTTGAATTTGGCTGACACAAACAGTTTCCATGGTTTGGGAGTTTTTGTTGTAGCAACAAGTTCTTTGGGCAACAGTCTGTAAAGTGCAAGGTCCCTCTGTGAGGAACATTTTGAACTTGGAGAGTAAAAGGACCAGATCAGGTGATGTCTTGGATGGATTCTCTGGAATGCCCATCCTACCTCAAGCTTAGGCCAAAAGTAAAACAGTCGTCAATTTCTCTGCAGAGTTTTTCCATTGTTTGGAAGTTCCCAGTGGGAACATTTAACTTGCTAATGTCAGCAAGGCTTAAATGGGGGGTCACTGACAGAGGTACATGCTTCAGGTGATATGAAAGCACTATATTATGGTGAATTTGAAGGAACTGCTCTCTTCTATATTGGGGGTGGGAAGGTGGGCGTCTGAGGGGGCCAGACTTGTTCCTCTCAAAGCTGTTTGTCTGTGGTGATCATTGGTGCCTGATACTTGGGGATGGATGATGGAGGACAGACTGAAGGGGGAGGGAAGTTAGAGAAAGTGCTGAAGATGAGGCAGAAACACGTGGCCCAACCAGGTTACCCATCATAAGAGCTGAGCAAATGTCAAGAACTAAGGAACTGGGTCAAAATGGTGTTTGCTTCTGCTGCTGCTGCTGCTGCTGTCACTTCAGTCGTGTCCGACTCTGTGCGACCCCATAGACAGCAGCCCACCAGGCTGCCCGTCCCTGGGATTCTCCAGGCAAGAACACTGGATTGGGTTGCCATTTCCTTCTCCAATGCATGAAAGTGAAAAGTGAAAGTGAAGTCGCTCAGTCGTGTGCAACTCTTCGAGACCTCATGGACTGCAGCCCACCAGGCTCCTCCATTCCTGGGATTCTCCAGACAAGAGTACTGGAGTGGGCTGCCATTGAGCAACCAGGAAAGTTGGTAGGCCAGAGGAGATGAGATCTGGGCAAATTCTGCTGAGATGACAAGACGTGACCGGTAAGGCCTTTTTACAGGTATGGCTAAACCTGGGTGGGTAAATGCGCTTATTTACAAAGTTGAGGAAATGGGCTGTAATAGCCTTGAAAAGAATGCCTGTAAATGGCAGTAGGAGAGCTGGGGAATTTTTTTAAATTCCAACTTTTGCAAAAAGTGGGAGAACAAGAGAGTCAGAGGGACCTATTTCTGGGAAGGTAAGTCATTCCTAATACCCACACATCAGAGGGATGAGAAGGTTCTCTGAATTCCAATTTCCTTTTCAGTCTCTTTCCCAATTGCTTATAAAAGTTTGAAATGTCCTAATAGAAATTCACTGTTTTGAGGAATATGTAATATCTAAAAGTAGCTTTAAAATAAAAGATACGAAATAGATAAATAAGATAAAATGAAGAGTGAAAAGTAGTTCATCATTGTCTTTAAAGTCCTTTGCAGTCTTCCTTCTCAGAGAAAACTGTTATCCTGATTTTCATGCTGATCGTCACCTTGCTTTTGCTTAAGATTTTGCCTTTTATATTTAAACATATTGTTTGGTTTTACCTATATTTGAACTTTATATTCAGTGGAATTATACTATGTTCTTCAACTTTAAAAAATCAGTGGTATATCTTGGGATCATCCATGTTCTTGGTTTGTGTATGGTTCATTTGTCTCACTGCTATATGTAAGTGTATTGAGTGACTATACCGCAATTTAAATTGCATTCTGCAACTGATGGATATTTGTACTGTTTCTAGATTTTTGCTATCACTGAACAGTGCTGCTGTGAGCATTCTTTGCATAGGTCTTCTGGTGCACATGTACTAGAGTTTCTCTATGTTTATTATTAGGAGAGAAGATGTAGAATCATAGGGCTTGTGCAACTTCAAATTTATTAGAAAATGCCAAATTATTTCCCAGAGTGGTTGCACCAATTTAAATTTCCATCAATGCTGTATAAGTGTTAAAATCATCACCAATAATGGCTGTTTTTCAAATTTTTTAATTTTTGCTTTTCTCATAGGCATGAAATGCTATTAATAATTATAGCACTAATTTGCAGTTTTCTTACTGTTACTAAGTTGATATTTTCAAGTTTATTGATGTATTTTTTCTTTTGTAATGTTTATTCAAGCTTTGGCCATTTTCTTTGTTTTTTTATTTGTAGAATCTCTTTATCAGTTCTGAATATTAAACATTGTTAGGTTATATGTGTTGCAAATATCTTCTCCCAGCTGGTAGTTTATCTTTTTACTCTCTATGATGTTCTTCAATGTGTAGAAGTACTTAACTTTAATATAGTTGATGCTTGCCGAGTCTTTCCTTTATGGTTTGTGTCTTTCAGTTCAGTTCAGTTCAGTTCAGTTCAGTCACTCAGTCGTAAAGCCTTATTAAAAAAAAGTTTCCTTATCTCATCATCATAAAGATATTCTATTTTGTTAAAGTGTTGCCATTCTCTCTTACGTCTCTAATTCACCTGGAATTGATTTTCACATAACCTGTGCAGAAGAGATCCAATTTGATTAGTTTTCCTTATGGATAACCAATTGTTCCAGAACCATTTTTTTTTAAAGTTCATCTTTCCTTTACTGTTCTGTAATCTCTCTCTGCCATAAACCACATATGTGCTATGTTCTTCATTATCCCTTACTCGTACTCTATTGTTTTAACTAAGGTAGCTATATAATAATTCTTGACATGCTATTAGGTAAATTTTTCCACTCCCAAGCAATTTTTACCGAGATAATCCTCACTACTTTTAGTTCTTTGTACTTCCACATGCATTTTAAACACAGCTTAAATACGTACCCACACACTTACAAAAGGAAGACTCAAACATAAATCTCTTGGGATTTTGGTTTGCTTTGCATTGCATTTATAGATTTTAGGAGAATTGACGTCTTTACAATATTGAATTAAGCAATCCATAACATGATCTAACACTATATTTATTTTTGAACTTTGAAATAGCATTTTGTAATTTTCTCTATGAAGGCCTTGTACATTTTTTGCTAGATATATAGCTCTCTATATTTTTATCAATTTTTTATTGACGTATGGTTGATTTAAAATGTTGTGCTAATTTCTGTTGTATGGCAAAGTGATTCATTTATGCATATATATATATATATACACACACACATATATGTATACATACACATTTTTTATATTCTTTTCCATTTTGGTTTATCATAGGATATTGAATATAGTTCTCCATGCTATTCAATAGGACTTTGTTGTTTATCCATTCTAAATACAAAAGCTTACATCTGCTAACCCCGGTCTCCCACTCAATCCGTCCACCAGCTCTCTTCCTCTTGGCAACCAGCAGCCTGTTCTCTATGTCCATGAGGTTTGTTTATTCTCTATGTGAGTTTCTGTTTTGTACTGTAGTTGTGTTCATTTGTGTCATACTTTAGATTCCACATATAGGTGATATATTATGGTATTTGTCTTTCTGACTTACTTTACTTAGTATGATAATCTCTAGTTGCATCCATGTTGCTGCAAATGCCATTATTTCATTCTTTTTATGATTTGAGTGCTATTCCATTGTATACATGTACTACATCTTTTTATTCATTCATCTGTATGGACATTTAGGTTGTTTCCACATCTTGGTAATTGTAAATAGTGCTGCTGTGAACATAGGGGTGCATGTATCTTTTCAAATTAGAATTTTGTCTGGATATAGGTCCACTAGCAGGATTGCTGAATCATATGGAAATTCTATTTTTAGTTTTCTGAGGAACCTCCATCTTGTTTTCCACAATGGCTGAACCAACTTATGTTCCCAACAATGCAGGAGGATTTTCTTTTCTTCACAGTCTCTCCAGCATTTATTATTTGTAGAATTTTTAATGATGGTCATTCTGACCTATGTGAGGTGGTACCTCACTGTAGTTTTGATTTGCTTCTCAGATGGTTCAGTGGCAAAGAATCTGTCTGCTAATGCAGGAGACATGGATTTGATTCCTGGGCTGGGAAGATCACCTGGAGAAGGAAATGGCAACCAGCTCCAGTATTCTTGCCTGGCTCAGCCCATGGACAGAGGAGCCTGGTGGGCTGCAATCCATGGGACTGCAAAAGAGTCAGACATGACTTAGTGACTAAACAACAACAAATAATTAGAGTGTTGAGCTTCTTTTTACGGAGAAGGCAATGGCACCCCACTCCAGTATTCTTGCCTGGAAAATCTCATGGACGGAGGAGCCTGGTAGGCTGCAGTCCATGGGGTCACTAAGAGTCAGACACAACTGAAGTGACTTAGCAGCAGCAGCAGCAGCAGCAGCAGCAGCATCTTTTTATGTGCATATCAGCCATCTGTATTTCTTCTTCGGAGAAATGTCTAGGTCATCTGTCCATTCTTCAGTTGGACTGTTTATTTTCTTGCTACTGAGTTGTATGAGGTATTTTTATAATTTGGAGATTAATCCCTTGTCAATTGCATTGTTTGCAACTATTTTCTCCCATTCTATAGGTTGTCTCCTCATTTTCTTTACAGTCTCCCTTGCTGTGCAAAAGCTTGTAAGTTTGATTAAGTCCCATTTGTTTATTTTTGTTTTTATTTCTAGTGCCTTAGGAGAGTGACTTAAAACTCATTGTTATGATTTATGACAGTATTTTGCCTGTGATTTCTTCTAAGAGTTAAAAGGAGCTATGTCTTATGTCTAAGTCTTTAAACCATTTTGAATTTATTTTTGTGTATGGTGAGAGGGTATGTTCCAACTTCATTGATTTACATTTTTCCCAGCACCACTTGCTGAAAAGACTGTCTTTTCCCCATTGCATGTTCTTGTCTCCTTCATCGAAGATTAATTGACCACAGGCATGTGCGTTTATTTCTTGGCTCTCTATCATGTTCCACTGATCTGTTTTTGTGCTGATATCATGCTGTTTTGATTACTGTAGCTTTGTAGTATTGTCTGAAGTCTAGGAGGGTTATGTCTCCTGTTTTTTCCTTTAGGATCGCATTGGCAACTCTGGGTCTTCTATGGTTCCATATGAATTTTAGAATTAATTGTTATAGTTCTGTGAAAAAAATGTCATGGGTCATTTGATAGGCATCCCATTAAATCTGTAGATTGCTTTGGGTTCAGTTCAGTTCAGTCACTCAGTTGTGTCTAACTCTTTGCAACCCCATGGACTGCAGCAAAGCAGGCTTCCCTGTCCATCACCAACACCTGGAGCTTACTCAAACTCATGTTCATCAAGTTGGTGATGCCAACCAACCATCTTATCCTGTTGTCCTTTCTCCTCCTGCCTTCAGTCTTTCCCAGCATCAGGGTCTTTCCCAATGAGTCAGTTCTTCCCATCAGGTGGCCAAAGTATTGGAGTTTCAGCTTCAGCCCTTCCAACGAATATTCAGGACTGATTTCCTTTAGGACTGACTGGTTGGATCTCCTTGCAGTCCAAGGGACTCTCAAGAGTCTTCTCCAGCAAGAGAGTTCAAAAACACCAATTCTTTGGTGCTTAACTTTCTTTATAGTCAAATTCTCACATCCATACATGACTACTGGAAAAACCATAACTTTGACTATACAGACCTTTGTAGGCAATGTCTCTGCTTCTTAATGTGCTCTCTAGTTTGGTCACAATATATAGGGTGACAATATATAGTCTTGACATACTTCTTTCCCAATTTGGAACCAGTCTGTTGTTCCATGTCCAGTTCTAACTGGTGCTTTTGAACTGCATACATATTTCTCAGGAGGTAGATAAGGTAGTCTGGAATTCTTATCTTATTAAGAATTTTCCACACTTTATTGTGATCCACACAGTCCAAGCCTTTGGAGTAGTCCATGAAGCAGAAGTATATGTTTTTCTGGAACTCTCTTACATCAAGGCTGTATATTGTCATCCCGCTTATTTAACTTATATGCAGAGTACATCATGAGAAATGCTGGGCTGGAAGAAGCACAAGCTGGAATCAAGATTGCCAGGAGAAATATCAATAACCTCAGATATGCAGATGACACCACCCTTATGGCAGAAAGTGAAGAGGAGCTAAAAGGCCTCTTGATGAAAGTGAAAGAGGAGAGTGAAAAAGTTGGCTTAAAGCTTAACATTCAGAAAACGAATATCATGGCATCCAGTCCCATCACTTCATGGGAAATAGATGGGGGAAACAGTGGAAACAGTGTCAGACTTTATTTTGGGGGGCTCCAAAATCACTGCAGATGGTGATTGCAGCCATGAAATTTAAGACGCTTACTCCTTGGAAGAAAAGTTATGACCAACCTAGATAGCATATTCAAAAGCAGAGACATTACTTTGCCAGCTAAGGTCCGTCTAGTCAAGGCTATGGTTTTTCTAGTGGTCATGTATGGATGTGAGAGTTGGACTGTGAAGAAAGCTGAGCGCTGAAGAATTGATGCTTTTGAACTGTGTTGCTGGAGAAGACTCTTGAGAGTCCCTTGGACTGCAAGGAGATCCAACCAATCCTTTCTAAAGGAGATCGGTCCTGGATGTTCATTGGAAGGACTGATGCTAAAGCTGAAACTCCAATACTTTGGCCACCTCATGTGAAGAGTTGACTCATTGGAAAAGACTCTGATGCTGGGAGGGAATGGGGGCAGGAGGAGAAGGGGACGACAGAGGATGAGATGGCTGGATGGCATCACTGACTTGATGGACATGAGTCTTAGTGAACTCCGGGTGTTGGTGATGGACAGGGAAGCCTGGTGTGCTGTGGTTCATGGGGCTGCAAAAAGTCGGACACGACTGAGCGACTGAACTGAACTGAACTGAGTGGTCTAGTGGTTTTCCCTACTTTCTTCAATTTAGGTATGAATTTGGCAATAAGGAGTTCATGATCTGAGCCACAGTTAGCTTTCGGTCTTGTTTTTGCTGACTGTATAGAGCCTCTTTGTCTTTGTCTGCAAAGAATATAATCAATCTGATTTTGGCATTGACCATCTGGTGTTTTGGGTACTATGGCCATTTTAACAGTATTAATTCTTCAAAACCAAGATATTGCTCTATATTTTTAATTCTATTGTAAAACGCCATTTTTAAGATGCTTCAGAATTCTTTGTTTGTGTATTATATATCTAAAATTGTGAACCTGAACATGCAGTACTGGTGAGAAATGATGATGATTTGAACTAAGGTGGGGGAGGTAAATATGGAGGTGGTGAAATTGTGTATGTATATTAAAGATCAAGTCATCAGGATTCATTGCTACAGTAATACAGTATGATATTGACATCTATGTATTTGTATGTAAATGGGAAATTTTAAAAATAAGAGCTCGTATTTTGAAAACTTTATCTTTGGCAATATTTGTACCTAGGTCAGAAATTATTTGCATCAGAAAGAATTTTCTCTTGCTTCTGCCAGGCTTCTGGGCAACTACTGACCCCAAAACACTTTAAAACAAATATTCATGCTGAGGAGTTTTGGATGGTCTAGGAAGCATAAGCAACTTCACTTTCACTTTTCACTTTCATGCATTGGAGAAGGAAATGGCAACCCACTCCAGTGTTCTTGCCTGGAGAATCCCCGGGACAGGGCAGCCTGGTGGGCTGCCGTCTATGGGGTCGCACAGAGTTGGACACAACTGAAGCGACTTAGCAGCAGCAGCAGCAGGAAGCATGAAGCTATATGAAATCTGGCTTGTGGTTAAGAATATTTAAGGGAGATTTTCCCCCCTTTTCACCCTTCCCAAAGTTGGAGACAGGTACTTTTTCATACATTACCCAGGAATGGGAGCAGGCTTATTTCTAAACCAACCTTTAAGTGAGTATGTAGCCCTGTGAACCTCAGCTTTAATGGAGGTCCCTTAGTAGGCTCCCCACTGTCTGTGTAACATCTTTCTCCCTAAGCCCTTTGCAGCATGAAAACCAAAACTCAGTTTTAATGGGGTTTGGCAAATCCTTGAGAGCAAAAGTGAACGTAACTGCTCTGCTTACATTTTTGACTTCTTGCTTTAAATTTAGGTTTTTTGACCTCAGAGAATTTCTTCCTTTCTGGACAGCTCATCAACAAATTTACAAGATGCTAAAAGATAATTTAATCCAAGATTTAGTTGTTTTTAGTGATAGAATTGATCAGGGTCTCTAGCTCATCATGCTGTCAGAAATGAATACTGACTTCACTCCTTTAAGTTGAGGCTTTGTGCTCAGTCACTTTGGTTGTGTCCAACTCTTTGCCACCCCGTGGACTATAGCCTGCCGTGTGCCTCTGTCCACGGGTTCTCCAGGCAAGACTACTGGAGTGGGCTGCCATGCCCTTCTCCAGGAGATCTTCCCCACCCAGGGATAGAACCTGCATCTCTTGTGTTTCCGGCATTGCAGGCATATTCTTTACCCACTGAACCATGTGGGAAACACAAAGTTGAAGCTATGGTTCTTGTTAAAATGCAAATATCTATGCTTGAGATAGCCTGCTAAAGCAGTCCTTTTAACAGTGTCATCTTAAAACTAATTCCATAAAAAATCATCTGTCATGCTTGTTAAAATGCTAATTATGGCTCACATTTCCTGATACAAATCTTAGGATGGAAGGAGGAAGAATTTTTACTAAGTGTGCCAGTGGAGAATCACATGGTTATCTCTTATACCTTTGTAAAAATTAGTTTCATTACTCTTTTTTGAAACAAATTTTCACAACAACAGATGCTTCAAATACTTGATATCTGGAGGAAAAACACTTTCTGATATGAGACTAACGGTCACTGATTCCATTTTCCCTGACTGCTCTAGTGGGGTGCTGCCAACCATTGTCACCTATACTTGTGGATTATATAGTCTCAAAGTCAGTGGTTGACTTATTCTACTGGATTTTCTTGAGACCATCCAAGGAAATGTGAAGGAGGCTCATTTTTGAGTCACATTTATAGAGAAATCATGAAGCCACAGAAAAGTTAAACATTCTTTTTCTAGAAGGAGGGAAAAAACCCTGTATACTTTCTTATAAATATATGTTAGAGGATAACTCCAATTATTCCCTTAGAAGAAATTCTTTGGAATGGATTTACTAGGATACAAGGTATAGATATTTTAAGATTCTCCATCCCCTAATAAAGAATAATTTTATTGCCCTGGTTATAGAAAAGACACTGAAATAATGTTAGATATTTACAGGCAGTTCAGAAATATTGAAGAAGAAATTAAAATTATCCCAACCTGCAACCCAAAGAAAATCATGGCTCAACATGTTCATGTGTTTTATATCTTGTCAGATTTTTCTCTTAGGCATACAAATATTTTATTTTCAAAAACAGAGTAATCCTGTTTGTAAACTGATATTTTAAATCAATGTTATGTTGTGAATCTCTTTCCATGCCTGTAAATGTGGGTTTTGGAAAAGTGCATCGTAGTTTGTAGGTGCCCTACACAGTGTGTTTAGTGTCTAGCAGAACACCTGATACTAGCAACAAATATTTGTAATCCTACTTGCCATGCTTGTAACTCCTTCTGGGCAGTTGACTCCTACCCTTGCAGAAAGGGCAGATATTAGGCATCCATATTTTATACCATTTGTTCTCTCTTCAGTCTTTGCCAGTTGAGTAACAGGTTCATAGAGGCCCCAGAGAATCCACAGGCTGGCCAGGGGACCTAAAGGTGTGATCTCATCTCATAAGCAAAGGATGAGCTAGCTAATGAGATTCCATTTCTTAAGACTTTAATTTCAAAATATGCAGAAGAAGAAAAAGCACAGCAAGAGAAGAATTGATGAGTCATCTTACACTGCAAGAATGGAGAGGTCATAAAGGACCAAGCTTAGGGCACAAAGAAGCAGAAACTGTAAGATAAAGATAAGATATGGAGATGGAGGAAGTCAGTTGGAGGAGTTCAGGAAGCAGCAGTCAGTGGAGAGTACCTGAGTCAGTTCACGGTGGAACACTAGAGCAAAATTTACATCCTCAGTCTGCTGGTGCCTCCCGTGAGTCACCTCCCACTTGGACTGGGGGTGGCCCATTCTTACAGTGGCTCCTATTGTTTGATTTCTGTTTGATCTCATCTCCCTAGGATTCCAGGTATTCTTATAATTCCATCCACTAATTCATCAACTCATAGATTGAAGTTTGAGTGAGTCTCTATTACCTGAGGCTAAAGAATATAAATAAAAGAGTTACTCTGATCATTTAGACACAACAGTTACTTAAGGGAGTGGATTTTTGGTCTTAGGGTTATAGCTATATCTTATGTAAGTATGTGTGTGTGAGTGTGAACTTTTTGTTTAAATATATTTATTTCTAATTTCATCACAATATGATTAGGAGATTTTCTTTGTAGTTGAGAATATTATACATTTCTGCATATGCTAAAGAAATGTGCATTCTCAATTTGAAAGTACAATGTTTTATTTTATACATTTATTAATTTTTTTCCATTAAAAAAAAAACTTTTATATTGGAGTATAGTTGATTAACAATGTAGTGTTGGTTTCAGCTGTACAGCAGAATGATTCAGTTATACATATACATATATCTACTCTTTTTCAAATTCTTTTCCCATGTAGGTTATTTCAGAATATTGAGCAGAGTTCCCTGTGCTATACAATACGTCCTTGTTGATTATATATTTTAAATATAGAAGTGATAGAAGTATGCAGATGTCAGTCCCAAACCCCCAATTCTTCCCACCACCTTCTCCTCTGGTAACCTTAAGTTTTGTTCTCTCTGTGAGTCTGTTTCTGTTTTGTAAATAAGTTCATTTGTATCATTTTGTTTTTTTTAGATTCTGCATATAAGTGATATCATATGATACTTGTCTTTGTATGGTAATCTCCTGGTCCATCCATGTTGCTGCAAATGGCATTATTTTATTCTTTTTTTAAATGTCTGAATAGTGCATGCATGCGTGCTAAGTCACTTCAGTTGTGTCTGACTCTTTGCGACCCTATGGACTGTATCCTGCATGTCTATGGGATTCTCCAGGCAAGAACCCTGGAGTGGTTTGCTATTGTGAATATGAGTCACATTTTCTTTATCCATTCATCTGTCAATGGCCATTTAGGTTACTTCCATGTCTTAGCTATTGTAAATAGTGCTGCAATAAACATTGAGCTGCATGTATCTTTTCAGATTATGGTTTTCTCTAGATAAATGCCCAGGAGTGGGATTGCTAGAATATATGGCAGCTCTATATTTAGTTTTTTTAAGGAACCCCCACTGGCAGTGCAGGAGATGTGGGCTCCATGCCTGGAGAAGGAAATGGCAGCCTGCTCCAGTATTCTTGCCTGGGAGATCCCATGGACAAGATCCCAGAATCCCAGGAGCCTGGTGGGCTATAGACTGTGGAGGTTAAAAGAGTTGGGTATGAATTGGTGATTAAATAACAGCAGAAATACTATTCTCCATAGTGGCTGCACCAATTTACATTCCCACCAACAGTGTAGGAGTACTCCTTTTTCTCCACACTCTCCAGGATTTATTGTTTGTAAACTTTTTATGATGGCCATTCTGACTGGTGTGAGGCGATGACTCACTGCAGTTTTGATTTGCATTTCTCTAATAATTAGCAATGTTGAGGATCTTTTCATGTGCCTCTTGACCATCTGTATGTCCTTTTTGGAAGAAAGTCTATTTAGGTCTTCTGCCCATTTATTTATTTTATTTATTTTTTTATATTGAGCCACATGATCTGTTTGTAAATCTTGAAGATTAATCTCTTGTCAGTTGCTTTTCTTGCAAGTATTTTCTCCCATTCTGTGGGTTGTCTTTTCATTTTGTTTATGGTTTCCTTTGCTGTGCAAAAGCTTTTGGGTTTAATTAGGTCCTATTGGTTTAGTTTGGGTTTTGTTTCCATTATTCTAGGAGACAGGACCAAAAAAATATTGCTGCAATTTATGTCAAAGAACATCCTGCCGATATTTTTCCACTAAGAATTTTATAGTATCTGGTCTTATATTTAGGTCTTTAATCCATTTTGAGTTTATTTTCTGTATGGTGTTAAAAGAATGTTCTAATTCTTTTTTTTTTCTTTAACATGTAGCTGTCTAGTTTTCCCAACACCATGTAATGAATAGACTGTCTTTTCTGTATTGTATGTTCCCGCTTCCTTTGTTGTAGATTAATCGACCATAGGTGCTCGAGTTTATTTCTGGGCTTTCTATCCTGTTCCATTGACCTATAGTTCTGTTTTTGTGCTATTAACATATTGTTGTGATAAGTATAGGTTTGTAGTAGTCTAAAGTGATGGAGCCTGATTCTTCCAGCTCTGTTTTTCTTCTTCAAGATGGCTTTGGCTATTTGGAATCTTTTGTGTCTCCAACTATGGTGTTGGAGAAGACTCTTGAGAGTCCCTTGGACTGCAAGGAGATCCAACCAGTCCATTCTGAAGGAGATCAGCCCTGGGATTTCTTTGGAAGGACTGATGCTAAAGCTGAAACTCCAGTACTTTGGCCACCTCATGCAAAGAGTTGACTCATTGGAAAAAACTCTGATGCTGGGAGGGATTGGGGACAGGAGGAGAAGGGGATGACAGAGGATGAGATCGCTGGATGGCATCACGGACTCGATGGACGTGAGTCTGGGTGAACTCCGGGAGTTGGTGATGGACGAGGCCTGGCATGCTATGATTCATGGGGCAGAAAAGAATGGGACATGACTGAGCGACTGAACTGAACTGAAACATTTTAACATTTTTTGGTTCTAGTTCTATGAAAAATGCTATTGGTAATTTGATAGTAATTGCACTGAATCTGTAGATTGCTTTGGGTAATAGAGCCATTTTAACAATATTGATTCTTTCAATCCAAGAACATGATATATCTTTCCATCAATTTGTGTCATCTTCAATTTCTTTCATCAGCATCTTATAGTTTTCTGAGTACAGGTCTTTTGCCTCCTTAGGGAGGTTTGTCCCTAGGTATTTTATTCTTTTTAATGTGACGGTAACTGGGATTGTTTCTTTAATTTCTCTTTCTGATCCTTTGTTGCTAGTGTATAGAATTGCAACAGATTTCTGTGTATTTATTTTGTATCCTGCAACTTTAAAGTTTCAACATTTTTAAATTAACTTCATGAGATATACTTAAAAATACTCTGTATTGTGCTTGCTTCGGCAGCACATATACTAAAATTGGAACGCTACAGAGATTAGCATGGCCCCTGTGCAAGGATGACACGCAAATTCGTGAAGCGTTCCATATTTTTTAAGGCAGCCTTCTGAATGGGAGAAAATAATAGCAAATGAAACAACTGACAAACAACTAATCTCAAAAATATACAAGCAACTTATGCAACTCAATTCCAGAAAAATAAACGATCCAATCAAAAAATGGGCCAAAGAACTAAATAGACATTTCTCCAAAGAAGACATATGGATGGCTAACAAACACATGAAAAGATGCTCAACATCACTCATTATTAGAGAAATGCAAATCAAAACCACAATGAGGTACCACTTCGCACCAGTCAGAATGTCTGCGATCCAAAAATCTGCAAGCAATAAATGCTGGAGAGGGTGTGGAGAAAAGGGAACCCTCCTACACTGTTGGTGGGAATGCAAACTAATACAACCACTATGGAAAACAGTGTGGAGATTCCTTAAAAAAAATTGCAAATAGAACTGCCATATGACCCAGCAATCCCACTGCTGGGCATACACACCAAGGAAACCAGAATTGAGAGAGAGACGTGTACCCCAATGTTCATCGCAGCACTGTTTATAATAGCCAGGACATGGAAACAACCTAGATGTCCATCAGCAGATGAATGGATAAGAAAGCTTTGGTACATATACACAATGGAGTATTACTCAGCTGTTAAAAAGAATACATTTGAATCAGTTCTAATGAGATGGATGAAACTGGAGCCGATTATACAGAGTGAAGTAAGCCAGAAAGAAAAACACCAATACAGTATACTAACACATATATATGGAATTTAGAAAGATGGCAATGATGACCCTGTATGCAAGACAGCAAAAGAGACACAGATATGTATAGCGGACTTTTAGACTCAGAGGGAGAGGGAGAGGGTGGGATGATTTGGGAGAATGGCATTGAAACATGTATACTATCATGTAAGAATCGAATTGCCAGTCTGTGTCCGATGCAGGATACAGCATGCTTGGGGCTGGTGCACGGGGATGACCCAGAGGGATGTTGTGGGGAGGGAGGTGGGAGGAGGGTTCATGTTTGTGATTGCATGTACACCCGTGGCGGATTCATGTCAATGTATGGCAAAACCAATACAGTATTGTAAAATAAAGTAAAAATTAAAAAAAAAGACTGCAAAAAAAAATACTCTGTATTTTTATTTTTGGTTTTCTAATGAGAAAGTAAAAATTAGTTTGTTAAAGTCTTCACAACTATACTTGTTCTGCCCATCTTTTCTTCTTATATTTCCAGTTATCATTGCATATAACTTGATGTACTGTTTAATTCCATTAATTGATTTGCTATTTAATGTCAGTTCTCTTGATACTTTTTGTCTGATGTTAATAATATGACCACCTTGCTTTCTTTTTGTGTGTATTTTTTGGTATGTCTTTAGTCATCCTTGTGTTTTTAAATTTTCTTTATCACATTTTTTCCCTACATTTCTCTTATCAAAAGTATAGACATTTGGTTGACATATTTGTTTGGACCTGTGTGAATATCTCTGGAATGACTAGGATGAGTTCAGACACTGTCTAGTCATCTCCAAGAGCATTTGATTTTCTTCCTGGGCCCACAGTTTCCTTTGGTGTTGAGAGTGAGCAAGTGACTGAGTTCTGGCTAACAGAATACGGTAAAGGTGAAGTGTGTGATCATTTTGCTCTTTCTGGTCTGCATGGCAATGCCCAAGGCCACCTTGTAAACCACAAATGAGTTAGCAAAGTCTCTATTAATCTGAGTCCCTGAATATCTGCATGGGGCAGAGCTCCTCTACTGCCAACTGGACTATTTATAAGAGAGAAATTAACTTTTGTTATGTAAAGCCACTCAGCTGCTAATATGGCAGCTAGTGTGAACTAACATAAGAGATGGTAAAGAAAGTGGGTTCTACCATAACAGTAAAACTAAAACACAGAGTACTGTCGTAACAGTTGAGAAAACAGTGATGAAACTGATATTAGAAGATGGAGACTCGTGATTCACAATGGCAAAATATTTGGGAAAATTTTTGTTAGTGATAGTTTTTAAGGTAGATAAAGTGACTAATAACCCATAGTTCTATGGGTAGAAACTGAATAAAGAATATTAGAGCTGCATGCTAGTTGACAGTGGCTATATTTTGTAAGGTTTTAGGAGCAAGAGCTCAAGCAAGAACTGCTTGGCTCAAAAACTCAAGGGAGACTAGAGAGAGTCCAGAAATTTGAAGCTTTTCAAGTAGGAAAATTTGACTGTCTTTAGAGCCCAGAGGGTGGGAATCTAGGTAAACAGAAGCAACTAAAGTCCCTTAAGACTCAGTCTCTTTAACAAAAAAAAAAAAAAAAAAAGGGCTCAGTCTCAAGACTAAGAATTCATTAAGGGTGTGATATTCGCTCCCCAAATAGCCACCATTAATTTGAGGAAAAAGTGAAAAGGAGTTGAGTGAGGAAAAAAGTAAATTAGATTTGAGAGTTATGTCCAGGAAAGAAATTTGGGTGTGGTTACTGACATATGGAACTTGCTGGAAGTAAGTAAATTAGACACTATTAAGGGTTTGGAGAAAATTGGATAGCCAAAGAATCATAAGAACCTGGATGTCATTAGAAACCTCACTGACTAGAGAGGATGGTGGATGGAAGTGACATGTGTGATAGTAATATAGCAGTCAAAGACTGCTTTAAAGTGGCCAAAGAGGCCAGTCCCAGTTGGAACTCTTTCCAGGCAGTTTCTGCACTGTTTTATAAAGCTGCTGTACAAGAGGCCCTTCTGTCCACACATCAGAGAATCCGCAGCACTGGGAGCAGCCCAGGGCTGCAGGCTCTCTCTTTGCTGTGGCTGCACTCAGCCCCAGGCCTTCTGTGTATCTCCTATAGAATGCTATTGATCTGCATCAGGAAAGAGGTTTCAAGGGAGCCAACCTCATCCATCCTACAGCTGTCTTTCACCGCCCACCCCCAACCCCCACCCCAGCCAAATGACAAGGGTTCCCTGCAGTTCCCTTTGCTTCATTCTTTTCCTTTTTAATTTTTAACAGCTTTCATGAGACCTAATTCACACAATATACAATTCAACCATTCAAAGTATACAAGTCAGTGATTTTTAGTATATTCACAGATATGTCCAACCATCACCACTGCAGATCACCTCAAAAAGAAACATGTACCCTTTGACTATCACCCGCTATGCCCCACTCCCTGCTCCCCAGCCTCTAAGCAACCTCTAATCTACTTTGTGTCTCTATAGACTTCCCAATTCTGGATTTTCATGTGAATCATATAGTATGTGACTTCTTTCACTTAGTATAATGTTTTTAAGGTTCATCCATGCTTAGCATGTATCAATACTTCATTTCTTTTATGAACAAATAATATTTCATTAGATGAGTATATCATATTTTTTTATCCATTGGTCTGTTGATGAGCACCTGGGTTGTTTCCACCTTTTGGCTATTGTGAATAATGCTGCTGTGAACATTTGGTTTCAAGTTCCCTTTGCTTGAAAATTCCTGTTCTTTTCAATGAAGAAATTTCCACATTGCCACCTAAGGCTTTCCTTTAATTTGTTTCCCTCTTCAAGCATGTGGGTACCAATCAAGATGGTAGAATAGAAATACATGGAGCTCACCTCCTCCTACACATACTGGGTTGGCCAAAATGGTCATTCAGATTTTTCCGTAGCATCTTACAGCCAACCCAATACATTAGGAATTCCTTGAAGTCCTGGCATATTGATGGTACTCTTTACAGAGCTGACACAGGTTTTCCCCTATTTTGATATTCATTTGATAATTTAGTTATGATCTGAAAGGGAAAGATTTTGCTGGCTTTGCTTTAAGTATCTCTACTATTGAAGTCTATTCTTGTACCCTTACCAAGAGGACAGTGAATATAACTTAACTATTTTTTAATGACCCAAATTTTTCATCATAAACATGAATAGTCACTGAATTAATTATGGGTCCACTGATGTTCATAATTCTGTTTATTATATGAAATGGCCTTAGAAAATATGTTTTCCCATATATATTATCATCATGATGGCAACAGTACTATTTATTGAGCCCTCAGTGTAATGAGTCAAGATGGCAAATGGTAGGTGAGAATAATATTTATATATTTCAAGTCTTCTATGCTATAATTAGGACTAAAATTATACTAATATGATCTGTGAATGATTACAAATAATGACGAATTCTATGAAGGGAATTAACAGGGTGAAGAGAAAGAGGACAAGAGGAAGGAACCATCTCTGTTGGAGCTTTCTGGAAAGAATTAGCCAAGGAAAACTTACCATTTAACCACTTATTGCAATAAAATTGATTTAGTAAGATTTAAAAAATGTTTTAAATTTGAATCTTTTCGTTAAATATTTGGGTGATGCTTCAGTGATGAAGTGAAATTAGCAGGCAAGCAGTTTTCAGTTTTGCGCTTCTGGAGAAAAGATTTTCTCAGTGCTGAATGAAGTAGATCCTGACCTAGGGCAAGCAGGTCTTCCTGTGGTGCAGGTGGCAGTCATTAGCACAGTTCACAAACCTTTCTGTCCAGGAACTTGGTGGGATTCTGCTTCACTGCCCTTTTGAAGTTGGGCGTGGCCACATGATTTGCCTTGACCAATGAGATTTGAGTAGATGTGATATGGGTCTCTTCCAGGAGGAAGCTTTGCCAAGCACCCAACTCATATAGTTCTCTTTCCAGCACTGGGTGGACAGGCAGCCTTCATCAGCTTCGCTACTTGAGTAAGGATGGCATACAGAGAGCCCTTTGCCAGCCAGCTTCCACCCTGCAGTGTAAGCAACCTAGAAACCCTTATGTGCTAGGCCACTGAGATTCTAGAGTTGCTTAGCTTGTTCTAATTCAGCACATGAGGCTCAGAATATGGTCAGTTTATAAAATCAAGAGAAAACCGTCCTTTCTAGTTGTCTGTTCCCCCTTTACAAGTCTCCAAGTTTGGGTTTTCAGTGGCTCTTTCCTTACCTGGGTGCACCACATGGCCATTGCCCAGTGGAAGAACCATGTGCTGCAGCCCTGCTGGTCTGGATGTCCACCTGCCGTGGAAGGGCTTCTCAGCTCGGCCCTTAGCTCTTCTTGCATGGACCTTGAGTCAGCCTTTTTTGGCTGGTGGTTTACTAGGACCAGAAGCATTAGTGCTGGAACAGAAACTGAGCTCCTGAGATGACCCACCCGCCTGTCTTTTCATTTCAGAGCACCTTTTCATCTTCTCCTTCTCACCTGTTAGGGGACACTCCTCCCAGGTGGTCGCTCTCCTTGTACCAGACTCTGAAAGGAGAGCTCAGCCTGCTGCATCCCTTTTGAAGGCTGCATAGTCTGTCCACACCATCTCCGTGAATCATGGAATGGTTCTGGTCACAACCTTTTTTCTTCTGTATCAGCAGTGGGGGGTGGGGGTGGGAATCCCTGCTTCACCAGTTTCACCTGTTTATCTAACTTCATCTTCCCTTTTTGTCTTACTAACCACTTCTTAGAGTTTAGCAATAAGCTTACTCATATCTGGAGAACCAGGCTATTACTCTATGTGAAAATACATCTCTCACTCTCCTGTGCCTTGATACAGGAAAATTTTTAAAGTGAAATGCATAATCCTTGAATACAAAATGCTTACAATTTTGTTGGAGAAAGAGGGTATGTGAAATAATGCATGAATGAAAGAGTATTACATTTTAGCATTGTGTCTATACCAATCAATTCTATGTCATATTGTTTAGACAGTTGGACAATTAAGCAGTAGCTGGTTAGGTGCAAACTGCATATGGATGGTTTTATTAAGGTAAACAAACCTTGCTGAGGTTTTGAAGGAAGAAACTGTTGCATTCTCTTTCTCATCCTCTGGGATGTGAAGGAACAATATAGCTACTGATTGGATTTCAGCAGACATAGAGAAATAGAACATTTTGCTTCATTGTGTGACAATATCTGTACTGAGATAAACCACTCAAGTCCACATGTGTGTACAGACAGACCAAGCACTTTAGTGAAATTGTTTTCTTCAATTTCTGTAAGAATTACTAAGAGCATAGTGAAGGTGAAAAACCTGGCAAAATCAATCATTTAAGTTCAGATCCTTGACCTGCACTGCATGGAAGTTACAGGCTGTGCCTCAGGATGTGTCAGTGGAAAGGCAAATGCAGCCATTAAAAAAAAAAATTTATTTATTTTATTTTTGACTGTGCTGGGTCTTCATTGCTCCCTGGGCTTTTATTCTAGTTGAGGCAAGTGGGGGTTAGTCTCTAGTTGCAGTACACAGAGTTCTGATTGTGATGGCTTCTCTTGTTGCGGAGCAGGGGCTCTAGAGCACAGGCTCGACAGTTGTGGTGCACGGGCTTAGTTTTGTGTGAGGTCTTCCCGTATCAGGGATCGAACCCATGTCTCTTGCACTGGCAGGTGGATTGTTTACTGAGCCACCGGGGAAACCCAGGAAGTCATTTTTCTTAGCCTCCTGTGGATACCCAGATATATTCCAGAAAGCGTTCTCTCTTCTAAGGATATGTGACTTGTATACTCTCCTCTTTTGGAAGTCCCCCACAGCATCACACTGTTAAACTCATCCTTGTGGCTTTAATGTTATTGAAAATAGTGTTCCAAAGGGGAATTTCTCTTTCTCATTCTTGCAGATTTGAAAGTTTTCGTGTGTTGTGTTTCTCTGTAGCAACAATCAGCAAAGCCTATGGGAAAACAAAGTGTCTCCAAGAACAGGAAAGAAAAGTGTGAGAAAAAGCAGTTGTCATCACACTCCTAGCCTTTTTGAGCCATTAACTTAGTTGTAAATTTCTCCAGAGCAACTCCCTTCTCTATCGCTGCTCTGCTCACTCATGGGAGAACAAAAGGTCATCATTTTCTGTAAACACAACATGCATTTTGACTTGGGCAGGACTCGCTTTCATATAAAACAGCTGAAATAGGGAATTCCAGTCCATGTTCTTCTCCTCCAGAGCCATCTGTATCTGCTTCAGCCTGGGCAGTATTTGCCCCAGCCCCTTCTTCCTTTTGTTTCCTGAGGCTCCATGCTTGGCTCTCACTGGTGCTTTCACTGGCACTGCCCATGTTTTTGTGCAATAGACACAGTTTTGGGTGTTCTAGAGGTAGCTACCCAATCTTATTACCTGTCCCAGCCTTGCTCCCTTTCTTATTATCTTTGCCTTTGAAATCTTGCACGAACTCCTATTATTAGCTCTCTCTCCTCCACCACCTTGATTCTGCTCCTCAATTCACAGCTGGACTTGTGACCTCTGATCATTCCTAGGACTGGCCCTGCATGCCCCAGAATCTTTTTGATCCCATTTCCACGTCTCATGGGTCTGTGTAATTTCAATCCCTCCCTTGGCTGTTGCCTTGGAAGCACTGCTTCCTCATCACCTCCATACAGGTGATCTTCTTTTCTGAACTCAACTATAGTGTTTCCAGTGATGGCTTTGTTATCTTCTTCTGTGGGCCCATTGGACTCTCATCTACAATTTCTTAAATTAACCTTTCCTTTTCTATCTCCCATGTTCTGTTTCAGCATCACCTCTATTTCAGCCACATAACTCCCTCCTCCTAGAGGACATCTCCTCCCCGCTGCTTGAACCCCATTCTAGGAATAGCTCTGCATCCTCTGGGCTCAGTGTAGGGCCACACACACAGAGACTCTGCCCCAGGCCACCCTCTCTGAGTAAGGTCCTCCTCTTGTCATCTCTCTTGTCACTCTATTAACCTCCACTATAGCAGTTATCTGGAGAAGGCAATGGCAGCCCCTCCAGTACTCTTGCCTGGAAAATCCCATGGATGGAGGAGCCTGGTGGGCTATAGTCCACGGGGTTGCTAAGAGTCGGAGACGACTGAGCAACTTCACTTTGACTTTTCCCTTTCATGCATTGGAGCAGGAAATGGCAACCCACTCCAGTGTTCTTGCCTGGAGAATCCCAGGGACAGCGGAGCCTGGTGGGCTGCCATCTATGGGGTCGCACAGAGTAGGACACAACTGAAGTGACTTAGTAGTACTAGTAGTATAGCAGTTATCACCACCTATGATTATTTATCTTTTATTTGTCTGTGATCTGACTTCCTGAATAAATTATAAGTGCCATAAAGCAGAATCCAAGTTTGTTCTGTTCAGCACTAAATACTCCAAGAACAATGCCTGACACATAACAAGAGCATCATGATTCTGTGGTGACTGGATGGATGAATTTCCCTGCCCCTCAGACCCTGAACTTCACAGACTTACTGGCTTTCTCCTCTTGCTTTCTCTCCATGAAAGTGAAAGAAAGTGAAATAGCTCAGTCGTGTCCAACTCTTTGCGACCCCATGGACTGTAGTCTATCAGGCTTCTCTGTCCATGGGATTTTCCAGGCAAAAGTGCTGGAGTGGATTGCCATTTCCTTCTCCAGGGGATCTTCCTGACCCAGGAATCGAACCCAGGTCTCCTGCATTGCAGGCAGACACTTTACCGTCTGAGCCGCCAAGGAAGCCTTTCTCTCCATATTGAATTTCAAAACTGTTAACTTTCTTGTGCAAAACCTTGCTTCTTTCTGGTTTATTATAGTTAGTCTTCTAACTAGTGGTCCATTGGATCTGTTCCCTTTACTGTCTTTATTGCTCACTACTAAAATTTTTGTCATAACTACTACTTTTCATTTTCAAAAATCTTTACTTGTCTTGCACCTTAGCCAGTCATTGTACCTTAGCCGTCACATATCCTCCTGGGCCTTCTATCTAATCAAGTTGCATCTCAGTTGCACCATTTATACCTTGTCAACGTGCATGTACCCATGTATTCCATCACATGTACCCTCCTCCATACTCCCCTATCCATCAATAAGCCCCCACCTCCAGCCAGAGTTAGATCCTGCTCTCTCTGAATTCTCTGAAGATTTTTATTTATGTTCTTCAGTGACATATTACTTTCTTCCTTGTACTGTGATTGTTTATGTATACATTGTTTTCCTAAGTGGATTGAAAATATCTCAACAAAAATATCTCACCTGTATATTTTTTTGCATTTTATTTACTCAGTGCCTAGAAATTTTTGTATCAACAGATATTTGCTTAATAAGTACACAGATGATGTAATAATCTCTAATGCAGATAAACTACACGAGTGGATAAGACATGCCAGGCACTGTGAAATGTGATAGGGGAAACAAGTAAGATTCTGTGGTTTAGTCCATCATAGCTGTCCTCTCAGAGGATTTATCTTCCATGGAGATGTGTCTCTTGAGGTCACTGGCTTCTGCTTTCCTTCCTTCTTCTTTGGACCTTTAACTAGCAGTGGGGACCCAAGCTCAGAGACCAGTGTCAGGGATGGAGTCTGAGGACTGGCTTCACATCCTCATGTTTCACACCACTAGCTTAGCTGAGAGCCGACAGAGCAACATTTGACTAAGATCAAAATGACCATAAGAAAATTAGATCTGTCCTGGAATTAGTCTGAAGGGAAATGGGACAGTTACCAATTTTTCTTTATCTTCCTTTTCATCTCTCCTTCTCAGACTTTAAGGTCTAAGTTCTGTTCAAATTATAAAACAGAAATTTATTTGTAATTAGAAAGGTTTCTGAAACCTGGTTGCTCTTTTTTCCCTCGAGTCTCAGAATCCTTTATTAGCAGAGCTTATAGCAGAGTGGAAAGCAGGTTGATCTCATGTACTGGTTCTGGTTATTTGGTAGAGGCTTCCTGGACTGCCATTTTTCTCAAATGATTTATCCTCTAGTATCCAAGTGTCACGATTCATTATAAATGTTTGCCGTGGTTGCAATAGGAAGGACTGGGCACATATGTTCTCCTGTTTGATCAACATGTGATTGCTGAGCCCTTGCTGTGTGTCAGGCACTTTGCTAATCACTGGGGATGGGGGAACAAAAGGGAAGGAGTGATTCTGCTCAGACGTGTGAGGAAGGCAGCCAAGTAAATTCTGCAAGTGTGAAGAGTCTTGAGATAGGAGAAGTTCATAGTGCTTTGGGAGTACATGATTGAAGAAACTTAAAATTTAACCTTATAAAATGAAAATTAATGTGTTACTTATGAAAATTAATAAGTACCTTTATGAAAATTATTGCTTTATTTATGAAAATTAATGTGTCCAGGGTCACATAGCCAATAATTTGCATAATTAGAATTTTTACCCAACATAGTCTTCCTTCACAGCTTCTGTTCCTATGTTATTATTGTGGTTTTTCACATCACCTGAGATAAGAAATAGTATGCTAGAGTCAGCCTGTGCTGTCTCATGACAGGTGACTGTGTAGTTTCAGAAATTTTGCACTTTTTTTTTAAAAAATTTATTGGAGTTTCGTTCATTTAGAATATTGTGTTAGTTTCAGGTGTGCACTGAAGAGAAATTTTGCATATTTTTTGATGTAGTGTCAAGCTTGAAATCAGTCAGTGTGGGAGTATTTATACCAGAGAAATTGGCATCCACTCTAAGTCAAGTTTTTTCACTTCCCCAAAGAGCTGATTATTGAACATTTGTTAGTATGCCACTGAATGTGCAATACTATCACATTCTTTAAAAATTCACAAAATACAATTGGATTTTTATAAAGATCCAGTGGATCTTCTCAGCTGGTGCTAGTGGTAAAGAATCCACCTGCAATGTTGGAGATGCTAGTTCGATCCCTCAGTTGGGAAGATCCCTTGGAGAAGGAAACAGCAACCCACTCCAGTATTCTTGCCTGGAAAATCCTATGGACAGAGGATCCTGGTAGGCTAGGGTCCATAGGGTCATAAAGAGTCAGACATGACTGAGCATGCACACACAACAGCAGTGGATCTGAAATTTTTGTAACATAGGAATCATTTGGGAATATTTGTTAAATGAGTTTGGGTTCAATCGGTCTAGACTGAGAAAAGAAATTTGCATTTTAAAAAAATCTAAGGTGATTAGATGCTGTCAGAAATGAGAACACACTTTAGGAAATAAAGTTTTCAAGTAACTATTTCATAACAATGTGTCCAACTCTGGCTACACATTAGAAACACCTATGGGAGACAATATACAATATCAATGCCTGGGTTCCTTCCACCTCAAAGCCGATTAAATCAGGATGCTAATCATGAAATTGATGGCATGTGCCCATTGTATTTCAGAATTTCTATGGACAAGTTACTTCTCTGTGACCGTTGTTGCCTCCCTCCCTATGTTTGAACTTGAGTGACTACTGCAATTATTTATCTCAATGTGATCATTATATTTTGAGTATAATGGGTAGACAGGTTGGCTCTTTAGTTGACAGGTTTCAGATTGAGAGAATCACACCCAATTAGTCTAATTTGTACCCAGATATAATTTAGAAGAGGAAATTCTGGATCTCCAATATGAGCCTGATACTATAATGAGATGAAGCTATTGGAGATCATGGGACAGAAAGAGGGTATTTTGTGTACGGGAGGATGGACTGTTGTAGATTAAAGATGGCAGTAAAGTCTTTGGTACTCCTTCTACTAAGAATTAGGATCTCTTTTCCCTCCCTGTGGTTCTTGTCTATGACTGCATTACCAACAGAGAATGGCAGAAGCAACACTGGGCAAAACTGGTGGGCATATGCCCGCCAGTTATGGGCATAATCTTGAAAAGGAAATGGCAATTGCCAGCAGTTTCCTGAGACTTGAGCTACCATGGAAGAAGTCTTATATGTAAGAAGGCTGTGTAGATTCACTGACATGGGAGAGAGACCAGATGGGCCCACACTCCCATTTGTTCCCATCAATGCACAGGTAAGTGAGTTAAGGCATCTTGCATCCTCCAAACCAGTCTACCTGCCAGCTAAAAACCATCCAGTAATCCTAGTTGACACCCCATGGAGCAGAAGAATCAGCTGGTTGAAGCTTCCTCAGATTCCTATCCTTCAAAATTGTGAGATCTAATAAAATGGCTGTGGTTTTCAGCTAACTGTAGATTGTTACACAGCACTAGATAACCAACACTCTCCCCTAGGTGATTCTAACATGCTGTCTAGACTACTTCAGAAGTAGTCCTACCTGGACACCTACAGTGATTTTTTTCCCTTAACCCCTTATCCATACATTATCCACCATTTACTTCATTTTTCAATTAAGTAACTATGTGGCAAAAAGACATCTCATGCATTTGGGAGAAAAATCCATAACATTCAATAAAGTGTCATGGACTTATAAAGAGACCAAACACTGGAATATGAGTCTGGAAACCTTGACTTTATTCCCAGGTTTGACATTACTAGCTCTTATGACCTTAGGCTAGTTGTTTATCTTTTTTCAGTCTTATTTTTGATGTTTGTAAAATGAGGAAGTTAGACTACATTGTCTCTAAGTTTCCTTTCTCTTGTGGGATTTCTTGACAATATGATGATGTGTAGAATAGTAACTATCAATAGGGAGAGATTATTTTCATGAGAAACATGCTACTCATTAATCTACTTTTGATCACCACTGACTCAGTCTAGGTCTACACCCAATACCCAGAGGTGAAAAGCTTTGTGTCTACATCACTAGCACATCCACAGGCACTTAACTTCCTGAGTAAGTGTGACAATCTTAAATGCATAAAGTTCAAGAAGAAAGAAAAAATGAAGTAGAGCATCCATTCTTTCATCCCATAAAATTCTGTAGACTCTTTGTCCTCCATGTGATTATGCTAGTCCAAAGACACTGTGCCATGGGCTCTTCCTGTGGAATGAGAGATACAGTAATGAAATTCAAGTAAGTTGGATTTACAGTTTGGCAACAAATCCCTTTGAGTCTTTAGAACTTATCCACCTCAACTTAGTAACATGTTAAAAGCAGAAAGAAAGCCCTCTTTGTGTGGAAAACTGAAATATGCTCCATCCCAGGACTATAAATATAGTCACTCACTTCCTCCAGCTCCAGTTAAGCCTTGCTGACCTTTCCCAAAGTGTTCTTTCTCGGCTTCCAATTAATGGCAGAGGATCTAACCCACTGCTGTTAACAATACACAGTACAGTTGTCTGGAAAGATGAATAGTGGTAGCTTCATGCAAAGTGAAACAGTTCCTTCAATTCCTTCTTTTTTAAAATTCAGACATAACCTTGTGTAGAAGTTCATGTATTCCTAGTAGTTAAAGTCAGACTTTTTACATACCACAGGGAATCATCTAAAGAACATATCCCCACCCCATACCCACCCCCCGCCCACCCCATACCCACCCCCCGCCCACCCCAGTAAATCAAACCAAAGGGACTCTCCAGGAAGAATATTTCTCTCATCTTTTTCTCTGGACAGAAAGCAGCAGTACAAAACATGAACTGCATGGTGCTTGCTTCCCTTGGGTGGCAGCTGCTAGAATGCAACATTGCCATTTGTATTCAAGGGACCTTTTATTCCCAACTGCTTGAGCCAAGCCACAGGACTTGCAAGAATGCTTGGGATGCTTCCTGTGAACTCAGAACACAAAGGCTCTGTGGTGTGGCTGTGAAATAGGAACCACTAAAGAGAGAAGAGATTAAAAGAACTTTTATTATGCTTGTAAGGCCATTGCTATTCATGTACAGAGTATGTTGTGTGTACAGAAGATAGCTCATGTGATTAAGAGGAGATATATATATGTACATATATATAAAATGTCTTTTTCTGGAGACAATTGAAGTTATTGTTTTCAATGTCTAGCCGAAGAGTGTTGGAATGACTCAGTGGGCACTGAGCCATTATACCTATGATTGACCAAGTTCAACAAGGGAATCATAGAATTAAAGGAGCCTGTGTTTTTCTTATTAATGGTTAAACCATGGCCCCTGATAAGAGCTCTTCAGAGTTTACAAATAGGAAAATGGTCACTCCAGCTAGAAATTATTCCAAAACAGACTCCCTGTTTCACATAATATTGAGCAATTTTGGTATGTCAGGGGCTCTGATAGAAGTTGTTTCCTAGGAAACATTCAAATTGATAAGTTTCCAAGTCATTCTGTCTCTTTTCAAAGGGCTGTGAAAAGGTCACCAGTAATACCACGTGGTACAAAAAGTGAAAGGTGTGGAATATTTTCATTTACATCAAAGTCAGAGAAACCATCACACATTGTAAAGTTCTTTGAGATGACTAATGCCTGAAGTTATAGCTTCTCTTTCATTAACCAAGGCTGTAGTGAAAAGTGAACTTGGGTTTATCGTTCATGGTCCTTAGCTGAAACATCATAGATTTAGGAGTTTAGAAATATAGCTATGATACAAACAAGACCTTGAATTTCACCTGAAGTCAGTGATAGACTCTGTTAGCTACTTTTCCCCTTACCTACATTTCCCAAATTATAGATACATTTAAGAGGAGTTTGGGGTAATGGGGACCCTGAGGATAGATTAATTTTTCTTCAGTGTCATCTAACTGAAAAATAGTGGTCATATGCAAGTAGAATGGTCTTTAGGTGTCAGGTTAGAGTTCTTGGTGAGATTGCTTATGTGGAAAGGAAATGCCTCTTGAACACACCCTCTTTGTGAGGGTGCTTTTAAGCTGTGTGATCTGAATAAGATTTGTACTACAGTGCTCCCCTTCCAGGTCTGGAGACTATCAGCAAAATAAGATTTGCTTGTTTAATTTTATAATAGTTCTAAATAAGAGCAACAACAGCAACAATCTTAATTTAGAGAATCAAAAGTAGACAAGAAATTAGCAAAAAGGATTGAAATTGAGTAATGGCACTGTTATTCAAATTGATCCAGTTTTTACTGATGCAGTATTGAAAAGAGAGTAGCAGAAATGCTGCCTTTGGTAAAGGTTTGGGTTTAGAGGCTAAAACCCAGCTTCCTTTCCAGCTTGACCACATACACAGAGATGGTGCCTCAGGTGTGGATCCCAAGGCTGTTAAAAGGAAACCCGTGATTTATGTTTGCTTTTTTTTCCCCTTCCTGAAGAGCTTTTAAGTGTGATTAATTTGAATGTAACTCAGAAAAATTCCCTTTTCCTTTTGCAGACAGAAAGGTAGAGGAATTCATGATGAGCTGGAAATAATTTCATCAGTCATGAGGTCATTCTCCTGCTTAGACCTTTGCAAATGATGAGTTGAATGACCTTTCCCAGCATGAAACATGAGAACTAAGACCTGGAACTCAAAGACATCCAGGGCTCATGTTAATTGTTAACTTCATGATTTCCAAACACAGGGCTTATTCTTAAGCATCTCAAAAAACAGTTTTTTATTGACAAAAGAGATGTAAAAATAACACGGCCTTGGATATACAGATCATTGAGCCTGGTCAGGGCACCTATTGAACTATAGAATCAAGGACTTAGTCAGTCTCTGGGAGGACTTGAATTCTATTTCCCAGGCGTGCTGGGGGTATGGAGAGTGCCAAGGAAGCAGGCAAGTCCAAGGTCTCCATGCCTGGTGCTCAACCCAGAAGATACTAGCTGAGAGATCGGAAAGTCTTGTGACCATTTCTGCTGCTGGCTTTTGCATTCATGAACAGACAAGTCACAAGGAAAAGATATAAAATAATGTTTATACCCATGAAACTATTTATAGTTCAGTTCAGTTCAGTTCAGTCGCTCACTCGTGTCCGACTCTTTGCGACCCCATGAATCGCAGCATGCCAGGCCTCTCTGTCCATCACCATCTCCCAGAGTTCACTCAGACTCACGTCCATCGAGTCTGTGATGCCATCCAGCCATCTCATCCTCTGTCGTCCCCTTTTCCTCCTGCCTCCAATCCCTCCCTCAGGGTCTTTTCCAATGAGTCAACTCTTCTCATGACGTGGCCAAAGTACTGGAGTTTCAGCTTTAGCATCATTCCTTCCAAAGAAATCCCAGGACTGATCTCCTTCAGAATGGACTGGTTGGATCTCCTTTCAGTCCAAGGGACTCTCAAGAGTCTTCTCCAACACTACAGTTCAAAAGCATCAATTCTTCGGTGCTCAGCCTTCTTCACAGTCCAACTCTCACATCCATACATGACCACTGGAAAAACCATAGCCTTGACTAGATGGACCTTAGTCGGCAAAGTAATGTCTCTGCTTTTGAATATGCTATCTAGGTTGGTCATAACTTTTCTTCCAAGGAGTAAGCGTCTTTCAATTTCATGGCTGCAGTCACCATCTACAGTGATTTTGGAGCCCCCCAAGATAAAGTCTGACACTGTTTCCAGTGTTTCCCCATCTATTTCCCATGAAGTGATGGGATCTTCGTTTTCTGAATGTTGAGCTTTAAGCCAACTTTTTCACTCTCCTCTTTCACTTTCATCAAGAGGCTTTTTAGTTCCTCTTCACTTTCTGCCATAAGGGTGGTATCATCTGCATATCTGAGGTTATTGATATTTCTCCCGGCAATCTTGATTCCAGCTTGTGTTTCTTCCAGTCCAGCGTTTCTCATGATGTACTCTGCATAGAAGTTAAATAAGCAGGGTGACAATATACAGCCTTGACATACTCCTTTTCCTATTTGGAACCAGTCTGTTGTTCCATGTCCAGTTCTAACTGTTGCTTCCTGACCTGCATACAGATTTCTCAAGAGGCAGGTCAGGTGGTCTGTATTCCCATCTCTTTCAGAATTTTCCACAGTTTATTGTGATGCACACAGTCAAAGGCCTTGGCATAGTCAATAAAGCAGAAATAGATGTTTTTCTGGAACTCTCTTGCTTTTTCCATGATCCAATGGATGTTGGCAATTTGATCTCTGGTTCCTCTGCCTTTTCTAAAACCAGCTTGAACATCAGGGAGTTCACGATTCACGTATTGCTGAAGCCTGGCTTGGAGAATTTTGAGCATTACTTTACTACTCATAATTAGAGGACTACAATGAAATTAACATCAAGATACCATTTCTCACTTATTTGATAGGTTAAAATTAATAAATTTAACAACATATTCTGTTGGTGAAGCTCTGGGGAAATAGGCATTCACATACATTGCTTGTTTGTTTGAAATAAAACTACTACAACCTTTCTAGAGTGAAATTTTGCAATACCTTGTAAAACTGCATAGGCAATTACTGTTTGACCCAGAAATTTCCACTTTAAGAAATCTGCTCCCAAATGCACTTCCCAACAATATGAAAATACATGTGTACAAGGTTGTCCACTAAAGCATCATTTATAATTTAACAGTATTAGAAACAATCTAAATGCCCATACATAGGAAAATGATTGAATAAACCAAGTCATTTACACAAGGAGTACTATGTATCTATTAAAAAGGAATAAGAAAAATCTATGAAATGGTAGGTAGTAATTCCAGGATACTATTGTCAAATGAAAAAAGTGAACTCCAAAGAATATCTATAGCATTGTTCTTAATTTAAGGAAAAAAAAAACAGAATATTAAGAGCATGTACATATATTTGTTCATTTATGCATAAGTAGTAATACAGCTCCAATAAGGCAGAAGGGAACGGGATTCATTACCTGTAGGAGGTGAATGAAAACAGAGTGGAAAGAGTGTGCACTGGAAACGGAGTAGTAGAGACACGGGATGGACTGCACGTCTCTGAAGACCCTTTCCTGTATAGCTGCGACTTCTGGAGCTTTTCCCTCTCCCCCAGTAATTAATTAAATTCAACTAGGATGTTGGGAGAACCCCAGATAGAACAAGTAGTAGGAAAAGAATGACCTATGCAACTTTGAAAAACTTATAGAGTATATACTATAACACTAAAGGCAAAAGAACTGTACATAGATGTTGTAATCTAGTTGATAAATGTGTTTCTCATGGGGCAGTGGTTTAGCAATTCTAAAACTATATGTCTATTGAGATTGAACAAAAAATAAATACATTGTGAGTAAAGAGAGCTACACTTCTCAAAATGGCAACCCATTCCAGTATTCTTGCCTGAAAAATTCCATGGACAGAGGAGCCTGGTGGGCAACAGTCCATGGGGTTGCCAAGAGTCGGATGTGACTGAGTGACTAAACCACCACCACCACACTTCTTGTAGTAATTAATAGAAAAAAGTTACAAATAAAGTAGGGGAGAAGGCAGAATTAACCCAGTGATTAGAGCAAAAGGTATCAGCATAACTTGATGACTCTTAAGATATTTACATATTATATAAGATTACATAAGATATATACATATTATATAATATAGATTATATATATGTATACATACATACATGGATAAGATGAAGTAAATAGATTGTATATGTATGTGTAATATAGATGCCCATATTTTCTAGCTCATATTTCCTATACATGATATCCCAGTAGCAGTGAGCAAACTTAGCACCTGAATCTTGGGTCCTAAATACCATTCTTCAAAAAAGGAACCTGAGTTCCTTGTAGAATTATCTGATGCCAATTTGAAGTCAGAGGAAATATAAGATAGTGTGGGATATCTTGTGGGGCCAGAAAGTAAGAAGTACTCAGAAACTGAAGGGGACATGCTGAGAAGATACAGAAACTTGAACGAGCTCTACATGGTAAAAACTGGGACAATTTGAGCAATAAAATAGTGGTACTAACATATTCAGTTCAGTTCAGTTCAGTCGCTCAGTTGTGTCCGACTCTTTGCAACCCCATGAATCGCAGCACGCCAGGCCTCCCTGTCCATCACCAACTCCCGAAGTTCACTCAGACTCACGTCCGTCGAGTCAGTGATGCCATCCAGCCATCTCATCCTCTGTCGTCTCCTTCTCTTCCTGCCCGCAATCCCTCCCAGCATCAGAGTCTTTTCCAATGAGTCAACTCTTTGCATGAGGTGGCCAAAGTATAGGAGTTTCAGCTTTAGCATCATTCCTTCCAAATTATACCCCATGAAATAAAATATCTATGAGTCCAAATTGATATAATTAATGGAATGAACAATTAAGTGGGTGAAAAAGGACCACTCTTCCTTGCAATAGGATTCCAATTAATAAATGTAGAAGTGATGGAAATAAAAATCACTATTACACAAAGAATAATAGCTGTTGCAGGCAAGGACCATCACTGTGTGCTAAAATTATTGGATAAAATTACAATAAGAAATAAGGATTATTTGCATAATTTCAAAGTTTCTCTCCTAAAAATTCTAAAGGGAAAATTAATCTTTTCAGTGGGAAGCCTGACAGATGTCATCCTAACTAAATCACTAAAGTTAACATCACCAGTAATAAGGCATATGGATATTGTGTACACCTTGATATGGTACACTGAGAAGGACACAGCATACTTTTGTGGTATGTTTGCAAAAATAATACCTAATTATGAGAAATTATTAGACAAACCAAAATTGAAGGGTATTCCACAAAATAAGTGGCTAGTACACTTCAGGAGAAGGAAGTGGCAGCCCACTCCAGTGCTCTTGCCTGGAGAGTCCCATGGACTGTAGCCTGCCAGGCTCCTCTGTGCGTGGGATTGCAAGAGTCGGACACAACTTAGCAACTAAACTACCACCACCACAACACTTCAAAAGTGTCAAAAAAGGCTAAGGAACTATCACACATCGGAGGTTAACAATCAACTGTAATACATACGGAATCCTGGATTGAATCCTGAACCGCATCTTATTTGGATTTTCCCAGTTTTCCTACTTGTCTATAGATAGTTTGTAGTATTGTGTTAATGTTAATTTCCTGGTTTTGATAGTTGTCTTATGGTTATGCAAGATGTTAATGTTAGGGAATCTGGGTAAAGTTTATCAGGAAACTCTGAGCTATTTTTGTAACTTTTCTTGAAGTCTAAAATTATTTCAAAATAAAAACGTACAAAGAAATCGGTGGTAAGAAAGAACAAAGGGCGACACAAGTAACCATTTTTGGCTTTTATTAGAAACCTAAAAGGGCAAAGTCTTGGATTTTCACAGCTGAAAATAATACCAACCATATATAGTCATGTTTACCTTAATGTAAGTCATATACAGAAGTATTAATACTAAGAGAATGCCCTTAGCAAAAGTGACCCTAACAGTTTGACTAGTTTTTCCTTACCTGGTGAAACAGAAATAAGAGATAAACCAGAGACATTTTGCACTCCTGTTCAAATTCTGTGCCCAGAAGTCATATGCTTTACTGCAAGGAAATGCCCTCAGGCTTTATTCAGAGCCGGTGCTTTTCAAGTCAAACAAAGCTCTATCAAGGCTAGCTCTCTGGTTTTCTAGCTCATAATAGGTGAGCAGGAAGTAGTCCTGCATCAGATCACTGCAGAAGCAGATACACAGTCATAAACTCCAGTGACGTGCTCACCAGATCATAAGGCTGCTAAAATTTGCAAAGGTAAAATGTGTCAGCCACAGTGGATTAGGTTTGCCTGTTGCCAATCTGACTTGTCCTCCATGTTTCACCTCCTGTCAGATAGCACTGGAGTGGCTGCAGGCATTTCTGAGCTCCAGTTCAATGAATTTGATTAGGGTTTATTGAGATATATTTGTATATTTTACAGTCATATATGTGTCTTGTTGGGCTTCTCTGGTGGCTCAGACAGTAAAGAACCTGCCTGCAATGCAGGTTCGATCCCTGAGTCTAGAAGATCCCCTGGAGAAGGGAATGGCAATCCACTCCAGTATTCTTGCCTGGAGAATTCCATGGGCAGAGGAGCCTGGTGGGCCACAGTCCATGGGGTTGCAAAGAGTATGACATGACTAAGTGACACACATATGTCTTGTTAGTTGACCTAGAGTGGGAGTGTCTTCCAGGAACACTTACACTGTTCAATTTGATATCCAATTTTGTACTTGTCATTTTGTATTCTTTTTCTTAAAATGCTTCTCCTTTCCTCCTGCTCAGCAGTGTCAATTTCAGGCCCCTAAACACTTAAATCTGCCCTTGGCAGTGGCACTAATGTTTGAGGGAAGAGCTAGTTAGAGATCTTATAACAAAGGATTCAGTCAAAGAAAAGAGAAAACAACTATTAATTTGATGCAAAGAAAAGATTAAAAAACATAGCACTCTGGGGTTATTTAGTGGGTGGATTAAGATCCAACCAACTTCAGTAGATCCTATTGTATTGAAGCATATGTGATACCTGATATTAGTTGTAATGTTCCTGAGACTTGAAGTAAAACTTAAACTATTGAACGCATGGTGTTTAAAAAAAAAAAAAAGATTTTGGATAAGGATATAATACATACAATATAAAATATAAAATATTTAAAATTAAAATGTTGATGGTTATACATCTAAATTGTCAATGATCCAGAAGACATACCTAAAAGTAATTGTTCATTCAAGGATTTAGATGGCTTGGATTTCAGTGTAATTTGGTTAGGTAAAGCTAGAACGGTGGGTTATGACCCTTATTCTAAAAATAAAATAGTGTGTCAGACCAATTAGTTGTTTCAGAAACTCATAATTCTGACCTGGATCTACCCTGTGTGCACTTTAGCACTGTTCTCATCGAAGAGTTGCAACGGTGGTAGGCCATTCTTAGAAAGCCCTGAAGAACCAAGATTTTTGTGGAGGCAGAGAGTTGTCAAAGAGGCTACTATGGGCCATGCAGCCAAAAAGACACAGCCCTACTTGTTAAAAAAAAAAAAAAGTCAAACAAAATAGGACAAATACTATTTCACTTATATGAAGTACCTAGAATAGCCAAATTCGTAGAGACAGAAAGTAGAGCAGTAGTTGCCAGAGTCTAGAGGTAAGAGGGGATGGGAGTTACTGGGTACAAGGTTTCACTTTGATAAGATGAAAAATTTCTAGAGGTGGACGGTAGTGGTAGTTGTGCATCAATGTGAATATACTTAATGTTTCAGGACTGTATGCTTAAAAACGGGTGACACGGTAAATTTTACGTTGTATATTTTACCACATTAGAAAAAGAAAAAGCAGCAATCAATTGTTAACACAGATTGACTGCATACAATGTTTCAAGCACTGTGCTAAATATTACTTCACATATATGTTGTATTTAACCAGTGCTATAACTCAATAAAATATGTTGTATTTAACCAGTGCAATAACTCAATGGGACAACAATTAGTCCCATTATGCAGGTGAGGAAACTGAGGCCCAGAAAGTTTAAGGAACTTGGTGAAGGTCAGAGAATAAGTAAGTGATAGGGCCAGTACTCAACCCCAGGCCGTATTCTAGAACTCAAAATTGGACAGACCTAGATTTGATCACCAGCTATATACTTGGATATACTTAGATATCTACAGTAGATACCTAAGAAATCTTAAAAAAAAAGATTACCATCATTATTATGTAGATTGTGCATGGAATTTGGTTCTTTTCTTTATTAACTTTTACCTAAACTCAGTGATGTTTCCTCCAGGGTAACTGAGGTGCTAAAGCCATGATAAAGGGTCAGCATGGAGTCGAGCCTGCAATTTAGGCAACATAGGAAAGAGTTAGTTTGGGGTGATAATTTAAATGAGAAGGCAGCTCTTCTTTTCTTCCCTCTCTTCAGTGAGCTTATGACGATAGTCACCTGAGCTGGCCCTTAGGGCCGTTTGAGCTGGAGTGTAGCCAGGCCTCCGCACATACTTGGACTGCATTTTGATGACTTAGGTTTACTAAAAAATTCTTTGGGGCCATTTAAAAGGCCATTTTGAACCACAGAGTGTGTTTAAAGCATTCCAGAGCAGAAAAGCACAGCAGTAAATTCAGCTACAGAGTCCCGCCTTAATTCTGCTGTCGCCAAAGTTGGGGAGACAGTTCCCTGAGTTCCCTGGACTGGAGGCGAGGCTCAGCCTGACAAACTAGAGTCAGCTAACCTTGCCACAGCTAAGAGCTCATCACATACTGCCCTTCCTGTAAATCTGTTTCCCTTGGCCAACTCATGAGGATTGCCTCTCATGAGGCTGAACGTTAGACTAAAAGCTAGTCATTTTCTCAAATGGTTGCTAGGTCTTCAAGTATTTTAAACTAGGTCTTTCACATTCTAAGCCTCATGATCTAAACCAGTAGACTTCAACTTTTTTTGCATGTTGATTTCCTCCCGATTGTTACTTAATTCTGAATAGAGGTTTTCTAACCAAGTCAGTCATTTAATGATGATGGAGGGATAGGGTGATAAAAACTTCCTTTTAAATGCATTGTTTCAAAAGACTTTCCCATCTAATTCACTGAGGTATGAGAACATCCCCAGGGACAGGTTTCTCCCAATCACCAGCCATTCCCCTTTTGGAGAAATCTATCCTGTCCGAGACCTGTGGGTATCTGTGTCTGTCCTTTGGTCTTCCCTCATTTTGGTCCCGTTTTCAGTCTACTTGGCCTCCATTCCTCAAGACTGAGGTTTAGAGTTGTAAGTATCTCCTAGGTTCATTAAAGAAGGTACAGTTTTTCATTTTTCTATTTCTAGTTCTTTAAATTTTGTATTTGGCTTTAAAGAAGGGAGCTGATCTGAAATACCTTTATTCTGTGATCTTTATGTGGAGGCTTTGATCTAGCTTTCACCCCACTCCAGTACTCTTGCCTGGAAAATCCCATGGACGGAGGAGCCTGGAAGGCTGCAGTCCATGGGGTCACAAGAGTCGGACACGACTGAGAGACTTCCCTTTCACTTTTCACTTTTATGCATTGGAGAAGGAAATGGCAACCCACTCCAGTGTTCTTGCCTGGAGAATCCCAGGGACAGGGGAGCCTGGTGGGCTGCCGTCTCTGGGGTCGCACAGAGTCAGACACGACTGAAGCGACTTAGCAGTTGATCTAGCTTTACTTCCTGTGCCATAATACTAACAGAGAGAGAAAGAGACAGAGAGAGGATGAATGTCTATATCTAAGCACTTAGAGCTTTGATATTTTCTGCCCTCTCCTCCTATATTGAGGATAGAATTAAGTTAAAGAAGTTACATTAAGGTCCTTGTAGAACTAGTGAATTTCAGAAAAACATAAAAATCTCAGTTGTGGGAATAAGATAATGATGCAAAATTGCTTTAGAAAATTGCCATAAATATACAGTGCATTAAATGTGCCTGATAATTACATGCTACTTAATAACATAATTAATCTTTTCTATCTGTCTCCACTCTGATGAATATAGAAACAAACTCTGTGCTCTATCTGAGCACCTGAAAAGTCAAGTTTCCCAAGGCCCTGCCCTGAGGCAGCCTGGCTGTCCTTTATTTGTGTGTGCTGAAATCTTCCCACCATCAGACAGCCTACAGAGGCCTCCCACAGGACCAGGTACAAGGATCCTTTTAATTTAGCTTATTCTGTGAAGTACCACAACCGCTTCTGATACATTTAGAGAACTTGAAAGCATTTGTGGATGACAGTGACTATAATAATTCTAATATTGGTAGAAAGTACTCAGTGGCTTCTGGCGGGGGTGATGGTGACCTAAGTTGGAGATCCCTTTTTCATCGTAACGCCTCTCTTTCCCTCCCCAGTCTCCCCTTCCTTTCCTCTTCCAAACTTTTCTTTCTCTTCTTTTCTCTCTCCTTCTCTTTCTCCCTTTTCCCCTCTCTCCCTCCCCTCCTTTCCTCCCCTCCTTCTCTCCTTCACACATGCACCTATGCCTCTTTTTTCTAAGCCCCGTCAAGAGTTTCCATACCTTGAGAAATAATAATTTTGGACTGTCCATTATGATGTTGTTTAGCTGCCCAGTCATGTCCGACTCTTTTGTGACCCCAGGGATTTGGATCTTCCAGGCAAGAATACTGGAGTGGGTTACCATTTCCTTTCTCCAGAGAATCTTCATGACCCAGGGATCAAACCCAAGTCTCCTGCCTGCATCTCCATCATCTCAGGCAGATTCTTTACCACTGAGTCCCTGAGGAAGCCATTATAGTGATAATTAAATTAGACATCCAAAATGAAGACTGGTCTTGAAACTTGCACCTAACAGACTAAATGGCCTTGTGAGTTGCTTCTCTTTCTGATTTCACCTTGACAAACTCCCAGAGAGCCTCTGGCTTTGCTTGCCTCAAGTTTTACTCTGTTCTAATTGCTAAATATTTACCTCCTGCCTTCCCCTTCCATTCATTCCAACAAATATTGTAAGCTCCCCAGGGCAGGAACTATGCCTTTTAAATTTATACTCTTCTAGTGGCTGCTTAAGAAATATTTGTTTACATAGTTAACATGTTGACTCTCCCAGGTTACCTAATGTCTATGGCTTGGAAGTAAACATCTCTGGTTGGTTCTCCTGCCTCCAAGGCAGCCTCCTTCAGGGTAGCTCTATGCCAGACTTCTTGAGTGTAATCATTTTGGTAGGAAGCATGTTGAAACTCTAGGCTTCACCTCAGAAGAACAGCAAGAAAGCCAACAAAGTAATACATCATTTTGTCAGGAAGGCACAGAGTGCAAAAGAGAATTCAGCAGTGTCTGGCCTTGCACCCTGATGTTTTCTGAGCTCTGATTCCTGCTGCAAGAATCACTGGATTCCCTGTATTTAATAAGATCACGAAGGCACCAGAATGCGATTAACACCAAAGGACTTCAATCTGATGGCCAATGGCCATAAGCATCTCTCCCTTCTTCCCACCCTTGGCCTAGGAAACACACATTCTACCTAGTTCTCTGTTTTTAACCCAGGTCTCCTAATCTTGTATATCAGAAATATACAAAAGTCTGGGCAAAGGCTCTTCTTCCTTTGACTTTTTCTTGTAGCCAAAACAGCTAAGAAAAACAGCATAGCCCAGCAAGCAGCTGGAAAAGTCCAAGACATAGATTTTGTATTTCTTCTCCCCAAATCTTTCTATTTATATTCTCTGGGTGTCAGAATGGATGTGACTCAGCTGTGATACACCAAAAGATTGGGCAGTGTGTAATTCAACCCTCACTCTCTCTCAGCATATGGCAAGGTTTATGGCTGCCAAAAATGATGCAGACTCTTACCTCCAAAAACATATGAACAAAAAACCCCCTGTGTTTCATGAAATCAAAGGCTGTGCCCTCACCAGTTTACCCTGCACATGTAGTCCTTCTGGACCTGATTAGGCCAAAGATCCAGATGACTTCCAGCACCAGTAATTGGTTTTCCTATGTGGCTTCATGCCATACCCTTCTCTTTGAATACCTGACCCTCTACAGCCTGTGTCTTCAACTTTCAAGAGAAAGGATACAAAAGATCTCTCTTTGCTAAGGCACTTTGAAGCAGCCTCCCCCTTACTAAACAAACAAGGAAGTGTTTCCTCAGCATTGTCTAGCATGCTAGAACCTGGCTTATCTCCCTCTAGCAGAGAATAGCAAAGGTGATTGCTTTTGTGGAGAAAACTTTGTAGGTGAGGGTATAGGGTACAGTGGGAGGAGAATCCCCTTCAAGTTATGAGGTTCCCCCCCCACAAGTGTGAGTTTTTGTCTGACAGAATGTTTTTCCTGGTCAGTGCCGGCCCCACCGTCAAGAGATTTAATGATAATTTTGTGAACCTCTGACCCTCTTGAGAGTCTCCGTGAGGGCTGCCTGAGCCTGGGAGGGTCTGAGACACATCCCCACATTGACACATGGAGAATTGGTTGGTTCAGGGTTGCCGTGAAATGAAATGGGGATTCTGTTTTCGTTCAGTTTTCCCTCTCCTGTTTTCCCTGGGACATTCTGTCGCAATTCAGTTGTTAGCAATATATGTGACAAGAATTCTAGCTCACACTTGTGGGGCTGATGACAGATGGGAGAGAGCAAGGGAGTCTGGACTCATAGCCCATCTTTGTTAGGCACTCCACAAGCTCTTTCTGCCTTGGGTGGTGCTGGCGCAGGCCAGAAGGAGAGCCAGCTCTTCTTGGTCCTGGCAAGGAGTTGCTAAGTCCTAGCCTCCCTTAGGCCTTACTCTCCAGATTTCTAAATGGCTTTCTAAAGTCCTTTAGTGAACAATGCTTGTGCAGCTGCCAAGCATTGTCTATCTGTGGGCCTGAGAGCTCTTGATTGTCACTGTTGGCTTCCAGGGAACCTACAGCCTGGGGTGAAGCAGCACCTCAGAGATGTTCGTTTTAATTGGGTTTTCCCCCTTTCTTAATGCAATGTGCTTGAAAACTTCAGTGGTAATATAGTAACCACATCGAAATGCTTTAAGAGCCTGGAGCTGGCTCAGCTTTGATTAACTGTTTATTTTTCTATTTGTTTAATGGACCCAGGGAGAAAGCAAGGATTTGTGACTATCCAACTGACCATCCAAGCCTCAGTGAATTTCTTCATAGTTTTCCTCTGTGCTGGGAGAAACTGGACTATTCTATAAAACAACAGAGGCTGAATAGTTCTTCTTTAGGTCCCAGCCTAAAAGCATATTTTTGTTCCTGATCTGAACCCATAGCCAGTCTGATTTGGATGGGGGCTGCAGCTGGGCCTCCATAGAGACCTCAGGCCCACCAGCCTTCCTGAGAATCACATGCTTGCTTTCCAGGTCTGCAGAGAACTCTCTGCCCTTTTGTAAAGCTAGTGGTTGGGTCTGGGTTGAGGGGTCTGAGTTCTCCCTCTTTTGTGACCTCAAAAATGAGTTTTAGACTTCCCTGGTGGACCAGTGGTAAAGAATCCACCTGCCAATCCAGGGGATATGGGTTCAATCCCTGGTCCTAGAAGATCCCATATGCCAAGAGGCAACTAAGCCCATGTACCACAGCTACTGAGCCCGTACTCTTGAGGCTGCAGGCTGCAACTCCTGAGCCCCTGTGCCATAACAACTGAAGCCCATGTGCCCTAGAGCCCATGCTCCACAAGAGAAACGCATGCACCCCAACTAGAGAGTAGCCCTCCCACTCCCCACAACTGGAGAAAAGCCCGCATGACAACAAGGACCCAGCACAGCCCCAAATAAATGAATATTGCTTTAAAACATAAATTTCCTGTGGGCTTTCCCAGTCCATGAGAAGATGAGTGGCGAGAAAAGCCACTGAAACAGAGGTGAGAGTTTTTACTAACAGCCAAATCCTCGTGATTTTGTAACCATACACTGTTAGTTCCAGAAGGAGCCTTGAAGATCAACTAACCAAACCATCTGGCTTTAAAGTGGAGGAAACTGAGACCCAAAAGGATTAAGAGACTTAATTAAATAAGGTTTTTTGATACCTGCTAATAAAACAATCACTGCAGATGGTGACTGCAGCCATGAAATTAAAAGACGCTTACTCCTTGGAAGAAAAGTTATGACCCACCTAGATAACATATTCAAAAGCAGAGACATTACTTTGCTGACTAAGGTCTGTCTAGTCAAGGCTATGGTTTTTCCAGTGGTCATGTATGGATGCGAGAGTTGGACTGTGAAGAAAGCTGAGTGCCAAAGAATTGATGCTTTTGAACTGTGGTGTTGGAGAAGACTCTTGAGATTCCCTTGGACTGCAAGGAGATCCAACCAGTCCATTCTAAAGGAGATCAGCCCTGGGTGTTCTTTGGAAGGAATGATGCTAAAGCTGAAACTCCAATACTTTGGCCACCCCATGTGAAGAGCTGACTCATTGGAAAAGACTCTGATGCTGGGAGGGATTGGGGGCAGGAGGAGGAGGGGACAACAGAGGATGAGATGGCTGGATGGCATCACTGACTCGATGGACGTGAGTCTGAGTGAACTCCGAGAGTTGGTGATGGACAGGGAGGCCTGGTGTGCTGCGATTCATGGGGTTGCAAAGAGTTGGACATGACTGAGCGACTGAACTTAACTGAACCAACATCTTATTAGAGACATCTTACAGTAACAAACAAATATTACCAGGAAAATGTGAGAAAAGAATATTCACCCCCCAAAAAAACATCATCTCAGGTATTTTTCATCTTTGTACCCTCAGAAACTTACACAGAGAAGGCTCTGGAAACTCGGTATTGACATGAAAAAGAACGTCCCTATCAAAGGATTGTCCAATCATGTGATTTCACTTTTGCATGTAATTAATTTAATAAATGGGGCTTCCTAGGTAGCTCAGTTGTAAAGAGTCCACCTGCCAATGCAAGAGACCTGGGTTCAATTCTTGGGTGGCAAAGATCCCCTGGAGAAGGAAATGGCAATACACTTCAGTAGTCTTGCCTAGGAAATCCCATAGTGGGGTCCACGGGTTCACAAAAGAGTTGCACTCAGCTTAGTGACTAAAAAACAAAAAATTTAATAAATACTTTTAAAGTGATGAGGATTATGCTAGTTCACAGTTCTTTCATTTATTAAATGTCAGGTATCTTTAATGTATTATTTCATTTAATTTTCACACCAGTTCTATGTGGTAGGTAGCCTTACCATCTCTTTTGTATTCTAGAAGAGCCTCATCCACCTTGAAGTTCCTGATTAGCCTTCTCATTTTGCTGCCTTTCCTGCTCACTGAAACAACTGTTTCCCTATGTAGTCCAACGCACAAGTTTGAACACCAGGAAGAAGACAAACTTATTGGATGGAGATACCAGAGTCTTTCTATTGTTTCCTATGGCTTGAACATGCTAGAACTTCCATATGTTCCTGAAATAATTTGCTCAGATTTCTCTGTCTGGAGTGCCTCTGAACAGAGCAGCAAGATACCTATGTTCAGATGGTGCCGTGTAAGGGCTCAGAGCTGAAGAGTCAAGGGAGGGCTGGCATCTCACATAGAGCCTACACTCTGGGCACCTTGCATGGAGCAGCACTGCCTTTGAGGTAGGGCCTTTTTAAAATTTGAACAAAGGATCCTAAAACTAGCTGCTCTGCAGCCCCACTCCCCCAGCTGCCTAAATCCTGTCCATCCATCAAGGCCCAAATCTAGATCACTCCTCAGCACTGCTACAGTGCAGAATCAACTGTTCCTTCATTAGCTTTCTCAGAGCTCCTTATTTACAACTCAATTACAATTCTTATCACAGCCAAAATTGTTTTATGTGCTTTGAGGGCATATGATACTAGGTTGACAGTTATGTACTGCTTGAAGGTAACAGTCCCTGTCTTTTCTGGCTTCCAATAGTATTGTGGGATGCTAAGGTCATTCTAATTGCTCTTTCTTCAAGGAATGTGTCTTTTCTCTCTAGATGCTTTTAAGATTCTCTATTTTTATATTCATAGTTTCATTTTGATGGGATTATTTGCAGGTTTCCTTTTATTTATTCTACTTGTTTTTAAATTTTAATTCCTGATGTTTGGAAAATCCTCAGCTAGTATCTCTTTGAACACTGACCTTTCATCATTCTCTGTATAATCTCCTTCTAGATTTCCAAATAGATATATGTGAGACTTTTTTACTTTTTTCCCCATATGCTTTAACCATTTAAAGAATATTTCCATTGTTTTATATCTCTGGATTGCTTTTGGAATATTTACTTCCATATTCTAGTTCACTAATCTGTACTTAGGTGTTTCTGTGCCTAATTCAGACCAATTTATTTGCTTCTTGAGCATGCAGGTCAAGAAGCAGCAGTTAGAACTGGACATGGAACAACAGGTTCCAAATCGGGAAAGGAGTACATCAAGGCTGTATATTTTCACCCTGCTTATTTAACTTACATGCAGAGTACATCATGTGAAATGCTGGGCTGGATAAAGCACAAGCGGGAATCAAGATTGCCAGGAGAAATATCAATAACCTCAGATATGCAGATGATACCACCCTTATGGCAGAGAGCGAAGAGGAACTGAAGAACCTCTTGATGAAAATGAAAGAGGAGAGTGAAAAAGCTGGTTTAATACTCAACATTCAAAAAACTAAGATCATGGCATCCAGTCCCATCACTTCATCACATATAGATGGGGAAACAATGGAAGCAGTGACAGACTTTATTTTCTTGGTCTCCAAAATCACTGCAGGTGGTGACTGCAGCTATGAAATTAAAAGACTCTTGCTCCTGGGAAGAAAAGCTATCACCAACCTAGATAGCATATTATAAAGCAGAGACATTACTTTCCTGACAAATGTTCATATGGTCAAAGCTATCATTTTTCCAGTAGTCATGTATGGATGTGAGAGTTGGACTATAAAGAAAACTGAGCACCGAAAAATTGATGATTTTTTTTTTGTTATTTTATTTTATTTTATTTATTTATTTTTTAAATTTTATTTCATTTTTTTTAAATTTTAAAATCTTTAATTCTTACATGCATTCCCAAACATGAACCCCCCTCCCACCTCCCTCCCCATAACAACTTTCTGGGTCATCCCCATGCACCAGCCCCAAGCATGCTGCATCCTGCGTCAGACATAGACTGGCGATTCAATTCACATGATAGTATACATGTTAGAATGTCATTCTCCCAAATCATCCCACCCTCTCCCTCTCCCTCTGAGTCCAAAAGTCCGTTATACACATCTGTGTCTCTTTCCCTGTCTTGCATACAGGGTCATCATTGCCATCTTCCTAAATTCCATATATATGTGTTAGTAAACTGTGGTGTTGGAGAAGATTCTTGCAAGTCCCTTAGACTACAAGGAGATCCAACCAGTCCACCTTAAATGAAATCAGTCCTGAATATTCATTGGCAGGACCAGGACTGATGCTGAAGCTGAAGCTCCAATAGTTTGGCCACCTGATGCGAAGGGCTGACTCATTAGAAAATACCCTGATGTTGGGAAAGATTGAAGGCAGGAGGAGAAGGGGCTGACAGAGGATGAGATGGTTGGATGGCATCACTGACTTGATGGATATGAGTTTGAGCAAGCTCCAGGTGTTGGTGACGAACAGGGAAGCCTAGCATGCTGCAGTCCGTGGGGTTGCAAAGAGTTGAATACAACTGAGCAATTGAGCTGAACTAATGCCTAATTCTACATACTATATCTATGAACTCTTTGAGATGAAGGACTACGTATATTTTATCTTAGTTGAGTTTCTGTGACATTGCCAGTGATCAATAAGTGTTTGCCGAAACGAATCCGTGTATCTGAGGAGTAATAGTTGGCTTGATTTTCTTATTCAATCCAAGATATAAACACATGCTTAAATGCAAGTTGGTTGTAAGTTGACAAAGAAAGGGGGAGGATGAGGGCTCCTTGCTCATGATAATGACATATAGAACTAGTTGGACTGTACTGTTTCATCTGTAGTCGAAAGGGCTGGTTCAGCCAGGCAGGAGCACGTGGCAAACTTGCCTACCTACCGCGGCTAAACCAGGCTCTTTTTTACAAACAAAACTGCCAAATATCATCCTGATTATGCAATAAGATTGGGGCAGGAAACAAGCCCTAATGCCAAGTTACAGATTTAGGGAAAAGCTGCTTTTGAATTGGGTTACCTCAGCCAGTTTGATGTAGGTTTGATCTTGACATTCTCTCTCACTTAAAAATACATAAAGGAAGGTTACTGTCAAGAAAAAGGAGTACAGTAAGTCTGAGAAGGCTTGTTCAAACTAGTAGCTTATCCCGGGCACCAGGTAATTGGGGCAAGGTAGGCAAACAGTGGATGTAGTCTACCATTAGAAACACCAGTTGCTGGTATTAATCAGAGCAGTCCATCTTTTAAGTCTCATTAAAATGAAGATTTATGCCTGCAGTCTTTATGTAGCAGATGTCTACCCCTCAATTGCTGTCCCCAGATGCTGTGGCCATGATCATGCACAGGCAGGGTTACAATCCAGAGAGATATGCATGACTTCAGAGGGAGTTTCCCGGAGTGTTTTTGGCAAGAGGGTTAGGGCTGGTGGGAAGGGTGAGTCTCTCTCTGTGGCATTCAGCATCTGGCAGTTGGCCATCCTTCACTGGGAGGTTCCTGGAGAGAAACAGGAAAATCAGTCTTCAGGGCAGTTCTACAAAAGGACATGTGGTGAAGCTGCTGATTTTGAGATTCCACTCAATGAGAAAGGAATCTCTGAATACAATTAATTTTTCCCTCATGGCATATGTGGTTATCAGGCTAGGCCATGGCATCAGTGCTGCTATAGAACAGTTTCAAAATCACACAAAATAATAACTGGCCCATTGTTCCAGGGTGTGCTAAGTGGCTTCAGTTCAGTTCAGTTGCTCAGTTGTGTCTGACTCTTTGTGACCCCGTGAATCGCAGCACGCCGGGCCTCCCTGTTTATCACCAACTCCTGGAGTTCACTCAATCTCATGTGCATCGAGTCGGTGATGCCATCCAGCCATCTTATCCTCTGTTGTCCCCTTCTCCTCTTGCCCTCAGTCCCTCCCAGCATCAGAGTCTTTTCCAATGAGTCAACTCTTCACATGAGGTGGCCAAAGTATTGGAGTTTCAGCCTCAGCATCAGTCCTTCCAATGAACACCCAGGGCTGATCTCCTTCAGGATGGACTGGTTGGATCTCCTTGCAGTCCAAGGGACTCTCAAGAGTCTTCTCCAACACCACAGTTCAAAAGCAGTAATTCTTTGGCACTCAGCTTTCTTCACAGTTCAACTCTCACATCCATACATGACCACAGGAAAAACAATAGCCTTGACTAGACAGACCTTAGTCGGCAAAGTAATGTCTCTGCTTTTGAATATGCTATCTAGGTTGGTCATGACTTTCCTTCCAAGGAGTAAGCATCTTTTAATTTCATGGCTGCAATCACCATCTGCAGTGATTTTGGAGCCCCTAAAAACTTTTTCATTCTCCTCTTTCACTTTCATCAAGAGGCTCTTTAGTTCTTTTTCAATTTCTGCCATAAGGGTGGTGTCATCTGCATATCTGAGGTTATTGATATTTCTCCCGGCAATCTTGATTCCAGCTTGCGCTTCCTCCAGCCCAGTGTTTCTCATGATGTACTCTGCATATAAGTTAAATAAGCAGGGTGACCATATACAGCCTTGATGTACTCCTCTTCCTATTTGAAACCAGCTTCAGTCATGTCCAATTCTTTGAGACCCTAAGGACAGTAGCCTGCCAGGCTCCTTTCTCCATGGGATTCTCTAGGTAAGATTCCTGGAGTGGCTAACCATGCCCTCCTCCAGGGGATCTTCCCAACCCAGGAATCGAACCTGAGTCTCTTAGGTCATCTTGGCAGGCAGGTTCTTTACCACTAGTGCCACCCAGGGCAGGCCATCTGGAATAGAAGGAAGCCCTGTAGTCCCTGATCTGAAATCCTGACTTGGGCATGCTTGTTTGTATCCAAACCAATCCCCCAAAATATCATCAAATGATCATAGTTAGACTCAGCTGAATTAACTTTATTATTGTTAATAAATACACATTATAAAGCAAACAGCAGAGATGTCTGATAGAGGCGACCATCATAGGATGATGGTCAAAGCCTGGAGGTCAAGGACATTGATGGGAATTCAATCCCAGTAAAACAGAAACTCACAGCTGGACGATTCCCCAGTTTCACAGGAGCCACAAGCTCTAAGGTCAGCACAGAGGAACAGATGGTAGCACCAGTAGGTCCGATTCTGATTTCTTCTACCTGGAAGTCTTTTGCTTTATCTCAGCTGGGGATTTCAGTTCTTCCTGATGCCAGTGATTTCCATCTGGGCCTGTGGTGAAAAATAAACCTCTGAACCATTAAGATTTGTAAAGCTGTTAGGAGTTAAGATGTAAAAAGCTCTCGAGATACATCTGTGCATGTGATGGTTGTCTGTTTTGTGTGAAAACAATCACACTTGTGGAGAAAATTTAATATAGTTATAAAATTGAAATCTCTCATGCCAAGACCCTGTGATTTATTGTCCCAGAGATAAGGTAAGAATGGAATGACATAGTGATGGTGAAAGTACTATTTTGAAGATTGTAATGTCACTAATACTTCTTGTGCAGCTCTGTCTTGGGAAATATATGGGAAGAAATTGGAGATTAAGTTCTTTGAGTTTCAAAAATTGAACAAGGAATTATAATACAATGTAAAGGGTTCAATATTAGATACAAATCTAGAAAGACAGAAAACCAGAGCAGAAGTCATCAGCCAGGGTGGACTTCTTGCTGATCCAAAATGTTCTAGGACCACCAAGATGGTCTCTCTGACCATTTTTTTCACTCTAAGAAAAAGCAGCCACCCACTTGCTTTGCATAGCATCTGGTAGCTAGCTCCCCCAAATAAAACTCAAAAAAAAAAAAAAATTGCTCCATACATCTCTTTGAGAAGAAAGCAGAGCAGACACAGGGAACTTGTCCCTGGGGTTTACTGCTCCTTCCAGAGTCCAGGAGGTAGGCTGATAGTGAACTGGGAAGATATGAGCAAATGTCCTTTCTAATGAGGTTGGTACCACAGGAAAATATGAACCTCGTATTTTCAGATGCTTAGACTTTTCAAGGGATTCGAAAATTTTAAGTTTTTAGATGAGGTCTCCTAATTTTTAAACACTAGTGTTGAAAAATCATGCGGGTCAAATAAACCATGATTATGGGCTGGATCTAACCTGCTGGCTGCCAGTTTTCATTCCAAATAGATGTTTGCATTCCAAATAGAGTTCCAAGAATGTCTGTTGAGTTCTACCTGTGCTGGGCGTTATCCTAGATGTTGCCTAGGACGTGCCTGTATCTCCTCCTGGCAGTTCACAGTCCAGAGGGAAAGAAAGACCAACTGGCAAATCTGAGTGTGCTGTGCTCAGTGGTCTGGGGGTTGGAGGGGCAGCTAGCACACCTGTAGACTGTGCATGGCACAGAAAGCCACTTGGCGGCATTGATGCCAGAGGAGTGAGTCTTGAACCTGAGTTGAATGTTGAATGTAAACTAGGTGAGGAAGGCAGTTGGGGTAAAGAGATAAGGCATGGCAGGAAAAAGTCACAGGAAGAACTGAGGATGAGCAGTCTGTGCTGTGGAGACACCCACACAGCTCAATGCGTGACATGAGGTGAGGCCAGGGCTGGAGGGACCAAGGAGGACTTTTCCATATTAACATGTTTGGGCTTTATCCCGAGGGCGATGGGTAGCCCATGGAATATTTTGAGCAGGATAGAGATTTGGTGAAATTTCTGTTTGAAAATTCTCTTCAGCAGCTATGTGGAGCATGAATCTAAAGGGGAAGAAGATTGGCATCAGAGATATACTTAGGTATCCAGGTGTGTAAAACAGGCAAGAGATAGTAAGGGTGTGAGCTTGGGATGGAGAGGAGAGTAGGAATTTGATAACTACTTAGGAAATGAAATTGGAAGGACATGGAGATTGAAGAAGTGAAAAGAGAGGACAGAGATCAAGACCCAGATTCTAGACCTGATGATGGGTGGGTGGTGTTAGGGGGACATCCCTGCCTGCCTAGGACTGTCCTATTAAGACGGAGAGTCCCACTTGCTGGGAAGTCCCTTCATCTAAGGAAAATAGGAATGATTGATTACTCTAGTGATGGTTCTTCAACTACAGGAGGAATAGTAGAAGACATAAGTTGGGGAGATAATAAGTTGATTTGGAGCATATTGAATTTGGAGTGCCCCTGGACATCCAGATGAGGGTATCCAGCAGGCACTTGGAATATGAGTCTGTAGCTCAAGAATGGGAAAATTTTGACCTGGAGAGAGTGGATTTCGGAACCACCAGCATAAATAGGGATTGTTTGGGAATACCATGAAAGTGGGTTTAATCATCCAGGGAATCTCTGTAGAATAAAAAGGGAAGTAGATCGAGAATGAAACTCTGGAGAATGAAACATGAAAACTCCAATATTTAAGGGGCATGTAGAGAAAGAAGAGCCTACAAAAGAGGCTGAGAAGGAACAGCCATAGGGGTGTAAGGAGAACAGATTAAACATGGAATCTGGGAAGAAAAGTGAGCAGAGTGTGTTTCAGTGTATGAGCAATCATCAAGGTCAGAGGCAAGACACCCAGTACCATGAGGAGACAAGACTGTGCCTCAGCACTGGTGATCTTAGCTGATGCCCTCTTTGCGGTTTGAGGCATAGAAGCCAGGGTAGCTCCTGGAAAGGAATATATGTAAGATCAGAAAATGGAGACAGTGACTACTGTCTAACCACTTAGAAACTTGAGGTAAAGGGAACAAGAGAGGCAAAACAGAAGGCAGAAGACCATGTGTGGTCAAGGAGGAATTAGTTTTTTTGAGATGGGTAAGAACTGAACAAGCTTATAAACTAAGAGGGGAAAATTGGTAAAAAGAAGAAAATTAAAGATACAATGGCCAACAGAGGTAATTGGATCAGGACCCATGGGGAGAGGAAATGATATGGAATGGTCTCAAAGACACAAAGGAAGAGACTGGCCTTAAACATGGGGGAGAAGGATATTACCACCCAGTGTCTGTGGCAGAGAAAGCAGGCTAGGATGGCCCTACAGGAAAGGAGGAGTGTCTACCTGGAACAGGGAAGGCACAAAACAAAGGGTTGTGCTTAATGTCAGTAAGGAAAGAGTAAAAAGTGAAGAAGTATTGGAGGAAGTGATGAAAATGTTGAAGATGTACCTTAGCCACTGCTTTGAAGAAGAATGCATTTAGTTAAAGGAGTCAGAGAAGTTTCAGATAATAGTGGACAAATGATTTTTGGAAAATTTCAGTAAAAGGATTTCCCAAAACTGACTAAATGCATATTATTTGATTGAGAGGATTATAGACAACTGTTCCCTTTAGAATGAAATGATCTGTTGTTCAGTCTCGGTCATGTCTGACTCTTTGCAACCCCATGGACTGCAGCATGCCAGGCTTCCCCGTCCTACATAATCCCCTGGAGCTTGCCCAAACTTATGTCCATTGAGTTGGTAATGCCATCCAACCATCTCATCCTCTGTCATCCCTTTCACTTCCTGCCTTTTATCTTTCCCAGAAACGGGGTCTTTTCAAATGAGTCGGCTCTTTGCATCAGGTGGCCACAGTATTGGAGCTTCAGCTTCAGCACCAGTCCTTCCAATGAATATTCGGGTTTGATTTTCTTTAGAATTGATTGGTTTGATCTCCTTGCAGTCCAAGGGACTCTCAGGAGTCTTCTGCAGCAACACAGTTCAAAAGCATCAATTCTTTGGTGCTCAATCTTCTTTATGGTCCAACTTTCACGTCCATACATGACCACTGGAAAAATGCTTGACCATATGGACCTTTGTCAGCAAAATAATGTCTCTGCTCTCTTTTTAGCATGCTTTCTAGGTCTATCAGATTCAAATAGCATCCATTCATACTGTTAAAGAGATTGGAGTACCAGACCACCTTACCTGTCTCCTGAGAAACCTGTATTTGGGTCAAGAAGCAACAGTTAGAACCAGACGTGGAACAACTGACTGGTTCAAAATTGGAAAAGGAGTACGTCTAGGTTGTGTATTGTTACCCTGCTTACTTAACTTATGTGCAGCATACATCACAAGAAATTTCAAGCTGGATGAATCACAAGCTGGAATCAAGATTTCTGGGAGAAATATCAACAACTTCCCTGGTGGCTCAGCTGGTAAAGAATCCACTTGCAATGTGGGAAGCCTGGGTTTGATCCCTGGGTTGGGAAGATCCCCTGGAGAAGGGAACAGCTACCCACTCCAGTATTCTGGCCTGGAGAATTCGATGGACTATAATCCATGAGGTTGCAAAGAGTTGGATATGACTGAGTGACTTTCACTTTTCAGATATGCAGATGATACCACTATAATGGCAGAAAGTGAAGAGGAACTAAAGAACCTCTTGATGAAGGTGAAAGAAGAAAGTGAAAAAGCTAGCTTGAAACTCAGTATTCACAAAACTTAGATCATGGTATCTGGTCCCATCACTTCATGGCAAATAGATGGAGAAAAAGTGGAAACAGTGACAGATTCTATTTTCTTGGGCTCCAAAATCACTGTGGAATGACTATAGCCATGCAATCAAAAGACATTTGCTCCTTGGAAGGAAAGCTGTGACAAACCTAGACTGGATATTAAAAAGCAGAGACATCACTTTGCCAAAAAAGGCCTGTGTAGTCAAAGCTATGGTTTTTCCAGTAGTTGTGTACTGATGTGAGCGTTGGACTGTAAAGACGGCTGAGTGCCACAGAATTGATACTTTTGAATTGTGATACTGGAGAAGTGATGCTCTTGAGAGTCCCTTGGACAGCAAGGAGATCAAACCAGTCAATCTTAAAGGAAATAAATCCTGAATATTTACTGGAAGAACTGTTGATGAAGCTGAAGCTCTAATACTTTGGCCACTTGATGTGAAGAGCTGACTTATAGAAAAGACCCTGATACTGGGGAAGATAAACGGCAGGACAAGAAGGGGACAGCAGAGGATGGGATGGTTGGATGGCATCACTGAGTCAATGGACATGAGTTTGAGCAAGCTCTGGGAGATGGTGAAGGACAGGGAAGCCTGGTGTGCTGCAGTCCATGGGGTTGCAAAGAGTCAGACAGGACTTAGTAACTGAACAACACACCATTATCCACCCAAAATTGATATGTTGAAACCTAATACCCAGGGTGATGGTATTAGAAGGTGGGGCCTTGTTTAAATCTGAGGTTAGAATCCTCATAAATGAGATTAATGCCCTTATAGGAAAAGACACCAGAGAGCTCCCTTGCCATTTCTACCATGTGAGAAAGTGAGCCCTCATCAGACACCAATTGCAATTTCCAGGACTGTGAGAAATAAATTTCTGTTGTTTCTAGGCCACTCAATCTGTGGTGTTTTTGTTGTAGTAGCAGAAAATGACACATACACACACATATGAGCACACACTCATGCACACAGACACATACACACCTTATATATAAACAATTTACTGCCTCCTTGGACTCTAAAATAGGGATTAAACCTCTAAAACTATTGTTTTCAGACATAATCAGGCTGAAGAGAAGTTTTTCTAGGTGGGAGCCCAGTGCATAAGTACAGAAAGGCAATAAAAAATCTCTTTCCATTTAAACTTGTGTATTCAGTTAGGTTCAATTTAGAAATCATTGAGGAGTCACTCAAATCCAATATTGAGACACATGCTTTGAGAGGAAATTACGGAAGGCAGCCAAGCAATGCTCTGCTCCTTGCTAGTCTGTGGGTGAGGCCATTGCAGCATGAAGTGGATCAGTGGGGCCGGTGCCCCGCCAGCAGCCAGCAGGGTGGTCTCCAAGCTGCCCCAGTGAGTCATCTTTGCTCACAGCCAGCACAGTGAAATGCCATGGCATTTCATTAGTTCTGCTTATTCTGATCAATGACTAGGATGATGCTTTTCAGCACATGAATTTACCTTCCAGAGCTGCTTTTTTTTCCCCTTTTTAAATAGTAGAACAATTTTTTTGCTTTTTTCTTTTTGTTTGTTTGCTATAAAAGGAATATACGCCCTTTGTAGACATTTTGGTCAATGAAGAAAAACAGGACAAAGACCAAAATATCCCCTCTATGTGGAGTAGTGTTCACATTTTGGCCTATTTCCTTCTTGTCTTTCCAATGTGGTTTTCAGATGACAAAGACTGGACTCTTCCTTTCTGAGAAAAGCAGATAATTCTAGGACAGGAAAATCTTTCTGGCAGAGGCACCAAAAAATCCTGGTCCTAATCCCAGCTCCACCAGTGTGGAGTTTGTGGTCTTGGCAGCTGCCAACCCTCCTGAAGCTACTCACCAAATTCATGAGAAGGTGACATCAGTTGGCTAGCCTCTAGAGCTTGTTCCAGCACACAGATGTGATGGGCCTGTGATGGCCTGACTCCCCAGAAAGGTGTGCTTTTGTATATGCTTTCTTCCTGAGCAGTTAGAGCCTCCCCTCTGAAATCCAGAGTCTGCTGAAGCTGTGACTGAAAGACTTCAAAGGAAGGCATTTTCAAGTGATGTGATTATGCTCCTTTTTGTCAAATCCTAGAAAATCTTAAATAGGAAGACAACTGCTTTACAATGCTGTGTTGGTTTCTGCCATGCTACAATGTGAATCAGCCATAAGTATACTTATATCCCCTCCCTCTTGAGCTTTCCTCCTACCCCACCCCATCCTACCCCTCTAGGTCATCACAGAGTACCAGGCTGAACTCCTTGTGTTATACAGAAGCTTCCCACTAGCTATCTATTGACAGGGAGGCCTGGCGTGCTGCGATGCATGGGGTTGCAAAGAGTCGGACATGACTGAGTGACTGAACTGAACTGAACTGAACTGAATGTATATATTTTAATGCTACTCTAAATTTTTTTTTTTTTAAGCATTGAATAAAGACGCATTTCAGTGTAGGACATATATCAGATATCTCATAGAATCTCTAATGACACCAGGTTTATGACCAGCCAGTTAACCACGTAAAGCCAGTGGCCTGCTTTATTCTAGCTAATAATTGAATTAAAAAGTCAAGGATTAATTAAACTGGTTAACTAAATCTGGTTCAGAATTTCTCGAACTGTTTTCTTAGGAAAAAGAGGTATTCTCTAGTAAAAGAGAGTAGTGGTCAGGTAAGTTTAGGAAAGATTCGTATAAATCAAATGTAATGGGCTTCTTTGCTGTACAACTTCTTACAACTTGAAAAATGCTTAAGTACATTGAGACTACCAAGGAGGAGATGGACTCTGCCTCCTGATTAACCTGATCATGGAAGTGCTTTGTCAAGGCAGCGTGATTCACATCTCAGGAGCAGTAATTCACATCCCAGGAATATTGGTATTCCATAGAACACAGCTTGAGAAATACTGCTGGAGCTCCTTTTACAGATTCTCAGAGAAGTATCTTTTTGAGGCATCTTTCAATAACTATATGTGAATGCTCTAGTCACTGTGGTGGTATCCCGAGCTGAGTTTTTAAAACCCATAATCCGCTTCATCTTTTATACTATATTTTCTAAGGTTTCAAAGTTCTTGTGTCTGTAGGCCAGTATTAATTTTCTCAGATACATGTTTATCAACTAGTGCTAACTTGTGCATAACGCTGTACCATCATTGATTTTTGCCTCTGTGCACCTATATGATCTTGGGTGATTCATTTAATGCCTTTAAGTAGGGTCAGGTGACTTAGGCTGGGGTCCAGGAGCAGCAAACACTGGGCAGGGAACTGCTTCAGGAACTGCCAAGCTCAGTGTTAAGATTCCCAGGATCTGAGGATGTTAAAGGAAAAGCAAAGGTCTGGGAATCCTGGTTGGGGGAGGGAAGAGGTGCGGAAGGATGTAAGGCAGAGGAAGAGGGATCTGAGCTGTTTATCCTAATGTTGGGCTTTTCTGAGTCAGGTCATTGCGAAAAAGGATCTGCAGAGGCCTCATCATCAGGAGGAAAGTTAGGGGTCAAAAGTGAGGAGAAGTCTTGGGCTTCTTGGGCCTGATTGACCTGTCACTTTCTAAAAGAGCAAGAAACAGGCTGGTGCAGTAGTCAGGCTGTACCTATAGATACGTGAGGTAAGGATCCAAGGAGGGAAGCAGTTCCATAACAAAAGTTGGAAGTTTTCGATTTGGGGCAGGCAAGGGTAGGTGGGGGGTGCCCCTCTGGGTAGGTGTTTATTTTTACCTAATTCATCATCCTTTGAGAATATTTATAGACTGTACAAGCCTTTTCTAGATAGGGTTTGAGGCCAGGCTGAAGTGAAATAATGCTACTACCAACATGAAGTACTTAGCAACAACATGTGTACATATATATTTTTTTAAATCAAAAGTGTCTATCAGTGTTTTGGGGCATAGTAGAAAAAAAAGGCTTCCACAGATAATTAGTAAAAATAAAAATTGTTCTTGACTCTCCCTCCAACTCCTCCATCCTCTCTTCCTATTCTGTTATTTCCTCCCTGCCTTTGGCCATGAACTCGCCTCCCACTTCTCTAAGTCTGGGGAGAAGTGTGTGCTGTTTCCCAAGGGTCTTGACTCACTTTCATGCCATTTTTGCTGTTATCCAGACCTTTAGGTTGATCATACGCTGTGCTAAGCTGCATCAGTTGTGTCCAATTCTTTGCGACCTCACAGACTGTAATCTGTCAGTCTCCGCTATCCATGGGAATCTCCAGGCAAGAAAACTGGAGTGGGTTGCTATGCCCTTCTCCAGGGGATCGAACCCACGTCTCTTATGTCTCCTGCACTGGCAGACGGGTTCTTTACCACTAGCAGCACCTGGGAAGCCCCTTTGATTGATCATAGCCCCTAAACAACCAGACTCTCTGACTTTGGTTCCTGAACTCCCTGCATCCCTTTCATCCTCCCACCAACTTCAAAGACCAGCTGTGTGAGCTGGACGTGGGGCATGAGATGAGCAAGGCAGACATAGCCCCTGACTTCGGTCATACACCTTCCGCCTCCTGCTTCCCCAGGCTCTTGGAGTCATGGGATGTATTCCAGGCTGCCTGACCCCCTGACCTCTGGCCTGCCTTGATCCAGCCAGTCTGTCCTGTCTTCCTTCTTTATTTCACTTCTGACTCTGCCCCAGGGCACCTGCTCCTTCATTCCCTCCCCATCAGGTCCTTCCTTTATCTTCCACCTTCTTTCTCTTCCCTCTGCTTCCCCTCTGCACTAATTGTAGTCTGTTCACAGTTCTCATTGAATTCTGGAATTCCAGCTCATCCTGCTCTCCCTGGCTCTGCTGGGCCTCTGCTAATCTCACCTGTCTTGCTGCTGAGGACTTGTGGCAGGACCTCATTTCCTGGATAGGAGGGGCTCTGTCTGCCAAAGGGGATTCCATTTTGCCTTCTGTTCCACTCTAGGGAGCAGCACAACCAGCGGCTGACTGCCTTTATCAAAGGAAGTCCATTTCCAGAGGGCTTATTAATTCAGATACAAATGTACAGAAAGCTTCACAAATTCCCATTTGTTAGGTAAAGTATGTCTGAACTAAAGCATTAACATGCCTCAATTATAAGGTATTTGAAATAAACTATATAGCTCAGCTGGTAAAGAATCTGCCTGCAATGCAGGAGACCCTGGTTCAATTCCTGGTTTGGGAAGATCCACTGGAGAAGGGATAGGCTACCCACTCCAGTATTCTTGGGCTTCCCTGATGGCTCAGTTAGTAAAGAATCTGCCTGCAATGCAGGAGACTCTTGTTCAATCCCTGGGTTGGAAAGATTCCCTGGAGAAGGGAATGGCTACCTACTCCAGTGTTCTGACCTGGAGAATTCCATAGACTGTATAGTCCATGGGGTTGCAAAGAGTCGGATACAATTGGGTGACTTCACTTTCACATACATATATATGTACATATATATACAGACACATAATAAAAGAAGCTGTACAAAACACTAGAAATACAGTAGAAATGGAAACATTGTGGACTTGGGGTCTGGAGAGCTGGCTTTCTGGGCCCCACTCTGCCTCTAGCTGTGTGATCTGAGGCAAGCCACTTCACTTCTCTGGACTACAGTTCTGCAGTCTCCTCTCCCTGCAGTGAAAAGAAGCATTCCGACTATATATAATGTTCCTCCATTTTATAATAACAGTTGCTTGCCAAAACTACAAAAATGAACCAGCTAAACCCCTTTGGAACCTTCACAAATAGACAAGTGATGGTGCCATACTTAAGAGTTTTTACTGCAGTAATAATTGAAAACCTACAGAAGCAATTTTTAAAAAGGCTATAAATCTTCAAGTGTGTGATGATTAGGAAGAAACATGAGGAAAGAGCGGGTGCTATGGTTGCCAAACCATACTAATTTGACAAACTACAAGTCCCTGTTACTTCAGTTCCTTTCTTTGTACTACATTTATTAAAGCACTTTGGGAACCTCCTATTTTCCATTTGAAGCTAATGATATGGCAAAGAATTAAAAAAAAAAAGAGTTCTCCATTCTCTACCTTACAAATGGGCTTCTTGAACATCCATCGTTATTAAATATCACAACTGGATTGTGCTTTATAAAATGCCCTGGTCATACAGTAGGGCCCAGTTATTAGGAACTGGGCAGGTTGTACTGTAGCTTCTCACTATAATCAGATGAAGGCCCTAGTCAATGGGTAAAACAGTATCCTTTATGGGAGTGTTCGATAGGGCAAAATGGCTGATTTATAAAAAGCTTGAATGCTTTAACATAGAACAGATGTTTATTAATGTGGAACAAATGGATGGAGTCATGAATATTTTGTAAATCATGGACTCATGTAGCCAAAGACGACCTTGAATGTTTGGTCTGGGCTTGTTCTGACATCTGCTTGGGTTCTGACATGATTGTTTGTTTACTAACCTTTCTAAGGTGCCTTGGAATGTGGGCCAGATAAAGTGGGTAAAAAGGAGACTTGCGGTCTATATGAATAACTTGATTCCTTTGTTTCCAAAATTCAGCTGTTCAATCTTTGACCTATACTGCTTCCTATGTTGTAATTCTTAGTAATTTTTGAAGAGTGAAAGAGAGTTGTGTTGGTATGATACGAGAGATCCATACCAGTAACTCATTGCCCTTCCTTTCTTACATGGCCCTTTTCCCATCCCCTCTCCTCCACTCTAATCTCTTATCTGTCTAGGGAAATGTTCGCCAAAAGACTGATTAGACTTCCACAGTAAATTGCATTTTCTGGAGATGATCCTGATAGCATTTTCACAGCTTCCATGGAAGGTTCTGAGATTATGTATCTTATCTTCATACTTTTGGTATCTTTAGTCTAAACTGCCTGGTATCTCTAAGATTAAAAAAAATTTTTTTAGTGTGTTTTAAATGGACAATCCTTTGAAGTTAGGGGCATGGTGCTTCCCTGGTCTTTATAAACCCAGTCAACACCACAATATCTTGTGGTATTTTTCCAAACCATTTTCCAAACCATTAGTGATGCAATTCCAAAACCATTTGGATGATTGATTATTTATAATTAGGAAAACTAGAAGATAAGCAATATGAAAACAGAATTGAAAGGGAATCTGAACTGTGTTCTAGTCTGCATACTGATTTTTTTTTTTTTGGCTTGGCCTGGGGTTGGGTGAGCAAAAGATAAGTCACATAGAGTTCAATTGTACCCAGAGTAGCCATCCCCTATGGACTTTGATTCACAAGCCGTGATGTAGTCTTGGTCTTTTTCTTGAGATGGCTGCAACTGTTTTAGCTGCATAGAGAGTTGGTGATGGAAATGAAGAGGTGTGTTACTGAAACACTCAAGCTCCCTGATTCTGAAACCGTCAAGCTCCCTGATTCTGAAACCATGGCTGTGACTGTGCAGCTTTGGCTGCCAGAGAGAATGAAAGAGCTCCCTTTAGCAGGGATAGCAGAGGTCTTCTGAATGAACATATCATCCCCAGTCCTCCTCCCTCATCTCTGCAGGTCACACAGCATCTGAGGTGCACAAAGCAATGTAGGGAAGCACTGAATGGGGCTTGTAACTGGCTAAATATTGCCCCCCCTTGCTTTTTTTCTTTTCTAATTAATTTTTTTTATTGGCATATAGTTGATTACAATGTTGTATTACTTTTTGATCTACAACAGAGTGAATCAGCTATACATATGTCCACTGTTTTGTAGATCCTTTTCCCATATAGGTCATTACATAGTATCGAGTAGAGTTCCCTGTGCTATACAGTAGATCCTTATCGGTTATCTCTTTTATATATAGTAGTGTGTATGTCCCAATCCCAGTCTCCCAATTTATCCTTCTCTGCTCCACCCCCACCCCGTAACCGTAAGTTTGTTTACTACATCTGTAACTCTATTTCTGTTTTGCAAATAAGTTCATTTGTACCCCTCCCCCCTCCCCCCCCCCCCCGCCACCTTTTTAAGATTCCACATATATCTTTCCTCCTAACACTGACACTCATATCTGTTTATAACTGAATTCATTGGTTTTGCTTTGGTTTTCTGTAGCAGCAAAGAGCAAATATTACTTTCTCTGACAATCCCTTACCCTCCTCAGTCTTCCATTATTATTTTTCTGCTTCTCATAATCTCTCAAAGATGACTGTCAGTGATTCTGAAATTCCTTGAGGCCCTGTAATCCAATTCGTACTGGTCTGGATTCTTGAGGCCACTTGAAGTGACTAGGCTGTCTCTCAATAGCTCAATAGGCAAAAGCCTGTCTGGAACTGAAATCCCCTCTTTGCGTTGTTTGTTTTACCTTCTTCAGGGATGAACACTGGGCTGCCTTGTTGAATAGCATAGAAGGAAAAAGTCACTGGGCACTTCTGCTTTCTCTCTTCCCTCCTTTATCACTACACCAAATTCCCAAATGAAGTTCTTTGCTTTTGTCCTTGCTTCAAATATATCTTGGAAAAGCAATTAATGACTCCTTAAAAAAAAACAAACAAGTCTTAGATAATGCTCATCTTTAGCTTTTGTGACATTATTTGAACAAGTTCATGTTAAACAACAAAAATGGTACCTAGGGATACTATAGGTAGCTTAAATACTCTTGTCTTTCTCTTAGTAGAATTTGACACCCTAACTGTTTCAGTCAGAGTTATATCATGAGACTCTCTCCAAGTCATTGGAATTAATTTATATATACTGTGTTCACTCCTTCCATTAATATTTATTGAGCAGTTACTATGTGCCAGAAACTTGCAAATGTTGGGATGCACTGAAGAAAACAATAGAGACAGAGCTTAGTGTTAGGAGTTACTAATTACATAGATCCTTAATCGTAATAGTGCCACAAAGAAAATAAATACATGTGGCTCATGAGAGAGACTGGATGGGGGAAACTGACCTAGTCTGGCATGTAGAAGAAGCTCACTGGAAAAGACCCTGATGCTGGGTAAGAATGAAGACAGAAGGAGAAGGGGACAGCAGAGGATGAGATGCTTAGATAACATCACCAAGCCAATGGACATTAATTTGAACAAACTCCTAGAGATAGTGGAGGGCAGAAGAGCCTGGCCTGCTGCAGTCCATGGTGTCACAGAGTCAGACATGACTGAGTGGCTGAACAACAACAATGGCAATATTATTAAGTGATTTTATGTTAAAACACTGGAATATGTATGTTGTCTGTTACTTTTTCATTTTTCTCTACTAATTATTTTTTAAAATTTAAACAGCAAAAGTGTTTGTTCATGATACACTGGGAGGGAAAAACAAGTCCTCTCCCAAACACAATTTGCATGAAAGCTAGTAGAACCGCCTTGCTCAAATTTTCTTTAATGGATCCAAAGTTCCCTAATGCTATATAATGATTTTTTCCCCTTTCTCATGGGAAACCAATGGAATTAGCAAATTTTAAGAACATACATATGTATTTAAGCCACACAAGATCTGCGAATTCCTTTCCTAGAAAGATAAGCACACCAATTGCAACAACTGGGGCGTGTATTGTTTAACGAATTTCTGTGAGAAATTTCTCAGTCTAGGAATTGCGTTGCTTGCTGTTTTATTTTTGCCCTTAGACTATAGCATGTTACTTAACCACTGAACTTGTGTGCATTGAGACAACGGAGTTATGGTTACATGAATTATGATCAGATGTACTTACTCCCATTTATTTCTTTCCAGAAGAAGTAATGAAAGATGTCAAAAACCTTTCCACCTCTGAAACCTTTTTCCAGTTGTGTCCATAGAGTTCAGCTGTTGGTCAGAGGCTGCTACCTTTGTGTCCACATCCCCAGTAACAGAGACCAGAACTGTTTAGACATTTGATAGTGAAGAAATCTCACAGTTAAGCCCTGAAGCCATTGTGTATAATACCTGCACGGCATTTAGCGCTATACTGGATGGAAAATAAAAGGAACTACCAAATGATTTATTTATTTATTTATTTATTTATTTTTTTGGCGATTTTGTCTTAAAAAAATGAAAACTAGACCTAGCTCAGAGAAAGGGCTTATCCATAATATTGAGGAGTTATCCAATAGATGAGAACTGTGTTTTGTTAAAAATCTGCCTACCATTAGTTTGCTGGTCAGTATAAAAATAAAGGTTTTTGTTTTGCTTTTGCTCCATTTGATTTAAAATAAAGCAAGGTAGTAATGAGTGTCAACTCTGACGTCAGACTGCCTGGGTTTAAATCCCAGACTCTACATCTTACTACCTGACGACCTAGTTTAAGTTTTTCCCTCCCAGTGCCTTTTTCCAACAACATATTGGAGATAATAACAGTAAAGAACAAATCCGTGTAAGGTAACTAACACACACTGTTCTGAACACAGCACTCAACAAATGTTAGCTGTTCCCGTTTTCATGATAAAACTGATAAGAAGAAATTCTGCTAAAAGGATGAGGAGGAAGGAAGGCAGTGAAGGAGATGAGGAGGTAGGAAAAGAAAGAAGGAAAGAAAGGTCACAAGGCAATTGAAGAACATGGGATGTGGATCCAGATGACTTGGCCCTGGGTCTGGGCCCTCTGTTCCCTTAAGTGTGTGATCCAAGCAGTCATGTGACATCACTGAACCTCGGGGCCCTCTTCTCTTCTGTAAATGGAATGATATCAATAATATCTGCCTCATGGAGTTGTCCTGAGTGGAGATGAGCTGATATATGATTAGGACCCTTGTGAGTGATAAGGATGATGAGGGTGTGGTTGTGTTTCTCAGTGACTCTTCCTTTGGCAAGGATTTTCTTAGGCATGTGCTTGCTTGAACTGGCTTCTGGAGGAGCTGGATCCTTCTTGAGTTTGGGGCTTTGGGCTGGGGCTTTCCCCTTATTCTGGACCTATGTGCAGCAATTGTTCATTGAGATCAAATGTATAGACCACACCTACCTGGTTCCTGGTAATGGAGAGGCGAGGATCACTGCTGGATATCAGTGTGTGTGTGTTTTCTGAATTGCTTCATCAGAACAATGTGCCTATAAATGAAGAAAAGCTTCATCTTGGGCCATTCTGCATTTGATTTATCAGTGTAACCTTCTTAGGAAATGGAATTGGAGACTGACCTATAAGTCAAGTTTCTTTACCAAAAAGAAAAAAAAAAAAAAGAAAAAAGAAAGGCTGACTGATGAAGAAACAAGTTGAAAACCCAGAGGCCAAGATTTCCAGTCCCATTTGTGCCACGACTTGCTGAGTGACATTGGGCAAGTAACTTAATCACTTTGTAGCTTCATTTCCTTGTTCATAATATGTGGCATGACAGTACTAACCTGCCTTGCTAGTTTGCTATAAAAATACAATTTAATATTTGCCATGTCTTTTTCAGCACACACTGCTTCCAAGACTACCTGGTTTGGGATAAGTTGGAAATAAAAAAAGGACAACTTTTCATACTGCACATCAACTGTATTCACAAGAATATTTTACTCTTTTCTATATGAATTTTCCAAATTTGCTGGCATATTGAGTGCAGAACTTTCCCAGCATCATCTTTTAGGATGTGAAATAGCTCAGCTGGAATTCCATCATCTCTACTAGCCCTGTCCATAGTAATGAGTGCAATTGTGCAGTAGTTTGAACATTCTTTGGCATTGCCTTTCTTTAGGATTGGAATGAAAACTGCCCTTTTCCAGTCCTATGGCCACTGCTGAGTTTTCCAAATTTGCTGGCATATTGAGTGCAGCACATTCACAGCATCATCTTTTAGGATTTGAAATAGCTCAACTGGCATTCCATCACCTCCACTAGCTTTGTTCCTAGTGATGCTTCCTAAGGACCACTAGACTTCGTGTTCCAGAATATCTGGCTCTAGGTGAGTGATCACACTATCATGGTTATCTGGGTCATGAAGATCTTTTTTGTATAGTTCTTCTGTGTATTCCTGCCACCTCTTCTTAATATCTTCTGCTTGTGTTAGTTTCATACCATTTCTGTGCTTTATTGTGCCCATCTTTGCATGAATGTTCCCTTGGTATCTCTAATTTTCTTGAAGAGATCTCCAGTCTTTCCCATTCTGTTGTTTTCCTTTATTTCTTTGGATTGATCACTGAGGAAGGCTATCTTATCTCTCCTTGCTATTCTTTGGAACTCTGCATTCAAATGGGTATATCTTTCCTTTTCTCCTTTGCCTTTCACTTCTCTTCTTTTCTTAGTGATTTGTAAGGCCTCCTCAGAAAACCATTTTGCCTTTCTGCATTTCTTTTTCTTGGGGATGGTCTTGATCACTGCCCACTGTACAATGCCACAAACCTCCATCCACAGTTCTTCAGGCACTCTATCAGATCTAATCCTTTGAATCTATTTGGCACTTTCACTGTATAATCGCCAGGAATTTTATTTAGGTCATACCTGAGTGGTCTGATTTCCCTACTTTTGAAAAACTCAGCTGTGGCCACGGGACTGTAAATGGTCAGTTTTCATTCCAATCCCAAAGAAAGGCAATGCCAAAGAATGTTCAAACTACTGCACAATTGCACTCAACTCACACACTAGCAAAGTAATGCTGAACATTCTCCGAGCCAGGCTTCAATAGTATGTGAACTGTGAACTTCCAGATGTTCAAGCTGGATTTAGAAAAGTCAGAAAACCAGAGATCAAATTGTCAACACCCGTTGGATCATCAAAAAAGCAAGAGAGTTCCAGAAAACATCTATTTCTGCTTTATTGACTATGCCAAAGCCTTTGACTGTGTGGATCACAACAAACTGTGGAAAATTCTGAAAGAGATGGGAATACCAGACCACCTGACCTGCCTCTTGAGAAATCTGTATGCAGGTCGGGAAGCAACAGTTAGAACTGGACATGGAACAACAGACTGGTTCCAAAGAGGGAAAAGAGTACGTCAAGGCTACATATTGTCACCCTGCTTGTTTAACTTACATGCAGAGTACATCATGCAAAATGCCAGGCTGGATGAAGCACAAGCTGGAATCAAGATTGCCAGGAGAAATATCAATAACCTCAGATATGCAGATGATACCACCCTTATGACAGAAAGCAAAAAGGAACTAAAGAACCTCTTGATGAAAGTGAAAGAGGAGAGTGAAAAAGTTGGCTTAAAGCTCAACATTCAGAAAACTAAGATCATGGCATCTGGTCCCATCACTTCATGGGAAATAGATGGGGAAACAATGTAAATAGTGACAGACTTTATTTTGGGGGGCTCTAAAATCACTGTAGATGGTGAATGCAGCCATGAAATTAAAAGACACTTGCTCCTTGGAAGAAAAGCTATCACCAACCTAGACAGCATATTAAGAAGCAGAGACATTCCTTTGCCAATATGGTTTTTCCAGTAGTCATAGATCTGAGAGTTGGACTATAAAGAAAGCTGAGTCCTGAAGAATTAATGCTTTCTAACTGTGGTGTTGGAGAAGACTCTTGAGAGTCCCTTGGACTGCAAGGAAATCAAATCAGTCAATCCTAAAGGAAATCAGTCCTGAATATTCATTGGAAGGACTGATGCTGAAGCTGAAACTCCAATACTTTGGCCACCTGATGCAAAGAGCTGACTCATTGGAAAAGACCCTGATGCTGGGAAAGATTGAAGGCAGGAAGAGAAGGAGATGACAGAGGATGAGATGGTTGGATGGCATTACTGACTCAATGGACATGAATTTGAGCAGGCTCTGGGAGTTGGTGATGGACAGGATTGCCTGATGTGTTGCAGTCCAGAGGGTTGCAAGGGGTCAGACACGACTAAGTGACTGAACTGAACTGATAGAAATTTTCTCAGTTCCATTCTGTTAGCTGGTTAGTAAAGAATACTACCCTGGGCTTCCTTGGTGGCTTAGATCGTAAAGAATGCAGGAGACCTGGGGTTTGATCCTTCAGTTGGAAAGATACCCTGAAGAAGGAAATGGCAACCCACTTCAGTATTCTTGCCTGAATCCCATGGATAGAAGCGCCTGGTGGGCTACAGTCCAGGGGTCGCAAAGAGTTGGACGTGACTGAGAGACTAACAGCAACTGGCTGAAAGTATTTCTTCTGCCTCTAAAAGCCTTGCTGTTTCCACACTAAAAATATATGACCCCTTCCCCAAATAATAAAAATAAATGCCCCAAATGAATCCACAGGAAAAATTCTTGGAGGCTCTAGGGAAACATTGAAACAGAAAGTGGTGTTGACAGTGCCAGAAATTCTTAACAATGGTCTTAAATTGGTATCAGTGAGAAGTCCCAGTGAGCTTGCTGCACACAGACAGGCTTCTGGGCTTCTAACTCCTAGCTCTCCACCAGACACATGGATGGCCTTTGGAGAGGGTGTATTGATTCACTGTCCACAATAACCTCTTGTACTTCAATATTAAAATCATTTTTTCCTTGAGGTTTCATTAGAGAGCAGTTATACTATTAATATTTATCTCTCCTGCAACCAAACCTCAACTTTAATGACAGTGAAGGAATAAAGTATGTGAAAACCCAGCACAATGAGAACAGAAAAAGAACAACAGAGAGAAGATACATTTTTGGAAGATAGAAAAAAGAGGAAGTGGTATCTAGCTTGGAACAGAGAAAGCAGAATGTGTGTTTAAAGCCAGCTTATTTGTGCTAGAGAAAGGCTGGAGAATTAGACAGGTTTTTCTGAAGACAGGGATGGGGATAGAGCTGTGAGGAGGTTAGCAAAAACTACCCCATCCCTTAGCCAATGCAGCTGACCTTCCGCATCATAGCCAAAGGCAGGGATCCAACACTACCTCAAGGGGTGTGGTCTGAGTGGCTCAAAACTCGGGAGCTTCAGACAGAACCTGGGGTGGTAGTGAGATGGAAGCGGGGGGTGGGGGTGGGGCAGTCTGTAAACAAGAAGGAAGAGCTGCAGGAGGATCTTACCACCTCATCCAACTTGATATCAGAATGCTGGCAGCCAGGGTCAAAACATGGAGCAGGAGGCCAGAGGATTCCTCTCTAGGGAGATTGGCAAGCCCAGAACTGGCCTGCAAAAACTGAAATTTAGGATTCCACCAACAAAACACTGGATCCCTGCTAGATCATTAAATGAGGAAATCTACTTGCAATTAAGCTCATCTTTTGCTACACACACAAAGCTTCCAATCAACCAAAATTACCATTCCACCAGAAATTAAAAGAATTAAAAGAATGACAATTTTTAAAAAGAAACCAAAAGAAAAAGAAAAAAAAAGAAACTGAAAGATGGGAAACAATGTAAGGAACAGTTGGAAAATAGGAAGAAAAGTGTAATTAACATTCTTAGAAAATTAACACATATTATCATTTGGTGAAAAAGAAAAAAATGCTATTTTAATTTTTTGACCCACTAGAATGGTTGTTTCTGGTTTTATTTTTGCCACATTATAAATTTATTTCATTATTATGGAAAATAAACTGCATATTTAAAATGTACAGTTTGACTTTGAAATTTGTAGCACCCATGAAATTATTGTGACAGTCAAGAAAATGTATAATTCTGTCAGTCCTAAAAGTTTCCTCAGACTCTTGTAATTCTGTTCTTCTCTCTACCCATATCTCGAGGTAACCATGAATTTTTTTTTTAAACTGAAACTGTAAGTTGCACTTTCTAGAATTCTAAGTAAATGGAGTCACACAGATGCTCTTTCTTCGTCTGTTTTCTTCCAGCATGATCATTTTAGATCGATGATACTGCATTTATCAACAGTTTGTTCCTTTTGATTGCTGGGTAATTTTTAATAATATGGATATCTATAACTTGTTTACCCATTCACACGTTGATGGACTTTGGGTTGATTCTAATTCTGGGCAGTTACCAAAAATGTTGCAGTGAACATGTTTAAGCCTTTGCATAGACACTTGTTTTCATTTCACTTTGGTAAATATCTAAAAGTGGAATGGCTGGTTGTTTGGAAATGTTTTCAAACTGTTTTCCAAAGTGGTTGTACTTGTATATTTTGTCAACAGTGTGTGAGAGTTCCAGTTGCTCTACATCCCCTCCACCACTAGATATGGTCAGGCTTTTAAATTTTAGTCATTCTAATGGGTATGCAAAACTTCACTGCAGTTTTAATTTTCATTTTCCTGATGAATAATGATGTTGAATACCTTTCCATGTGCTTACTGGCTATTTGAATGTCATATTTAGTGAAATGCTTGTTCACATCTTTCACCCACTTTTAAAAGTAGGCTGTCTTGATATTAAGTTATAAGAATTTTCTATATACTTTGGATACAGACCTTTTATATCGGTTGTAAATATTTTCTTGTATTTGCATATCTAACTGCTTCTTTTGAAGAGCAGAAACTTTTAAATTTGAAAGAGTTCAGTCTATCGTTTTCTTTCTTTTGTAATTTATGCTTTATGAGTATTAAGAAGCCTTTGCCTATTACAAGATCACAAAGGTTTTCTCCTATATGTTTTTGATAATGTTTATACTTTAAGGTCTTACATTTAGATCTGTGATCCAGTATTTTGTGTTAGCATTTGTGTGTGGTGTGAGACGAGGATGGATATTCTTTTTTTTTTTTTTTTTTTTTAGGTCTATACCCAGTTGATCAGGCAATATTTGTTGAAAAGATTTTTCTTTCCCTGTGAATCATTTTGGCACTTGTGTCAAGAATTATTTGATCATATATGTACAGGTTTATTTCTGAATTCTCTATTCCATTTATTGATATATGTGTCTATCTTTTCATCAGTATAAAACTCTTACTGTAATTTTGTGGTAATTCTTAAAATTAAGTAATCTAAATATTCCAACTTTATTCTTCCTTTTTAAAAAAGTACTTTGATTATTCCAAGTTCTTTGTAATTCCATGTACATTTTATAATGGATTTGTCAATTTCTACAAAATAATTTGCTGGGATTTTGGTAGGGATTTCCTTGAATTAATATGGGGATAATTGCTATCATAATAAACATGTTCAATCCTCCAGTCCATGAATATAATTTATCTTTCTATTAGAGTCATCTTTAAGTATTGTCAGCAGTGATTTATAGTTATTAGTGCAAAGGTCTTAGAAATATTTTGTTAGATTTACTCCTATTTTATTTTTTTGGCACTATTAAAATTTCAACTTTTTGAAAGTTTATATTTAAATCGTTAGCTATAAGTATATAATATATAAAAATTAGCTATCAGTAGATAAAAGTTTGTGTGTCAACATTGTATCCTGTGATTTTGCTACATTCAGTTACTAATTCTAACAGGCATTTTATAGATTTCCTATGTAAACCATCATATCATCTGAAAATTAGGACAGTGGTACTTGTTTTCTTGTAGTTTTTTTCTTTTTTTCCCCTTTTTTGGTTTTGGCCTTATTTCTAGAACCTCCAGTACAATGTTGAATAAAAGTGGTGTATTCTTGCTTTGTTCCCAAATCTTCAGTTCAGTTCAGTCGCTCAGTCGTGTCCAACTCTTTGCGACCCCATGAATCGGAGCACGCCAGGCCTCCCTGTCCATCACCATCTCCCGGAGTTCACTCAGACTCACATCCATCGAGTCAGTGATGCCATCCAGCCATCTCATCCTCTGTCGTCCCCTTCTCCTCCTGCCCCCAATCCCTCCCAGCATCAGAGTCTCTCCCAGTGAGTCAGCTCTTCGCATGAGGTGGCCAAAGTACTGGAGCTTCAGCTTTAGCATCATTTCTTCCAAAGAAATCCCAGGGCTGATCTCCTTCAGAATGGACTGGTTGGATCTCCTTGCAGTCCAAGGGACTCTCAAGAGTCTTCTCCAACACCACAGTTCAAAAGCATCAATTCTTCGGCGCTCAGCCTTCTTCATAGTCCAACTCTCACATCCATACGTGACCACATGAAAAACCATAGCCTTGACTAGACGGACCTTAGTCGGCAAAGTAATGTCTCTGCTTTTGAACATACTATCTAGGTTGGTCATAACTTTTCTTCCAAGGAGTGAGCATCTTTTAATTTCATGGCTGCAGTCACCATCTACAGTGATTTTGGAGCCCAAAAAAATAAAGTCTGACACTGTTTCCACTGTTTCTCCATCTATTTCCCATGAAGTGATGGGACCGGATGCCATGATCTTCATTTTCTGAATGTTGAGCTTTAAGTCAACTTTTTCACTCTCCTCTTTCACTTTCATCAAGAGGCTTTTTAGTTCCTCTTCACTTTCTGCCATAAGGGTGGTGTCATCTGCATATCTGAGGTTATTGATATTTCTCCTGGCAATCTTGATTCCAGCTTGTGTTTCTTCCAGTCCAGCGTTTCTCATGATGTACTCTGCATAGAAGTTAAATAAGCAGGGTGACAATATACAGCCTTGACGTACTCCTTTTCCAATTTGGAACTAGTCTGTTGTTCCATGTCCAGTTCTAACTGTTGCTTCCTGACCTGCATACAGATTTCTCAAGAGGCAGGTCAGGTGGTCTGGTATTTCCATCTCTCTCAGAATTTCCCACAGTTTATTGTGATCCACACAGTCAAAGGCCTTAGCATAGTCAATAAAGCAGAAATAGATGTTTTCTGGAACTCTCTTGCTTTTCCATGATCCAGTGGATGTTGGCAATTTGATCTCTGGTTCCTCTGCCTTTTCTAAAACCAGCTTGAACATCAGGAAGCCTTAGGGGGGAACAATTCAGTTTTTTACCACCATGATGTTACTGTAGAGTTATTTATTTTTTTAAGATGATTTTTATCAGTTTGAGGATATTCCCTGCCTCCCAGGTTGTAGTCAGTTTCCTTTTTTATTTCTATAATCATCAATAGGTGTTGAATTTTGCATACTTTTTCATACATTGAAATGGTTTTTCTCCTTTATTTTGTTAATATCATAATCATGGTAAATTACATTCATTTTTTAAATGTTAAACCAATCTTGATTTTTGGAATAAAAATTGCTTGATCATGATGTAGTATTCTTTTAAAATATTCATGGATTTAATTTGCTAATATTAAGAAATTTTATCTATGCACATGAGAGATAGTTGTCTTTAATTTTTTTCCTGTGACTTTTGGGTCTGTTTTTTGTGTTAGGGTTATTCTGGCTTCATAAAATAATCTGGGCAATGTTGTCTTCTCTATATTCTGAAGATGTTTGTGTAAGATTGGTATTATTTCTTCTATGAATGTTTGTTGAATTCACCACTAAGATAATCTGCACCTGGAGCTTTTTTTTATGAAAGATTTTTGTAAGAAATACAATTTTTATATAGATAAAGGACTATTCAGATATTCTGTTTCTAACTGTATCAATTTTGGTAAATTATATTTTTCAAGAATTTTCACTTAATCTAAATAGTTGAATTTGTTGGCATTAAGTTTTTCATATTATTCTTTATCCTTAAATGCCTGTAGGATCTGGGGTGATAAGCCCCCTCTTTACCATCATTTTAGTGGCTTGCATCCTCTTTCTCTCAGTCAATCTGGCTTGGGCTTTGTCAGTTTTGTTGCTCTTTTTAAAAAATAAATTTTAGCTTTGATAATTTCCTGTTTTATCTGTTTTCTACTCCACGAATTTCTGTCCTTATCTGTTACATTCTCTGATTTATACACTTTTTCTCCTTTTATAATATACACGTTTTAAAGCTTTTTTAGCTGAATTCATTTTCATCCCACTCAAAATATTTCCTAATTGCCTTTATGATTTTGTCTTTGACACATGAATTATTTAGGAGGGTGTTTAACTTCTAGGTGTCTGGGGTTTTCCTAGATATTATATTGTTATTGATTTTTTATTTAATTCTACTGTGGCCACAAAATACATGAAATAAAAGCATATTAACCTGTTTTATTGTCCAGCATATGGCCTATCTTTGTGAAGGTACTCTGTACACTTAAAGAGAATACATAGTCTGCAGTTGGTTGATGCTGTGTTTCATAAATGTCAATTAAGTGGTGATTGATAGTGTTGTTCATATCTTTTGTGTCTATGCAGATATTTTATCTCATTTTTCTCTGAATTGCATACTGATGGATGCTAAAATCTCTTGATATAATTGTACAGCCATGTTCTCCTTAATTCTGTCCATTTTTTTTTGGTGTATCTTGAAGCCCTGTTATTAAAGGCATACACATGTTATTATTGTTATGTATTCCTAACAAAATTATATTATCAGTATAAAATGCTCATTAATTTTTTAAAAAACATTCAGAACTCTTGGAAAATGAAGGTATGATAAACTGAAATTTTAAAATATTTGTGTTAAAAAGAAGATTCAAAAGATAAAGTTGTAGAAACCTCCCAGTAAGTGGAAAATGGTGGATAAATAATAAGAACCTGAGAAAGTTGCTCTGGGAGATCTACATTCAAATAGTAAGAGTTTTTTTTTTTGTTGTTGTTGTTGTTGTTTTTCAAAGTAGATTTGGAGAAGGAAATGGCAACCCACTCCAGTGTCCTTGCCTGGAGAATCCCAGGGACGGGGAAGCCTGGTGGGCTGCTGTCTATGGGGTTGCACAGAGTCGGACAGAACTGAAGCGACTTAGCAGTAGCAGTAGCAGAAGTGGAATTACCCAGGAACTAATATAAGAACATTTCCTATAAGAGAAGGACACAGTTTACGAGATCCAAAGGGCCTCCCAGGGCCCAGAGTAGTGTAGGTTGAAGAACTACACCGAGGTGCTTGTGAAATTTCAAAATATCTGGGTGTTCTGTGGACCCCTTTCCTTTGCTTGACCGCTGAAGGAATGGTTTTAGCTCTGAGAGAAATACTTGTTCTAGAATGAAAAGCAGGGACCTTCCTTTTCAGTTCCTGAGTCTTGTCCTCAGCTCACTTGAACATAGACTCACAGCTGAAACAGCCCTGCCGAGAATTCAGAGCAGCCCAGTTCCCCTCACCCAGGTTTTTGGTTTGACTGGAGTCATGTGAATCTTTGAAATGTCCTTAGTACTCAAGCACTCAGGCGCCAAGAATCTTTGTTTAACCACTTTAGCAAGTTAATCCCCAGATTGTGTTTTAAGTCTGTTACCAAATTCATTAAGAATAACGTACTGTATGCTTCTGTAGGGAGAATATTTGCCCCTACATGTGATAAGACCTAACGGCTACCCCTAGAACACTTATGAGTTGATACCCTTGAGCAGTTTGGGAAATAATTTTCAAATTAAGTATAATGAGTTAAGTCATTTTGGAGGCCATCCAAATGAGGGCACCAAGACCAACAGTGGAGGCACTGGGAAAAAGCGAGGGCCTGGGATCACACCCTGCCAGTCCTGCGCTTATGCTCCCCAACTCTGGGATAATTATCCACAACCACAGCTTTCTGGGGCCATACCATTACGGACAATCAGGACTGGGCCTTAAAATCATGCTTCTATGTGGCTCTCAGCCACCTACCTCCCAGTTTTGCTTTGGTTTGTCTTCACACCCTTTTCATTTTAAAGGCTTCCAGTGAAGGCGATCTTTACCCAGCCAGTGGTCAGTGTCTGCTGCAGTTTCCAACTCCAGCCCTAAGCAGCTACCGCCACTGCTGCTCCTCTGCTTCCCCAGCTGACTCTGAACCTGACAGGTCAACTCCAGTGATTACAGCTTCTGACCATCTAGAGCGGCCGGGCCAGTAAGTGAGCACGGCACTTCCCATTTCCAGAAGGAGTCTTGTTTTTCCTGTTTGACACACCCTTTGGTTGAGGAAACTTGAACAGGTTGGAACCAGTATCCATTCCATTTGAAGACACTATCTGGAGTCTCTTCAACCACTTCCTTGGCTGGTTCTAGACTGATGTCCCCATGGGCTTTGGGCTACATCTCAGGGAATTTTCTGCCTTCCTAGAGCACTAGTCTCTCCCCTTATTCTGTCTCTTCCAGCCACACACCTGTGAGGTGATAGCATCTTTGTCTCCCACTTATTACCAAGGACTGATAGTCCTAGTCTGATGGCTAATTTTGATGCTTTCATTACTTTTTTCTTTTATCCCAGTAAGCCTTCAGATTTTAGACAATAAAATTTCTCTTATCCTAGAGCTATGCCAGAGTTCTCAAGGAGTGACACAGATAAAAGCATCCCTTGGAACTGTTCTGCCATGTGTGGGGTGCTGTGCTAAACATGTCATTGACATGATCTCATTTAATCTTAATCAAAGCCCTGTGAACTACCCATTTTAGAGATGAGAGTATCCTGGCTTAGAGAATCAAATAAGCTTGTCATAAGAATGTGGAGGGGAAAAAGCAGAGATTTGAATTCAGGGATTCCCTGAACCCAGAACCCATACTCTTAATCACTGCGCCATGTGCTCTGCCTCAGGAAAGATGGAGAATACCACCCACTTCACTGCAAAGAGACACACAGAGATCACACCCAGGTCTGGATTTTAACAATGTGGACTGATTTCAATTTCATTTAATTAAAGGAAACTCGTGGGTGCTTGTTAGTTGGCAGCACTAAGATTAGCACAGTAAGGATAGTTCAGAAGGGAGTTCAGAAATATCCCTGCCCTTAGAAATTCAAGAGACTAGTAGTGTGGTGGTGTTAGTTGCTCAGTCATGTCCAACTCTTTGCAACTCCATGGACTGTAACCTGTCAGGCTGCTCTGTTCATGGGGTTCTCCAGGCAAGAATACTGAAGTAGGTTGCAATTCCCTTCTCTAGAGGGTCTTCCTAGGGGTCAAACCTGGGTCTCCTGCATTGCAGGCAGATTCTTTACATACACAAATAGTTAAACACTATGTAATACGGTTTTATTCAGCAGATAACAGAGAAGAGAATGCAGTAATAATGAAGTCAGGAGGAATCTACAACGACAACTTAAGACTAGAAAGGAAGAGTTAAGCCTTAGAATTCTAGGCAGTTTATCTGAAATGCAGAAACTAGTGGGTCTAGCATAGCTGGAGAAGTTTTTATGGAGAAAGGTGGACTTAAACTTACCCTGGAACCAATGAGATTTTGGTTAGTGGAGAAGAAGAGAGAGGGTATTCCAAGGAAGAGAAAGTGTGATCAAAGGTAGGAAGGAGGGAATGGACGTAGATGTTTGGGAAGGCATCAGGATGGGTCAGACTATAAAGTATGGAGGATAAGTTTGAGAAGCATCTTGAGAGTAATACTCAAAATTTGGAATTGAGTTTGAAGGCAATGGGGGATCACAGAAGGCATTTGAATATAGGAAAAACAGGCCAAAAAAAAAAATTTGTGTGGAATATTTTTCTCACAGCTTGGGTCATTTCTCCATATCAAATAACTGTGGCTGGAGTCAAGATGTTAACACTGAACTCCAGAATTAAGGTCTGTTTTCTATTCAGCATTAAAGCCACATTCTTCCTGCCCAGATTTTTTCCCTCAACTGAGAGAAAGCCTCATATGGAAAGTGAGAACTTGCTGACTGGCTCAGAATAAAGGATCTAGATGATTTTAGTAATAGAGTCATCAGTTCTGATCATCTCCTTTTCCAGTGTGAGGATGTACTTGCCTAAAGAATGGCAATGCTTGTTAAGCTAGCCAGAACAATTCTGCCTGGTTCAATCCAGAACATGCTCTGTCTTTTATGCGGGGCTAAAAACTCACCGACATATTCCTGTTTTCTGCTTCCCCCTTTCCTAGAGTCTAAACAAACTATTTTTCATTATTTCCTCCATCAAGAGAATATGCACTTTCCTTGGTTATACATTGAATGACATTAACAACATTCAAATCCTAAGAATGTATATGGATCAAACTGGCTCTTTTTTGGGTACTGAGAAACACTTCAATTTTCTTGTTTCGATTGAATGAACAAGCTGTTCTCCTTTTTGTAGATTTGGGAAACACTGTAATCTCAGGAGTAACTTTTGCAGGGGACTGATTTCACCCATTTTAAATTGTTAATACTCTCAACTTCAGAGAATGTTCTTACCCCCAGGTCTGGAAAGGTTGTGATCACTTTGCATCTTGTAGCTTTCACTGTCTCTCTGCCTAAAGCATGAGCCATTATGGTGCTGCTGCTGCTGCTGCTGCTAAGTCGCGTCAGTCGTGTCCGACTCTGTGCGACCCCATAGACGGCAGCCCACCAGGCTCCCCGGTCCCTGGGATTCTCTAGGCAAGAACACTGGAGTGGGTTTCCATTTCCTTCTCCAATGCATGAAAGTGAAAAGTGAAAGTGAAGTCATTACTGATTTATCTCTCCTTTGTCTTTTTAAATTTATTTTAACTTAATTTAAAAATTTTTATTGAAATACAGTTGATTTACAATGTTGTGTTAGTTTCTGCTGTATAGCAAAGTAAATCATTATACATATACATTTATCCACTCCTTTTTAGATTCTTTTCCCATAGAGATTGTTACAGAGTATTGAGTAGAGTTTGCTGTGCAATATAGTACATCCCTATTTCTGTCCTTTGAATCTACAAGTGATGGGAAAATCTCTCTATGTTTCCCTTGTGTTGCATTCAAAACCTAATGAGGATATGCTATTATGGATTACCTGTACATTTTAGCTAGCAATATTACAATTCTTTTATTTACAAACTTGTTTGGTCATCATAGGAGGAGACAGGTAATATTTGAGATGTTTCATCCTAAAATACCCATGAAACTGCACAGAAAGAGTGAAGAAAAGAAGGAAAATAAATGTAAATTTAAGATGGAGAAAGACCATGTGCTTAAATCCATAGGGAATGTCTACTACTGTAATTGTCAATGGGATGGGCTGAGAAGCATATTCTCAAGATTACAAGATGCATGGCTCACACACGGAACCAGAGAAGCCCAGCTGGTGCTGAAGGAGAATGGGAAGCAAGTACCCCTAGCCCCCATCCTTTGCTCCCAACTACTTCAGGAACGTGGAGATACACCGGCCAGAAAAGCAAACATTCCAGCTGGGAAGAAGCTGCCTTCTGAGCCAGCCAGAGGTACGTCCAGAGTCAAACCTCCCACCCAACCCATCAATTTCTCCTCCCATCATTTAAAAGACTATGGCTCCCAGTCCACAGCCAGGCAGGATGTAGACGGAGACAAATAGAGGTGGGTTGTGTCCTGGAAGGGCTAGTTGTGTAATAAAAAGTACTGTAGGATATTTTAAAGCAATTATCCTCCAATTAAAAATAAATGAATTTAAATGAAAATATAATAAGAAGTACTGTAGGAACTTTCATGGTGGCTCAGTAGTTAAGAATCTACCTTCTGACGCAGGGGACGCAAATTTAATTCCTGGTCAGAGAACTAAGATTCCACATGTGGTGGGGCAACCAAATCTGCACATTGCAACACAGATTTTGCAAGCTGCCTCCAAATAAATAATTTTTTTAAAATACTGTAAATTGGAGAGAGACGAGAAGAAGCGGGAGGGCAGTGCAGGCTTGGAGGTCATGTGATCTTATGTGCTACCCTTTAAAATAGGACAGCAGACTCTGTTGTCTCCTACTAGTGTCTCCTACTAGTGTCTACTACTTAGAGCAAGAACCCCAGTCTAATGCCCAGAGATGTCCATAGGATTCTCCAGGCAACCCACTGGAGTGGGTCGCCATTTCCTTCTCCAGTCCACAAGAGCTAAATATCTGTCAGATTCTGAAAAAGGAGGTAGGCACTTCTGTGTGTCAGTGTGCCCTTCAGATCCGCTTTACTTGTGCCCAAGAGGAAACTGAGGGACGAAAAAGACTTCATCAGGACTATCCACTAGCAAGTGCCAGGCTGGAACATACTGTTCTCTTTTGCAGAGAGACAGAAAAGTGCCCAAAGGGGCCTAAGCAAAGAATACTGCAAGATAAAGGAAAGGAAGCCTTTCTGTTAAAACTTGACGTGAGATTATATCACTGAAAATAAATTTCTCCAGGAAGGAGAGACACATTTTAGCAGACATATTTTTGGTTGTCTCAAAAAGATGTGGGAAGGCCTAGCCACAATCAGATCAGAGTCAGGGGCCATCTGGAGAAAACAGATTGGGATGAAGTAAGATTTTCAAAGGCTGAAATGAGAAATGAGGGCAAATATGCTAAAAGTATAATAGAATTAAACACCTGTATGAAAGAGTATCAATGCAGAGAAGGCATAGCAGAAATCAAATCAGTAAAGTAGAAGACAAAAGAAGGGAAAGGACCAAGATGAAAATGTTGAGAGAGAAGACAGCAAACACGGATCTAATCTGAGAATTACATTTATTTCCAATGAAGAAATGGAACAAAATACTGGAAACAGCAGTCAAGCACATGTCAGAAGAAAACTATTCTGAGCTGCAGAAGATTTGAGACAAAATTAAAATGACCAGACCCATATAGAGGCATATCTTTTAAAATATCAATACTTGAGTTTCCAAGTTAAAGAACGAATCTTTCAGGCATTTAGATAGATGTGAACAGGTTACCAATGAAATAAACATCAAGCTGGGCTTAGACTTTCTCAACCCTGAGGACTGTTCCAGAAGGCAAGGTTGTGTCTCAAGAATTCCATATTCACCCAACATGACGTTTATGTTCAAAGGCTGTAGAAATTGATTTTCAGATTTACAAGGAGGCTGTAAATATATCTTGCATGGCCTTTTCTTGAAAGAAAAAAAAAAAGTATCTGAATTTCCTGTCCAGTTGATCAACAGATGAATTTGTATAAGGAAACACACACACAAAATGACTTGCAGAGAGCACTGGAGACTATTCAAAATATAGAAAATAATAGTTTTAAATGTGGTTCAAAAGCTGTATGCAAAACCTAATACCTACTGTTGAAAAATGATTTACTTGGGTCTAAAAACTGAAATTAGATAAAGACTGATAAAAGAGGGAGGAGGAATATGTTCCAAGTTATCCGCTGTGAGCTGGTGGGTTGTTTTTTTGTAATTAGGGAGAAATATATAAAATGTTGTCATTTAATGAGAAATCCTGTTTTCTGTGAGTAATTTTAGTTTGAAAACTGACTCCTCCAAGAGAATGCTTTTCGGCAGCTTATCTCTAAAACTGGAATTATTATATGGCCATATATCTGGCTTCAGATCCTGATAAAGGAATCTGAAAGAAATCCTGATAGGAAAATGAAAGAAGATGAAGGAAATCCTGATAAGCTGAGGTGTTAAGAAATTACATAGAGAGACAAGATACATGAATGATTTTCTTTCTTCTTATCTATTTTTTTTTTTTTTTAAGTTAAAAGCGCTGGCATCAGGGAGAGTAAGCAGTAGTCAGTGGAAACTCAACTAGGATGACTTTGGTAAGATAAGTTTTCTTATTTGATAAGCTGTTTTTAAAAATCTGTTTCTTTGTTGATTATGAGAGTTTGCTCAGGAATTCATGAATTGCACTTGAGTCAATATAAGAACTTTGAAATAAATTTTTTTTCTTTTGTTTTGGCTTCGGTTGAAGCTTTGATTTGAAGTAAGAGGGAGAGGAATCTCAGGAATTCTTCCATGTGGTGCTCTTCATGGAGTGGGTGTAGAAATGAGAAACTGGAAATTACGCCTATGCTGAATATCAGAACTAATTATGATTTTAAAGTATTAAAGCTTCAGTCTAAGTCATAATCTTTTCCTGTATTTGTTGTGCTGTTTATCTTTGCTGAAGTTATGTCTATACCAGTTATAGTTGTTAAAGGAAAAAAAAAAAAAGTGCTAGAAGAATTTGGGGAAAATCCATCATATTGTGGTGCAAGTATTTGGTTACTTGGGGAAATCTTGCTGCCTCCTGATTTTTAATAAAAACAGAAGATCCAGTTCTTGACCAGGATATAATTAATAACCTTCCCTGCAACCCTCAAAACATTCTAATTCATTTTGTCATTGATTGCTGACAACTCACCTATGGTTTCCCATCTTTAACGTGTTTCTAAGTATATAAAGGATAGAGGCACTAAGGGTAAGTTTGACAGAATCACTCTAAGGCCTTATGTAGACTATGAATTGTCCCAAACCACTCATTGCTGTTCTCTGAAGGGTTTGTTTAGTATTTATTTGTACCTTACAAACAGTGGTGCCACTCTTACAGGGAAGGAATTTTAAAAGATGTGTGACATCAGTATGTACAACCAACCAACCAACCAAGAGTCCTGATGACTCACAATGTATGCAGACTCCACTAGTTGTGCGGAAGACACGGAATAAATATGAAACTTAGTCTCTGCTCTCAATGAAGTGGAAAGCTAGTTTAGGCAGAGCAGTATGAACAAATGAAGTGATTAACAAACCATCAGGTGTGAAGCTGGATTGTACTGTCTTCCCTCTGCTTGTGTTTCTTCATCTATAAAATTGGAAAAGCTACTTATAATAAAACTACTTATCCCAATAGGACCTGGTACACAGTGCTCAACAGAGGTTAGCCCAGTTCAGTTCAGTTCAGTCGCTCAGTCGTGTCCGACTCTTTGCGACCCCATGAATCGCAGCACGCCAGGCCTCCCTGTCCATCACCAACTCCCGGAGTTCACTCAGACTCACGTCCATCGAGTCCGTGATGCCATCCAGCCAGCTCATCCTCTATTGTCCCCTTCTCCTCCTGCCCCCAATCCCTCCCAGCATCAGAGTCTTTTCCAATGAGTCAACTCTTCGCATGAGGTGGCCAAAGTACTGGCGCTTCAGCTTTAGCATCATTCCTTCCAAAGAAATCCCAGGGCTGATCTCCTTCAGAATGGACTGGTTGGATCTCCTTGCAGTCCAAGGGACTCTCCAGAGTCTTCTCCAACACCACAGTTCAAAAGCAGCGATTCTTCGGCGCTCAGCCTTCTTCACAGTCCAACTCTCACGTCCATACATGACCACTGGAAAACCATAGCCTTGACTAGACGGACCTTAGTCGGCAAAGTAATGTCTCTGCTTTTGAATATACTGTCTAGGTTAGAGCCCATAATCATTGTTATTTAAATTACTGTTAATTTGTAAATGTAATAGGAGGTAAGAAAAAAAGAAGTGATCAGGATGTGCTGCAGCAGTGGAGAATGTTTAATTCCTGATTGTGATTTGAGCTGGACCTTTGAATGATATGTAAAATTTAGCTAGCTGGTGACTTAAAGCATTGGGGAGGTCATATGAGGTGGGAAAAATAGTCATTGTAAAGGCATGTAGGTTGCTGCCTCTACAGTTAAGATAATAGCCTGATTGGTTCAGTGGGTATGTATAGAACGTTGTGGGAAACAGAATTGAATGGATAGGGTGGGGTGAGATTATGGAGGCTTTACAAATCAGGCAAAGGAGTTCAGATTTTGATAGGATCAACAATGAATTGTCTCTACTTGAGTGGGAGGAGTGATATAACAGAGAGGAGTCCAGTAGCGGGAGGCAGGATGTTTGGAGGGAGCAGAGTGCAGGGAGAAGGCTGTTAACACTGCCCCTATGAACAGGGCTTAGTTAGCGGAATGGACAGTAAGACATAGAGCCAAGAAACTATAAAGGAAGAAGTGACAAGTAGGGGGAAAATAACAGGAAAATGAAATAATAGTAATGTTTTGAAATCTAGTGCCATATTTTCTAAGCCCAGCACCTGGATACAAGGTTGACAAATATGTGTGTATTCATGAAACAATTGAGTGGTCATGTATGGATGTGAGAGTTGGACTGTGAAGAAGGCTGAGCGCTGAAGAATTGATGCTTTTGAACTGTAATGTTGGAGAAGACTCTTGAGAGTCCCTTGGACTGCAAGGAGATCCAACCAGTCCATTCTGAAGGAGATCAGCCCTGGGATTTCTTTGGAAGGAATGATGCTAAAGCTGAAGCTCCAGTACTTTGGCCACCTCATGCGAAGAGTTGACTCATTGGAAAAGACTCTGATGCTGGGAGGGATTGGGGGCAGGAGGAGAAGGGGAGGACAGAGGATGAGATGGCTGGATGGCATCACCGACTCGATGGATGTGAGTTTCAGTGAACTCCGGGAGTTGGTGATGGACAGGGGGGCGTGGCGTGCTGCGATTCATGGGGTCGCAAAGAGTCAGACACGACTGAGTGACTAAACTGACTGAACTGAACTGAAGATGTCCCTGAAAATGAGACTTATGAGGAACAAAATACATGGCCAGGCAAAGAACAAAGACTAATAAAACTGGGAAAGGATATGAAGAGGGAGCTATCCAATCCAGTATTCTTTTAGCTTCCATCTATTGTGTATCTGCATTCCTGCTGTGTAGGAAATGTTTGCTAGGAAGCAAACACTGGTTTAAAAATCCAGGACTGTAATGATCTACTTCCATGTGTATAACTTTCATGGGTCTGTTGGTGCTTGAGGGTAAAATGGCATCATGTTTAAAAATAGTGATTATATCAATTGGGGATAACCTGGTGTCCTACCTATGTTCAAACCCAGATTCCACCACATGTAACTGTACCCTCCTGAATGAGCTACTGGAACTTTCTATGCCTCATGGTTAAAATGGAATAATAATATCTACTGCATAGTGATATTGTGAGACTTAACTGAGATGATACATGCTAAGTGCTCAAAACAGTGCGTAGAGGGTGCCAGATATTATCTAAGTAGTAATCTAAGAGTAGCCTAAGTGGTGAGTCACAGTGCAGGTGAGCAGAAGTAGTTCACTTTACCCCACTGAATGTGAACATCATAACCTTCAGGAAATGGGTCTCCAACCAATGTACCGAAAGCATAGTTTTCCAAGGTCATTCCTGTGAAACTACATGCTTAAGACTAGAAGTACAGAGTGAATATTTGGGATTGGGGGTTATCCATTAAAGCCCACATCTCACGTTTCAGGGAGTGTCACCTGGGTTCATGCAAAGACCATTTAATTAAAGCAGTACTCTGCAGATTGCATTCCTATATGCACAGCACTTGAAAGGTAAGAGGGAAAACACTAGGTACCTACTGTTTGCAAAAGTATAAAATATAAAAGACTCGGACACTTTACATGAGTTAATAACATCTGGATTCCAGGTTGAGCTCCCTTAGATCATGTTTTCTCTGTCACTCAAGCTGGATTTTATTATAGCCCTTATGCTGCAGATAAGTTGTATCCTAGGTTGGGATAAGTGGCCAGCTTACAGTAAGTGTGTTTTGTCAAAGCAAGATTCCAAGTCACTTGATTGAAAACTGAAAAGCGTTAGAGTGCTTTCTGGCATGGGGGCTTCTCCAGATGCTTTCTGGAGTGGGCCATTCAGCCAGTAAATCAGTAACAGAGATTAGGGCATACGCAGAACAGGCCCTTTTATTTTCCCAGGAACTGGCTCCAATTTGTATTATGTTTTAATTTGTTTCTTCAAATCAAGCTTATAATTGTGCTTTTCCCTGGGTATACCAGAAGGCAAGCAGTATGGTGATGGGAATGTCAACTCTTGCCATTTGTCAAAGAAGTTGGAAGTTTCAGAGACTGTAGAATGGGGATCATTTCAGTATAGAAAATGGCCATCTGAATTTGATTAGTGCTTTCTTTGACATAAAAGAGATGCTGCCTCCAATAGAATTATATGATTTTGCCTACTTTGGGCTCAGATCCACGTGTTCCCTAGAGCTGTTTACTATCCACCTGAAGTGTTGACTGGGGCTTTGTCATGGCATGAGGACAGGACGCAGGCCCTTTTTCTGGAGCCAGCCTGAGCACATGGTGTAATGGGGACTGAAGAAACTCACACCCTCATTTGGCCTTTTAGGCCACATACTCCCTCCAGGGCCATGGAGGGGCTCCTCAGTTCATGTCTCTAGAACAAAGTTTGAACTGCCACAGAGCAGATTGGAAGAAGGACTCTGCCAGTTTTTCCATACCCTGTTTTTTTTTTTTTTTTTTCCTCAGGGAGTCAGAATTGTAGTTTTTATTCCATCTCTGCTCATTGAGAATCCCTGGGAATAGTAAAATTCAGAAATGCCACAAAAATTCTTACTAAGTGGGAGAATCTGTCTATAGAACAGAAAAGGGCTCAATACAACTATAACGGGAATGTGTTGCTCAGTCTCTAAGCTGTGTCCATCTCTTTGTGACCCCATGGACTGCAGCACGCCAGGCTTTCCTGTCCTTCACCATCTCCTAGAGTTTGTTCAAACTTATGTCCATTGAGTCTGTGGTGCATCCAACCATCTTGTCCTCTGTCATCCCCTTCTCCTCCTTCCCTCAGTCTTTCTTAGCATCAGGGTCTTTTCCATAAGTAGGCTCTTCGCATCAGGTGGCCAAAGTATTGGAGCTTCAGTTTCAGCATCAGTCTTCCCAATGAATATTCAGGGTTGATTTCCTTTAGGATCTACTGGTTTGTTCTCCTTGCTGTCCAAGGGACTCTCAAGAGTCTTCTCCAGCACCACAGTTAGAAAGCATCAATTCTTGGGCACTCAGCCTTCCTTACGGTCCAACTCTCACATGTGTACATGACTACTAGAAAAACCATAACTTTGACTATATGGACCTTTGTTGGCAAAGTGATGTCTCTGCTTTTTAATACGCTAAGTTTATCATAGCTTTTCTTCCTAGGAGCATGCATCTTTTAATTTCATGGCTGTAGTCATCTTCTACAGTGGTTTTGGTGTCCAAGAAAATAAATCTGCCACTGTTTCCACTTTTCCCCCATATATTTGCCATGAAGTGATGGGACCAGATGCCATGATCTTAGTTTTTCTTGAATGTTGAGTTTTAAGCCAGCTTTTTCACTCTCCTCTTTTACCCTCATCAAGAGGCTCTTTAGTTCCTCTTCACTTTCTGCCATTTGACTGGTATCATCTGCATATATGAAGCTGTTGATATTTCTCCTGGCAATCTTGATTCCAGCTTGTGATTCATCCAGCCTGGTATTTTACACAATGTACTCTGCATAGAAATTAAATAAGCAGGGTGACAAAATACAGCCTTGATGTACTCGTTTCCCAATTTTGAACCAGCCCTTTGTTCCATATCCAGTTCTAACTGTTCATTCTTGACCTGCATACAGGTTTCTCAGGAAACAGGTAAGGTGGTCTGGTATTCCTATTTCATTAAAAATTTTCCAGTTTGTTGTGATCCACACAGTCAAAGGCTTTAGTGTAGTTAACGAAGCAGAAGTAGATGTTTTTCTGGAATTCCCTTGCTTTTTCTGTGATTCAGTTGGCAATTTGATCTCTGATTTCTTTGCCTTTTCTAAATCCAGCTTGTACATCTGGAAGAGTTAAGATCTTCTAGGCTTGCAAGGAATTTGAATTTTTCTTTAAGTACCATGAGAAACTTTTAGAGGATTTGAATCAGGGAGAAGACAAAATTTGATTTGAAAATGATAGGCAAATACTCTTTGAAGATTACTCAAAATTTATTTTTCAATAAGTATTTCATTTTTATAGGTTTTAGGAAAAATGAAGGGAATTGAGATTTATTGAACACCTTTGATGTACTCCATATTGTTTTGGATATGTCTGTGTTTCATGTAACTTTTAGAACAATTCTAGAGGTAATTCTTAGTATCTCTGTTCATCCTGATGATAAAACTGAGACTTGGAAAGATTAAGTAATTTACCCCTGACCACATGGATAGAGCAAGCCAAAAATCAATTTCTGATGAAGAGTGCCGTGTTGTCTTAGTGCTTGAGTGTCTAGTATAGTGCCTTGAACATAGAGGACATCTAATAAATCTTTGTTAAAATACAAAAAGAGCAAACATTTTCATTTAAAAATTTTATCTTCAATGTCAAATGCCAAAATGATAGTTTAGCATAAGAAGGAAATGAAAATAATAGCATTAGCCCTACTTCAGTGAGGGTCTAAGAAGTTTTAGAAACTCTCTAGAAAAACTCAGGACTTGTATTTAAATTAGGATCTGAGTCAGAGTTCAGTCATGGGAAACGCAATCCACTTTCTGAAGCAGAAAGAAATTTAATCCAGGATTTCAGTACAGTCAGAATTGTTGGAGAGGAATACCTGACCTCTTCAGGACTGTGACTGAAATCTGAGAAGTCTTGGCACCTGAGTTGCCTGAGAAATTTATGGAGAGTGACATCAGAAAGAAGACAAACTAGGTTTTTGGCCCTCATCAGAGAAACAGCAACCAGCATATACTCAACAGACAAGATGCCTGTGTGAAGATCTCAAAATTGTTGGGAAGGTTGGAAAAGGGGCTGCCAGGCCAGGACTCCCGGCTGACCCCCAGAGCAAATGACTATCTGACCTGCCAGGGGAAGCACCCTCTACCTCCTATTGCTACTCAGGAGCAGAATGTGACTAGAAGTTCATGGACTAGACTGAATACATCCCCTTAGCTGCAATGAAACAACCCAGAAAGCTCCACCACCACCACCACCAGAATAGCCCCTCAGCAGTCACACAGCTGGAGCCTGGACGCTGGATCCTGGGACACTGCTGAAGAATAGCTCCCGTCTGCCAACAGCAGAGTAGAAGCAGCAGGAAAAACAGTCCCACCCTTATGTCCATCTTCCAAATCTCCCACAAGTGTATCTATTGGAAGGACTGATTTGCAAACCATACCTTGGCCACAAGGAGCCTGTAGAACATAGCTTTCAGCTTTCCAACCTCTGTGTCAAAGAAGGCAAGTGGGATGGACGGTGGATACCAAGATCTCACAGTGACATAGTCTTCCTCTTTCTGCCCAAATGTAGTATCTGCCGCTTGGCAAAGCAGTTGTGAAACTCTTTAAGAATGTAGCCAACATGGTAGGGTTTGGGTTGACACCTGTCAGAGCAATGAAAGGCTGCATTAGCAGCTTCCTGTGTGAGAAGCTTCTTGGGTCTGTGTTTGTCCCGTGATACTTCTGTCCTCAAAGAGAAATGAACAGAGGATTTAGATTATGCCCTGGAAGGTCCCCAGAAGAACACAGTGTGATTACAGCTCACATGATGTCTCGCCTAATCTTGCCAAGTGTTTAACCAAGTTCATAGCATCTGTGGATGGTTGGATTTTAAGAAGGCTGAGACTGTGGGTCTTAGACGGCCTCTCACCAACTACCAGCTTTGAGAAGGTGGAGGATATCTTTCCTTTGTGTCACAGCTCCCTTATATGAGAAGTTTATTTTCAGAGTGGACTTGGCATGAGATGAAGATTGGACAAAGCCAGTCTAGTAAGTCATACCATACCTTACTCCTCAGAAGTTTGAGCTGAGGAATTTGAGAGCATTCCATGTCAGTTGAGGATACATCTCTTTCCCCAAGTCCTCACAGAAAGACTTTGACTTGACTCTTGGCTTTAAATATAGAAGTTTGTTAATAGAATTTCATGTGTCTTTAGTGGCACTTGCACAATGCTGATCACTTTCCTGGTCCATTCAGACCTTTGCTTATCTATAGACTCAAACACAGGCTGCATATTTAATGTTGAAAGTGATAACTCCGCTGTTGGGTTTGCTTGTCCTTCTTTTGAAGACACGGGTGATTCCCTTCTTTTTCATTTGACATATATTATTATATTAGGCAAAAATCTCTGAACTTGCAGCCCTTAAGAGGAATGTTGTAATGCTATGTGGATGACATGGAAAGGTTGTAAGATACAGTATTAAGTGAAAAAAAGCAAGGTTCAGAGTAGTGTATATAGTATGTATATATGTATAGTATAAAACCATTTTTATTTTTGAAGCACTGGTGAAATGTAGCATCAGCATTGCCCAGGAACTTGTTAGAATGCTGATTCTTAGGCCTCACCCCTGCCCTTCCCACCGCCCAGCACCCAGCCATACTACTGAATTGGAAACTCTGGATGTGGGGCTGGAAGTGTGACCTCCAGATGGTGGAGAACCACAGCTCTTGGGTGTCCTGTCGTGGGACTGTTTGCTACTATATGTAGTGTTCTAGGGTGTGCATCTCCGCTCCCAGGTGATGCTAGTGGTAAAGAACCCACCTGCCAAGGCAGGAGACATAAGTTTGATGCCTGGATTGGGAAGATCCCTTGGAGGAGGAAATGGCAACCCACTCCAGTATCTGCCTGGATAATCCCATGGACAGAGGAGCCTAGCGGGCTCTACAGTCAATGGGATTGCAGAGTGGAATCATGACTAAAGCAACTTAGCACACACGCAGGGTATGTATGGGTTTTTAACACCTTTAAAATTTGCATATGATCCCAGTAAATGAATTACTTGCATTTGTAAAGGATTTTGATTTCATTCTCCCTGATTCATTGTATTCATATATGTCTTTTCTTTACAAAATCAGTAAAAATTAAAAAAAAATTAAATGTGCTGAAAAATGCTGGCAACTAGAAGAAAAAAAATATCTAGAGAACTATATATTAGGCCAAGGCTTTTCAGCCTTTGATATCCATACAGATTTCTGGGGGGGGCCTCATTAAAAATGTGAGAGCTGATTGAGGCCTGAGGTTTTGCATTTGTAACCAGCTCCAGGCCAAAGCATTGGTCTATGGATCACATTTTGAATGGCACACCAGCCATGATTATTTCTGGAAGGTAAAATTATGGGAGATTTTCACTTTGTGCATTTCACCTTTGTGCATTGTTTGAATTTAATTTCTTGCAAAGAGCTATATTGGGAGAGAAGAGTAAAGAATTTAAAAATCTTTCATCAGAATTTGTCTTACTTCTCTCTCTCTCTGCTCTGTATGCTTAGCCTTTAAAATAGCAAATATTTCCAAGAGTACATCAACAGGAAACAGATTCCTTGATCATATGCATCCCCATGCCACCCAGCTTATTGTGGATATAAACATTAAAGAGAAATGTTTTTTAAAAGTGGTGTTAGGTGGTAGAGGGCACCTGAAAAGGACTCATATTAGCTGGAATTTCTTACAGTGGAAAGCATCAGAAACCTAGGCAAAACAGGCTTAAGGAACCAAAGGAAATTTTCAAGAAATCCAAAGGAAATGATATTAATAGTTTCAGTCACGGCTGAATCTAAGTCTTCATCAAATGACACGCTTAGGAGTTGGTCTCTTGCTCTCTCTAAGCTCTCCTTTCCTCTGCAATGGCTTTGCCTCCATGTAGTCCCTCTCTCCCTAGGATGGCCACCAGAAGCCAGCAGTTCTATTTCACCAGATTAGCAGCCACAGCAAGAGGAGAACTCCTCTTCGCAGCAAGTCCCGTCAGTGACTTCTGCTGGCATGAACTCCTCTCTGGATCAATCTCCCCATCAATCTGACTCTAACTAGCTCAGCTTTCCCACAGTCACATTTCTGAAGAAGCCTCAGTGTGGTATAACCCCGCCCAAAAAAACTGAGAGGAAGGGATGATTCCCCAGAGGAGAACTAAAATGTTGATGTAAGAACAAGGCAGACAGATGTAAAAGTGAGAGATGATGTTATATTACTGTGCAGATCTTGCAGTGCAGTGTTCTTTTACTTATTTGGAAACCAGAGGAAGTCACAATAGTAAACAGTAGACCCAAGATCTCCCTATTTCTACCCCTTTGCTGTAGAAACCTCTCTACCGTGTTACCTCTTCTTCTTGGAAACTGGAAATGAATTGAATATGAAGCCTCTATAACACATGCTTACCACTGAAATGTCTTCTTAAACACTGTATTTCAGATATAAAACTTAGAGGAGCTGTAATTGCACATCGATCATCTTTGACTTTCCTACACTGACTGCTCATAGTAAGTAAGAAAACCACATTCCTTCTGTAATAGTAATTCTTGCTCCTCCTTTCCTCCTTGGGCAAACAAGCTGAAGCTTGACTAAGTGTAGCTGCTGGTCTATTTGGAAAACTTGGAGTCCTAACCAGGTGATTCCATGAGTGAGGTGGATGCCCTGTGGATGGAGGGGCTCACAGAAATCTCTGATCTTCTTTTGTGGCGTATTTTATCTCAGGAACTTGATTAATAGTCTAGACTTGGTCCTCCCTTTGGGCGGGCTTGCTGTCCTCTCAATTTTCCCAGGCACAGCATTATCCTTATGGACAGGTACAGGCATGCTTCAGAAATCTGGAGGTTTGCCCAAAAAGTATGTCTGCTGTTTGTAAAAGAGCAATGTAGTAATTACTTATGAGTAATGCAGTAGCAGCTCTTCCATGAGAAATTAAAACTGAAAAAGAAGGCTTCCCTCTGCTTGAAGGAAGGGTATTGGGTGAGTGAATTCTTGCCCTGGGAACTCTCTCTTCTCTTTTCCCCCAAACTCTACCCCTTTATCCCCAGACATCCTTTCTTAAGCACCCTACTCTGGCACTCAGCAAGCCATGGGAATTAGGAAGAATTGGCTGGAAGTAAACGATCTGCTTGCTCATAGCAATTGAAAGTTTTCTTCCGACGATTCTGGTTCCAGGGGAGTGAGCTGAAGATTAAATCCTGAAGCCTGCCCCATTTGGAGAGCAGCAGCCTGGTTTCTGGTGGCCACAGCAGCAGGTAGGAAATGAATGGTTGTTCTAATCTTTTGTTTTTTGTAAAGCATAATTTGAAGGCAAATTTCATGTTAACTATCAATATATTGGGCATAGAATCAACAAAGGATTTAAATAATATGATTTCTGTCCATCAATCATCCCAGACTAATGAGAGAATTGATTTCTTTTTTGGGGAGGGGTTGGCTTGGGTTTTCCGATACAATAGCCGTTGCAGGAAGGAATCTGTACCAGGAAGAGATTCATGCCTTGATGAATTAGACAGTCTCTGCATTCTCTGGATTTTCCCTTGTCGTGTGTGTGTTTGCATACATAAGTGTCCCATACTCCAGACAAACGGTTGACTTTGTTAAGAACACTCACAAAAGCACAGATGATGATCTGACCAGAAGACAGGCCCCCTCTGATGCACTGTTTTGTTCTAAATTTTCCAAAAGCCCATCAATGGACTTCTTGTAAAATGCTGCCATACATTTTTTAAAAAGGAAGTTATTTGGAGACATCAATGTTAAATAAGTGTCAGTTACATTCATATCAGTTACACCCTCACTCTTTGGGTTGCAAAAAAAAGACTTTTATATATTTTGGGGTCACGTACTTCTGTATAAGGGATATAACTTGGTAAAACTAGACAAGAGACCATAGAGGGAATATAATGAGCTGTTACAGAGTTTGTCATAACCAGATCCCAAATGTTATAAAGATGAAATATGAGGTGTGCATGATAGAATGAAGGAATAAAGGGAATATGGAAAAGAACAAAATGGAGTTCTATGAGAATTTTCAGGTCTATCTTTTTTAAAGAAACAAAGTGAGAGTCAGCAACCAGAGAATCGATTCTCAGAGAAAATATTTGTGAATTGTGTTATTATGTTATTTTTTTTTTAATGACCATATTGAGGTTGCCTGTTGTTTGCCATTTTATGTGTATGTTTGTATCTGTGTGTGTGAGAGAGAGAAGGCACTCTTCTGATACATGGAGTTACGGATCAGTGCTGGGCTTTTTTTTTTTTTTAAGTATTTATTTATTTTATTTGTCTGTACTGGATCTTAAGTTACAGCACTTAGGATTGTCCAGCTTTGTTGCAGCATGTAAATTCTTAGTTACAGCACATGGGATCTAGTTCTCTGACCAGGAATTGAACCTGGCCTGCTGCCTTGGGAGTGTGGAGTATTCGGCAGTAGATCACAAGGAAAGTTCAGATGCAGGGCTATTTTTAAATGAACTTCAGTAAATACTTATTATGTAAACATTATTCAGCACCTCTGTATTCTGGGCATTGTCCTAGGCCCTGGACTATTCTTTTGTGTGTGTGTGTGTGTGTGTGTGTGTGTCATGTGTGTGTCATGTCCGATTCTTTGAGACCCCGTGGACTGTAGCCCACCAGGCTCCTCTGTCCATGGGATTATCCTGGCAGGATCACTGGAGTGAGTTGAGTTGCCATTTCCTGCTCCAGAGGATCTTCCTGATCCAAGCATTGAACCCATGTCTCCTGCATTGCAGGCAGAGTCTACCATGAGACAGGAAGCCCTCAGTAATCTTTATGGAGTTGTCTTTTTGTTGGTAACACCTAAGACAAAAGTCAGAAACCTTTATTTTACTTTCCTCTTATATGTGTTATAAAAAAAAGGAGAACTCCAAAGATTTAGTACAATTACTGGAACACAGCTTCTAAGGTGGCCTGGTTATCAAAACTACTTGTGTACTGATCTGCTAGAAAAGCATATCTTGTCTTCCAGTTGGACACGACAACTTGTTGAAACCAAACAGTGCCTCCCAGCTTCTGTAAAATCCGGGGCTCCGAGGCCGAGGACTAGCAGAGCTCTGCTGTCTGATTTGGGTCCTGTTGTGGGTCTCGAGTTCCCTGGCTGAGAGTGAGGTGCTGGTTCTTGACAGGATGTTTGGCCCCAAAGTGGGGGCGATGCCATCTCTGTACTGTTTTCTCCCCCAAACCCTGTGGGAATGAGAGAGGTGGGGAGGGGGATGGACAGAACTGCTGCCCCAGTGGAGGAATCTTCTCCAGATGTCTCCCAGGGGACCTTCTTCATTGTATATCATGTGTGAATGTCCCGTGTGTGTGTGTGTGTTAGTCATTCAGTTGTGTCCGACTCTTTGTGACCCCATGGACTGTATGTAGCCCACCAGGGTCCCTTGTCCATGGAATTCTCCAGGCAAGAATACTGGCGTGGGTTGCCATTCCCTTCTCCAGGGATTGAACCCAGGCCTCCCGCATTGTGGGCAGACTCTTTACCATCTGAGCCACTAAGGAAGCCCATGAATGGCCCCTGAGCCCTCAGCAAGCGTGACTGAATCTCCTTGAAGACCAGCCCTGCTGCCTCTTCTGTCCTGAGAAGCTAACTTCTAAGCTGGCTGAGACAGACTCGGGAACTGGGCTGATAGATGTGGAGGCTGCATCGTCACCGGCACACTCCCTTCCTCTTCACTTCTCCCCTGCAGCTGCCACTATTTGTGGCTGACATCAATAATGCCTGATTCCTCACCCTGGAAAATGTCTGAGTTGGTCATGACAAAGTCAAGGGCAGAATCAGCAACAACAGAACAGAAGTAATAATAGCACCTGCCATGTGTGAGCACTGGCTGTGTGCCAGCCACTCTGCTAAACACTTTCATACATGATCTCATTTATTCTTTACAACCACCTACAAAGTGGGGAATGCTGGGATCCCCATGATATAGACAAGGAAACTGAGGCTTAGCCATTTACCTGTTGTTGGGAGATTTACATCTGAGTGCCAGACTCTAAAACACTCAACCACAGCTGTGATGTGAGTGATGATCCAGTTTATAAACACTTAAACATTAAATAAGAGAAGATAGAAAAACAGACCTGTGAAGAGGGTGCTGGGCAGCTGGCCTTCTGGCTCCCTTGGCTTCCCTGCTCTTCCGTGATGCCTCTGGAAAGGTCTGCCAGAGACCACCAGGGAGACCAAAGGGCTCTTTCTGCTGCCTGTGGCTTCTGCAAGTGGCCTCTCATCCCTTCCTTTGAGGTCTGGCAGCTGACATTTATCTTGGTCTTTGTTTACAAACAAGGATCATGCATCCTGTTCTTTCTTTGCTATTTGGGGCTGACTTTAATTCCAAAGGAAGCATATGTTTTACTTCCACTGTGCTGGTGTTTTTGGAGACAGACTCCAGCCTTAAGAAGAGTCTGAGAGAGTCTATAACCTCTTCTTTCCCTTTCCTTGACTTTCAACTAATATATTCCCCAGAACCTACCTGGAAGCTGGAAGAGTTGTCCGATAGGGATGGTTTCTGTTTCACCAGCTACCACTGTTAGTACCGTTGGAAATTCCTCTGAGGAAGAGATTGCGGTCTCTAGTCTGTTTACCCGTGGACTCCACAATTCACAAGTCATGCCACAGGCTCATTTCTGGAGAATACTCTCACATCTTGAACGCTTTCTGTTTGTTTTCAACCTGTAGGCAAACTGTTCTGTCTCCCAAGACTAAGGATGCCAGGCAAGGGCTCAGATCAGAAACCTGTGTAGTTTCAGGCCTCTGCACAGAAACTGTTTGATGGCCCTTTGGTTAACTAGAGCTGGACAGCGAGACCTCATCCCCTTAGACTTACAAACTATTTTTAATGTGTGACTTGGTAATGAACTAGTAAAAGATCACTTTTTTTGAGATTTGGCCTTAACTTGCTTGTTTCCAGTTTCAAAGGGTTTCCTTTGTATTTCATTTTATTAGGAGAGATTGAAAGGGTTGCGGATTTGAGGCAACAAAAAGGAAGGGAGCTAATATTAATTGAGCACCTACTATGTGCTGAATATTCTACTAACCTCTGACATATGCTGAGCTTCTCTGGTGGTAAAGAATCTGCTTGCAATTCAGGAGACCCAGTTTCAATTCCTGTGTCCAGAAGATCCCCTGAAGAAGGGAATGACAACAGAACCAGGCAAGGTAAAAAGGCCCGTTTTCAGCTGAAGAAACCGAGAGTCAAAAAGAGTTAAGTTAGTAAGTATGGTGGGGGTGTAACCCAAACATAAGGCAGAATGCAAAGCCCAGGTTGCTTCATTTATTCCGCACTGCCTCCACCTGGATTCAAAACCCCTTCCCAGTGGACAGGATGGACTCAGATTGTTGATCTCATCTAGTCTTCTGAGACTTAAGTATGTGACACCTATTGGATGAACAAGGAAACCAAGACTCAGAGCGTGTTGCTTGGGTTAATGGAAACCAGCTTTTATTAAGATTTAATAGTTTCCTACTCATCTCAGAGATGAATGACTTCCTGAGGAAATAGTCTTCACATGAAAAGGGTTAATGGCCAAGATCCTAATCAACTGTAATCTATTTGTATCACCTTTGATTTTCCAGACCTTGATCTTAGCAATGTGTCTTTACTTACATATGCCCTACTTTGTGTTTCTAGCATAGTTTTATTCCATAGACACAGGTCAGTGTCAATGAAATGACAGGCTTAACACCTATGCTAATATAGTTTTCTGTCCTGTTTCACAGGGCAATTTCTTGTTATTGAGGATTTGAGATGGTTCAAAATCACTTTTCCTATTTGTCATTGTTATTGTTGTATTTGGAGGTTATGTTTTCCAAAGAGGACATTAGTGAATGAAATAATATGACAAGTATTTATAACAAATCGCTGAAAAGATTGCTTTCCTCAGAAGCCTTACATTGTCATCAGCAGCAAACACAGGGACTTGTTTCCTCACAGTTCCATGCTGGCCTGCTTTTCACTGAGCTGAAATCATTTATAGTTCTCATCTGCAAAAATTTTGGGAGTCTTAATGTTGGAGGGTCTCTCTTCCCATCACTGAGGCCTCTACCTGAGGACCCCGCTGAGTCAGCTAACTGCCTCAATTGCCTTCAGCCAATCTTGGAAGGAAAGTTATGACCAACCTAGATAGCACATTAAAAAGCAGAGACATTACTTTGCCAACAAAGGTCCATCTGATCAAGGCCATGGTTTTTCCAGTGGTCATGTATGGATGTGAGAGTTGGACTGTAAAGAAAGCTGAGTGCCAAAGAATTGATGCTTTTGAACTGCAGTGTTGGAGAAGACTCTTGAGAGTCCCTTGGACTGCAAGGAGATCCAACCAGTTCATTCTAAAGGAGATCAGCCCTGGGTGTTCATTGGAAGAACTGATGCTAAAGCTGAAACTCCAATACTTTGGCCACCTCATGAGAAGAGTTGACTCATTGGAAAAGACCCTGATGCTGGGAGGGATTGAGGGCAGAAGGAGAAGGGGACGACAGAGGATGAGATGGCTGCATGGCATCACCGACTTGATGGACATGAATTTCGGTGATGGACAGGGAGGCCCAGTGTGCTGCGATTCATGGGGTCGCAAAGAGTCAGACACGACTGAGCTACTGAACTGAACTGACTGAACTGAATCTTGAAGACCTGAAATGCCATGTTCTGTGGCTTGATGAGAATGGAGAGGGGGATAACAGGTCAGGGACAAGTTGAATAGTAAAGAGAAATGGGTAAAACTCATGATAAATAAGTAGGTCAGAGGAGAAATAGAGGATATGGGAAAACTAGCGTCTTGGAGACTCTTGAAATGAAGATTAGGATATGAAGTACATTTACCTGTTTCCTAGTTTATGTTGTAGTCAGCCTCCTTGGTGGCCCCTGATGATCCCTGTCCCCTGATATTAGCACCCTAGTGTGCCGGGGTCCAGCCCCAGTGGATCCAGGGAATTCGAAGGGTGGACGGTGTTGGTGTGGAAAGACTTGTTTATTGATTGATATAAGATTAGATTAAGAAACTATAGTGTCGTAGGAAGATTAAGTGGAGGAAGAGGGCTGAATAGCTTGGGTTACGCGGAAGACCAATAAAATTCCAGACAAGGAATTTGCACCATCTACGTTGGGCCACCGGCGCTCGCTTGAATATCTAAGGGTGCCTCGCCTTAGGCTCCCTTTCGTGCGGGTCTTAACAGCCAGGGCAAGTAAGTAGACTTGGCGGGCCTCCGCGCCCCAGGTGGAAATTCAGCCTGAAATTAAAGTAAAGAGCAGAGGGAGGAAAAGGGAGAAAAGAAGAGTGAGAGAGAGACACGGGGGGAGCCAGATTCCCAAGAAACCAGGCCAAGAGACTAGTCCAAGAAACTGGTCCCATCCTTTATTGTTCAGAAGGCCTTTTATACTTTTGATAAAACATGGAGATCAATGGGTAACACAAAATTATGTAGCGTTCGCAACTCAGACTCTTTCTGTATATCATTTTGTATACAAAAGGTCTCAGGTGATTTACATTATCTTCTGGCCAAGAGGCTTGTTAACACTTTTGGCTCTCTTCCTTAATGAATGTTAATTTTGTTTCCCCTGAAGTGTTTTTCTTTAATCTACATCTCCTTAAAGCGCTGAAGTTACATCTCTATAGAACAAAGGTGCAGTGGTTTATAACAAAGAAGGTACTTAACTCAAAGATCTAATGTTGCTAATACTAGGTCTACTACTTGTTTTTCTATATACCAACTGTATCTAAAAATAAAGGATATGAAAATTTAGCAGCAAGCATTGACTCAACAAATAAAACTTTTAATCAGTCCTATTCTAAAGATTTTGACTCTTCGGAAGCCCCTACATTCCTAGGATGTTTTAAGCTTCCTGTGCCTCCTGCGGTCAGGAGGCCTCAAACAATCACACGCGCAGCTGGCTAGAAAGCCATCAGAGGGGTTTTTGGATTGAAACACTCTTTCAAATGCAGAAAACTAAAGCCCTGAATTGACTTTTTCCAGAGAATGTCAGAAGAGTGGAAAAGCAGAGCACAAAAACTGGCATATTTTTGTTGGGGTACATGCTTAGGAATTTCCAGAGGGGCCCCTGAAGTCTGAGCACGCCTTGCGTATGTCAGCTTCCTTCCTCATGACCTTGTCACAGGCGGGATTCCTCACACTGGCTCCCGGCACTAGTGGCCCCTGCCCACATTCCATCAGGGTTGGTCTGTGTTACCAATAGCGTACAGGAGAAGTGATGATAAAATATATCGTGGTTTCCATTTTGACTACTTTCTCCCTCTCCTGGTCCGCTAACTCTGGGGGAAATCAGCTGTCATGTTGTGAGCAGCACTTTGGAGAGGCCCATGTGTTGAAGAACATGGTAGTAACAGCATCACAACCACAGTAGAATCCAAGGGACACCTCTGCCAGAAAGCCTGTCCCACCTGCTCCACTCTATTCCTTTTTAGACCGTGGATAGATATTAGTTATCTGTTGCTGTAGAACAAATCACCTCACAGTAATGGCTGAAAAGAACAATGATTCATGGTTTATCAGGTTTTTTTTTACTCTTATTTATTAATTCTTTGTCCAGCTGAGTTGTTCTTACTATGGTTTTTCCTGGATCTATTCATTTGATTGCAGTCAGATGCAGATTTAAGATGGTGACACCCTCACATCTGGGGCCTAAAATAGCAAGGGATGGAACAGCTAAGGTGGCCTTTCCTTTTGAGCTTTCTAAGTGTGTGGTATTCTCAAAGTACCAAGAAGACAAGAACAGAAGCTGTAAGGCCCCTTAAGATCTAGGTTTGGGGATATTGCACAACACCACTTCACCGCATTCAACTGGACAATACAAGTGAAAACACCAGCCCAGATTCAAAGGCTGGGAGGAATACATTCTACCTCTTAATTAGAAAATTTTAAACAGTGTATGGTCAATGGTCACAATTATTTAAATTCTTCCCATAGGAAAAATACACTGCCCTCCTAAGACCCCTGAGATCTCATCCAGTGACCCCATTAGACTCAAAGGCCATGATCTTGTCATCTGAATCTGGTACAGATATAAATAGGGTTTCTCGTGGATAGCTCCTCTGCAATCAGAGAGAGATTAAGGTTAGTATTCCGGCCTAACAAGTCCTATGTATCTCCTCTAAATTCTGCCTGTAAACTGAACCATACACCCAACATAAAGTGTTGAAACAGGGGCATGGTAACCCCAATAGATATTCCAATTCAAAAATAACACAATAGGAGACAATAGCAGTAACTGTTCCATAGAATAGCAATTCTGAAATCTGTCTGGGTACATATTATCAGGTTTTCCAACTCAAGCAGGCAGGCTTTCTCTGGATTCAGTCCTCTGGTTCTTGGCTCCATCTTCTGAGATGTCATTTCTTTTTAAATACAAATGGCCTATAATTGCAGCTAAGTAGCTTTCTCAGCCCGCATACTGATTGTAGAAAGTTGGGTGGTCTAGAAGTCTCCTATCATTTTAGATACTTACTTGAATCTGACAGGATTCCTTTAAAAACATTATGGATTTTCTATGTACCTCATTATTGTTCGTTTCATTAAATAAAATCTATACCTAAGATTCTTCTTGGGACAGGCCTTTGTATACACTAGTGCTGTCTAATAGAAATATAAGGTAAGCTACCAATATGAACCACATACATATTTTTTAAAGTTCTAAGAGCCACACTTTAATAATGAAACAAATGGAAGTAATTTTAGTAATACATTTTGTTTAACTGAATATATCCAAAATATTACCACTTCAATGTGGTAATCAATATAATAAATTATTAATAAGGTATTTTGCTTTTTTCCTACTATTTTTTGAAATCTAGGGTATATTTTACACTTAAAGTACCTCTCAGTTTGGATTAGCTGCGCTTCAAGTATGCACGCAATGGTCATGTGTGTTTAGTGGCTACTGCACTGGGCAGCCCAGCTCCAGATTACTCAGAGCTATTTTGAGATTAGGCATCTATTTCTCTTAGAAGTGCTTTTATCTAGTTGAGAAGATCTACTCAAAGTCTTTTAAAGGTCATAATAAAGGGTCTTACAGCCACAATCTCGAGTAATCTTTACTCTGAGACCATTTCTTATGTTGAGAATCCTTTGCCATCTGGAGAGGATGGAAATAAGGAACAGTTTTATTTCTAAACCCAGCAAGTTCTAGGTCCTCCCAATTTCCTCTAAATTCTGCTTTTAAACTCACTGGTTCCTTCTTTAACTCCTCCTTCTCTCTTTGCATACCTTTTTAAGCAAAACTAAAAAAAAAAAAAAATCTATTGGCACTTCTAGCATTATGCCTGAAAATTTCTTTAGCTCAGACCCACAAATTTATTAGATATGTGTTTTTTGCCTTACAAATGACTATAGATTATAGTTTCGAAGATTGTTTCAGCAACTCAGGTGGCCCATTTTCAGCCTCCAAAAAGAAATTCCTAACTGCCCTTTCAGCCTCTGCCAACTATCTAGTCCCAAAGCCAGTGCCTCATGTCTTTAAGCTTCTGTTATGGGATCACTGTACTCACTAATTTCTGTTTTAGTTATTCTTTGCAGAGTAACAAATAACCCTAAAACTTGGTGACAACAATAATTTATTGCTTCTCGTGATTTTGTGAGAAATTGACTGGCTCTTGTAATTGCTGGTGTTTCCTGGGCTTGTTCAGGTTCACTACCTTCAGCTGGAAAACCAGCGAGCGGTGGGGATCAACACGGCCTCTTTCTCCCCGTGCTCTTGCGTCCTTAAGGAGGCTAGACTTTGTGACATGGAGGTGGCAGCGTTCTAAAGGTACAAGATTTAGTGTATAAGCATTTACCAAATTTCTACGAATCTACATTTCTTGGTCCCATTGGCCAGAGTAAGCATGTGACCAAGTCCAGAGTCAATATGGGAGGAGTTACACAAGAGCAAGGGTCCTGGGAGGAATGCTTAGTTGAAGAATAGCTAATGTAAATCTTCTATAGGTATCTTACAGATTATATGAGAGGATTTATGCATAAAGCATTTTTTTAGCATAGTACTACTGCTCTAAATCTGCCCCAATCCCCACAGGCAGACACTGGAATTTGGTTCCAAAGTTGCTCTTATTTCATATTTAGAAAGATCCATCCATGTTCTTGTCATAGCCTAACAAAGACTAACGGTGGAGCAGAGGGAACAGATTATGTCTAATATCAGACATTGTGCAAAAGACATCCACTGTGTTCTCTCATTTAATCCGCAAAGCAGCCCATTTTACAGATGAAGAAATAAGGCGCAGAGAAACTAGTTAATGGCCCAAGGTCACAGAGAAAAGAAGCCTGGTCCTGGGCCTGGGCAGCTTGGCTCTAGGGGCTGTGCTTGTCATCACTTGTGATCACTGTTGCGCAGCTGTGCGCACACAGGGACAGCAGGAGAAACAACGAAAATCCGGGAAAACAAGGCCTGGGATGCAGAAGGAATCAGGGCAGCATCCCAGAGTCTGCATATTTTTCCCCGGCATCTGGCCCTTTGGGTTTTCTGTAGAAACTCTTCTAGAACACTGACTTTTCTTTGGCCATCAGCTTTCCCATTTAGGACAAATAGATAGGGAGGGATTTATTTATTTATTTTTCCTAGTTGATTTTACTTGATTCTTGTATCTGAACTGAGCTTGTTAAGTTGCAAATCTTCTGATGTATTATTATAATAATGGCTTGGTAGTCCTGAATGTTGACCAGAGTGTGCTGTGTCTCCGAAGAATTTGGCAGGGCTCACTGTCACCCCAGTGGAGAACGCACAGATCCCAGCAGAAAACAGCCATTCTGGTTCTGCTGCTGCTGTTTCAAGATTAATGACATGTGAAAGCACCAAGTGTGCAATGGTGAGAAAGAAGCAGCAGCTCACATTCAGAACGGTGTCTTTTAAAATCTACCCAAATGTAGCTGGTGTTGCACTTTAAAGGGTTATGGCAGTTACACATTTGGAGAAATAATGTGGAAATGTTAAAGAAATAAACAGTCTTCCCAGGTGGCACTAGTGGTAAAGAACCTGCCTACCAATGCAGGAAATATAAGAGACAAGGGTTAGACCTTGGGTTGGGAAGACTTCCTGGAGTAGGGGTTGGCAACCTACTCCAGAATTCTTGCCTGGAGAATCCCATGGACAGAAGAACCTGGCAGGCTACAGTCCACAAGGTCGCAAAGAGTCAGACATGACTGAAGCGACTTAGCATGCACAGGTGAAAGTACTATAATGGAGTGTGTCTGTACAGAGAAAAGCTTTGAAGGAAGCGAGATCTGTGCTACTCAACTACTTCTGGAGTGGTTTTTGTTTATGTGAACACTGAAGGGCCTGGGTGATTGTGTATTCAGTTAACAGAGAAAGAAGGTTTATGAAGGTAAAGCAGCATGGAAGCCATGGAAGATGCTGTGTTTACACAGATAGGTGTGAGTCACTCACCTTCAATGCCTTGAACTTGGAAGCCCATACAGTGAGCAGAGAAGCAAGCTGTTTTGAAGTTAATTTCTATTGCAAGTGTCAACAGTCTCAAAAGTGTTGCCTTACATTACAAAGCTCTTTTGATCTTTGACACTGCAGGGATTTTTGCCATGAACACTTAAAGGAGCCTTGCCCGCTTCTCAGGGTGGCCTGTCATTAAGAAACTGGTGCCCCAGGGAGTTTCCCTCTTCCTCCTTCATAGTAGAAATCATTTCCTCTGCCTGGGAACTCTAACCATTTGGACTTAGAATTGTGTTACGGACTGAAAAACAGATTGGAATCTCTCCACGTCCTTGTTCCCTCTTGCCTTGCCCCCTCCTTTGAGGTGTTTAGTGAAAGAAAGCGTTAGCGTTCAGTCGTGTCTAACTCTGCGATCCCATGGACTGTAGCCTGCCAGGCTCCCCTGTCCATGGAGTTCTCCAGGCAAGAATACTGGAGCAGATTGTCATTTCCTTCTCCAGGGGATCTTCCCGACCCAGGGATTGAACCTGGGTCTCCCACATTTCAGGCAGATTCTTTACTTTACAGTTTATCTTGTGTAGATTCAGCACTGGATGGGAGCCATTTATTCCTATGCTCTGCATTGTTGCTTCCCTGCATGGGATATGTTCTCTGTGGCATTCCCCTACACCTCAGATGCCTAATTTATTTAAGAAACCTTTCATTTTTTGACTTGCAGTTAATGACATCCATATATTTATAACAGGGAAAGCCATGAAGTAATACAAATCATGGAGCAAAATATTGTTTTTTAGATACATCCTTTCTAGTTAAGTCCTTACTACTGAAAATAATAGAGGCGCTGTTTGCTCATTCATCAGTTTTGGTGAGTGGGGTGCGTCCACTGCAGACTCATTTCCTGACGTGCATGGAATGATGTCCACTGGAGAAGTGGGTGTGGTTGGCAGTCCCTGTCTGATTCCCTGGGCACAGCCAGAGCTGCTTTTCCAGATGCAGTAGGCATCCCTGATTTGATGCAACAAAGAGGGTTTGAAGGGAGCCAGGGAGAAAACCAGACAGGATTAAAGGTGAAAAAGAGTGATTTCTAGTCGAGTCAGAGTAAGGTTTTCTGGGTCTGAAGACAAGCTAGAATGTCAGCTGCTGAAAAATGAAGCTGAGAGCTGATATACATCTCCATCCCTGAAGACTGAGGCAATTTTAGTTTTCCTAGATAAATATATATTAAAATGCTGACGATGAGAACCTACTGTATAGCACAAGGAAGTCTACTAACTGCTCTGTGGTGACAAAGAGGGGATATGCGTATACATATAGCTGATTCACTTTGCTGTACAACAGAAACTAACTCAACATTGTAAAGCAACTATCTCCGATTAAAAAAAAAGCAAAAGATGCTGAAGAGAACAAAGTAGGCTAAAATGACCCAGATTTGTTTTACTGTGTTTCTACTTAAATTTAGACAGCCACTCCCTGTCTTTTTAATTGAGCTGTTCAAACCATAACTGAGAAGACACCCAGCTGATGGCACCAGGATACACCCCCTGTTCCTCTTCAGGTCCCAGGGCTTAAACCTGGCTCCTGGAAGTAGGTCTTTGGCTGCAAAGCTCTGTCTTAAGGCAAACTAAAGTTGTAAATGCTTTCTTCAGAGGCTGGCAGTGCTTTGAATTTTGGATCTCTAACAGCGGAGCAGAGCCCCCAATGCAGGGCAGGCTTGGATGGTGGTTTGTTGACATGAACTGGCAGAGCTCAGAAAGGCTTTGGTCCCCCAGAACTCTCCAGTTGCCACACCGCTAAGAAGTCATTTCTTTGTGTTAACAAATACCTTTTAAACAAAGGCTTACTGTTTGTAATGTAAGAGAAAAAGCTTGTTTTTTTTTTTCCAGTTTTTATATGAATTGGCTACATTTGATCTACTCTTTCCTAGTAATGAGCTGGACACCTCTGAGAGAAAGAAAAGGGGCTCACAAGCTAAGGACAAGGAGAAAGCACTCATCTGTCTGTCTAGCCTGTGTGGGGGTGTAGGGACCCCTTAGGGAAGGGCTCCTGGCAATCAGTGTGTGGATTCTGTGTGCCCCTAATCCCCTTGCCTGTATCCATGGCCACAACAGCTCTCCAGGGTCCCAAATCTGTATTTACACTTTCCCTTTGGCTGTATCTATCCAAAGTCAAATGGTCACTTAAGTATAGCGTATTCAAAATGGAATCCATCTTTTCTTCCTTCTATTTTTTTGCAAAAGCTCATACCTTCTCTTCTGTTCCAGTTCTTCCTGAACGTCTCCCCTGCTTCTCCAACTCAGTTACCAGTCTTGGAAATTGTATGTCACCATTCCTCTGCTTCCTGCCTGGCTGCCCTGACCTCTTTCCAGCTCGCAGCGTCTTCACACAGACCATTTCAGCAGTCTTTTTATTGGTCTTCCTGCTTCAGTTGCTCTCTCCCACTTCCTTTCCTCCTTCACACCACTGCCAAAATGCACTTTGTAAACATGCATTTGATCACTGCTCTCCTCTAAAACCCTTCCTTAAGCTCTGTCATTGCTATAGACTAATCTAAACTCCACTGTGCAGCACAGAGAGCTCACATCAGCCTGGCCATCCCGCTTCCCGGTCACCCTGGAACACAGGCCTCAGTGACTTTGCTTATGCTCTTTCCTCCGCATCAGACGACCTTTTCCCACCCATCCTGCTGTCACCATTTCATCAAATCTAACGTAACTATCTCCTCCTCCCCGAAGCTTCATTCCTCCAAGCCGTCCCTCCACCCCCAGAGCACTTGAGATGATGCTGCTCCCGAAGCACTGATGTTCAGCACAGTCAGTGCCCACACACTGGAAGTGCTCCGCTGATGCTCATCACTGATGAAGGGGATGCTAATAGAGAAAAAGCTCCAAGAGATGACAGAGGAGAAGAGGAAACACTGAACACTGAGTTCAAACAGCAAATAAGACCTATCATTTAAAACCATCAGACTAAAAAAGATGACAAAGATTCATAATGCTGAGTGTCCAGGGCAGGGGAAGGGGAGGAAAATGGGTGGCTTCATTGATTTTTGGAAGGATGGAATATTAGTAGAGCTTTGCTTGTGATAGGAAAATTTTGAAAGGATGCATCAGTGCCTTTAAAAAGATAAGCAGATTTGACCCAACAATTCTACACTGCAGAATTCATCTTAAGAGAATGACCTGATAAGGATTCAGTAATGTTTATATAAAGACCCTTGTTTCCATCAGCAATAATCTGGTGATAACTGAAATCATCTAACTACAGGCGATTGATTAAATAGATGACAACACATTTTTACCCTGGGTTATTAAACAGCTGTTAAAAATAATAATATCGTTCTATACTTATGAATGTGGAAGGATAATATTTGTGTTAAATTGTAGGGTAAAAAAATTTGGTTATAAAAATATATGCATCCTATTATCTCCCATCAAAATATAGTATAAAGAATCATGAGGAATGTGTGCTATCAGGCCAGCCATGCTTGTTTCCAGTTGATGGTGTTCTTTACATTTTTCTGTGTTTTCTGAATTTTTTGAATGATCAGGGATGAGTTGTGTACACACAGACACAGAGGCTATTCCATTAGGGGAAAGAGCAGAGAAAGACAAAAGTAGCAGGCTAGCCTGCTCAACTTGCTCACCGGTTCCCAGCTTTATTAACAGCCTTAAGGCATCCTGGCTGGTGGGCATTTAAGGCAGCAGAGAGGCAACTGTGTCCCATACGCTTTCTGTTGATATCCAAGCTAGCCAAGAATCCCCATGAGAGTATCTGGAAGACACTGGGGACTAAATCAGTGGGTGGCCCTGAATAATTCACGGCCATAGACCTTTCCCAAGTTCTACCATAGGGGAAAGTCGCTTTTTAAAGTCTCACTATCAGGAACCCTAATCTGAGCTAAAAGTTAGCAAGGAAGTTGGCAGTAGCCTCAGAAGCCAATGGCCTTGGTCCCCTTCCCCCTTCCTCTCCCCACCAACCCGCATCACAGTTCATGGAGTGCCTGCTCATTTCCAGTTCATTAGAAGTACTCTAGAGTGAGTGAGTGTTGAAAACACTACCCAGTGGAAGCTGCAAGGGGCAGCCTGGGCATTGCTGTGGGGACAGTGCTGAACGCAGGGCCCAGGGAATGTGGCAGCAATCTTTGCCTCTGGATCATTCCCCAAACCTACCCTGTGGCTTGCTCAGATCCCTGGACCAGGCAGGGCGTCAGGAGCACACAATGAGCTTGGTGCTAGAGGACAGGGTTGCCTTGCCCTTCAAGCTATTCTGTGCAGCTCGAAATAGCCTGCGCCCCGGGCCAGCTCGTGGGAACTGCCCCATCCTTCATTACTCCTTCCCTGCTCTGTGACCACTCAGGTTCCTCCATCCTGGACCTTGGAGCCAGCTTCTCCCCTCGCCAGCCCCTCAGCCCGTCCACAGCTGTGTCAGTGGCCCGGAGGCCTGGGCAACGAGGTGGGTGGGAGAGCACCTAGCCTGCTCTGTGCATGACCCACGCTGGCCCTGCCGGTGCTGCACTGAGTCCTTCCCTCCTCCCCTCTCGGTAGTGCTCCCTCCCCAGGGCCCCCCAAACCCATCTGGAGGCCCCAGGGCCCACGCTGCCAGCAGTTTAGCCAGAGTCTGTCCCCAGAGCAAATTGTCTGGGAGCTCTGCCAGTTTCTGAAGAAAATCTGCTTTGTGAACAGGGGAAGAAGCCTCTTTTATACTTTCTGTTAATCACTTTATTCACATAAGAGGACTCTGCGTGCTTCCTTCCTTTCCCACAACTCCTCCTCCTCAAGCCCATGCTTCTCCGGGGGACCTTGAGGAGACAAGAGCAAAGAAAGGAACAAGGTGGTAAATGAGCATCCAAAATACGAGGGCAAAAGCAAATTAAATGTTCTCCTAAAAGGTTAAGTTTTTTGAAAGGTTGAAGTATTGTACTAAAGCATATTTTCCCAGAGTAGAAGAAAAAAATGATTGAGGCTGGCCTAGAAAGTTTATTGCAGCCCATTATAAGCCCTCTCCCCCCTTCCACAAAACAAATAGCAGTATGAATTATGTCTTTAAAAGCAAACTATAATTAAGGTCTGTTGTCTACAAGGTAGATTTCTCTGTGATGTTTCTAAGCTGGTTTGATTTTCTCTGCCTCAACTTGCCCTTTCACTTTTGGTGTTTCTCTCTCTTCCCATCCTTTCCTTTCTGCCTTTGGCCTTTCCCTCTTCCTTTCCTTCCCCGAACTCACTATTCCAAAAAGTGAATAGAGGCCAACAGTGCAAGTATGACTATGAGAGAGACTTTGATGTTTAAAAAAATATTTTAAAAGTCAAGCTTAGATGAGGAACATCCTTCAGGTAATGAGTTCAGGAAGTCATGTATTTAACATCATTGTCCACATTATTCAAGATGTTTATTCAAATCCTTATTTAGAATTGCCTTTGGGCAATTTGGGCTTACAAGGCGCACACACAAAGCCATCTCCTCTTATCCCCTCTTGATTATGTTTCTTCTTCATTAGGTTTAGCTCTAAATGACAAATTTCTGAAGGGAAAAAGTGATTTTAAAGGAAATTGGTTTTGGTGGCCAAGATTGGCTACCAATAAAAACACACACATATGTATAGTTTAAGTAATCCTTAAGGGCCTTCACAATGGAGATAGTCTAAAATTATTTTGTGAAAATAGAGCAACGCTGGAGTCAGGCATAGCGCCCAGAGAGGCCTTGATGGAAAAGAGTGATTCACTTTCATGTATCAGTTCAGAGACACTGCATGTTGTTTGGTTTTTATCAGTCTTGTTGCCATAAAGGGAAGGCTGCTGTGACCTGCGATGCGCATCAACATTTTATTGTGTGCATTCTGTGATGTACCAGGCTGCACACCGAGCATGTTTTGTGCAGCATCCTATTTAATTCTCCCAGCAGCCCTGGGAGAAAGCTGAGGCTTTGAGAGGCAGGGAAGTGAGCTGGTCACACAGCGACAGAGAGGCAGACCCAGGACTTGGACTTATTTTGCTGATTCCAGGGCCCAAATCACCCACTTGCCAACATGAGTCAGGTCATTTGTTTTCTCTGTGCTCCTAACACATCCAGCTGTTCAGAGCCTTAAATAACATACCACATCCTAAACTGCTCAGCGTTACACGAGTGTTCGTGCCTTTCTTATATGGCTGCCTCTCCTTAATTCTCAGTGGTCTCATTACTTACATTCCCCCGCCTCGCCCACCTCAGGAACTTATTTCTCTATTTTGTCCTAGAATATTATTCATGATTTCTAAAAAAAAATCCCAAGAATTTTTTATTTCTAGATTTTCACTCTAGCCATTTGTAGAAGTTTCTCACTTGCCTCATAAAGGAGATCTCTGTAGAAATGTTTTACCATTGACATACTACAAACAGTATACATTATTTTCTTTGTAAATCTTAAAAGAAAGCTCAATACATAAACATATTATCATGTAGTCACAGTTCCATCACATATGCTTGGCATTTGGTACCTCATCCGGAACTTGCAAATCTGCGTTTCTCTTAGGAAGCAAACTCCATGACTAACACCTGAAGGATCCAGCTTGGCTACGTTCCTCATTTTCCCACAGCCTTTGTGGTGGCAACATTCTCTCTGACCTTTCCGTGTGTGCGCTTCTCTGTTGGGCTCATCTTGAAGTCGTTTAAGGCTCTTCTCTTTTTTAAAAAAAAATTTTTTTATTTTTACTTTATTTTACTTTCCAATACTGTATTGGTTTTGCCATACATTGACATGAATCCACCATGGGTGTACATGCGATCCCAAACATGAACCCCCTCCCACCTCCCTCCCTACAACATCCCTCTGGGTCATCCCCGTGCACCAGCCCCAAGCATGCTGTATCCTGCATCGGACACAGACTGGTGATTCGATTCTTACATGGTAGTATACATGTTTCAATGCCATTCTCCCAAATCATCCCACCCTCTCCCTCTCCCTCTGAGTCCAAAAGTCCGCTATACACATCTGTGTCTTTTTGCTGTCTTGCATACAAGGTCGTCATTGCCATCTTTAGAAAGGCTCTTCTCTTTGTCTTGGTCTCTGTGGCCCACAGCTCAGAGTGAGCCTAGAGGACTGCTTGGCAAAGACTGCTAATTTAGCTGTTAGCTGCTTTATTCGTCTGCAACTCTGTCCCAAGTTCCTCTAAGAAGCCCTACTACTTTCTAACCTATCCCCAGGTAGCTACTTCTAATTCCACATATTAAATGAGAAACTGATGTTCGTCAGAGTAGAGGCTGAGATCAATTTTAGGACCACCACCAATTTTAGGTCTTAACTATAGTTTCTTGTTTCTAACCTTGGTGGTGGTTTTAGTACCAGTTTTCCAAAAAAAAGAATTGTGACTGGCTCAGATAAGATAGTATCATACAAGCCAGTGGCCATGAACTAAAATGAAGAGGAAGGAAATTCTGATAAAGTGAATAACAGCTTTGATGATAAAAATTCTTTAAAGTTAAGTCCCATATTAGGATAATCTATTTCAAATTATGAGGTGATGCTGTCTCACAGAGAAACACGAATCCTTTTTGGAGGCTGTAGAACATTCCACCTGACAAGTCGTCAGCACTTCTGATGAAGTAACATAAACAACTGTGTGTATGCTCAATTGGTCAGTCATGTCCAACTCTTTGCAACCCCGTGAGCTGTAGCCCACCAGGGTTCTCTGTCCACGGGGATTCTCCAGGCAGGAATACTGGAGTGGATCGCCAAGCCCTCTTCCAGGGGATCTTCCCAACCCAGGGACTGAACCCAGGTCTCCCTCATTGCAGGTGGATTCTTTACTGTCTGAGCCGCCAGGAAAGCCCAATGCAGGTAATTAGGGAACCTCATTAAAGATAGAAAAACTGAAATAGAATGGAGCTAAGTTTCTTGAGAGGGAAAAATTGGTTAAAAGGTAGGATTGATATAGTAGTTTAATTAAGTTGTAAATTCAATATACGTATTTTATTCTTCTTTTCTACTAATAGTACTTCACTTTGTATATATGCATAAGCATCATATGATCATCTTTTTTAGCCCTCTGTAGTCCCATGGGCAGAGGAGCCTGGTGGACTGCAGTCCATGGGGTCACAAAGAGTTGGACACGACTGAGTGACTTCGCTTTCACTTTTCACTTTCCTGCATTGGAGAAGGAAACGGCAACCCATTCCAGTGTTCTTGCCTGGAAAATCCCAGGGGTTGGGGAGCCTGGTGGGCTGCCGTCTATGGGGTCGCACAGAGTCGGACACGACTGAAGCAACTCAGCAGCAGCAGCAGCAGCAGCAGCAGCAGCAGTACTAGACGAGAAATGAGGGACATTGAATTTGGGGTTTATCTCTATGATAAGCTCAGCCATTGAAGTCTAGCCAGGCTGTCCTTCAAGTTTCTCATCTTTAAGTGTTGGCACAGAGCTAGGGATGGCAGATGGATAATAATTATCCATGAAGGTGTTGTGGCAATTTAATTACTATTTTAAAGATCCTTAGATGAAAGTTGCTTATCCAAAGAAAAATTATCTTATGATCCCACCCATGTTCCTGCTCCAGATGTTTGGTCCAAAGTGAAAGGGGTTAACCTAGAGGCTGGGAAGCTCCACTACTAGAATTGTGATGAGAAGCATAGACATGAAGCTTGTCAGCCCTTGTGCAGAGTGATCATTTATTTTAAGTTGCCGCAATGCTGCAGCAAATCACCATGTCCCCAGGAGACAATGTCATATCATCCATCAAGCCTGCCACTGGGGAATTTTCTGCCTCAACAACTGCTTGTACTTAAAACTGGCTCATACTAAGAAGTCACAGCCTCCTTCTGATGATGGGTCTCATGAATCCATTTCTTTTTCAGGATGGATATAAAAAACTAGTCTTCAGGAAGCAGAACTAATTGGTGGGTTCTAGTAGCTGTGGAGGAGAGCAACGGGGAGAAAGAATAGGCTGTAGGTTCCCTCCTTTGTTCCTCATTTCTGGAACCCACTTAGCTCTGCTCATGTGATTAAAATGAAAGAAAAATAAGGCTCAGGGCTCAGTGGTGAGACAACTGTAGCTGCCCTGAGAAAGTTCCTCTCCTGCTGCCTCAGTGTCTCTTGGGTTTGACCTCAGAGCGCTGACCACTGGGCACCTGGAGCCCCTTCCCCTTCCCCGCACTGGACATTGGTGTGTGTAGGAAAAGCGGCTATCTGAAGTTTGATGGGGAGGCTTTCTCCCTGCACCCTCTCAAAATGAGGAATGCCCAATATCAATCCCACCCAGACAGGCACAGTGATAGTAGTGGTGGGTTGGGGTAGGGGAGTCTATGCTAGACTTCCCTAAAGTGTCCCTACAGGACCCTATTGAATCAGAGCATGCAAAGCACTCTGAATCTGGGGGCTTGGGACTCTGCATTTTCTCAAGGTGCCCAGATCTGTTGTACCTGGAACAGGGAAAGGGCTCAATACGTGATATAAGGTTCCTTTTATCATCTATGGGCGTTTGGATTGCCTCCCCCACGTGTCTCTGCCTGCTTGTTGAATCCTGGATGCAGCCAATACTGGGCAGCAGACTCCGAAACACGGTGTAGTTGCACAGAGAGAAAGGAATAATTCTCCAAGCTTTCCCCTACCCTAACATGTCCTTTAAAAGTAATCCCTCTCAAAGATCTTTAAGATATTAGTAAAATAGTAAAAGCAGTTATTAAGACTGGTAATAAGGAGAGAGAGGGGTAAATAGAAGACACAAGACAGATAAAGAAGGCAACTGTGGATATTGTTGTTTTTTTTTTAACCTGTTTTCTCTCCCATCAACCAACCAATGGCAGAATATTCACCCATACTCTGAGTTCCTGATCCTCTGGTTCAACCATGGTGTTGCCTCCATCCTTATTCTAGAGGCTTGTTGTGCCTCTTTTCTTCGATTGTGCTATAAGATAGAAATAGACCCACACCACACATTCTCTCTCATTCAGCCTCTTCCTTCAATGGTCCAGCTCTGACAACAAAACTCTGCCCCTTACTCCCAAACGCCCAGGCACTCCACCGCACCTGTATTCCCCAAACCCGGATCTTAGCTGTATCTGTACAGCTGAGTACTGAGTATCCCAGTACAGATTACTCAGATACAGCTGTACTCCCTGTATCTGAGTGCTGGTTCTGGAACATCCCTTAGTCCCCTTTCTATCACTCAGGGCTGCCCATTGCTAACAAGTCTCTTTGCCCAGTGGCAGAGCCTGTGTCCTCTGTATGGTGATACAGCCCTGCCTAACCGCCTGAACTTCAACATTTATTGTCAAAGTTCTCACTGTTGGGCTCAGCCTACTGTTGGGCCCTTACTTTGAGAACAACTGGTGCCCTCCTTTGCTGCAACCTTGTACAGAGCTACCCATGCTCCCTGGACAGTATCTTGGTTTGGCAGAAATTCCACTGTCACCTAGGCCCACCTCCCACCAGTTTAATCACAAATTTGATGCTTATCACTCGCGGTCCTCAGTGTCCTGCTCTAGTCAGAGCGTCAACTGCTGGGAATAGGCAGCCAAGGGTACAGAGAGATGGTCATCAGGAGATGCAGAAACTGAGCTGCTGCTGTTTCCAAGGAGACCCATCCACTGGCTATGTGAATAGCTGTGTTGGGGAAAACCCATCAGGGAGGCTGAATTTTTACCATTAAAAAGCATAAAATCTCTTTACCTAGAGCCTTGCCAACAAAGTTTGAATCTCCCACCCCCCAAAAAGCCAGTACTAATACAAATAGAATGTGAGAAGCTTTAGAAAAGCAGAACTTTAAGCTCTAGGAGGCTGAGATGCTGCAGAGTAGTTTCTGCAGTAACTCAGAGGGATGGCAGGCTGGAAGGGGGCACTTTCTAATCCTCTGGACAATTGTTGCACTGATCACTACTCCCAAACGTCAGGACAGGTTGGCTGCAGTGCTTTTTAACTTCCTCCCTGAACTGAGCCCTGTGCCGGGCTGAACTGGGGACAGGAGAAAGTACCTCTACAAGGTGTATGCATAGGAGAACATAGAATTTTCTCCCCCTGCCAAAGATCTATCTGCTGGTCAACCTTGTACCTTGAATTCCGTCCACTAAAGACTAAACTCAGCTATTATATATCCCCAGGATGCATGCTCAGTTGCTTAGTCATATCCGACTCTTTGCGACCTGTCACCTGGGGAGCCTGTGTATCCCAAGACACCCTCTTAAAAACCTAAATGTGTTCCACTTGAGTTGAATAATAGATCCTCAGTGTGCAGTGACTGGTTTTTAAGTTACCACTTTGCCATCCAGGCAATTAGACATAGGTCAGGTTCATTTGCACTGGGGACCCAGGGGAGGAAAGAGTGCAGGCATGCATTGATTGAGGTGTACAGCTCAGGAGTAGAAGACATTAGAGACAGGGAGGGAGCTGGACAGTCAGAAGCCAATGAACAAGCAAAATGCCATCTCCAGTTTCCTTCAGAAAGGAACAGAGGGTGTGTGTGTGTGGGGGGGGAGGTGTCTTGTTGAGTGTGTGGTAGATGAAGTGAGATGCTAACTTCCATTTGTCTATATTTACAACTCTTTAGAGCCACATCATGTTGGGTGTGTAAACAAATGAGAAAGTGCTTATCCTTCCCTAAATACAGGCAAAGTGGACTGGTTTTTAGCCTCAGATACATATGAAAATCTGTGGGCTTAGAACTCTGCTTGTTTATTTTTTGATGGCTCTTGGAATAAAATGTTCCAAATTTAACATTTAAAAGGGAACAAAGTAACCCGTTATGCAAATGGTATTATGGGATAGAGTCCCTGGGCCAAGGAAGATGAATGTATTCATAATTGTGTTTTAATCCTCTCCACTGGAAACAATTGCTTGTCTCTTCTAACCTGGTTTTGCCAATTTTTGAGTCAAGAGTTGGAGAGTTGAGTCTAGAACTTGGTCGAGATGACTATCAATTGCCTAACTATAAAGGATCTTGTAATTTTACCTCCAAATTGTAAAGTAATTTATAATTCCCTTTGTCATTACAGAAAGATGTTGTTTTAAAAGACTGAATGATGAGCTTTGTTTCCTACTTTTAATTATTTTGTTATGAAAAATACCTAAAATTTGAAACTGGGAAATAACAGGGACAATTAAGAAAACAATCTGCAATTGATATACTTCTCCCTCTAAATTACATTTTCCAATGGTTTATTTATAAAAGTTGACCAATCCAGTTTGAATGTTTCCATATATACAAGGCTATATTTCTCCCCTGAGGAGTTTCCTGGCAGTCAGGCTAAGAACAGTAATGAGTTTTCCAATCCAGACCAGCTGGAATCAAGGCTCCAAGTACTTCATTCTGTGCAAAGAATGCACCACTTTTCACATAGATATAAAAATTCTTAATGAAGCATTAATAAAGAGAGCTACTTACCCTTCATGAGCTATTTTAGAGGCCAATAAGAATGTAGAAATATAGCTGTTTGAGAAAGAGGGATTAATTGAATTTTTCTCAGTCACAGCTCTCAGCTATTGGTGGGAATAACAGAAACTCAAATGTTGTTCAATCACCCAGTCCTGATCCTGAACAAAGTTGAGTTTTCCTTCCTTAGGACCCAATTACAAAGCATACAGTCACACCATTGTCACTGAAGCAGAGGCAAACGCACTTCATCTTCTGCAAAGCAGTGGCCTGAAATGTAATCCTGCTACAAGATTAATGTCAAGCTACAGCTATTTCACTGATGGCTGTGCTTGCAATTGAAGACTGTTTTCCAAATGTGAGCAGTTCTCTAGTATATCCTGATGTGATAACTCACACATAGTGCTGCCTCATTTTGCTCCTTGGAGGATTGAACTGGCGTGGTGAGTAGCTCAGAGATCCTTCCTCCCAAGCTCCTGTCTACAGCTAACAAGCCAAGGCAATAAAATTCCTTAATAGATGTGTCTAAATTAAGGAATTCCTCCTGGACAGGTATAACATAAAGACAATTTTAGGACAGCAAGGAGATCAAACCACTCAATCCTAAAGGAAATCAATCCTGAATATTCATTGGAAGGGCTAATGCTGAAGCTAAAACTCCAATACTTTGGCCACCTGATGACTCATTGGAAAAGACCCTGATGCTGGGAAAGATTGAAGGCAGGAAGAGAAGGGAATGACAGAGGATGAGATGGTTGGATGGCATCACTGACTCGATGGACATGAATTTGAGCAAGCTCTGGGACAGGGAAGCCTGCCCTGCTGCAGTCCATGGGGTTGCAAAGAGTCAGACATGACTGAGTGACTGAACTGAAGAGAAAACAGTCATCTCAGCAAGTTCCTGTTAACACCTTAAGAAATAGAGTTTGTTTAGAAAAAGGAATTTGAGGGTTCACAGAGTCATGACTTCTGTGGGGCTCATCTTCATGGAATTCGGTATCAAAACTTTGCTTAACAATTGAGTGTTCTTTACCACTGTGCACCGTGTACCTCCCATAAACATACACTGTAGTAAGGATAATTTATCTCATTTCTTGGCACACAACAAAGGGATGATATTTAAAAATCATGGGAAACAGAGACTACCATCATGACACTCTAGGGGGTTATCCTAGAAGGACAGTAAAAAAGAGTACTAGAGCCCAGCTACTCCATTTTGCTGCTGAACCTCCATTTCCAGCAGTATATAGTGGGGGTAGGCATACCAATACTACTTGTGGCTATCTCTCAGAGATATTGGAAAGATCCAGTGGGAAACTGTATATGAAACTGTTTTATAAAGTATGCTAAATACTATTTGTTATAGTGGTAGTCAATATTCTTTTCGTTATTGAATTTACCTCAGATTTAATCTCAGAAGAAATGATTTTCTTGTGACCCTCTTCATGTCCAAGGTCTGGTACCTTATCTTCCACTTGGGAAATTTTAACCATTAGGAATCAAAATGATACAAGCCTTACTCAGAGTATTAGTTGTTAGTATTAGTATTGACTTCCTCACTGGGATGTTGGAAGAGAGCTGGATTATCATTTTCCTGGAGTGGCTGTAGCTATTTGGTTATTACTTTCCCGTCATTAAAAAAACTTCCATCATAGAAAACATAGAAAACTCAAGCAAGGCAACTCTCTCTGACACTTTGCTCATGCACACATACATACAATCATTCAGACATTAACTACATTTAGTAAGTACTCATATGCCAGTACTGAGCACAGAAGAATGAATCACATTTCTGTTCGTAAGATGCTCACTGTTTCATTAACAATAAACTAAAAGACATGATACACACTACTCTAGACATTTCAGGCTTTTCTAGTACCAGTGCTTGGGATATAGTGCATTTTAACAAATACTTACTGAAAGAAATGAATAAAACACAGGCCACTAGTTTTCTTAGAAGAAAGGATGAAGTCACTGAGTTCCAGTTTTGAGAGTCAACAGAAAGTTTGTGTTTTCTGAGTCAGTGTATCAGAGATTTCTCTTCCTGAAATCTAGAACAAAACCAAGCTTTTAAGTTACTTTTCCAATGCAACAAGGAGGTCATGGTGACCCTTGCATTGCAATGAAAAGGTGCTTGTACTCACTGCCTACTCATCCTTTTTTATGAAGAAGACTTTCCATTGAGATGTATCGGAGAGAAAGGAAAGAAAAGAATGACGGGGTTGTTGAGAGAGAAACTCCTGGTAGCACAAATTTGGGGTGATATATTGCTTGTGAGTTGGGGCTTGATAAACTGGGACTCTTTGCCACAGATATATTATGAATAATTGTGAAAGAGGCAACATAATTTGCCTTGGCACAGTATCATAAGAGATACTCCCTACACTTGTTAGCAAAGCTTGTTTGTAAACATAGGTGCCCATTATATCCTATGGAATGTTATTGTCAAACACTTCTGCTCTTTAAGAAAATGAATTAAGTATGAATGAATTAAGTAATGAATTAAGCATTAAGAAAATTAATAAGTAAACCACGAGATGGGGAAAAAAACCCCACAATATGTGTATCTGTCAAAGAATTTTTCTCCAGATACATAAAGAATTTCTATAACTAAATAACAAAAGGACAAACAACCTATTTTTAAAATGGGCAAGAGATTTGAACAAATACATTATTGAAGAGATATATGACTAGCCAATAAATACATGCAAAAATATTCAGCCTCATTAGTCATCTGTTCAGTCACTCAGTTGTGTCCGACTCTTTGCAACCCCATGGACTGCAGCACACCAGGCTTCCTGTCCATCATCAACTCCTGGAGCTTGCTCAAACTCCTGTCTATTGAGTCAATGATGTCATCCAACCATCTCATCCTCTGTCGTCCCCTTCTCCTCCTGTCTTAAATCTTTCCCAGCATCAGGGTCTTTTCCAATGAGTCAGTTCTTTGCATCAGGTAGCCAAAGTTTTGGAGCTTCAGTTTCAGCATAGTTTTTCCAATGAATATTCAGGACTGATTTACTTTAGGATTAACTGGTTTGATCTCCTTGCAATCCAAGGGACTCTCTAGAGTCTTCTCCAATACAACCGTTCAAAAGCATCAATTCTTTGGTGCTCAGTTTTCTTTAGTCATCAGGGAAATACAAATTATATGCCACTATGAAACACGATTATACACCCACTGGAATGGCTTAAATTAGAAAAAATATGGAGCAACTAGTGCTGTTATACACAACTGATGGAAAGAAAAAATGGTGCAACCATTTTGGAAAAGTCCGGCAGTTTATAATAAAGTCAATCACATAGTACTCTATAACCCAACAATTCCACTCTTAGGCATTTGACTCAGTGTAAGTGAAAATATATATGTACACAAATATTTGTACATGAGTGTTTACAGCAGCCTTTTCATTAATAGGCAAGAGCTAGAAACAACCCAATGTCCATCTTGGTAAAGGAATATACAAAGCGTGATAGAGTCACATAATGGACTTAAACTCAGCATTTAAAAGGAATAAACTATTCATCTGTGCAACAGTGTGGATAAATCTTAAAAATTATGCTGATCAAAAAAGATAAACACAAAAGAATATGCATTTCATGATGCCTAAAAAAGATACATCTAATTATAGTATAATTATCATTATTATAGATAGCAGGTAAATGGCTGCCTGGGGTTGGTGTTGAGGAGCATGTTAGCTCACAGGGATTTGAGGAACTTTCTGAAGTGATGAAAGTGTTCTGTATCTTGACTGTGGAGGTGGTTACACAGACTATTGGTGAAACTGTACATTAGTATAGGGGCATTTTGTTATATGTAAGCTAGGGTTCCATAAGGTTTTTTAAAAATTGATATTATGGAAGGACATACATAAATGTATTAAAGTAGGACTAAGAGTCAATATTTTCATTATGTATAATTTTTAGTAAAGTAAGTATTTTTGGTATAGTTGAATATAAAGAGCTAAAATAAGATCAGAGTATATAATTTGAAAGAAATGTTACCTCCACATTCTTTCAACAACCATAGTGTGATATGTCTCAGAGAATATGAAACACAAGGCACTTGAGTCTTCAGGAAACATTTATATATTAATGTCTTTTGTCTCCCAAAAGAGAATGTGCTGTGCTGTGTTTAGTCGCTCAATTGTGTCCAAATTTTCTTTGCGACCTCATGGACTGTAGCTGCCAGACTCCTCTGTCCATGGGGTTTCTCCAGGCAAGAATACTGGAGTGGGTTGCCATTTCCTCCTCCAGGGTATCTTCCCAACCCAGGAATCAAATCCAGGTCTCCCACATTGCAGGTGGATTCTTTACTGCCTGAGCCACCAGGGAATCAGAGTACATGATTGAAAGAAGTGTTATCTTCACATTCTTCCAACAACCATAGTGTGATACGTCTCAGAGAATATGACACACAAGGCACTTGAATCTTCAGGAAAAATTTACAGATTTATGTCTTTTATCTTCCAATACAGAATATACAGCCTTAAAAACAGAGACTGGCATCATTCTTATTTAAATTCATGGCAGAAAAGCATTGATTTGTTGATAAGAGGTGGGCAGGTTAAGAAACTTAAGTGCAAAAACCCTAGCCAAAAGTAGGTCTTAGCCTCAACCAAACGAAGAAGAAACAAAAGAGACTTGCAGTGGCCAAGTGTTTTGAAAATGATAAATTTCCACTAAAGAGATGCTGTGATATGATAGATTAGTCTCCCAGGGCTGCCAAATTCATTGAGTTGCTCTGTGTACTTTGTAGACACAGATTTCAGTCTTGGTCCCATCTATTCCTTATCTTCTCCCTGGAATACATCTTGGGTCTAAGTCTCATATCTGTTCTATGGAAGACCATGAAATTCTGCTCAGACATGAGCCAGTCTAAGATAGAGACCCACAGTCTACTCACCTTTCTCAGTGGAATCTTGGCATTGGAAGTGGCATGTGGTGAGTTTAATACATATTCTAAAATGATCAGGTCTTATTTCACCCCTAAAGTTCTGTTTCCCTACTTTTCTTTAATTCACCGAGACAAATTTGTTAAGAGCAGAAGAGGTATTTATATAGTGTAAGAGTTTATCTTTGGACAAATCATATTTTTGGCCACATCTGGTTTAAGCCTACTTAAAGGCTTATATAGACCTTCTTCTGAACAGTATTGAGAACTCAATGCACAATTGAAAATGTAGTATATAGAATGAATACTTTTAATTGTAGTAATCGCTTTAAATGTTCTAATATTAAAGGTCATTTAAGTGAATCATCTGTGAAAATATAAACTGAAAAGATGACATTCTTAATTTAGCTGTTTCTTAGATTTATTCTTTAGCAGAATTTTGAAAGTGACTTAAATACACCACATACTGTTTATCCAAGACCACTCATCAAATCAAAACTGGAATCTTACATAAAACGTCTGTTTTCTAAATGTCAGAAAATAATCTGGTCTTAACCTAGAAAATTTTAGGTTATGAATGACATGCAAACAATATAATCTTAGTTGCATATTTTATGTGTGGCTATATTTCCACATAAATCCACAAAGGAGGGACAGGAGTCAAATAACAAGCTGATGAACAATCCAAATTAGCCTTTTCAAACAGGTTGACGTGTTTCAGTTAGCTTTGCTGTTCAGGTGTCTGTCCATCATATTGCTGTTATAAAATCTTGCAGCACTATGTTTCAGGGGTCGTAGCACCATAATGAGAATGCCTGTTTTTCCCCTCTACATTTTCAGAAAGGGCTCTAGGAAATGGAGCCTGAATTTAAAATTCAGTCACATGGATTTGCATCTCAGCATCGTCATAAAACCATGGATTTGACAAATTTGCACAAGTGCACCCCTTTGGGGATTTGGAAAGAGAATGCTACATGTCCCCCTAGACTGAAAATACGTCCTATGCCAGAAATTTCTCCAGCAACTAGAACAAATTAGATTTGGCCTGGAGGACTCAGACCAAAAAATATCCTGCTGTGAGCAAAGTTAAAATATAATAGAAATTGAAAATGCAATACATAATATAAAATTTAACCTACATTATTTTAGCAGCACGTGTACTCAGATTAGAACAATATGGGGACATTAGCATGGTACCCATAAGATGACCTGCATATCCTTGTAAGTGCTTCTCATTGTATAAAAATGTAAGCTAAAAATGTGATCTGCATAGGATAAAAGCTATATGGAGATACAGCACAATGTAAACAAGTAATTACCCTGGGGAATGAGGACTACAACCTCTCCGTATTTTTAAACATTTTAAACAGTAAGGATATATAAATACATAATCAGAAAAAAGCATTTAGATATAAAAAGATAAGTTCATTCAAGCTATTTGACTACCTAAAGATAAAAACAGAATTGACCAAAAGTGAATTAAATTTTTTTTTACTTTAAACCAATACCTCAGGGAAATGATTTTCAAGTTATTTTGAGTACTGAAAGCTTTTGTAAATATAAAATGGTATGCTGATGCCCAGCACACAAAACAGAGAAGAGAGGAGTTGCTCTGGAGGGATAGAGTAGAAATCGAGGACGAGCTGAGCCATCTCTTCTTCCAGCCTCCCATTCCACTGGAAGGCAACTGCACCAAACCTGGGATGCTCGGAAAGCACCTGGGAAACCAGTGGCTACGGCCATGGCTTGTGAACTAGGCAGTTAACTCTTAAGACAGAACACATATAGTTGATATCTCTGGCACCTAACACAGTGCTCTTGATATGATTGGTCTTCACTATTGATTGCAGCCATGAAATTAAAAGACGCTTACCCCTTGGAAGGAAAGTTATGACCAACCTAGATAGCATATTCAAAAGCAGAGACATTACTTTGCCGACTAAGGTCTGTCTAGTCAAGGCTATGGTTTTTCCTGTGGTCATGTATGGATGTGAGAGTTGGACTGTGAAGAAGGCTGAGCGCCAAAGAATTGATGCTTTTGAAGTGTGGTGTTGGAGAAGACTCGAGATTCCTTTGGACTGCAAAGAGATCCAACCAGTCCATTCTGAAGGAGATCAGCTCTGGGATTTCTTTGGAGGGAATGATGCTGAAGCTGAAACTCCAGTACTTTGGCCACCTCATGCAAAGAGTTGACTCATTGGAAAAGACTCTGATGCTGGGAGGGATTGGGGGCAGGAGGAGAAGGGGACGACCGAGGATGAGATGGCTGGATGGCATCACTGACTCGATGGCTGTGAGTCTGAGTGAACTCCGGGAGATGGTGATGGACAGGGAGGCCTGGCGTGCTGCAGTTCATGGGGTCGCAAAGAATCGGACACGACTGAGTGACTGAACTGAGTGACTGACTGAGTTACCTGGTTAGCTTATTTCCATTGGCCATCTGGTCTTTGTGATACAGAATAGTATGGTAAAAATTTCAAGGTCCTTCACAAATTGTTTGCCTTGGACCCTCTCCACCCAACACCTGATAACTCCTGAGAGGATCAAGGAGGCATTTAGAGCCTCACATCTCTCTTGCCAAGTGAACCATTGGTGCACACCTGTGATTTAGGCTTTACCTAATTGTAAAAGCAGACTAACTAAAATTGCCTGTATTCAGTGCTTGTCGTCTGGAAGTGTATTAAAGACAATGCTGTTGATAGAATTGTGCACAATAAAATGTATATGGTGAGAAGCAGGTGACTGTTACAAAAATGATGTAAACGTACTTTGGAAATTATTCTGTGCTGGCAAGGTCAGGGATAAAGCCTTCAGAAAGATGTGGCATTGGGGAAAGGGCCCAGCTGCTTAGATCAAGCATGCTTCTTGCCAGTTTTAGAGTTGTCCATTTTCATATACACATGCACACACACATTAGCATTTGTGTACTAAAATACACAAATTCACACATGTGGTTTGGAAACAGTGCATTGGCTGTTAAAAGGCTGATTCTTGATTCAGAATCCTTGAGTTCACCTCTTGCCTCTCCTTCTACCTGGGCACGTATGTCACTTCGGGCAAGTGAGTTTACTTTTCAGTGCCTCGGTTTTTTCTTCTGTAAACTGTGGATGAAAGTATAACTATTTATCTTGTAGATTAAAGAATTTAGTATCTATCAAGGTTTTAGAATAGTGCCAGACACATAGTAGCCACCCAATAAATATTATCTATTGTCATTTTATCATCATATCATGCTATGTTCTGGAAGGAATTATATAGAACTTTGCTAGGTGTTTCCTGGGGGAGAGGGTCTGCTGTGGGTCTGGAGGAGTCCTTTCCATTCTGTACTATTCTCTACCATTGGATTTGCTGATCTTTTAGATGGATTACTTTTATTTTTAATGAGAGCAGGGGTTTTGGTGCAGGGAGAGTTTTACTTTTTCTTCTCTATACCTCTCTATTAAAGAACACACAATCAAGGATGCTGTTAATACACACTTGCTCAATGCAGCCTAAGGTCAGGGAGAGGGGGATGAGCATTTTAGCTCCTTTTCTATCAATAAAACAATGACATAAAATGTAAGAAAAAACGAAACAAAAAAAAAACACACACACAATGTGGGATGGATAGATCAATAAATACATAGTTAGATAGATGACATATAAATACAGATTTCTAAAAGTACAAATGGAAGAAGAAATGAGTCTTAGGCTTGAGTTTAAGGGCCCATCTTTCTTCACATGATATTGTATTTTTTTAAGTAAATATTTCTTATTTCTTTGTTTAGGCTGTTCTGGGTCTTCGTTGCTGGGTGCAGACTTTCTCTAGTTGTGGCGAGCGGGAACTACTCTCTAATTGCTGAACGAGGCCGCCTTATTGTGGTGGTTTTTCTTGTTGTGGAGCACACAGACTCAGTATTTGTGGCTCACCAGCTTAGTTGCCATGTGACATGTGGGATCTGCCCAGAGCAGGGATCAAACCTGTGTCCCCTATATTGGCAGGTGGATTCTTAACCTTCGGACCACCGAGGAAGCCCTGATGTCATACTTTTTGCTGCTTGATTGTTAACCCCTAGTACGTATCTATCTGGTGGACCTCCCTTCCCTTCCTGATGTCTCTTTTTGTGCTCACTGCATAATCTTTGACTGATGATTTTCAGCTGTTCTTACACTTCCTCTGGAGCAGGGTACACATTCACATTCTCCCATACATTTTCTCTAAAGGAAAATTCATAAAATAGAAAAGATTTCTTATTTTTGTTCCTTTAAAAGAAGGTCACATGCGTCACTTGAAAAATTCTCTATTGGGCTCAGACTCTGCCTTTGGAAGTCGAGTCTTTTGAAGGAGAAGGATGAGTAAATAAAAAGTCCAAGTAGATGCTATAACCATCGTGAAAGCAGTGAGCTCTGAGTCCTGCAAGAGACCTGGGAGGGTCAGGATGAAGGCCAAGGAGGAGACTCCTTTTCTGAGCCATGAAGGGCAAGAGGAGATTGCTGGATCTTTTGTCAAAGTATGAACAATCAGTTATAATTTGATCTTTCCTTCTTAACCAGTCCCCCACCAGGGCTGTCCCTGCTCTTAATAGTGGCTGTTCTCTACTGACTGAAATCTACAGGTAAATGGTGCCTATAAACCAGAGAGTCAAGGGGATGCACTAGAGAATATAGTACTTTGCATTCCAATGGTGATTTTCTTTAAAAGTGGAGCAGTTACTGTGCCCTCTTTATTCAAAGACTTCTTCTGGTGTCTGCAGCCCACCTTGCCACACACTCCACAGGCAAGAATTACTGCCCCCAGGAGCAGTCTCCTTCAGCAGCTCAACCTTGTCCCTTCCGGTAATGGCTCTGAAGTGTGTGTTTCCCCAGAAATGATCCTGGTTGGCCACAATGATAGCTTCACTCCCTTCCCTGTCTCCCTTTCTTGTCACCCGTGATGCTTTCTTTATCTTCCAAATAAATCTCTTTATAAACCTCAAATCCTTGCCCCAGCATCTGCTTCTGAGGGAACCTACATGAAGACTCATGAGCAAAAAAGCACATTTACAAACAACTAAAGCATCACTTTCAATATTGTCCCTACACTCCCTTTACTGTCCATTTGACTCCTCTCCACTCACATGTGTGACTCTATCTTAAAAAAAATTACTGGAGTATAGTTGCTTTACAATGTTCTTGTCGTTTCTGCTGTATGGCAAGGTTTACCAGGTATCCTGAAGCCTGATCATGTGTGCTCGTTCCCCCAAGTCTCTCTGAATCCTAAGGGCTTTGAGAACATGCATTATGTCTCTCATCTTTGTATCTCCAGGACTCAATACACGCTTGCTAAGTGGATTTCCTCTGGGCTCTGCCATCCTCCTCGAGGAATGATGCATAGCTCAGAATATTTTACAAAATTCCCAACAAGAGAGACAAGGTAGATGAATTTGGGGGCCAGTGTCCTGGAAGAGAAGCAACACTGATAACTTTTCCACAGGTAAACTTAACTCTTGCCCTGTGGGTAAAGCATGCACATTATGATATTTAAACTTGTTGGTCTCTAAAGTGAGGATTAAATAACACTTGCCATGACTTATTGTCAGAAAAGTGCTTTGAAACCTCAGTGAGATTCTATATGATCAAAATAGTAGCCACTGTTCCATCATTTAAATAATCTCATTGGCAAAGACCAGGCATTAATCATCACAGCTGAGTATTTTTATATTCACTGAACATCTTTCATCTGAGAACATCACCATGGTTTATAAACATTAACTCAATGTGACCCTCATGAAAACCCCTAGACTGGTCCTTGCCATGAACTGATAAACCAAGGCCTGAGATAGTTAAACAGCTTGTTCCAAAACATCCAGATTTGGGGGCAAGAAACTGGTTACCACTATACGAGTTAGTAATCAAGAGAGAGCCCTGTGTAAATATTTGAGTGGATGAGACAAATAGATCAGATAGGCAGACCCAGGAGGAAAGTAGCACTGTCTTCTTTCTCTGCTCTTCGTAGGAGTAATCAGGAATTCCTGATTGGGTCTCAAGAAAAAGCTTCACGAATAACAGGTTTCATGAATTATGAAAACCTTACAAAATATTTAACAGTTGCTTTGTGCCAAGCAGCTACTCTCTGTGCATTCCAAAGAAGCTCTTTCAAGTGACTCCATATATTTTATGCGCCTGACAATAAAAATAACTGTACCTTCCAGCCAGATAAAGAGGGAAGGCTGCTGCACCTTTATAGAAGACAGATGGGCAAGGCATACATTAAAACGGCTCCATTACAGTAAAATATGATCACTCTGTCTCAGCATCTGTTCCCCAGAGTGGGAACCTCTCATCAACACCGGCAATTGCTGACGCCAATGGCCAGCAATTGCTAGTTGCTCCTGCTTGAGCCCTGGGATTGGCAGGTGAATTCCCACTTTGGCCAGCAGGCTACCAGTTGAGAAGTGTGAGGGACCCCATGACTCACAGACACTGTGTTATCTGTTCCACACTGGTCCCCAGAGAGCATCAAAGTCAGTAACCCCGGGATATGAGTCACAGAGAGCTGGGAGCACTAGGGAATGGCAGATTCTCCACCTGCTTATGCCTGCTGTGTGGCTTTGGGAAAATCACTTTACCCTTCTGTTTTTCAGGTCCTCAGGCATATGATGAGGCATTTAAAACAGAACTGTCATTTTCCATCTGTACCACGAAACCCCAGCATTTTAGCTTTTTCAGGAGCCACTGAAGAGGTTCCCAAAGGCAGAGCACCACCAAAGGCCAGAACAGAAAAAATCTTCTTGCTCCCCCTCAAAAAGTTTGAAAACCACTGCTTCCGATATCTGTTTTTCCTAATTTTGAGAACATTAAGGAAGTCAGTCATTTGATTGTTCTGCTATCCTATGATTCCTTTGTATCAGAGTAATGGATCAGATGGTAGAGAATCCACCTTCAATGCAGGAGACGGGGGTTCAGTCCCTGGGTTGGGAAGATCCCCTGCAGAAGGGAATGGCAACCCACTCCAGAATTCTTGCCTGGGAAATCCCATGGACAGAGGAGCTTGCCTGGCTACAGCCCATACGGGGTCACAAAGAGTCGAACACGACTGTGTAACTAAGCACACACACAGAATGGAACTGAGTCATGTCGGGGCAGACAGACCTGCCAGCAAAACTGGTCAGTCAGTGGAGGAGCGACCAGGAAGCTTGGTAGAGTTAACCCTCCCACGGCCACCAGTCCCCACTTGCCATGAGGGCTCAGCAGAGCTTTCCCAGCAAAGGGTGCCACTTCCTCCTCTGCCAGCTTCACTGTGAGGGCCCTCCTGGGCCACAGCCCCCAGGCCTCCTACTCAGAAACCCACTGAAACCATCATAAGCAGTCTTTCAATAGTCTGCTTTGTGGAATGTGCTGGCAAAATAGCCATAGACCTAGGAACACGGTGATTTGTATTTCTTTTTCATGCCTTTTCTCTGAATGAATGAGGAAGAAAAGTGACATTTTATAGTGTCTGAAAACATGTACTAATTATGGTGCTAGACAGCTTGGGGTTAATCCTGGCTACTATACTTCCTAGTAGCTTTTTGGCCCTGGGCAAGTTACACAACTGGCCTAGGCCTTAGTTGACACCCCTATAAAAAATAAGGATAATAGTAACAACAATAACAGTAACACCTAGATACCTTTGGGATTGTTAAGACAATTAAATAAGTTAATATGTTTCAATGGATGTAAAGTACTGCCATTCAGTTAGAGTTACAGATGTGTTTGCTAATTTAGCAAATACAAATGCCTATATACATATGCATACATATACATATCCTGTATCTATATCAATCGATCAGTCAATAGATAAATATAAAAGGGTGCCCACTACTTTGTTCAGATACTAGGCTGGGCATTTTATCAATATTGCTCATATCTGTGTATGTATTATATACCCACTAGCAATCATCCCACCGTTATGGATGAGGTAAAAGAAACAAACTTTCTCCCCAAGCAAGTGGTAAGTATAAAATTAGGATTTTGTTTCCTAGCTCCAGCATCTCACACAGATCCCTGTCTGCTGAGAGACACATCTTAAACATCTTGCCTGGCAGAGGTACCTGGCAGCCTATCTTAGAATGAAGAACCAACGCAACCATTTATACTCCTCTTCTCATTAAAGCACACATTTTCTGTGGTTGGAATAAATGCCAGACCACAAGGATCTGAGAGAGATTTTGCTGCTCCCTCTCAACTATGTGACAAGATGCCCTGGAAGGGCCACCTGGTTACAGACAACAGCGCCTGCAGTGGTGTCTGGAGTCGCTCCTGCTGGGTCATGAAAGCCGACTATGACATTTTTGGGAATTCTGTGAGGCAGTTGTTATCACAGCCACTATTAAAAATTAAATTTTATAAACTCAAATTTTATTCTAAACAAAAGTAGTAAATACTCATCACTTCCTACTTACTGTATACATTTTACTGCTATCTATGCATTGGAGGTTATTGGCAGCCATACTATACAATGATGCGCCTCTGTGTATCCCTGCCCACCTCCCCTTTCAGTGGCATCACACTGGAAGCTTAATACGAGCCATGGTAGTTTCTGTGGTGAGTATTTACATCATAGAAACTGGCATATGCTACAAATTGTAATTTGACTTGTTTTGTAGATTATATAGAGTTAGTAATGGGAAAATATTAATGCAGATTAAACTTAAAAACATGTTACATCTACCACAAAATACTTATCAAGTTTTGTAACCTTACAATGTAGAGATCTGGTAGACACTAGCTTAACCTTAATCTGACCCTTTGATAAGATTAATATCACCAGTAATAAGATATACAAGATATACGGTTATTGTGTACTGCTTGATGTCTTCAGTCTGACCCACGCTACTTTTCCAGGTGTAAGTGCTACCACGTCGTCTGGACCCACTTTTTACCTTCCTGCCTTTTACACCTGGCCATCACTCCCCTCCTTCCTGGAATAACTTCTCCCTTTGTCCCTGCTCAGGTTAATCCTGTCCCTTTACCAGGTACCATGCCCATTCTTTCTTTCTCTGCTCTCCATGATGGTCTCTGCAGTTCTCCTTCCTGCAACTCCTGTGTTACTTCCTGTACAGTTATTTCCTACAATACCATTCATTTGGAGATTACATGATGTTTTAGATTGTTAGACTGTGTTTGTGTGTGTTTATGTGAAATCCTCCAACGTGACTTTAAGTCTCTAATTGCAGAGACTAACTGCTTCCTTTGCTTCCATAAATCATGCCAGAAACTCAGTATGTATTCAGTAAATATTTGTTGACCACTTTTAAAAACAAATAACAGCCACCACCATTGAAGTCCTAGGTTTTATTACTTCCTTCCATGTTAAACTTTAATCTTTAAGCGAATTACTTGTCTTTAGGAACTTTTTACATCTAAGCCTTTCAGATAGAAGGATCGACATCATTATACCATATTTATGTAGGACTTGCCATCCACTGGTTTCAGTTCTAAAAGCCACAATTAACCTTCAAATGGTGATGGCAGTAAGAAGACAGAGCTCAGACTTAGGTGATCCTAAAGCCCACTCAACCACCTTTCGTAAATCTTTGTCAACCCAGTGCTGAGCACACTGGCTGGCTCTTAGTAGGCCTTCAGTAAATGTTGTAAAATTTAGCCCGTTGAGGTCACTGAAGAATGCTTGCCTAGAACTGTTTGGGAAGTGGTATGTCCTATAAACAGTGACTATGTCTCCTTTCTCATGTTTGCCTATACTTGGGTTCCATACCTTTTAGCAGCTCTCTTGATTTTTCCTCATTGTAACCCAGTGATGAAGAGAGTACCCTTCAGAGGAATTGCAATGCCACGTGACCAAAGCCAAGCCCCACTTCAGTTTCTATTGGGCTTCAAGAAGCGCAGGAATTTGTTCTGGGAAAGGGCAGGTTGGTGGTGGGGAATTGCTCTACTTAAGAATCTTTGGCAATTACTTAGCAGGGTTACAGGAGTTATTTCTCAAGGTGGTTTGACTTACAGAAAAGTTGTCTTAAAAAAAAATGCTGGGTAAAAACACGTTCCACATTGCATTTGTATGAGTTGCCCTGAATGCCATAAACTTATTTTTCCTGAGGCTGTTAGCTCAGAGCCTGAGTAACACACTGGGATTTTATGGGAGCCAAATGCAGGGAGCTCATGGCTGCCTCTGTCTGCATACTGCCTGACCTCCTGCTCAGTCTCACCACATGCTGGTGATCTTCAACCCATTCACCACAGTGGAAACCTTGAAGTAATCATCTTCAGATATTTCTACCCTTTTTGTCGTACCTACTACGCCCATCTTTAAAAAAAAAAAAAAAAAGAACATCCTCTTGAGCTATATCTGTAAATGTCACGGTCTCAAAATGAGGATGTTGCCAGGTTCTCAGGCCCAGGGTTCCTGCTCTTTCCTAGGCTGCCATGCATCTCCTCTGTGCCATGTCCAGAAAGCATCTTCTGGGTCCTAGCAGAGGCTGTGCCTCATGTCGCTGTACACTGATCGGCTCCCCCCATTTCCAATGTTCACTGCAGGAGACTTTCCTCAGTGCAGATCCCTTGATCTCTCTCAGTGGCAGTGAGACCCACAGGAGGAGGGCATTCTGAGGACCAGCAGAATTGCTGCTCCTGGGAGGGTGGGGAGAGAACTTAATTTGAAGTCTTGGATTGACTGTTGGTGTGCTCGGGTGAGGCAACACTGCTAGCTCCTTGCACAACCAAGGAGGCAGTCAGTGGAGGGTGGGGGCACACAGAGAACTCACCCCATTCCTGTCTGCCTGCACAGACTTGTTCACACAGTTCGAATGGCTGTAGATCAGTTCATCCTGAAGGCTACTGTTATTTTTCCCCTGAACCACATGCTTAAACCAACTTCTTCCACATAAACAGCCATTACACATTTAATATCACAACTGAAGGAAGGGGGGATTTTCTCCTACCCACCAGCAGTGTGTGATTCAGTCATCAGTACATAAATGTCAGTCACAACAGTGCCAGATGGTTGGACGGTGAGCTGTTTCTTGTGATGGTTGGACTTTCATTGGAAAAGTACCCAGAGCCTGACTACAGGGAGTTCCTTCCCTGGGGGACCATTGAGATGCTTGCTTTTTAAAACCTTCTTCCTACTTTTCCCATTTTGAATACCTGTCAGGTCTATGTAAATATCACCATCTCTCTCTTCTCTGCCCAGACAGCAGTCACTTTACTTAGCTTTTCCTTCTAAAATATTTTACTTAAAGGGGTTGTCAGTATCACTATGCTTCCCCGGAAACTGGGGATTAAAATTCTCAGCCTTCCAGAACGGGTGAATACTTGCTTTGTCATGAGAAAAATCAATATCTGCCGCCACAGGAAGCAGGGCAGGGAGCAACTGGACAAAGCCCTGCTCTTCAGCTGAGTAGCAGGGTCACTTACATGACCCGAAAGGTTATGCTTTCCTGCTTGTTTTACAAAAAACTAATGAACTGGGCAGAGGAACAGGAGCCCAGATAAGACAAGAAGTGTGTGCCAGGTACTCTCCAGTGGAGAGCACGGCCCTGGGAGCAGCCACTCGGCTGGATGCAGTCCTGCCGACCCAGGGGGAGCCTCCTGAGGAAATGAAGTTCCCACTTCGGGGAAAGGAAGCGCAGTGGACAGTCATCCACAGGCTGTGGAAACCCAGCCTTTCCCCACCCTGCATGACCTGAACAGTTTTTAGACATTCTGGGCAGTTCTCTCTTCCGAGGCTCAGGGAGCTGCAAGGACATTTTGAGCTTGTTCTGTCATTTTTGATTAAAGCAGGGAAACACAGTACCTTCTGGCCTTGCAGAGCCTGAAAAGGTCTAGTATATCCACATTTCAAACCCCACTTAAAAAAAAGTTGAGATACTTTTAAATTTATTTATTTTATTATAAAAAATAAATTTTTATTTATTATTTTATTTCTACTATTTTTTATTTATTATGATTTACATGCATCAGTTCAGTTCAATTCAGTCACTCAGTCATGTCCGACTCTTTGTGACCCCATGAATTGCAGCACACTAGGCTCCTCTGTCTATCACCAACTCCCAGAGTCCACTCAAACTCATGTCCATCAAGTCGGTGATGCCATCAAGCCATCTCATCCTCTGTCATCCCCTTCTCCTTCTGCCCCTAATCCCTCCCAGCATCAAGGTCTTTTCCAATGAGTCAACTCTTCGCATGAGGTGGCCAAAGTATTAAGAGTTTCAGCTTTAGCATCAGTCCTTCCAGTGAACACCCAGGACTGATCTCCTTTAGGATGGACTGGTTGGATCTCCTTGCAGTTCAAGGGACTCTCAAGAGTCTTCTCCAACACCACAGTTCAAAAGCATTAATTCTTCGGCGCTCAGCTTTCTTCACAGTCCAACTCTCACATCCATACATGACCACTAGAAAAACCATAGCCTTGACTAGATGGACCTTTGTTGGCAAAGTAATGTCTCTGCTTTTCAATATGCTATCTACGTTGGTCATAACTTTCCTTCCAAGGAGTAAGCGTCTTTTAATTTCATGGCTGCAATCACCATCTGCAGTGATTTTGGAGCCCAGAAAAATAAAGTCTGACACTGTTTCCCCTGTTTCCCCATCTATTTCGCATGGTGATGGGACCAGATGCCATGATCTTCGTTTTCTGAATGTTGAGCTTTAAGGCAACTTCACTCTCCTCTTTCACTTTAATCAAGAGGCTTTTTAGTTCCTCTTCACTTTCTGCCATAAGGGTTAGGATTAGGGTTTACAATTCATCCCTTTAAAATATTCAGTAGAGTGGTTTTTAATAATATATTTGCAGATAGGTGCAACTATCACCACACTTAATTTTAGAACATTTTCATCACCTCAAAAAGAATAATAATAATATCTGTATAATCTGAGTTATATAGATATGTGAATCTGTCATTGAACTATATTCTTAAGATTCATGTATTTTCCTATGTGTAAGTATCTCAATTTTAAAAAGATTTAAAAATTGAAAAAAAAAGAAGATATTAACCAAAGTTTTCAAACAGCACTACTCCTGTTCTTGAATACACCTTCATTTTATCCTAAACTACTTTTATATTTAAGGATTACCAGATTTAATCAAATATTTTTTAAGAATATAAAGAATATGTATGTACACACACACACGCACACACACACACACACACAAATATGTAACGGACCTACAGCATGAAAAAAAGCCTCATGAAGAATGATTTAAACTTTGTGCAAAATAAGGTGATTTAGAATACATCAATAAATAAAATAATACGAACTGAAAAAAATTCTACAGAGTTTAGCTATCACAACCCTTTCCCCCCTCCACCCACCCCCGTAAGCAGCCACCAATCTACTTTCTGTATCTGTAGATTTGCTTACTCTGGACATTTCATGTAAATAGAGTCATATAATATGGGGAGATTCCCTGGAGAAGGGAAGAGTTCTGGTTGCTCCAAAACATTGCCATCATTTGGTGTTTCAGAGTTCTGGACTTCGGCCATTCTATTAGATGTACAGTGATGTCTTGTTTTAATTCACCATTCCCTAATGACTTATGATGTTGAGCAACTTTTCATATGCTTAATTGCCATTTGTATATCTTCTTTGGTGAGGTGTCTGTTCAGGTTTTTAAATCTAGTTTTTAAATGAGTTTTGTTTTGTTTTTTAGTTTTAATAGTTTATTGTATATTTTAAAGAATAGATCTTATTGGATGTATCATTTGCAAATATTTTCTCCCAATCTGTGGTTTGTCTTTTCATTTTCTTGACACTGCCTTTTGCAGAGCAGAAGTTTTAAATTTTAATGGAGTTTAGCTTATCAGTTGTTTCACAGAGTACACTTTTGTTGTTGTATATAAAAAGTCATTGCCATGCCTAGGGATTTCTTCTATGTTATTTCCCAAAAGTTTTATACTTTTGCATTTACATTTAGGCATATGATCCATTTTGAGTTAAATTTTATAAATGGTGAATAATCTGTGTCTAGTTTTTTGGTTTTTTTTTTTTTTTGTCTACTCTGCCTGTTTTTAATTGGATTATTGGTCTTTTTTTTTAATTGTTGAATTGTAAGAGTATTTTGTATATTTAGATATGTCCCTCATCTGATAACACAATTTGAGAATATTTCTTCTCATTCTGAAAGTTGCCTTTTTACTTTCCTAATGCTCTGTTTTACAGCACAAAACTTTATAATTTTGATGAAGTCCAATTTATCTATTTTTTCTCTTGTGCTTTGTGAATTCGGTGTCATATCTAAGAAACCATTGCCTGATTTAAGGTTAAAAAGATTTACTCCCATGTTTTTCCCTCATAGTTTACAGTTTTAACTCTTTGTTTAGGTTGATGATAAATTTGATTTTTGTATATGGTATAAAGTAGAAATCCAGCTTCTTTCTTTTGCATGTGCATATCCTATTGCTATGGTGCAATTTATTGAAAAGACTATCCTTTCCTATTAATTACCTATTAATTGTTAAAAATCAATTAACCTTAAAGGTAAAAGGATTTATTTCCAGACATTCACTTCTATTTCCTTGATCTATGTCTGTCTTCATATCAGTACCACACTGTCTTGATTACTGTTTTTTTCTTTTTTAACTGTTTTTGTTGTTGTTGTAAGTTTTGAAATTGGAAAGTACATGTCTCACAACTTGTTTTTCTTTTCCATTGTTTTGGCTATTCTGAGTTCCTTGATTTTCCATGGGAATCTCAGTAACAGTTTGTCAATCTCTCCATAGAATCATCTAGGATAGTGATAGGGATTGTGTTGAACCTATAGGACAGTTTGAAGAATATAGCCATCTTAATATTAAATCTTCCAATTCATGAACATAGGCTGCCTTTCCATTTACTTGGGTCTTTTTTATTTCAACAACGTTTCATAGTTATCCACATACAAGTCTTACACGTCTTTTGTTAAAATTATTCCAGAGTATCTTATTCTCTCGAGTGTTATTGTAAATGAAATTGTTCTCCTAATCTCATTTTCAGATTGTTCATTGCTGGTGTGTAGAAATACAATTGGATTTTATACATCTTATATTCTGAAACCTGGCTGAACTCACCCATCAGTTCTGATAGATCTCTGTTTTGGTAGGTCTCATTTTGCACCATTCTCCCCATCTGAATTCTACCCTCTCCGATATTTCACTTTCTCTAACTTGTTGGCGTCCCTCTTGTCACAGGATCTTAATACATACTAATCTATCTGCCTAGATCTCATCCTTCTCCTCTGTGTTTCTACCTGGTTGACTTCATCCTTACGCTGTCTCCTTGAGTTGCCCCCACCTCAGTCCATATCTGGTCCTTTTATACAAGTCATCACAACACTGTATTTTTCCTCAACCGACACAGTTGATGCTGTCATTTGTGTTATACACTGACCACTGCTATTATTCAACAGACCATAAGCCTCTGATTGATTTTTCTCACTATTATAATTCTCATCACTGTGCCTGGCACATAGTGGATGTTAACAACTAAACTACTTGTCGAATGAAAAAATGATTGAATAGTTAACCTTGGAGAAATGTGGCCATAATTAAGACCTTTGGGTGGGGTGTAGGGGGCAGTGGGCAGAAGAACAGATTGAAGGTGGGGCACATACCATCTGTATATCCAATCTGTTCTCCTGGGGAATTGAGTTCTGGCATGGAGTTTTCATTGTCTTTGGAGAGCAGAGCCATTGAGTGTATAGCTGGTAGCATGGGTTTTGCTTTCTTTTTTTCCCCACTTAATCTCCTTGCATGGTGATGGGAAACCCAGAAAGAAATACCCAGTCATTTGAGTCATTTGTAGATGAATAACCACAGTCTGACTTCTTATTTGTTTTTTACCTTTCCAGAGGTACAGTTGACTTGTTGGGGAGGGGAGAGTTTTAAAGATTCATCTATTTACTTGCCAAATTAATTCAGTCTAACAAAATTAGGGAATTCCCCAAACAACTGTTCTAGTGACTAGTGAGAAAAATATTTCCTTGGAACACTGCAACAGAAAACACACTTTGTGTGCTGATCTCCTGAGACAGCGCTCTGGAGCCTTCCAATTCACTGCCCATTCTGAGTGCTTCATAGCTATCACTGACAATAGTTAGAACATGGTTTTGTTCCTTAGTTGGAATTCTCTTCAAAGCCTGGACTCAACTCTGGTGCTTCAGATGGAAGTATTAAGTTACGAGTAATAGAGGACAGAGTAGCTAAGGGACCTGAAAAATGAAGCAAAGATGAGGAGGGCCTGCAGTTCTGTTGGAGTGTGATGACCTTCCTGTCCTATTCTTGAAACCGATATCCCAGTTGTCAGGCCACACAGAAGGAAAATATTTGCATGTTGTGAAAGAAGGTTGGGAAGTAGCGATTCCTCACTTTGAGCTGTATTTTGGATGATTCTCACACATCTGAAATCAGATTTTTTTCCTGGAGTTTCGAATCTTTTAGATATAGTGAAACATTACCTTAGGAAGCTGCAGGACCGTCATGGTGGGGAACACTCTGCTTCGTCTTTTTATCGATGACGTCTAGCACAATGCCTGGCTCGGAGTATGGGGCTCAGGGAAAATTCAGTTCAGTTCAGTCGCTCAGTCCTCTCTGATTCTTTGCAACCCCATGGACTGCAGCACGCCGGGCCTCCCTGTCCATTACCGACTCCTGGAGTTTACTCAAACTCATGTCCATTAAGTTGGTGATGCCATCCAACCATCTCATCCTCTGTCATCCCCTTCTCCTCCTGCCTTCAATCTTTCCCAGCATCAGGGTCTTTTCAAGTGAGTCAGCTCTTTGTATCAGGTGGCTAAGGTATTGGAGTTTCAGTTTTAACATCAGTCCTTCCAATGAACAACCAGGACTGATCTCCTTTAGGATGGATTGGTTGGACCTCCTTGTAGTCCAAGGGGCTCTCAAGAGTCTTCTCCAACACCACAGTTCAAAAGCATCAATTCTTTGACACTCAGGTTTCTTTATAGTCCAACTCTCACATCCATACATGACCACTGGAAAAACCATAGCCTTGACTAGATGGACCTTTGTTGGCAAAGTAACATCTCTGCTTTTAAATATGCTGACTAGGTTGGTCATAACTTTTCTCCCAAGGAGTAAGTGTCTTTTAATTTCATGGCTGCAGTCACCATCTACAGTGATTTTGGAGCCCAAAAATATAAAGTCTGTCACTGTTTCCCCATCTATTTGTCATGAAGTGATGGGACCAGATGCCATGATGTTAGTTTTCTGAATGTTGAGCTTTAAGTCAACTTTTTCACTCTCCTCTTTCACTTTCATCAAGAGGCTGTTTAGTTCTTCTTCTCTTTCTGCCATAAGGGTGGTGTCATCTGCATATCTGAGGTTATTGATATTTCTCCCAATCAAGATATTGGATAATCTTGATTCCAGCTTGTGCTTCCTCCAGCCCAGTGTTTCTCATGATGTACTCTGCATATAAGTTAAATAAGCAGGGTGACAATATACAGCCTTTCCCTCTTTGGAACCAGTCTGTTGCTCCATATCCAGTTCTAACTGTTGCTTCCTGACCTGCATATAGGTTTCTCAAGAGGCTGGTCAGGTGGTCTGGTATTCCCATCTCTCAGAATTTTCCACAGCTTATTGTGATCCACACAGTCAAAGGCCAGAGAAAATTAGGCCATGTTAAATAAGACAATGCAAGCAAAATCAATTTTGCAAATTAGATTTTACAGTCCAGTGAACTAAGCTCCTTTCCCATTTTTAGAAAATATTTGTATGGCTGCACAGGTCTTACCTGTGACACTTGGGAACTCTGATCTTCTTTGCAGCATGCAGGATTTTTTAGTTGCGTGTGGGATCTAGTTCCCTGAGCAGGGAACAAACCTGGGCCCCCTCCTTTGGGAGGTAGATTCTTAGCCACTGGACCTCCAGGGAAGTCCCTACATGTTTTTTATTTCATCCTGTTGCTCATGCCTCCATTCTGTCTCCTATATCACAGGGTGAAAATATTTATAAAATTTAATTTTAGTTGTTTAGAATAGATAACTAATTATAGATAAATTCCATAGGTAAAGAAGTCAAATCATTGTTTTACTGTCAATAAAATAATATTTGTATGCCTGCCTGCCAAGTCGCTTCAGTCATGTCTGACTCTGTGCAAACCTATGAACTGTAGCCCGCTAAGCTCCCGCTAAGCTCCTCTGTCCACGGGATTCTCCAGGCAAGAATACTGGAGTGCGTTGCCATGCCCTCCTCTAGGGGGTCTTCTCAACCCAGGGATCAAACCTTCATCTCTTGAGTCTCCTGCATTGGCAGGTGGGTTCTTACCACTAGCGCCACCTGGGAAGCCCAAAATAATATTTAAAAGACAGCAATTCAGAAGTAAAAAATATATCTTACTAGCTGTGGTTTTACCTTGTCAAAGGAAATTTTACAGCACTAGGCATTTGCATTGAAACAAGATGAAAGAAGAAGTTTGTGAAAGCACTATGCTCAAATGTGTTTATATACTTTCATAGAGGTTAAGGCCATAGGTTAAGGCCAACACCATGTAAAAGCTATCCTCTTTTATGTTCCTATTTCAAATCACCTCTCTAATTAAAGACCTAAGTCACAATTAGAGTCCTTTCTTCTGAACTTTTAAAATCTCTGTCAATAATATAGATGCAAGTGTCTCAGACCAGAAGTTTTTGAATATTCACGGGAAAGTTTCCAGACCCAAAAAAATTCTCTGAGACAAAAATGGTGTCAGACCCCAAATCAGGATGATTTTACTTGAGTTTTACAGTTTGCAAACTGTTACATCTCTAAATGGATCAAGATCGCTGAATGCAGATTTTCTTCCTTAGAATTCCTCTACTCTCAAAGCATTGCTTATCATTTATATGCTGTTGGGAGTCCATAGCTATTCACTGAACATTGATTATGGTGCTCTTCTAGATTCAAGGGAAAGAATAATATTTACTTCATTTTGCCTTTTAATTTAAGGCACGAAATTCCTGTTATCATGGAGCTTATATCCTGATAGAGTTTATTATAATCCTGATCTGGTTAAGAGCCTGGGATCTAGAGGTTGTGTTTGATTTTTTTCTTGAACATTTGCTGCCTGTATGACCTTGAGTAAGTTACTTAACAATTCTTAACAATTCTAAGACTCATTTTCGTTGTAGTAATGTGGAATAAAAATAGTTCAGTCTCCTAGAGGTGTTCTGAGCACCAAATCAGGATAGGGTAGGTGCGTGGAAGGCAGAGGGAAGTGGAGAGAGAAGCCACCCAGTGGCTTTTCAAGGATCTTGGCTCTATACAGATTTGAGCGGAGGTTAAGGAAGGTTCTTTACTGGAATGCAGAAACATGTACCTGGTTTTAGGCTGTGCAGAAGGAAACAGTAGGAAAGAGGATGAAAGCATGAGAGAGGAAAAGGATGTCAGGGGACATACCCACGTGGTGCTAGAGGTAAAGAACCCGCCTGCCAATGCAGGTGACATAAGGGACAAAGGTTCAATCCCTGGGTTGGGAAGGTCCCCAAGTTGGACTTGGAAAACATCATTTTTTATTCTGGTAAATTATTAATATGCATAACAAATGTTACTATTTTTACCATTTAAAAGTGTAAATTCAGTAACAGTACATTCACCATGTAGTGTAACCATCACTATTTCCAAAATGTTACTACCACCCCAGAAGGAAACCCCACACCCATTAAGCAGTCCCTGCACATTCCCCGGGCTCTGACAACCACTGATTTGCTTTCTGTTTCTGTGAATTTGACTATTCTGGATATTTCCTAGAAATGGAATCATGCAATATGTAGCCTTTTGTGTCTGGCTTCTTTCACTTAGCACATGTTCAAGGTTCACCCATTTTGTAGAATGTTTCAGTGCTTCGTTCCTTTTTCATGACTGAATAACGTTCCATTGTATAATATACCACTTTTTTTTTAAATCCAGTCATTAGCATTAGCTGATAGACATTTGGGTGTTTCCTCCCTTGGCTATTGTGAAAAGTATCTCTATGAATATTTGTGTACCAGTTTTTATTTGAACACTTTTTACAATTCTTTTGGTTATATACCTAAAACTGGAATTACTGGGTCATGTGGTAATTCTGTGTTAACTTATTAAGGAGCTGCCAAACTACTGTGCACAGTGGTTGCACCATTCTACGTTCCTATTGGCAATAGATCATGTTCTAATTTCTCCACATCGTCATCAACCCTTGTTATGTTGTCATGGTTTTTATTATAGCCATGCAGTGAATGGAAAGTGATATTTTCTTGGAGTTTTGCTTTGCATTCCCCTAATGACTAATGATGTTGAGCATCTTCTCATATATTTGCTTTGCTGTCCATTCATTCATCTTCTTTGGAGAAAAATCTATTCAGGCCCTATGCTGATTTTTTTCAGTTCCATTGTTTGCCTTTTTGTTGTTGAGTTGTAAAAGTTCTTTATATTTTCTGCATACTAGACTCTTGTCCAAAATACGATTTGCAAACAGTTTATCCCATGTGGTGAACTGTCTTTTTACTCTCTTGATAGTATCCTTTAATAAAAATAATTTTGATGAAAACCAATTTATCTACTTATTTCTATCCTTGCTTGTGGGAAAGCACCCAAGTTGATTTTTTAATTATGGTTGTACATTAACACAATACAATCTTGTATTGGGAGAATTACCAGATATTATTACTCTCTGTTGAGGGTCATACTAGTGCTCAGTTGCTAAGTCACGTACAACTCTCTGCAAGCCCATGGGCTGTAGCCTACCAGGTTCCTCTGTCCATGGGATTACCCAAGCAGGAATATAGGAATGGGTTAGTATATTCCTAATAGTCAGATTTTTTTAGATGTGTATATATTGGATTGGCCAAAAAGTTCTTTCAGGTTTTTCCTGTGGATTTGAGAGTCTTGAGGAGATAAAAATGTGAGAGGATAAAAAGATCATGCCAGATAAGAAGTTTCTAAAAGGGAATTAAGACCAAAGTGTTGTAGAGCTCTATACAGTCAGCAAAAACAAGACTGGGAGCTGACTGTCGCTCGGATCATGAACTCCTTATTGCCAAATTCAGACTGAAATTGAAGAGAGTGGAGAAAACCACTAGACGGTTCAGGTATGACCTAAATCAAATCCCTTATGAATATACAGTGGAAGTGAGAAATAGATTTAAGGGACTAGATCTGATAGACAAAGTGCCTGATGAACTATGGATGGAGTTTCGTGACATTGTACAGGAGACAGGAATCAAGACCATCCCCAAGAAAAAGAAATGCAAAAAAGCAAAATGGCTATCTGAGGAGGCCTTACAAAGAGCTGTGAAAAGAAGAGAAGCGAAAAGCAAAGGAGAAAAGGAAAGATATACCCATTTGAATGCAGAGTTCCAAAGAATAGCAAGGAGAGATAAGAGAGATAAGAAAGCCTTCTTCAGCGATCAATGCAAAGAAATAGAGGAAAACAATAGAATGGGAAAGACTAGAGATCTCTTCAAGAAAATTAGAGATACCAATGGAACATTTCACGCAAAGATGGGCTCAATAAAGGACAGAAATGGTATGGACCTGACAGAAGCAGAAGATATTAAGAAGAGGTGGCAAGAATACACAGAAGAACTGTACAAAAAAAGATTTTCATGACCCAGATAATCACGATGGTGTGATCACTCATCTAGAGCCAGACATCCTGGAATGTGAAGTCATGTAGGCCTTAGGAAGCATCACTACGAACAAAGCTAGTGGAGGTGATGGAATTCCAGTGGAGCTATTTCAAATCCTGAAAGATGATGCTGTGAAAGTGCTGCACTCAATATGCCAGCAAATTTGGAAAACTCAGCAGTGGGACACAGGACTGGAAAAGGTCAGTTTTCATTCCAATCCCAAAGAAAGGCAATGCCAAAAAATGCTCGAACTACCACACAATTGCACTCATCTCACATGCTAGTAAAGTAATGCTTAAAATTCTCCAAGCCAGGCAATACATGAACCGTGAACTTCCAGATGTTCAAGCTGGTTTTAGAAAAGGCAGAGGAACCAGAGATCAAATTGCCAACATCTGCTGGATCATGGAAAAAGGAAGAGAGTTCCATAAAAACATCTATTTCTGCTTTATTGACTATGCCAAAGCCTTTGACTGTGTGGATGACAATAAACTGGAAAATTCTGAAAGAGATGGGAATACCAGACCACCTGACCTGCCTCTTGAGAAACCTATATGCAGGTCAGGAAGCAATAGTTAGAACTGGACATGGAACAACAGACTGGTTCCAAAGAGGGAAAGGAGTACGTCAAGGCTGTATATTGTCACCCTGCTTATTTAACTTATATGTAGAGTACATCCTGAGAAACGCTGGGCTGGAGGAAGCACAAGCTGGAATCAAGATTGCCAGGAGAAATATCAATAACCTCAGATATGCAGATGACACCACCCTTATGGCAGAAAGTAAAGAAGAACTAAAAAGCCTCTTGATGAAAGTGAAAGAGAAGAGGGAAAAAATTGGCTTAAAGCTCAACATTCAGAAAACTAACATCATGGCATCTAGTCCCATCACTTCATGGGAAATAGATGGGGAAACAGTGGAAACAGTGAATGACTTTATTTTTCTGGGCTCCAAAATCACTGCAGATGCTGATTGCAGCTATGAAATTAAAAGATGCTTACTCCTTGGAAGGAAAGTTATGACTAACCTAGATAGCATATTCAAAAGCAGAGACATTACTTTGCCAACAAAGGTCCATCTAGTCAAGGCTATGGTTTTTCCTGTGGTCATGTATGGATGTGAGAGTTGGACTATAAAGAAAGCTGGGCACTGAAGAATTGATGCTTTTGAACTATGGTGTTGGAGAAGACTGTTGAGAGTCCCTTGGACTGCAAAGAGATCAACCAGTCCATCCTAAAGGAGATCAGTCCTGGGTGTTCATTGGAAAGACTGATGTTGAAGCTGAAACTCCAATATTTTGGCCACCTCATGCGAAGAGCTGACTCACTTGAAAGGACCCTGATGCTGGGAAAGATTGAAGGCAGGAGGAGAAGGGGATGACAGAAGATGAGATGGTTGGATGGCGTCACCAACTCGATGGACATGGGTTTGGGTAAACTCCGGGAGCGAAGATCATGGCATCTGGTCCCATCACTTCATGGGAAATAGATGGGGAAACAGTAGAAACAGTGTCAGACTTTATTTTTTGGGCTCCAAAATCACTGCAGATGGTGACTGCAGCCATGAAATTAAAAGACGCTTACTCCTTGGAAGAAAAGTTATGACCAACCTAGATAGTATATTCAAAACCAGAGACATTACTTTATCGACTAAGGTCCGTCTAGTCAAGGCTATGGTTTTTCCAGTAGTCATGTATGGATGTGAGAGTTGGACTGTGAAGAAGGCTGAGCAAAGAATTGATGCTTTTGAAGTGTGGTGCTGTCCCTTGGATTGCAAGGAGATCCAACCAGTCCATTCTGAAGGAGATCAACCCTGAGATTTCTTTGGAAGGAATGATGCTAAAGCTGAAGCTCCAGTACTTTGGCCACCTCATGCGAAGAGTTGACTCATTGGAAAAACTCTGATGCTGGGAGGGATTGGGGGCAGGAGGAGAAGGGGATGACCCAGGATGAGATGGCTGGATGGCATCATGAACTCGATGGACGTGAGTCTGAGTTAACTCTGGGAGATGGTGATGGACAGGGAGGCCTGGCGTGCTGCGATTCATGGGCTCACAAAGAGTCGGACACGACTGAGCGACTGAACTGAACTGAACTGAACTGGTGGTGATGGACAGGGAGGCTTGGCGTGCTGCAGTTCATGGAGCTCAAAGAGTCGGATACAACTGAGCGACTGAACTGAACTGTTGTGGGGTTACAGAAGAAACACTAATGATATCATTAAGGCAGTGGGGTCTCAAGAGACGTTTTCTGAGCAAGGGAATTCCACAGATAAACTTAATTTTTAGAAATATAGCTTTGGCAGCATGTGAGAGTGAACTGGACTAGATCAGACAAAAATTGGTCAGTAAGATCAGTAAAAATGGGTATTTTGGCAATAATTCTTCCCGTATCCTTTTGAAAAAAAATTTTTATTTATTTATTTATTTATTTTTGGCTGTGCCAGGTGTTCGTTGCTGCACACCGGCTTTCTCAAGTTGCGGTGAGTGGGAGCTACTCTTCACTGTGGTACACAGGCTTCTCATTGAGGTGGCTTCTCTTGTTGTGGAGCACACCTTCCAAGCACGCAGGCTTCAGTAGTTGTGGCACACAGGTCAGTTGCCCTGCAGCATATCAGATTTTCCCAGGCCAGGGATTGAACTGGTATTCCTTGCATTGCAAGGCAGATTCTTAACCACAGAATCACCAGGGAAGCCCTTCCCATATCTTTTTATTCATCCCTTAGGAATGTTCTACACTGTTTGGAATATTGGTATGAGGTGTGTTTTCTTAAACTTTCATTATGGAAAACTTCAAACATCTGAAAACTCTGACTAGTAAACAGATTCCGTGTACCTATCAGCACAGATTCAACTTTTATCCACCCATGGCCAATCTCATTTTATCCATGTCCTCTACCAACATCTCCCTTCCCAGATATTTTAAGGCAAATCCTAGACACCATATTATTTCATCTGTAAATACTTTATTATGTGACTCCAACAGATAAGCACTCTTTTAAACAATACAATCTCAATATGATTTGCTGCTGTTGTTCAGCTGCCCAGTCATGTCTGACTCAGTGATCCCATGGACTGCAGCATGCCAGGTCTCCCTGTCCCTCACCATCTCCTGAAGTTTGCCCAAGTTCATGTCCATTGCATTGGTGATGCCATCCAACCATCTCATCTTCTGATGCCCTCTTCTCCTTCTGCCCTCAATCTTTGCAGGCATCAGGGACTTTTCCAATGAGTCAGCTATTTGCATCGGATGACCAAAATACTGGAGCTTCGTTCGGCTTTAGCATCAGTCCTTCCAATGAATATTCAGGGTTGATTTCCCTCAGTATGATTATCCTACCTAAGTAAACTTAATTTCTTAATGGTATTCGGTTTTAAAAAGTATACAATTGATGTAAATATTCACATATAAAATTGCATCCTATTTCCTATAGAGAACTAGTACCTTTAGTAATGGATAGGGGTATGATCGAGTTTCCTGAAAAATAATGGCCAGCTAAAAATTGACACTTGCCATCTGCCTTTATAAGGATTAAATCACAAGCTGCTATGACCACTGACCTTCAATACCCTCTGAAAGAAGTTCAGGGTGGAGATCAGGAATGAGGCACTCTGTGCTCCGGGAAAAACTGGCAGAACAGGCCTTCAGATAGTTAGATATTTTCAGGAGAAGGTTTCATGAGCCCAATTCTTGCATTTTCTCATCTCTGGAAAAGCAGTAAAATCCTTCATGGTGACGTCTGCTCCTCATGACTAGCAGTAAATTTTTACAAAAATATATGCTTAATTGTATGTACTACCCCCTTCACGAAAATCACATATACACTGACCCTACCTCTTTGGAGCAGCTTCTCAAGCTATTTGAAATGCTGGCTCATGGGCTGTAGTCCTTATTTTGCCCCCAGTAATTAACGCACAACTCTCACACTGTATTTTTTCAGTCAACACTAAAAATGATGCTTCTTAATATATACACAAAATATATAACTCCTAGAGCCACTTTTAGTTATTAGTTCTATTACATGTGTTTAGTGGGGAAGTTTCTACTTTGTTATAATTTACTGTTTGAAAATAATGTGTATAAATTGAGTTGCAGAGAAATAATCTTTGAGATTTTTTTTTTTTGCTCAATGCTAATTCCTCACATTTGTGCAGTGCCTTGAGTCTTCTGAAGTGCTTTTATGCCTGTTATCTAGTGAACACTAATAGCTCTGCTGTGCAAAGATGTCAATTATCTAATGTGTATAATTGTTATCAATTTTACTTTGCTGTGGCTTTTAGACTTAGATTGAAATAATAAACAACATATGCAAAATCCTTTACTTCTGAGTCAAGAAAGGCTGTAGTCAGTCCTGCATGCATGATGAAAGGGAAGCACTGTGGGTTATATCTTATCAGTTCTAATTGACTGAATTTTCCATAGTATGGGAATATTTGGTACTAAAGTGGGTGCATGCACGCATACACACACACACACACACACACACACACACACACACATACACACAAGTGCAATGACTTTAAATCCATAGTTTTAACTCAGTATTTTTCATGGGCTCAAAACCCACACATAAATTTCCTGGAAACCTCTTGGAAAGGTTTGTGGTAAAATTAAGACACATGGAACACTTGAATTGGGACAGGGTTTAGCCCTGAAACATGCTGATAAATCATCCTTGATTGGTGCTTCATTCTTTTTTAATCATTTCTTCAATTTTCATTAACATTCCCAGACATACTAGACAGAGAAAGATTATCTTCAAAACACTCTGTAGCAGAAGAGCTTGGTGACTGTTACTCATAGTTGTTAATACAAATGCTATATTTATTGTAGATTCTTGGCTCCTTATTGGTAAAATATAGAAGACTCGAATGCTCTTTAAATAGCCCCTCTAAATATAATTTATCTAAATGCAAAGGATATTTGAAATATTTTGCAATCTCATATGCTTTTCTCAAATAAACAATGAAAACCTGCCCCATGATTTGAAAGGGCTGTAGAGATTGAGCACTGGAGTAACACAGGCCAGGGTTTACACATTGCTGGGTTTGGGTAAACTGCATAGTCTCTGGGATTCCAGTTACTCCAGTGTTGTATTAGACTATTTGACTGGTTGCCAAGGGCTAATCGTTAAGTATGCAAGAATTTTTCAAGCCACTGTTTAAACCATTGGCTTCTTAAAATCAGCTATAGTGGGAGAATTTATACCACAGAAATTGGCAAACTCTGTAAATCAGGGTTTTCCCCCTAAATTAGGTCCCTGGACCTAATTCTGATATGTGTATTGGTGGGATGGGGGTGGTTTCCCTCATGAGTGCGTGTGTGCTCAGTTATGTCAGACTCTACAATCCCCGGGATTGGTAGCTCACCAGGGTCCTCTGTCCTTGGGATTTTCCAGGCAAGAATACTGGAGAGGGTAACCATTTCTATTCCAGAGGAGCTTCTCCACCCAGAGATCGAACCTCTGTCTCTTGCATCTCCTGCATTGGCAGGCAGGTTCTTTATTACTGTACCGCCTGGGAAGTCTGGTTTCCCTCATACCAATAAGCAATACTTGGGACACCAGTTGGGTGTCCTACAATTCAGCTTGATTCTATCTATCAGAAATAACATCAGATTCCACAAATTAAGGGTTTAGTCCTACAAGACTGCCCCTTAGCCCCACCTACTTTTGACAGACTGACTTAATCAGGGGGTTCCCAAGACACTTTCCTCAGTTTTGAATAATTTTCTAGAGTGGTTTACAGAACGCAGAGAAACATTTTCTTACTGGATTACTGGTTTTTTACAAATGGGTATCACTCAGTAACAGCAGAACAGAATTGATGCAGATGGCAAGGTATGTGGGAAGGAACATGGAATTTCCCTGCCCTCTTGGAGTGTTCCTTTCTCCCCAAATCCTTAAGTGTTCACCAACTTGGAAGCCCTCTGAACCCAGTCCGTTCAGATTTTTACAGAAGCTTCATTACACAGCCATGTTGATTAAATTGTTGGCGCTTTTGTGATTGATTCAACTTCTGGCCTCTCCCTCATCCCCAGAGGTCAGCGGATGGAACTGAAAGTTCCAACTCTCTAATCAAGTGGCTGGTTCCTCTGCAGATGAGTCCTCATCCTCATTAACATAAAGTAATTCCAAAAGTCACCTCATTAACATAACAAAAGACACCTTAATCACTCTCAGCACTTAAAAAATTCCAAGGGAGCTCTGTGCTAGAAACAAGGACAAAGACCAAATATGTATTTCATATCATAAATCAAAGTATCACACTCTGTCCCCTGGAATTGGCTTGCCAGCACACCACTGCCTCCTAAGTAGGTTTAAGGGTAAAATGAGTTAATGCCAAGCATTTTGCATTTTCTTGAAAATTTTCAAGAAAGGCTACTTATCATCATCATAATCATTCTATTAAAAACAAATGCAACCAACTCTTAATTGTTTATTTATCAAAATGGTAAATCAACTGTGTTCTTTTTCTTTTGCCCCAATTTAACAATTTTACTAACAGCACACCAGGAAATATGCTTAGACACAGTTAAAAAAGAAAAAAGGCAGTGAAAATCTAATCAACTGATTGAAGTGCTTCAGTTCAGTTCAGTTCAGTTCAGTTCATTTCGGTTGTTCAGTCCTGTCTGACTCTTTGTGACCCCATGAATCGCAACACGCCAGGCCTCCCTGTCCATCACCAACTCCCAGAGTTCACTTAAACTCACGTCCATCGAGTTGGTGATGCCATCCAGCCTTCTCATCCTCTGTCGTCCCCTTTTCCTCCTGCCCTCAATCCCTCCCAGCATCAGAGTCTTTTCCAATGAGCCAACTCTTCGCATGAGGTGGCCAAAGTACTGGAGTTTCAGCTTTAGCATCATCCCTTCCAAAGAACACTCATGGCTGATCTCCTTTAGAATGGACTGGTTGGATCTCCTTGCAGTCCAAGGGACTCTCCAGAGTCTTCTCCAACACCACAGTTCAAACGTATCAATTCTTCGGTGCTCAGCTTTCTTCACAATCTAACTCTCACATCCATACATGACCACTGGAAAAACCATAGCCTTGACTAGACAGATTGAAGGGCTTATTAGCATCTTAATCCTGACAAAATATTTGATGAGAAAGAAAAGGATGAAAGTTTTGAAAAAGGGAAAACAAGATTATATCTAAATTGAAAATGTTCACCTCCCCCACCCCCGCTCTTTTGTCTTCCTTGAGACAGCTCATTGAAATTTCATTATAAGTAACAAGGAACAAAATAACAATTTTTAATACCTAGTAGAAAAATCTGAAAATTCTGGATTTCTGTAACAAATCCCTGAATTCCTGATCCAAAATATCTAAGGTCAAAAAGTGAATTATTATTTCCAGAAGTAAAAATCCAGGGATAGATATCTGGTTTTGAACACAGCTTACTGCAGGGCACTTACCAGCTTGTGATGCTGAATTTCTTTGCCTTCTACTCTGTGGGCACCATTCCTAGTCTTCATGAGGCATCCCCAGCAGTTTCAAACTCTACCTTTAAAGTAGAAAGATCTTTCTGAAATTATGCCCGCCAGGAAAGAGAACATGGCTTTTTTAATACTTCCTTCAAAGCTCCTGAAGTTCATTCTGTTTGAACTACCACATGCCTGATCCAGTTTGAGAGCCCTAATAGACTGTACCTAATAGGGTAGAGATAATTCATCCATGGGGTATTATTACACTAGAAAGATGAGATGGAGGCAACAGAAATGTATTAGGCAACCAAAACCCAATTGTCCACGGTAAATCATCTTCACTATAATTGAACAGATACTGATAATAACTTTTGTCCACTTGTACAGCCTAAGTACACTGCTTCACAATCTCCATCTCAGGCTGGGTTTCTGCCTTGAGTACTTTTGAAGCCATTAAAACTTTAATTGTGAAGAAGCATAAATAGAGATAGTATCTCAATAGGGAACTGTATTTTGAGAACCCCAGGTAAAAGTGTTCAAAAGCAAATGCTAGCAAAAACGTTTATAACACTGCCTGTCAGGCAGATTTCAAATTGACAGTTCAGATAGGTGAGTCTTCCTAGTACATTCTTGGTGCCTTCCTTTTTAATTAAGAACCAGAGCCCCTCCGTTCTTAGAGGTTTGGGAAGCAGTAACATAGGTAAATTGAAAGAGGTAAAAACTCTGGGTGTTCTGTAATGGAAACAAACCTGTTGCTTTGTAGAAATCCCACAGAGTGTTTGACTGTCAGTTAGTTTTAGAGTTTCCATTCCAGGAAAGTAAGCTGTAACTCTAATGCTATGGAGAAATTTAAATATCTACATCAGGGGGGAAAAAAAAGAAAAAAAGGAAAGCATAAAACCCTCTACCTGCAGAGGATCCACCACTGACAGGTTAAAGATTTCTAGTATTTAAGGTAACGTATAGGGCTAAATGGCAACCCACTCCAGTGTTCTTGCTTGGAGAATCCCAGGGATGGGGGAGCTTGGTGTGCTGCCATCTATGGGGTCGCACAGAGTTGAATACGACTGAAGTGACTTAGCAGCAGCAGCAGTAGCAGCATAGGGCTCTGATAGCTTCTCCAGTGGCTCAGTGGTAAAGAATCTACCTGCAATTCAGGAGACATGGGTTTAGTCACTGGGTTGGGGAACGTTCCTGGAGGAAGAAACGGCAACCCATTCCAGTATTCTTGCCTGGAGACTTCCATGGACAGAGGAACCTGGCAGGCTATAGTCCATGGGATCGCAAAGAGTTGGACATGACTTAGCAACTAAACAACAAAACATGGGGCTCTGTTTCATGGTCTCTTCTGGGAAGTCGATGCTTCTGGTTCTCTTGGCTACAAGTTTGTTCAGCCTGTACCCAAACGGCATCCTGACTCCTAACCCTTTCTTGAAACCACAGTCGGTAATGCTTGAGTCACAGAGGTTAAAATGTAGCCTTTTCTGGTTTATATCATAGGCATATTCTGTAATAGTCTTGGAGTGGCATTCCATGAGGCATGTCCTAGCCTGGTGTGCCCTAACCAGATGCATTTTCTGGCAATGGATGTTGAGACTTATTGCTGCTGCTGCTAAGTCGCTTCAGTCGTGTCCAACTCTGTGCGACCGCATAAACGGCAGCCCACCAGGCTCCGCCATCCCTGGGATTCTCCAGGCAAGAGTACTGGAGTGGGTTGCCATTTAAGTAAACCATTTTTCTATCCTCTGAGAACTTTCTATCTTATGGTGCCCTACTTAAATGTGATTTGTTTTTAATCACTGTGGTGCTCACCTTTATCTTCACCATTAAATTAACAAATTTTTATTGAAGTATGGTTGACTTATAATGTATTAGTTGCAGATATACAGCAAAGTTATTCAGATGTATATATATATATATTCTTCTTCATATTCTTCTTTCTCCTTATAGGTTATTGCAAAATATTGAGCATTGTTCCCTGTGCTATATAGTAGGTCCTTGTTGGTTATCATATATGTATATATGTATATGAAGTGAAAGTTGCTCAGTTGTGTCCGACTCTGTGACCCCATGGACTGTACTGTCCATGGAATTCTCCAGGCAAGAATACTGGAGTGGGTAGCCTTTCCCTTCTCCAGGGGATCTTCCCGACCCAGGAATCAAACTGGGGTCTCCTGCATTGCAGGCAGATTCCTTACCAACTGAGCTATCAAGGAAGCCCAATATATAAGTGTGTATATGTATATACATACACACTTTGAACTCCACATGTATATATGTGTGTATATATATATATATATATATATATTTTTACGTATATAAGCCAAAAACAATATATGTGGAATTTAAAAAAAAGATACAAATGAGCTTATATATAAAACAGAAACAGACCCACAAACATAGAAAACAAATTTACGGTTACCAAAGGGGAAAGGGGAAGAAGGATAAACTAGGAGTTTGGGACACACATATATATGTCTTTGTCTGGCTTACCTCACTTAGTATGATAATCTCTAGGTCCTTCTGTGTTGCTTCAAATGGCATTATTTCATCCTTTTTATGGCTGAGTAGTATTCCATCGAATATACATGTATTCACCATTAAATATGATGTAATAATCTTGTGATGGTGTCACAGAAACAACAAATAAAAGAAGGGTTTATTTTACTAAAAAGTATATCTGTGCATTTTGGAGTGTGGGCATATTTCCCAAAGATTTTGAGATTGAATTGCACTCTCTGAGGCCCTGAAAAAATAACTTGAGTCTTCTGTAATTGAACTAGAAACTGTATACCAATACAGGCTTTGTAAACAGTATCATAGAATATTCTCTTTAAAGTATGCAGAATGTTAATGAGGTATTGCTCTGAAATCATCTTTTACTAAAAAAATGTGTGTCCAACATCAGTTGGTGAAGATCGTTGCCAGTTTATTTTATCCTAGGAAAGAATGACACCCAAAGATTTCTGGATCTTAGAAAGAAAGGAATTCCTCTTATTTGCAGAAGTTGCATGAAGGCAGTGCAACTATGGCAGCAAAGGACAAGTGCCACTTAAAAATATGGAAAAATTAAAAAGAGGCATTGCCAGAAAATAACTGTGAGTGCTCATGATTGCTAAGCCCTGTAAGTAATATAAACATATCTGGCATCTGTCCCCATTTTTTTCCTGGGACCTTTTTAATGAAAGATCCATAATTCATTCTTAATCACCCACAAGCTGTTAGGTACCTGGTGGCTTGTAGCCATCAGAATGAATTGCAGGTGGCTCTGCGGGTATGCAGTACAAGACAAACATGATCTTGATGGATTCCTAACACAACCTGCAGGCTTAGGGTGATTAGCTCTGGATCCCTACCCCTTGTTCTGAAGTGCTTCTACTTCTCAGTGGATTTCTGAAGCCACACTCTGCCTTTCTTGAGAGGAACTTGAAGAAACTCTATTAAATAGAAAAAAAAATTCAACTGAACTCTTAATTTTTGGAAGGGAAAGTGTGGAGGAAGGTAGGGATTATATATAAGTTAAAGCCCAAACCACTTCTTTGAAGATGTTTCCCTGAAGCAGGATAAGAAAAGTAAATTTGGTGGTGGTATATCTGCCCTTGAATTTGTGAAGACTGGCTCTTTCTGGTGTACAAAAATCTAGAATTTAATGTCACTTCTATATACTGTAAAATAAAACTTGGCTTTCAAAGCATGGTCCAAGGACTGATGATGTAAGCATTAGTGTTTAGGTTAGTGTTAGTTGCTCAGTCATGTCCAACTCTTTGAAGCCCACAGACTGAAGCCCTCCAGGCTCTTTTGTCCATGAAATTCTCCAGGCAAGAATACTGGTATGGGTAGCCATTCCCTACTCAGGGGATCTTCCCGACCTGCATTGCAGGCAGCTTCTTTACAGCCTGAGTCACCAGGGAAGCCCCAGGAGCTAATTAGAAACAGGGGACCTGACTGCCCGGATCTGCAGCCATTTGGGCAGCACCCACTTGGCTTTGAGCAGAGTGATGACAGGATTTATCTGCATTTCTCACCACCCCCCCTCCTTTTCTCCAGGCTTTTAAAAGGATCAGTCAGGATGTTGTGTTGAAAATAGACTGTAGGTGCCACACGTAGAAGGGGGACGAATAGGGGCAGTGGCCCACCATGGGGCAGTTTAACAAGAACTCCAGGTGATTTGTATTGATGTAACATCTTAGAACCCATGATGTATTCATACTTGTAATATTTAATCATTTAAAGAGGTTATCATTATGTCTAGAGGTGCTTATATTCCAGGAATGATTGCCAAGTAGATCCAGATGGAAGTGGGTGCTCTGAAGGCAGGGGCCATGCCCCATGGTCTTTGGATTTCTGGCACATAGCTCAGTATATGACATATTGAGGTGGATGGTTGATCAAATGGATGGGTTAGTGGATGGATAGAAAAATGGATAAAAGGATGCATGAATGGGTGGACAGATGGCAGACTGGATGGATGAAAACCATAATACCCATTCCTAATCTTGAAAAGAAGAGGATCGAAAAGCAAAGGAGAAAAGGAAAGATATACCCATATGAACGCAGAGTTCCAAAGAATAGCAAGGAGAGATAAGAAAGCCTTCCTCAGTGATCAATGCAAAGAAATAGAGGAAAACAATAGAATGGGAAAGACTAGAGATCTCTTCAAGAAAATTAGAGATACCAAGGGAACATTTCATGCAAAGATGGGCTCGATAAAGGACAGAAATGGTATGGACCTGACAGAAGCAGAAGATACTAAGAAGTGGTGGCAAGAATACACAGAAGAACAATATAAAAAAGATCTTCACGACCCAGATAATCACGATGATGTGATCACTCACATCCTGGGATGTGAAATCAAGTGGGCCTTAGAAGCATCACAATGAAGAAAGCTAGTGAAGGTGATGGAATTCCAGTTGAGCTATTTCAAATCCTGAAAGATGATGCTGTGAAAGTGCTGCACTCAATATGCCAGCAAATTTGGAAAACTCAGCAGTGGCCACAGGACTGGAAAAGGTCAGTTTTCATTCCAATCCCAAAGAAAGGCAAGGCCAAAGAATGCTCAAACTACTGCACAATTGCATTCATCTCACACGCTAGTAAAGTAATGCTTAAAATTCTCCAAGCCAAGCATCAGCAATACGTGAACCATGAACTTCCAGATGTTCAAGCTGGTTTTAGAAAAGGCAGAGGAACCAGAGATTAAATTGCCAGCATCTGCTGGATCATGGAAAAAGGACGAGAGTTCCAGAAAAATATCTATTTCTGCTTTATTGACTATGCCAAAGCCTTTGACTGTGTGGATCACAATAAACTGTGGAAAATTCTGAAAGAGATGGGAATACCAGACCACCTGACCCGCCTCTTGAGAAACCTGTATGCAGGTCAGGAAGCAGCAGTTACAACTGAACATGGAACAACAGACTGGTTCCAAAGAGGGAAAGGAGTACGTCAAGGCTGTATATTGTCACCCTACTTATTAAACATATGCAGAGTACATCATGTGAAATACTGGGCTGGATGAAGCACAAGCTGGAATCAAGATTGCCGGGAGAAATATCAATGATATGCAGATGGCACCACTTTTATGGCAGAAAGTGAAGAACTAAAAAGCCTCTTGATGAAAGTGAAAGAGGAGAGTAAAAAGTTGGCTTAGAGCTCAACATTCAGAAAACTAAGATCACGGCATCTGGTCCCATCACTTCATGGGAAATAGATGGGAAACAGTGGAAACAGTGTCAGACTTTATTTTGGGGGGCTCCAAATTGCTGCAGATGGTGACTGCAGCCATGAAATTAAAAGACACTTACTCCTTGGGAGAAAAGCTATGACCAACCTAGACAGCATATTAAAAAGCAAAGACATTACTTCGCCAACAAAGGTCCATCTAGTCAAGGCTATGGTTTTTCCAGTAGTCATGTATGGATGTGAGAGTTGGACTGTGAAGACAGCTGAGTGCCGAAGAATTGATGCTTTTGAACTGTGGTGTTGGAGAAGATTCTGGAGAGTCCTTTGGACTGAAAGGAAATCAAACCAGTCCATCCTAAAGGAAATCAGTCCTGAATATTCATTGTAAGGACTGATGTTAAAGCTGAAACTCCAATACTTTGTCCACCTGATGTGAAGAACTGACTCACTTGAAAAGACCCTGATGCTGGGAAATATTGAGGGCAGGAGGAGAAGGGGATGACGGAGGATGAGATGGTTAGATGGCATCATTGACTCAATGGACATGAGTTTGAGTAGGCTCCAGGAGTTGGTGATGGACAGGGAGGCCTGGCGTGGTGCATTTCACAGGGTCGCAAAGAGTTGCACATGACTGAGAGACTGAACTAACTAATAAATCTTGAAAAAGTGAGTATAAAAAATAAAGTCAAACATTTGGCTTTTGTTATTACTTAATAATTGCTTGGGCCTCCCAGGTGGTGCTAGTGGTAAAGAGCCTGCCTGCCAGTGCGGGAGACATAAGAGACATGGGTTTGATCCCTGGGGAAGATACCCTGGAGGAGGCCATGGCAACGCGCTTCAGTATTCTTGATGGGAAAATTCCAGGGACAGAGGAGCCTGGTTGGTTAAAGTCCATGGGATTGCAAACAGTATAATATAAAATGTCTGGCTGAAAAACATCTTAGGAGCTGCCCGGTTCTAGGCCTTCATCAACCAGTGTTCTTCATTCACTCAAAGAACAATCTGTGTCCTTCCTTTGTCATCCTTAAATTCGCCTGCTCACTGTTATCATGTCCTCTGAAAGTATAAATAATGTTCTTTTAAACTGGTTCATTTTGTTTCTTTCAAAAAATTATTGGAAGTTAGAGCCAGAAAAATGGTAGAAATAGGGAGAATGATAGAAATGTTGTCTGCTTCTCTGGCATGGGAGAAAATAGCACTTATGCCTGTGTGTTGATGCTGCCCTCAGGAAAGTGTCTGTCTGAGCATCATTGCCAGTGCTGGCTTCAGCAAAGAATAGCCAAGAAGGAGGCAATCCATGACTCCAGCTAGAATGGATTCCTGAGACAATATTTCATGATGTAGAGCTACAAACGGGGCAGTAGAGTGAGTGCGAAAAGCACTAGGCATGAAATCAGAAAGCTTGGGTTTGAATTTCAACTCTCTGAACTTACTACCTATATGACCTTGGGCAGCTCTCATAATGTTTATGAAAGCACAGGGTACAATGCCTGGCACATAGGCCGTGCTCACCAAATGCTAGTTTTCTCTGCCTGTCTGAGTCTCAGTTTCCTCACTGTGATGAACATTTGATTCTTTAGTACTTGGCACATTGAACATGCATCATGGATGTTATGCATTCCCTCCCAGTTGGCTGGTCCCTGGTGCCACCCACACTATTTGACACCCCTTGTGCTGGACCTCCTTGGAGTCATGTGATCTACTGGATAATTTCCATTTGACCCTCATTGAAATGGTCTGAAATCATGGTCTGTCTCTCAAGCAGACTTTCTTCCAACATCTACAATAGTTTCTGCCCAACCTGGAGCACCACCATCTCCCTGGTTTACCCCGGGACCTGTATCTAGATTCAGAACTTGCTTATTCTCAAGTAAGTAACTTGTCTCATTTGCCACAGTTAAGTGACTTGGAGACAAATATCAGAACCAGAAGGCTTTATTCTTGGGGTACTTTTTTCTCCAAACTTCAATATTTTTGGCATTCTTGAAGCAAATATGTTTATAAATATATTTCTTCAAAAATAACTCAAACCAATATATGAGTTCATTATAGAAGAAAAGTTTTTAAAAATTCAGATCATCTAGTATCTAGGTCACACGCTCTTCATGATCACTCAGAGAGTTTTAAACAGTGCATTAAAGAATATTTGATTACCCTCGGAAAGAAGGGAGAAGATGGGATTTCAGGTAAATGAAAGGTGAAAGAAAAACATAACATGCAGATAATCTGAGGATATCTGAGATCATCAGGAACATTCTTCCAGTGGAGTTCCTTGATTTATAAATCTCAACTGTAAACCACAAGTAAGACAGTTCTGGATCAAGAAACGCTGTATTAGGACAAGATTTTGGCTAGGCTCAAGAAAATAACACTGGTGCAGACTTTGTTCTTGTACAGCTTGGAATTAGCAGATATTCCTAAGAATCATGTGTCCTCTCAAGTGATGACTACATAGGAAAACTGATACCATTGATTCTGCCACCATCTTCCATAAAACCAAAAAATAGTCTTCATAATGTATGGCAACTCCTCATTATTGTATTGCAACAGACACTCCCTGTAGATCAGAAAAACAGGCTGAGAAGGCTCAAATTTAAAGGGTGATATTGGAGAGAATTGTAACCAGGCATGTGGACTGTTTTCATTGTTGCTATTGGACTGAATCTCAGGAGCTTGAATGATGGAGACAGTGTTATGCCCAGGACCTTGTAATGTCAAAGCTTCGTTTCATTGCACCCAAAAGTATTATTGCATATATTTAAAATTTTCATTTATCACAGGGAAGTTTAAAATTGATTCATAAAAAATCACAATTTTCAAGATTTCAAAGGATATGGAAAATTTTAAATGTAACATTTTACTTCTTAAATGCTGTTTTTCCTCCTCTGATTCTGCCACCTCTGTCTATGTTATCTACTTATTGATGAAATTTTGGGCATATCTTATGGGTTTATTGATCAGTTAACACTCATGGCATTTTGGGGGATCTGTATATACTAGCCACAGGTTTTTCTATGCAGTAAGCATTGTTTATATATGAATTGTAAATTTATCCAACTAATTTGTTGAAATAATTCCAATGAAACTATGAAGACTAAGGATACCCAAAATTTACAGTTTCAAGTCCAAAGTAAAATAGATTTTCCTCTATTATATAGACAGGATTTCATCAATCTTATCTACAAGTGTTTATATAGATATAGTTCCTAAAACTGTATAAATGTTACATTTTTATTCTTTGGCAATATGATGTTACAAAGAAATTGCCTTTTCTTCAGCCTGTCATTTTCATAGATGCTTAGTCCTTACCAGTCTCTTGCATTATTTCATTTTTCTCTTTTTTTTATTCTTTTCATTTTCCTTGGTATATCAATGTCTTAGTGTAGTACAAATGAAATACCATATTTTATTGCTGTCAATTTACTGTGTTTTGTATTTTAGTTGTATATTAAAATATAATCATACTAAAAAAAAAAAAATTCAGATCATCAAAAGGAAAAAAAGGACCAATTGTGGTTCTATCATACATAAGGAACTGTTACTGGCACCTTAGCGATATTGAATAAGCTTTGAAATATATGTTCATGAACACATACAAATAAATACATAATACACAAATAAATCCACTTTATATGAATAAATTTACAAACAAGTTTGTGTAATATAGATATATTAACAAATATCATGTAAATATGTGAATGTACTTTGATTATATATGTATGTATTTGTTCCATTTGCCACTAACTGTTCCATAAAACTATCAGAAACTACACACACACACAAACACACACATCTGTTTTAAAGGTTGCTCTCCATTTTTAGTTATTATAAAATATTGGCTATATTCCCCATGCTGTACATACATCCCTGAGCCTATCTTTCACCAAACTTAGTACCTCCCACTCTCCCACCTCTGTATTTCACCCCACCCTCAACTGGTAACCACTGGTTTGTTCTCTGTATCTATGGGTCTGCTTTTTTTTTTCTTATATATTCACTAGTTTGTTATATTTTTAAGATTCTACATAGAAGTGTATCATACAATATTTGTCTTTTTCTAACAATTCACTTAGAATACTGCCCTTCAAGTATACCCATGTTGCTGCAGCTGGTAAAATATTGTTCTTTTTATGGCTGAGTAGTATTCCATTGTGTGTGTATATACACACAACAACAACATATATGTGTGTGTGTGTGTGTATTATTGTTTTGTTCAGTTGCTAAGTCATGTCTGACACTTTGCAACCCCATAGACTGCAGTGCTCCAGGCTTCCCTGTCTTTCACTGTCTCCCAGAGTTTGCTCAAACTCATGTCCATTGAGTTGGTCATACCATCCAGCCATCTCATTCTCTGTCGCCCCCTTCTCCTCCTGCCCTCAATCTTTCCCAGCATTAGGGTCTTTTCTTTTTTCAGTTTGTTAATGTGGTGTATTACATTGATTGATTTGCGGATATTGAAGAATCCTTGCATCCCTGGGATAAAGCCCACTTGGTCATGGTGTATGATCTTTTTAATGTGTTGTTGGATTCTGATTGCTAGAATTTTGTTGAGGATTTATGCATCTATGTTTATCAGTGATATTGGCCTGTAGGGTCTTTTCTAATGAGTCAGCTCTTTGCATCGGGTGGCCAAAGTATTGGAGCTTCAGTTTTAGCATCAGTCCTTCCAATGAATATTCAGGGTTGAATATCCCCTATTTCCTTTAGGATTGACTAGTTTGATCTCCTTGCTGTCCAAGGGACTATCAAGAGTCTTCTCCAGGACCATAGTTCAAAAGTATCAGTTCTTCAGTGCCCAGCCTTCTTTATGGTCCAGCTCTCACAATCCATACATGACTACTGGAAAAACCATAGCTTTAACTGTATGGACCTTTGTCAGCAAAGTAATATCTCTGCTTTTTCATATGCTGTCTAGGTTTGTCATAGATATTCTTCCAAGGAGCGAGCATCTTTTAATTTCATGACTTCAGTCACCATCAGAAGTGACTTTGAAGCCCAAGAAAATAAAATCTGCCATTGTCTCCACTTTTTTCCCATCTATTTGCCGTGATATGATGGGACTGGATGCCATGATGTTAGTTTTCTGAATGTTGAGCTTTAAGCCAGCTTTTTCACTCTCCTCTTTCACTTTCATCAAGAAGCTCTTTAGTTCCTCTTCCCTTTCTGCCATTAGGGTGGTATCATCTGAATATCTGAGGCTGTTGATATTTCTCCTGGCAATCTTGATTTCAGTTACTGGAATCTTGACTCCATCCCAGCATTTCGCATGATGTACTTTGCATAGGAGTTAAATAAGCAGGGCAACAATATGTGTGCGTGTGTGTGAGTGTGTACATGTGTATCACATCTTCTTGTAGCCTTTAGTTTGTTGATGAACACACTTGGGTTGTGTCTGTACTATGTGCTCTGCTAAGTCACTTCAGCCATGTCTGACTCTTTGCAACCCTATTTACCATAGCCCACCAGGCTCCTCTGCCCATGGGATTCTCCAGGCAAGAATATGCGGTGGGTTCCCGTGCTCTCCTCCAGGGGATCTTCCCAACCCAGGGACTGAACCCACATCTCTTATATCTCCTGCACTGGCTGCTGCTGCTGCTGCTAAGTTGCCTTAGTGGGTTCTTTATCACTAGTGCCACCTGGGAAGTCCAGGTTGCTTCTATATCTTGGCAATTGTAAAATGCTACTATGAACATTGTGGGGTATGTATCTTTTCTAGTTGGTGAGTTTTTCTCTTTTTTGAATATATACCCAGGATTTGGATTTCTGGGTCATATGGCACTTTTTTTTTTTTTTTAATTCTTTTGAGAAACTTCCATACTGTTTTCCACAGTGGCTATACCAATATATATTCCCACCATCGGTATAGGATTGTTCCCTTTTCTCCACATCCTTGCCAACATTTGTTGTTTGTGTTCTTTTTGATAATAGCCATTCTGAGAGATATTAGGTGATATCTCACTGAGGTTTTGATTTACGTTTCCCTGAAGATTAGCAACGTTGAACATCTTTTCCTGTGCCTGTTGACTGTGCCTTTCCTCTTTGGAAAAATGTCTATTCAAGTGTTCTGCCCACTTTTCAATTGAGTTGTTTGGAGTTTAGATGTTGAGTTGTATAAACTGTTTAATATGTTGGATATTCATTTCTTATCAGTCATATCATTGGCAAATATTTTCTCCCCTTCAGTAGATTGTTTTTTCATTTTGTTGATAGTTTTCTTTGCTGTACAAATGATTTTAAGTTTAATTACACCCCATTTGTTCATTTTTGCTTTTATTTCCTTTAATTCAGGAGACAGATCCAAAAAAATATTGCTGTGATTTATCTCAAAAAGCATACACACATGATCTGAATGTACTTAGGATTTTATGACCTTTTTTTCACTTGATTTTTTGTTCATGGTGCTATTGAATATAAATGATAGCTTAAACAAGTAAGTCCAAGCTTAGAACATTTCTTAGCCTGCAGCAGTAAGTGCATATAAATACATATGTGATAAATGAGCAAACATACCCTAATGTATTTTTGTTTTGAGTTTTCTATGTTGGATTATCATTAAGTGGGGGAAATTGTCAAGAAAAGTTTTACATGAAAGAAAAAGCCTCATTCTTCACTAAGATGAACCACCAATAAAAATGGGTCTTTACTAATGTGAGATGATAGACTGCTATCTGTCATAACTTTTCCTCCCAGAACTGCACACAGATTTAGAATTGGTATCCTGTTTAGACTAACTCAGCACTGTAAATGTAAAAAGGATTTTGTCTGAAATTTGGGGGTTTTAAGTGCAAGGGGATTTATGTTTTCAGGGACTGGGCAGTTACAGAAGTAACAAGTAATACGTAGATTCCCTGCCAACAGGCATAAACTCTGGTGCCTCTAGAGACCAGGCAGGGATTTTACACCAGAATTGGACTGGATGTGATGCAGATGTAAACCCACTATAGTCACTCTGCCAAAATATGTCTACTTCCTTCCAAAGGACAGACACTGCTGAACCCCACTTATGGGGCCCCAGTGGTCCCAGAGCTTCTGATTTTTTTTCAAAGGGAACCAAAACTTTGAATGTTCATGTAAAGTTCCTATTGCTAAAATAATGGAAACTCATTTCATTTGCATTTATTTTTTAAACTACTTCATTAGAGTATGATTGACATACAAAAAGCTGTACAAATTTACTGTGTACAGCTTGATGAATTTGGAGATAATATGTTTCCATGAAACCATCAGTATGGTCTGTACCATAAACATATCCATACCTCCAAGATTTTGTTCCCATCCTCTTAATTTATTATTAGTACTGTTATTACTATTCTTAATAACAATATATATATAGTTATTACTACTACTTCTATTATTTATAATAAAACACTTAACAGATACAAGTCAAACAGCATCCACCTGGGAACTTTAAGCTTTCAGATTAGGTTAGAGAGCTGTTTAAATAACCAGAAATGTGAATGCCAGGTGCAAGACTGCTTCAAAAGACTTGCTGTACCTGCCAACATCGAAGGTACAACATGTCATTCTTGTAAACCAGCCCTGGTTTACAGTGGCTCTTGCAGGGCTAGGTTAGGTGGATGGAAGGAATCCATAGACACCAGTTCTGCTAGCCAATTACCGTAGGTAATGTCAGTCCAAACGGAGGAGACTGCCAACATTCTTGACCTGGCTCAGTCAATTGGCAAGTGGATCAGAGAGAAGTCTTTATATATTGTGAATAAGCTCTTCTTATTTCAAAAAAGATTCCTGGGGAGACATCATAAAAACCTTCTGATTTACCTTCTCTTGGAGGTCTGCTATAGTTAAGAGTCTGTCTACAGCATTTTAAAAGGAAAGCAAATGTCAAAAACAGACAGATTACAGCCAAGTGATGGGAAATGCCATTTTGGGGTAATAGCCTTAATAGCATTTGCACAATGGTCATTAAAATATATTCTTTCCTATAAATGGCCTTAACTCTGTAGGATGGAGACATGGCTTTAATCAAACAGGTTCTTAGATCAAGTTATGTCAAGATACAAGCAGAGGATTATGTGCTGCCTGATCAACATGGGAAAGGAACCCAGAACATTTTCTTTTAGAGTTAAAATGTTTTATGAAGGAAATGGATAGTTATCATTATTATTCAGCATCTGCAAGTATTAGAGTTAATTGAAGAATGGAAGTTGACAGGTCTCTCTCCTGGAAACTTTGAATTTAATTTCAAGGGACAAGGATCATCAATCCACAACTATAAGAAAAGAATCATAACAAAGGTGCACCCCAAGTAAGTGATACTCAATGGAGCAGCCACTTTGGGGCAATGGGTATACCTGATTCTGCTCCCAGTCCTGAAGTGGCAGGGGTACTGTCTAAACTATTGGGTTCAAGCCTGATCAGGTGGCCAGTTCATGCACCATAATCCATGGCTCCTCATTGAGGTTGGTTCATAGCTAGGCTGATCCCACAGGACTGGAGAAACTTTAGGAACGGACCTTTCCGATTTATGAAAGATGCTGGGAGTTACTCCACAGAGAATGTGCCTGAATGAGAATTCCTGTGGAGCTTCCAGAACCACACCAACTACATGCTGAATGAGGCAGGAAGGCTTGCCTTCCCTTAGGTATTCTCCAAACCAAGCACTAGTTAGAGCGTATAATGTATTCCTTTTGACCCAGCCTTTTCCTAAACCAACCACTCAAATGCTTCAGGAACCTAGGGAGTCCCAAATGATTTGGTCCTGTACTTGGGGAGGTTGGGCTGATTTTTAGTTTATTATTGGACACTTTGTTTTAGAAGTGATGGATCTGATGGTTGAATTCCTTTTTTCTTCATTTTGTGGCATTCCTCTATCTGTGTATTCTTTCAATATACTTTCCGTGATTTGACTACAATGTGCCAGGCAATGTGCTAGGTGACAGGGTAGAAAAAGTGATCTGGACACATGCAGTTCCTGTCCTTGTAGTGTTTACAGTCTAGTGGAGACGTATTAAATATTCCCACAAGTGGTGAGTAATTATAATCAGGATAAATGCTATGCCTCTGACACCTCTTTTGCATCTCTCCTTAACATCCTTTCAGCCACACCTCTTATCCAACCATTGCTGTGACAACACATTCCAAACACCCTTTGGCTAACTTTACAGAGGTACAATTTGACAGTGTCTCCCTAGGCCAATGGCTACTTCTTGCTCTTTGCCTACGGCTTCTCTAATGCTAAACTGTGAGAACCCGCTCCGAGTTCACAATTATCCAGCCTAGGGTGAGGGTAAGTTAACACTCATGGGGACACCTTTAATCAGTGGGAGACTAAGGCTAATAAATTAATGCCTTCCCTTTTAATCCCATCAATGGGCAGTTTCGAGATGTTTTTCATAAAACTCCTCAAAATGTTCAAGCAGTATTAAGTTTCAGTTGCCCATAGCAGTGGCCAAATCAATACTATTGATATATCCTAGTACTGGCTTTCCTCCCTCCCTATTTCATTCTCCTAATCCCTAAATTTCTACTTTCTAAGGTCAGTACCCAATTAAACTAACTTCATGAAGGCCTTTCTTGGGCTCTGCTTTTAAGGTTAAAACACGCTATGGAGAAGTATAATGACACTGAGAGTATGTGTTTGTGTATGTGTGCATATGCAGGGGAACCTAATTTAATCTGGATTATAAAAGAATATAATAATGCTTTCCTTGCTCTACTCCTGCACATTTTTGTTGCCTACCTAATAGTCATCTCCTTCCCTGCTAGTAGAATCTTGATTGTATTCAGCTATCATCCCTCCCCCCACCATCACCCAGGGAAGCTCAGAGATATAATCTATTTGGTCTAAACCAATTATGCTGCCGCTGCTGCTAAGTCGCTTCAGTCGTGTCCAACTCTGTGCGACCCCATAGACAGCAGCCCACCAGGCTTCCCTGTCCCTGGGATTCTCCAGGAAAGAACACTGGAGTGGATTGCCATTTCCTTCTCCAATGCCGGAAAGTGAAAAGTGAAAGTGAAGTCGCTCAGTCGTGTCCCACTCTAGCGACCCCATGGACTGCAGCCTAGCAGGCTCCTCCATCCATGGGATTCTCTAGGCAAGAGTACTGGAGTGGAGTGCCATTGACCCCATTTAAATTACCAATGACTGATCTAGAGGTGAACCTGTGACCCATCTGGGGCTTGTATCTTCTTATTGCGAGACATAAGAAGTCTTCGGGAGGATTCTAGAAAATTTTTCTCATACTCTGAAGGCAAGAAGTATTTCCTTATTGTTTCAGCTATTTAAAGCTGACTTTTCAGGTAGCAAGAAAAGACTACCTTACCTAGGAGGTGGTAGGTACTGATACTGCTGCCAAAAGAATCGGAACTGGAACACTTACTGAATGGTAGAAGAATGGGTCGTATTTTCTCTAGGTGTAATTACTAACTACTTCTAAGAGATACAAAATTCCCTGAAGGGCACTGTTCTTCTGGTGACTCTAATGCTGCTTTGTCCCTGAAAGAGCTGCTGTTCATGAACAGCTAAGAGAAGAAAAGGAATGAAGTTTACTAGGAGGAAGAAGGACAGGCAGTGAGTTTAGAGAGTAGGAAAGGAGACGTAGGACTCCAAGGGCATCAAACAGCAAACAAAGGAGCCAATTAGAAGAGTTCCAATGACCAAAGCTGGAACAATCTGACAACAAAATAAGTAAGGTAGTATTTAAATTATAACACAAAATATAAAATAAATATCCATGAATCCATACCGATATAAATATATGATTGAATAAAACATAAGTAGGAGAGAAGAAACAACTTCCCATCCTGAAAAATTCCATGAAGTTCATAAATATTCCAGCCTCAAGGAGGTGCAGCGTAACTCCCCATTCTTTAAGTGGAGACTCTGCATAGAGACTTCTTTCCTAAGAGAACAGTATGACGAGAGGGAAAAAGGATAACTTTACTATGAAAGCTTGCAAACACTACCTCAACTGGGTGATTAAGATCAACATCAACAGTGATGTCATCTTGATATTATGTACCCTTGATATGAGGCGATGAAAATGGTACCACATTTATGGTATTCTTCCCCAAAACCCGTGACCATAGTCTGTTCATGAGGAAAACAGGCAAAATCCAATAAAGGGGGATTCTACAAAATGGCTGTCAAGGTTGCTAGAAACAAGGAAAGTCTAAGAAACTGCCGCAGGGAAGAGGAGCTAAAAGAGACCGGACAACCAAATGTAACGTGGTATCTAGGAAGGAATCCTGGAATAGAAAATGAACATCAAGTAAAAAATTAAGGAACTCTGAATGAAGTATGAACATCAGTTAGTAATAATGTATCAGTATTAACTTGTTAATTATGATAAATATACCATGCTCATGTAAGATGTTAACAATAGAGAAACTGGAAATGGCACATATAGGAATTCTCTGTATTATTTTCACAATTTTTCTGTAAATCGAACTTATTCTTAAAAATAAAAGTTGTTAAAAAGCATCCTGGGTTGAACTAGAAAACACTAACACTTAATAGTTCATGTCCTGTGGACTTTTCTCTCCAGCGCAGGATATCTCAAGTAACTTCTTGGTTAAAAGGGCAATGATGTGAAAACTTAAGCATCATTTACCTGAGGACTGCCAGGGGGCTGGAATCTGGCAAAGGCATAGCACCGTGACTTTCTAGTTGAATTAGATGATCTTTAGATACATGTCAAGGAGTGGTTAACCTCCAAAGTGAAAATCGCTCAGTCACGTCCGACTCGTTGCAACCCCATGGACTATACAGTCCACGAATTCTTCAGGCCAGAATACTGGAGTGGGTAGCTGTTCCCTTCTCCAGGGTTTCTTCCCAACCCAGGGATCTAACCCAGGTCTCCTACATTGGAGGCAGATTCTTTACCAGCTGAGCCATCAGGGCTCTAAAGAAAAGTTCTACTGCTTATGTCTATTTAATAATGTGAGAATTTTAACAGCTATAAGTGACAAGTTAGTACATATCATAAATATACAACTCAGATAGCTCATAGCAAATTTAAAGCAAAGTTTATGTTCTATTTTTCATTCAACAGATAAGCAATGTGCCTACTATTAAACAATTCAACTAATAAACAAGCAATATTAATGTATATAAATATATGATTATAAATATACATTATATTTATATATAATTATATAAACAGATATAGTTATATATAAATATATTTATATTTCTATATAGATAAAACAGATAATTATATGAATGGATAATTATATTGAATCATTATCAGTTTTATTTATTTTATTACTTATTATATAGAAATACATATAAATAATATGTCTGTGTTTCTTACAACTAGGTCATGTAGAAATTGGCTTTGGAACCGATAATTCCATGCTCTTATAAATTTGTAGCTTTAGTCAGAAATTGATGTGGTTTGTTCCTGGTTACAAAGACAACTGATAAATAATAGTGATGTAAAGAAGAGATAATATTGTTGAAGTTGCTGTTTACTTAATTGCATGCTAGGCTCAGATTACTTCCTGTGGAAGGTCTGAAATTTGTTGGATGATTTGTTGGAAGTTTGGAACAAGAAATGTGCGAAGATACTTTATAATCACCCCCTTCTGATTTAGCCACTTCTGATTTAGCCACTACCTCAGCTACTCATAGGGTTTCCCCGGTGGTGCTAGTGGTAAAGAACCTGCTTTCCAATGGCAGAAACATAAGAGACATGGGTTCAATCCCTGGGTTGGGAGAAGGGAATGGCAACCCACTCCAGTATTCTTGCCTGTGAAATCCAAAGGACAGAAGAGCCTGACTGGCTACAGTCCATAGGGTCGCAAAGAGGCAAACACGACCGAAGTGACTTAGCACTCACAGACACAGCTGTCATAGCTCTTCCAAGCTGGGACTAAACATTAGCCACCTTTGTATCTCCTATGTATCTACTGAAGGGTCTTGTGTAAAGTATATATTTCATACATTTCGGTGAATGAATTGAAGAGTTTAGCTCTTTTGCTCCTCTGACTTAGCAGACGACCTGATGGGAAGTCACAGCACACTCAGAATAAATACACCATCTTGATCACCACTTCTAACTCACAAACATCAATGGTAAAATTTAGAGTTTTTATTTGCTTAACAGATTGACGTATCTTAATGTGCTATACACTATGTCTTTTAATGTACTTTATTCATTTTTCATATCAATCACTGAATAATTAAAAGGTATTTCTTTTTCTTAATAAGTATCAAAACATTTCATAGTAGCAGTTTACTCTGCAAAATTTTATACCGTGAATAGGTGATCTTAATGGTCAGAGTCAAACCCAAAGTGCTGTAATCTGCTGTGGTAATATTTGCTTGATTACTTTACCAGATGGAAGCTCAGTCAAGCTTGCCTTTCTAAGCAACGCTTATTTTTTTATTCTATTATACAATTAGACCAAGTCTTGGGTGGGCAAGACTTCTGTTCCAAAGGAAAGTTAGTCCCTAATTATGTCCAAATTTCCCAGTTCATAATTCATCCTAGTTGTTACGAGGATTAATGTGGATCTCATATATAACACAGTAATGCCTTATTTTATCATTAGTGCGTGAGGCCACTCCTTAGTTCTGTCCTGAGCTGCACTATCCCCTCCTCTACCCTCTTCACTGTACTCATATAGCTTCAACTGAAACATCTACACAAGAGGCTCCCAAATTCAAATCTAGATCTCTGAACTTTTTTCTAAACTCCAGGTGCTTGCATTTCTAGATTCTCACATTTTGCTTTTGGAAGAACTATATTATTTTCTCCTGAAACTTAGCATGATGCCTTGCATGCTATAAGGAAAAGAATAAATATGCAAATGTATAAATGAATATATAATAGGGAAAACCAAAGCTGAGTTTCTCCCCTGCTAAAAATTTAAGCCATTTAATATCAGAAGCCTTCAAAAATGTCATAATTCCATGTCCTGTTCAGTAAAATACACTAAAAATAATTTAACCATTTTTTAAGCTTAGAGATCATAATTATGAATATCAGTTGCTATAACACCCAGAACCACAGTTGCCCATAGGTGTTATTAATCATTAGAGACAATTTGCCCTTCCTCTAAGTGAATCCTTCTGCCGCCTCTCATATTCTTTAATGTTAGGATGTTAGCCATCATCTCTTGCTGCCTCCTGTATCTGTGCCCCCAGCATCTGTCCCCCACCCCTTGACCTCCTACTGCACCTCTCCTTGCCACATTTTATGATTTAAACTGCTATGAGTTAAGAAACCCAATAGTTAAGTTTTTAGACATTTCTTAAACAAAACTAAACAACTTTGAAGCAGGGCCCCGAGGATTTATTTTATCAGAACAGTGTGGATTTGCTTAAGTCAGTTTTGTCCACTTTACAGCATTTTTTTTGGCCCCACTTCTTAGCTTAGCTGTGTTCTAGATGAATGAGGTTACTATATAACTATACTCATTAGGTTATAGGTTATACTATACATATAATGAGGTTATCCATATATTAACCCTCACTCAGAAAAGAAATAAGATCTGTAAATTCTCCAAGATAATATTATTTATTCCTCCTATCTTTTTTTGTTTGTTTGTTTAAAGGTTATGATTTTTGCCTTCCTCTGCAAAACCTCAGCAATCATTTTTTTCAGTATCTCTCCAAGCATGGTCCTTTGGACCAACTGCATCAGAAAGATTCAGAGTGCATGTTATTTTGGTGATTTTTGGTCCCAGCCAATCCATTCAGAATCATTCAGTAGTGAATTCCAAGTATTTGCTTTAAAAAAAAGAGAGAGAACAAAACAATTTCCCCTGGTGATTGATTCTCAGACATATTAGAGTTTACATGCCGAGCTCTTGTCTACTCCGCATGTTTCGCAATTCTCCCACACCAAACTTCCTCTTGTCTCTAAGCTTTCTTTTCCTGTATTATACATTTTGCTTGTTCACTTTATCTTGAATTTTCTCCAGACCCTCCACTTTCAGTACCCTCAAGTATCTTCCTTTGAACATTCTCTATCTCCTTCATTAATCTGATGAAGAATAAATGTGGTAACCATTTTCTTCCTACACATAGAATTCCTGCCGTCTTCTTGACCACTTTGCTGAGCCTGCACGTATAAATGGGTTGTTGGAAACACCAAGTGAGTTGAAGCATCTTCATGTTCATAAGTAGAAAGAACCAGACATAGTTATAGTCTTCTCATTGTAAATACTGATTTATTATTTTTTGTCCTCTCCCCTTTGTGACATTTCTGCTAGTCTGTCTTTACATTTTGAAGTTCCTTTTATCTTAGGACTATGTTTTATAATCCTTTTGTATCTCACATTTCAGTGGATGCTAGCAATCTGCTATATACTTACTGGGGTGATTGTGCAGATTTACATTTTGCATCATTGTTTTCTATATGCTAATCCAAATATGAGAAAGCAGACTCAGCTATTACGATGAAATGGGCATCAGTTCAGTTCAGTCGCTCAGTCGTGTCCGACTCTTTGCAACCCCACGAATCGCAGCACGCCAGGCCTCCCTGTCCATCACCAACTCCCGGAGTTCACTCAGACTCACGTCCATCGAGTCAGTGATGCCATCCAGCCATCTCATCCTCTGTCGTCCCCTTCTCCTCCTGCCCCAAATCCCTCCCAGCATCAGAGTCTTTTCCAATGAGTCAACTCTTACCCAACACAAAACTAGTGTAATTCTGTACTTATTTAAGTGTTCTCTGATAAGAAACTCTTAAAACTTTCATATCAGCATCCTACATATTTGCATAGCAAACTGCATACTGAATGGAGCGATCATAGTCAGAAGTGCAGTAATATCCATGGAGGCAGGTAACAGTGTGTTAGGAGGAGCCTGGGAAAAAGTTCAACCCTGATGGATTTGGTGTTAATATAATGGCCAAGTGGGCAGGTGATCTCTGATGAATCCTACTTCTTTGCCTTGATCCCTCTTTAAGTATCCAAAGTCCTCCAAAAGGAGTCCTTTCCATATCTCTACCCTGACTTGTCCTTCTGTGAATTTCTCCAAACTCCAAATACTCTTGGTGCCTCCTTTATAAACTCCAATCCATCAGGTTGGTATTAGGGAGAAAGTAATCAGATGCTTTCACTTTAAACAACAAAGTTTATTGAATGACATTTTGGATTGTCATATTCTTGAGCCCCTTTTCCCACCGTCAGAAGACTACAGGTCAGCAACTTGCCATCCCAAAATATTAGTTTGGGGGAAGATTGAGATAAATTCTGGGTACAGATATTTGTCTGCTGAATCTAGATAATTTTTTTTCACCTGAAGTCCTTCTGCAAGAGCCATTTATACCAGCTGCCTTCCAAGGATGAGTATGAGGACTCAGATGGATCTAGCTTGCCATTCACAATTACAGAGGAAAGAAATTAATGTAACTGTGATTCCTTTATAGAAATGATAGCATCAATTTCTCAGGCTATCAATATGGTCGTTCTCTTGTAGCCTCTAACCCTAACCCTGTTACAAAGAAGATATATTTAATCATTGGGGATTACATTACAAAATTTTAGTAAAAACAAACAATGCCATTTGAAGAACCCTTCAACATTAGAAGGGACTCCTTTGTACTAGAGCTTGCTGTGGCCCAGAGCTAGGGATGTGTTGTAAACCACCAGTGTGTAGAGCACAGGAAAAAATTACCTTCTGTAGACTGCAGAGTCTAAAGCTATGAATCATGCATTTGAGTAACAGAGCTGTGGGCAAGCAGCAGTAGCCTTGTAAGGAAAGATAATGTTGAATTTGACAATAGGCTTAGGTGGCTTTTTAATGACTTCAACCTAAGATTGACCTGATGAGCTTCAGAAGAATAGTCTTGAACCAAAGAGCACTTACTTCCCAGGAGGGAAGGTCTCCATGTTAATGGATATGCCAACTTCATTTAGTGAAAATGAAGGCCAAAGGCTTCTGAATGATACCTATGGCACTTTCAGGCTCTTTTAATTGAGTTTTCCAAAATATGATTCATTGAAAAAGGAAGAAACCAGCATAGATTCATTTTTAACCTATCCTAATTGAAAAAAATTACAATACTTAGTTCATCTTTCCTGGAAAATCTGATCTTGTAGAAAGATTCTGGTGTTAAACCATTTTACAAAACGATGTTTCAAGCATTGCCAATTCACTTTACTTTCCTATTCTATAGAATTTGACCGCATCTAAAGATTTCCCCTTTAGTCTACTTTATTGGCCAGGGTCCAAGTTTGGTACCAATTTCTCCTTCACTTTCAAGATGAGCAGAGAAATGACAAATTGAGAAGTATAGACCACTGCAAAGTAAATAGTCATCACATACCTCCATATCTCTATCCTGCCCAATCCCCACATCCTCAGATTCTATGATCTAAAAATGAATATCTTGCTTTCTTGATCAGACTGTAAGTATTAAACAGGGATTGTCTGGATCTGAGGACTTATGGAATAGGTCAGGAGGTTGAATCTAGGTCTCATCCAGGCCAGGACTCATGCATGATGTCATTTATCAGATAAAGAAGGATGGCCACATGGGATCTTCAAGGTGGTCTAGGTATATACACTCTGGAGACATAATTTCATTAAAACCCTGGTTCCAAAGTAGTTCAGAATCAGTAGGAATGTAAGTCAGCTGTGCGTGGTGTGAGACACCCCCCCTCCCGCCCCGAAGTGTTAGCCTAGTTGAAGCTTCTCCATTTTATGTCTTAGAAAAGATCATCCGATCATTTTCCTTCTTTCCCCCCAACCAAAATGCAATTTATCTGTAGTGGCTAAATCACGCTGGATTGGGAAAGCATACTACAGAGACTGGAGTCACTACAGGTTTTCTCCAGCATAAGATTTTATAGCCTGAATTGAATGAAACACAAAGGATTAAGAAACACAACATACATTATAGTCATTATGAATTGTCTAGATACTATTGCTACATCACAAACAACCCCAAAACTCGGCGGCGCAAAACAACCATGCATTGCTCTCTCAGATCCCATGGATCAGAATTCATATAGGACACAGCAGGTCTCTTTCCACAATGTCCGGGACCCCAGCCTGGGAGACTCAGGATCTGGACTCAATGACTACAGGCTGAAATGATCCTGAGGCTTCTTTCTGACACATCTGGTTGATGTGTTGATGCTGACTGTGGGCTGGAAGACTGCAGGCTGGGAGCTCAATAGGGCTGCTGATTGAGGTGCCAACAAGTAGTCCCTCCAGCATGACAGTCTCACAATAGCCAGACTTCCAGCATGGTGGTGAGCTCTCCAAGAGTGAGCTCTTCAAGAGTGAGTATACCAGGAGCAACAGGAGGAAACTGCATGGTCTTTTCCAAGGCAGCCTTGTGAAACATCTATTCCATAGTCGTGGGATAATTGCTTACAGCCCAGACTCAAGGGGTGGAGTCAAACATCCTACCTCTCAACATGTCAAAGAAATTTAGGTATGTTTTAATATTTTAAAAAATCATTTCATTTGTGTAAATAATAATAGTCAACAGCTAGAGTCATAGAAGGGAAAAAAGCTACAGTGATTGCAATACAACTTTGATTAAAAATGTATCTCAGTAACATTTGGTGATGAGGAAGATGAAGGTCTGTAATACTGACAACCATTGGAAATGCTTGATAAATCAAGTTTGGGAAAGTCTAGGCTTGCTCACCAATATTAAAGTATTACTAAATTATTATTATTAAAGTACACTTAGAGGTGTTTTAAAAGAGCTCGATTTTCAGGATTCCTATAAGACAAATAACTTACAATTACAAGTCATAAACTTTCTAGGTTCTAATTCCCTATATCTCTTGAAAACCACTGTTTCATAACTGATTTTTAAACTTTTGATTTCAGAAAATTTCTCCTTGGAATGTCCCTATGTACCAATTGCATTATTATAGCTCTGGTAACTATTTGTACTACATACTCAATATTACCTCACACTCCACAGAAAGGCCCTCATTTCTTTACAAGCCGTATTTGGTCACGTTCAAGGTTTACACTCTATTTTATTGAGTCTCTGCACCATATTCATGTTTGCCATCACTTTTAAACATTTACATTCCTAAACCTGCATAGACTTCGTGTCTTTGATCTTTGAGGCACTACATGAATCGAGTTTGTCTCAGGTCCTCAATTTCCTCTCTACAATAATGAATTTGGGAAGAAACCTGTATAACCTTGTTTTAGACAAAAATCTCTTTCTTATGGTTTTCAAATGATGAAATAAAAAAGAAATTGGCTCCTTTGAAAAGAGAGGAGGTAAAATCGAGTGACCTGCAGGAACCCAGGGATATTAAGCAGTCTCCATTTTGAGCATGGAGCTCTAGGGTCTGAGCAGAGCTGACTGAGGACAACTCTGACAGAGAGATTATGGACTACAGCAGCTCAGAATAATAGGTGGTTTAAAGGGTGTAATTAACAACCTTACTCTAAAGAGCAGAACAACAGCCTTAGAGAGAAGGGTCAAGGGTCCTTTTTAAAAGGCCCCAGGTCACTAGCCTTCTTCCAAGCATAAGAGAAAGCAAATGTTTAAATAAGCAGTTTACCTCCTAGTTACAGAGTGACTTCACTTACATGTAGGAGCTTGTATTTGCTAAAATCAGGTACCACATCATTTACAGAAACAATCAGCATGTGTAATAGTCTTCAAATTAAGAATATAGGGGAAGATATGTGTCTATGTCCCCTCTGAGTCAGGTTTGTAGAGAATAAGAAACACAGGGAAGTTATCTTTCATAAGAAGAATAATCCCAGACCTGTTCTCGTCACTGAACTTCTTGATGGTGTATTCCCCAGCTTGGATTCATTCCTGTTTGTAAAGTCAGTAAAAGTCTTGAGTGAAAGTTTCCATGGAAAAGCTTTTATAATTCAAAAGTCATCATTCATTCAAAACCCAGACCTTGCTTTGGCTTCTTGGATGACACTGTTGTGGGGCCTCCTCCCTCTGCTCTGCTCTGCACACGGAGAGAGGAGATGGAGCCAAGGGAAATGAAAGTTTCTGACACTAATGCCTAGCAGGACAAGTCTGGCAACTTTCAGAACAATGCAAGTTAAATGGCCAAATTACTCATTTTTCCCAAACTGAAATGACTTCTTCACCAGAAGTGGTTGTATTTGGTATGAACTTGCCAAACACCACTGTAATCAACTGGAGGACAGCTGTAGTTGAGCTCTTATTAGGTTTCCAGGTGGTGCTGGATAGTATTAGCCCACTAGGTTCCAAAACGGATGGTGTGAGGTGAGGGATACTCTGATAGGCTTCCTGCTCAAGGAAAGTTTGAGGTTTATTTTTAGATACTTAGAAACAGTCTTTCTTGCTTTTTGTCTTCAGAAATGGGCAGATTTTCTTGATAGTGGTGGTAGGGATCTTTGTGGGATGGTTGTCCTTGTTTCATTTGGGCAAATCACCAAGAACCAGAGAGTGTCATGGCAGGAGGGCACCCTGCAGTCCTAGCCCAACCCCATATGTTCACAGTGAAGGGAGAGACACCTCGGAAGTAGCAGCAGCTCTGGAAGTAGTGAGGCCTTATATGGAAGTCATGAGCAAGGCCCATGTTAGTATTACATCTAATGTGATTGATTTTTTTCTAGATCTTATTCTCTTTTATGACAGACTTTTTCAAAATAAGCAAAATCTTAGCTTATGTTTAAACAGCAACCAGGAAAAATCAACTTTTCAGTTGATCTCCTTTACTGTTAAAAGTTTAGTTCCTGAGTTTTAGTTCCATGTATGAACAATGACTTGTGATCATCAAATGATGGAAATATTGTTGAGTTCTAGTTGGTTGAATTTATTTGTCATCCAGTTGGTCTGAAAATCACTCATTCCTAAGTTATAACAGCTACCGCTGTGAGTTAATCATATACGGATTTTATGTTTTTCTTTTTTTTTTTTTTTTTTTCCTGATGGTGCAAAACCAGTGTTTATTCTGATTTCTTCCCGAGGTGCCCAGGGCCATCAGGCTGCATGCTGGATTTTATGTTTTTCATAGGTTCTGAGTTTTAACTTATTTTAAATTATTATTTGGATTGTACAATTGAAGTGCTCCCAAATACACTGTATTCCTTTTAAATGTAGCCAAAAATATATGACATTTATAAACCTATTTACATGAATTATGAGGGAATAATGTATGATGTTTACATACCTAAATTTATGTCAGAGAAGGTGAATGTTCATTCTCCTTTAGCCTATATTCTTCATACTAAAGGTCAAAGTGTGACTAATTTGTTTAGCGTGTTTTGATCAATAGTTTTAAAAAGAGAAACAAAATAGGATGGAATGGCATGGAACATAATAAGGTAGAAAATGCCAGAATGCATGTAATAGATGTGAATACTGTTACATGTAACTCTAATTTTATTTTCATGTATAGATATCAAAGTGGATTCTGGATTACAGTGCAAAATTTATGTCTTTCTAAGGGTCACAATTAAATTCTCTTTGTTAGGTACTTGTTGGTCTGGACAGTCTCTAGTATTTGCCAAACTGACTTTATCATCAAGTCTTCTGGTTATTGGATAAGCAATAGAGCTTGAAGAATAAGCCCAGAAATCCAGATATTTTACCCTCACATTTTAAACCAACAACTGTGAATGTTTCTGCGAAGAACTACTTGGAGATTCCTGGCACTATTCCCTTCCTAATTTCAGTTGCTTCTGGTTTCCACGTCCCTCATCGCCTTTCAAACCAAGCTCAGAGTAGCTCGTTCTTTGTTTGAGAGTCTCAAGAAGCGAGAAGCCTGCCAGGTAGGGAAGGGCTTTGCCTAGCCTGTTACAATTGCCTGGTGACTCGCCTAAGGTTTAAAAAATGAGAAGGGAAATAGAGGAGGAGAATAGTATACCGAAATAATTCCAAATGGATCCAAAAATTTCAGGGCGAAAGGTGAAACCATAAATGTGCTGGAAGAAAATATGAAAAGGACTTTTTGCATAAAGATTCTTGAAGGGTAAAAATATTGCCCCTCCCCTCAAAACACCAAAACAATAAAAAGAAGTCATAAAAGAAAAAGTCAGTAAATTCAACCACTCAAAAATAAAACTTTCTACCTAAGTGAATGTTAAAACAATGTTAAAATGCAAAAGCAAGCCAGGAAAAATATTTGCTACACTCTGTGAAGTAAAAGGGCTAATTTCTGTAATATGGAAGGGACTCCTGTAAATAGAAAGGAAAGAAAGAATGTGCTCAGTCGCTCAGTTATGTCCAACTCTTTGCGACCCCATGGACTGTAGCCCACCTGACTTCTCTGCCCTTGAGATTTTCCACACAAGAATATAGAGTGGTTGCCATTTCCTCCTCCAGGGGACCTTCCTGACCCAGGGATTGAACCCACATCTCCTGCATTGGCAGGCAGATTCCTTACCACTGCATCACCTGGGAAAAGCCAAAGAAACAGTAATCTGATATAGACCAAATAGAACAAATGAATGTGAATTGATGGTCTTTTAAATATGCCATATTCACTTATAAGAAAATGCAAGTTAAAATTAAATAGACATTATCAGATTTATCACATCAATTTGGCTGGAAAAGAGTAAAAAATCGAGTGCAATCTCAAAAACAACAAAATGATCTCAGTTTGTTTCCAAGACAAACCATTCAACATCATAGGAATCCGAGTCTATGCCCCAGTAAGTAATGCTGAAGAAACTGAAGTTGAAAGGTACTATGAAGACCAAGAAGACTTTTTAGAACTAACACCAAAAAAAGATGTCCTTTTCATCATAGGAGACTGAAGTGCAAAAGTAGGAAGTCATGAGATACCTGGAGTAACAGGCAAGTTTGGAGTTGGAGTAAAAAATGAAGCAGGACAAAGGCTAACAGAGTTTTGTCAAGAGAACACACTGGTCATAGAAAACAACCTCTTCCAACAACACAAGGGATGATTCTATACTTGGACATAACCAGATGGTCAATACCAAAATCAGATTGATTATATTCTTTGCAGCTGAAGATGGAAAAACTCTATACAGCCAGCAAAAACAAGACCTGGAGCTGAATGTGGCTCAGATCATGAGCTCCTTATTGGAAAATTCAGGCTTAAATTGAAGAAAGTAGGGAAAACCACTCATTCTTTCAGGCTGTTATGACCTTTATGAACTTTCACGCTGTTATAGCCTTTATGACCTAAATCAAATTCCTTGTGATTATACAGTGGAAGTAACGAATAGATTCAACAGATTTGATCCAACAGAAAAAGTGCCTGAAGAACTATGGACAGAGATTCATAACATCGTATAGGAGGCAGTGACTAAAACCATCCCAAAGAAAAAGAAATACAAGAAAGCAAAGTGGTTGTATGAGAAGGCTTTACAAATAGCTGAGAAAAGAAGAGAAGAAAAAAGGCAAGGGAGAAAGCCAAGGATATATCCAACTGAATCCAGAATTTGCATGAAGTGATGAGACTGGATGCCACAATCTTCATTTTTTGAATGTTGAATGTTAAGCCAGCTTTTTCACTCTCCTCTTTCACCCTCTTCAAGGTCAACAGACACTTCAGTTCCTCTTCATTTTCTGCCATAGTTTGTATCATCGTGTCTGAGGCTTGAGTAGTCATATTTTACTGTGTACTCCATATGCTCTTATAAATTTTGAAGTTCATACAATGTGAATGGATCACCAAATGAAGCTTTATATGATTTTATTGAAGAGAAAATGGCCATAAGGAAGGAGTATGAGGGAGAAGCGTATAGAAATGTACATGAGTTGTACTTTTAATTTGAGAGATGACAAAGTATTTCACAACCAGAAACCCCTGGTAATCTATCAGTGGATTATAGGGCCAAACAGAAGGAAAATGGAAATTGAATGTGGAAAACCAGAGTAGTCTTCCTAGTGGCTGCAAGTTGAGCATCAATCAGCCCTACCGCCTGCTGCACACTGACCACGATGGACAGAGGTGTTCAAAGTCAAAGCACTGCAGGTCAACCGTGAACTCAGAACAAATTATTCTCCTTTTATTCTAGGCACCTCAGGTGAAAAATTGGCATGTTTCGTCTTTAGGGAACTTCAAGATCGTTTAATATGATGTCCTCATTTGAAGAACCAAAACCAGCCGAGATTAAGGGATCTGCCCAAGTTCATAGAGCTGATTAATAGAAGGGCTGAGACAAGTCCCACTGGGCCAAATAAATACATTTAGGATGGCCTAATGAACAAATGAATGACTGTTCCAACACCAGCGTGAAACTAGTTCCAAATCTGACCTGCTGAGCATTTGGATGCTCCATACTTTTCCTCAGTCATACACTAAGGAACTGATTGTCCACAGTAAATATTCACTCAGAAGGGCCCCACTTTCTAGGACATGCAAGGCTACTTTACATATAGATTTGACTAGATTTCAAATATATATGAACAAATCTTTAAAAAAATAGTAAATTTTCTGAAAAAAACGTATAATCCAATTTATCTGCTATACCACTCCAAATTTTCATAATAAAATTTGCTCACATGGGTCTTCCTACACTAAGTGAACTGAAAGAGTTAATAAAGCACCCATCCTTCCTGTGCAAACAGAGCCCCCAAACCCCCACTGTAGAATGTGCATTTTGAGTGGCAATTGCCAGTGCACTTGAAAAATCAAAGCTCAACTCTCTGTATGTGTTGTCCATGATATTTTCCTCTGTAGACTGAGCATAATATTTTATAAAATATCCTTCTGTGTGAAAGTCACTTTCCCTTTTTAGGCTGAGAGGACAGGATCACTTGTCATTTTGATTGAATTGGTTGGAGTGGAACATTTGCGACAGCCTCCTCCACCCCACCCCACGCAGGAGGCCCTGCTAACATATAGCAGGGTTTGTGAGCTCAGCTGCCCACAGGGTCCAAGTAGGTGATATTCCCAGGTGGCGCTAGTAGTAAAGAACCTGTTTGCCAATGATCCCTGGGTGGGAAGATCCCCTGGAGGAGGAAATGGCAACCCACTCCAGTATTCTTGCCTGGAGAGTCCCATGGACAGAGGAGCCTGGTTGACTACAGTCCATAGGGTCCCAAAGAGTCCGATACATGACTGAAATGAATTAACACGCATGCAGGTCATACTCAAAAGTGAAGCAGGTGAAGTGGTGGAAGCTTAGGGATTGGTATGTGCTGTGGAGACTGGAGAGCTAGTGTTCCAGGTAATGGGGGTGGATTTTACTCAACTCTAGTTCATTGTTGCTGCTGCTGCTGCTGCTAAGTCGCTTCAGTCGTGTCCGACTCTGTGCAACCCCATAAACAGCAGCCCACCAGGCTCCCCCGTCCCTGGGATTCTCCAGGCAAGAACACTGGAGTGGGTTGCCATTTCCGTCTCCAATGCATGAAAGTGAAAAGCGAAAGTGAAGTCGCTCAGTCATGTCTGACTGTTAGCAACCCCATGAACTGCAGCCTACCAGGCTCCTCCATCCATGGGATTTTCCAGGCAAGAGTACTGGAGTTCACTGTTACCATTTAGAAATGTGGGCTGGGTTTTGGTAGACTCTCCACTTTGTTTAAGAGAAAACAGAAATTATACATTTCAATGTAAAATCTTTCAACTTAATGTTGACAGCTAATACAAATTTGTTTTAAAACATTCCAAATGTTGGTAGAAGGAAAAAGTCCTTTGGCCCACTGGTTTCCAGTTTGAGACTTCCAGACCCTTGCAATGAGATTTAGTGAGTGGTATTAAATTGTGTAAACTTTTGCATTATAAATAAAACACAGAGAAAGACCACCCATCTTTTTATACAAATCATATGCATCCTTTAATCTTTACCTATTCACTTGTTTCCTAAAGCTCTTCCCAGCCCTCTGACATCATACATCTGTACTGTCTGCACTGCACAGTTCATGTTTAATGCTAGGCATTCTTTCATTGTTTCTGATTTCACATGTGCAGACTTAATTCTCTCATTTAAACTTCATTGTAAACACTTTCAGGGCAAAAATCACATCTAATACTTCTTTTGTGCCAACCTGAAAGCTCAATAAATGTTTGCAGCTGATACTTTTTTCATTAAGGGAAAAAGAGAATAGTCTTTGCTGACGCACAATACTAGAAACGAGCTTAGTGTCTTGAAGTTCCTGAATTTCTAGCCTAGGCAGGCTAACAAGTTCAAATCTGTGGGCACCTTGCCCTGCTGAGCTGACTTGCCGTAAGTTTTTTAAAAGAAAGCGCTCTGTAAAATAGGTGTGAATTCACCATGGCTCTTCTAGAATAATAGTATTGTAGGATGTATTTAGTCCAATGGAGGTGACCCCATCTTTTACAAGTGCAACTTTAAGTGTAAAATTTTCTGAGCCAGCTCTTATCTGTAGGAAGCCTCTCAGTTTAGGCAGTCAGAGAATGGTAGGCTCAATTAAAGAAGGCCAAACTCATATTCCACCTTCACAAGTCAGAACTCTGGGCCATTTTAGAGTGACTTTGTGGAGCAGAGGCATGAGCTGTAATCAGCCTTAATCCAGAAATGGGTGTGGTGGGGGGAGAAGTGGAGCTAGCATTGAACTCCCTTTGTATCCTCATGGAAGGAGGATGGGGTGGCTGAGATACAGCACGTACTGCAAGCCACTGTGTGCAGTGTTCTAGACATCAAAGTTATCTCTATACTGCCAAGAGCAGGCTACAAAGCCAGATCAGGTACACATGTGTGCCAGGAGGCCTGTGAATGTATCTGAGAGTGAGCCTAGCATTTGGTTTGAATTGACCAAAACTATCTAAAAGCGAAGAAGCTGGAAGAAGTGTAGATCCCCTGTGGATCCCTAAGTTCCTTGAATTTGATATGATGGGGATTACAAAGGAAAAGGTGAAGAGACCAACCCTGATGAGAACTGACTCCCTGGCCAAAAAAAGAAATTGTATTCTCTCCCTTACTTGTAAATAATGATAAAATACTTTAAAAGTGCTTTTACTAAAAAATCCCAGCCTCCATTTTCCTTAGACTCACAAGCACCATGCACATGTGCCTCTCAGACATTTCTTTGCAGTTCTTATTATTTATCCATATTATTTGAAATCTAGAAAAAGAAATAAATCATCAAATAAATAGATCATATCATTGCACTAGGAAGCAGGTTTGGGGATGCAAAAAAAAAATTGTAATACTTTGGTTACTAAAATAAGCACCTCCACTTGGACAAACAGTACTTAAGTCAAAATAAACATTAATTAATGTTTTTCAGAATGTTAGTTGTAACTTTGATATTGTCACTTTCTATTCAGTAAAATTTATTGCTAAATCATCTAATTTCCTTTTGTGCTAGCCACTATGTTGATCCAGTTGCGTCTTCTTCATCAGCAAATTTAAGTTGCTAATAAAAAGCGAGGTAGAAAATATAATTCATTTATCCTTGGGATAATCTCATTTACTCAGTCCACAGTGAATATTAATTATAATGATAGAGTAATTTATATTCCTCTCTTGATTGCCTCTTATCCTTCTCTCAACAGCCTTTCCATCCATTTCTTTTCTCATGAAGCTTCTTCTGGTTGGAAACATTAAATTTCATCAGGTAAGAAGTACTAAGTGTGAACCTGTAACATATTTCAAAAGAACTCAGGTTTAGGAAATCCAGTGATGGTGTCAGCCTTGGACAAATATCTAGAATGTAAACTGGGAAAGATCCACCAGGACCCCCAATCATTTTAGAGCAGTGGTTCTAAAGTGTGGTCTCTAGACCAACATTCAGTATCAGCAGCACCTGGGAAACTTGTTAGATGTGCGAACTCTCAGGCCCTTTCTTGTGCCTTTAACAAACCTGCGAGGTGATTCTGATGTACACGTGAGTTTGAGAACCACTGTCCAAGACAGGCTTCATGGACCAAAGGAACAGAAATCCTCTGGATTGATGGAATTTGGTGGATTTGATATCTCTTCTTCCTTTCTTTCCTCCTCTGTCTTTTCTTCCTTCCTGCAGGTTTATCATTCCTCATTTAGCAACCAAAATTGGCTTCATAGAATCGTACTGCATTACAAACACACTGTCTTTATGACCATGTAAATGCTATCTAACATGGGACTCCATCAAAACTAAGCATTCAGTAGACGTTGTCAACTAATTAACTGATGTAAACCCTTGTTTAGCTTTGAGGAAAGCTTCTGTAAGTTACAGAAGGCACAGTTATAAACAGGTGCCTGTCTTCTAAGATGGTTGCCTTAATACTTGGTATCCATGAGACATGCTGTCTATAAGGGAAGTTGTTATTTTTCTGTGGGGTGAAAGCTTTGAATTGTTACCTCAAGAGTCATTTGCAAAGGATTGCGTTTTCAAAGGGAGCTCATGTTTTTTTGTATTTAAAATATGTTTGAGGTCTATACACTATCCATTATCTCCAATTCCAGTGGCCAGTCTAGATAGCTCTCCAGCAGCCATTTCATGTCCAGCCTTACTATAATTTGATGTAACCCTGGGAATACTTGAGCCACCTGGTGGCTCAGATGGTAAAGCATCTGCTTACAATGCAGGTGACCTGGGTTCAATCCCTGGGTTGGGAAGATCCCCTGGAGAAGGAAATGGCAACCCACTCCAATATTCGTGCTTGGAGAATTCCATGGACACAGAAGCCTGGCAGGCTACAGTCCATGGGGTCACAAAGAGTCAGATATGACTGAGCCACTAGTTAGCATGTAACTGGCAATACTTATGAATTATCTGCTAAATCTAAAATGAACGTGCATGAGGATGCTGTCATTCTGAAATAACTGCTAAATGCTGCCCCCTATAATACCTTTGCTGGAGATACCCCTCATTTGCAAATATATATGTGATTTATTCTCTATGCCATGCATATTTCTTTAGCAAGTAGGCAGCAGAGTCTCTAAAACTCAGTTCCCTCATTTGTAAAGTGGAAATAATATAATCTACTTGTTAGTATTGTAAGAAATAATGGAGGTAATTCAGGAGCACTTAGCACAGTGCCTGACTCAATAAATATTTAGCCATGATTAAAGATCATTTTATTCACAGAATTATAGTTCAAAATTTTCATGCAAAAAAATGTCACTTTAGACTTCATCCTATTAAAAACAAGCACATCAGAGAGAGACAAAGTGTATCTCCCTTGCGTGATTCTACCACAAGTACATTATATTTTCCATGCAGATTTGTTGTTGTTATTGTCAGCTCCTTGCTCTCTGCTCTTCTAGTCCCTTGGCCAGTGCTGGGATTCTAGCATGGCACCAGGTAGAATTAAGGACACGAGTTAAGTGTGGAAATCGTCATTCACAGCCCACCTGTATGGCTAGGAGATCATGGAATAGTGCCTGATATTAGTTTTGCCCTTTGGAGCAGAATACAAAAGTTCATGTGCAGGCAGCAGAAGGTCAAAAGACCTAAAGAACACCTTGAAAGGTGATTTACCTCCCAGCCTCTATTCAACGTACAAAGCAAAGCATGTATCCAATTTTTAAGGATTTCTGGAGAAGAGAATTTCCCTAACCTTTCATTAAATGCTAATAGAAATAGATAAAAGTTATATATGATTATGAAATCACATAATGAAATCATTATGAAATCTCATTTTGGCATAAGTTTAAATATTTCTTAGACTATAGGATATGCTAGCAGGATTCAGTTCCATCTATGAGAAATAGATGGCTTTGGCAAGAGAAAGGATGCAGAGATAGGAGAGGAGATTCTTAGAAGAGAGGTTATGTAAAGCATTAAGCTTATATACATGTCCAATAAACAAGAGACTTCTGAGTTTGAATTAGTGACATGGAGAAATGAGAAACATCTGGAATCAGTACTTATTTTTCTGGTCAGAAGCATGGTTCTGAGGTCCTTTGTTGAACTGTTGACTTTGTAAAGACTTATTAAAAACAAATGCCTAAGGTGACTGAGAAGAGAATGTAGTTGAATTTGGAACACAAAGTCCTTAAAGGGAAGGCTTTCATTTTAAAGAGTTTTTACTTTCCATCAACTCAGCTTAATGCTGTCTCCTCAAAGGAGTCCTTTTGTTCCATTTCAATACACACTTGAAGAGTCAAAAGCTTACAGACCATTTTAATTTAATAGCAAATTTTTGAAGAGAGAAAGGGGACTCATTTTCTTCATATGCTTAAGTTATATGATTTGTCCTTAACCAATCCTGTCCCTTCCACACGCACACAAATAATTGTCTAAGGAAAAGGGGATCTACTAGATGCTAGCCCTTATTTTATTATAGGCACAGCTGGGATTTACAATTGAGGTTGTTTTCCTCTTTGGTTTCTGAAGATTAGTTCTGTGGACAGATTAGTTCTGAGCCTTCTAGCCAGGACAGACCAAGGAGCACAGCAATGGGTTATGGGTTAACCCCTCTGGGTTCCCAGTTGACATTCTCACGTACCCTTGCTGGGCCTGGAACTAGTCACTCGCTATAAGAAAAGCAGGTGTTCCAGGCCAATGAGGTGATCTTGTGTTGATATTTAGAGGGGGCCACCTCTAAGAATTATTTCCTGCTGATGCCCTGCCGTGCCTTTTATCACCCCTTCTGCCCATATGAAGTGAGGGAGAGAGTGGGAGGAGGTAAGGTGAAAAGGGAAAGAGGAAATGTTTTGAGGTGACATAGATATTCCAGGAATACTCTCCTTCCTCATTGATTTGCTACTCTCCTCAAATACTTCACAAAAAAAGGAAATGTCGGAAGGAGCCAGATCTCAGCGAGGCCGTAGGATGGAATTGTACATTTGGCATCACAAACTGGGATAACGAAATTCTGGCGGTGTGTTAAATTCCCAGCATGCTGCTGCTGAGCAAACCTCGTGCTGGTCTTTGTATTCAAGTTACAGTAATAAAGACGGTCCCCATGTCTCCTGTTTTTTATACTCAAGTTATTAAATTCAGCAGTATGGAGCCCTTACTTTACAGGAGGCAAGGAGGAGGGCAGATGACCACTTACCAAGACCATCATTCTCATAAAAGAATCAAAGAATTGCCATATGTGGATCAGACCACAGGCCTGGCTGTTTCTCTAGCTAAGTAGCCTGATTCTAAAATGACTACGCAGGACAGTTGGTTGAGAGATAGGGGAAGATAAGTTTGCTTTCTATGAGGCACTCCCAGAATCCCACAATACTTAGTTATTGTTAAATTCATATTCCCTTCAACTTGTTTTTTTCTAATGGGAACATCTCTTGTTCCAATGGGTAGCAGAATTACTACCCACCGTGTGAACTCATGATTTTTTCTTTTATGCAAAAGCTACCTTTGACTAATCTTTGGGGAAGGTCCATGCTGTGTTCACCCTGCCCTGTTCTTTATAATTTTGTAAACAGCAATCTTCTATGCCTTCAACCTTCACTTTTCAGACTGAAAGGTGCAACAAGCTCTCCCTCACCACAGCAACTATGGAGTTCCCACTTCTGGACCTGCCCTGGAGTTTATTGCCCAAAGTATTCCAAGCATAGAACAGAGTATATGCAGAAGTAGAATATAAATATTCACAGAGCCTTTAAAAATACCCTAGAAAAAAAGGCCTCCCTTTTTAGATCTATATGCATTTTGTATTACTAAAATAAAATGTAAACCTATTCTTTTATGTAAGACCAATTTGGATTTTTTTCATCATGGTACAGTGCATATAAAAATAACTTCTTTATGCCTAGAGAAGTAATGCCTCATCAGTGACCCAAAATGGCTACCAGGAACAGGTTTATGAGTCCTACTTCATTGCTGAGAATTGTTTAAATTGTAATTTTAAGAAGATTTATTATTTTAATTTTAAAATATGGCTTACATTTTAATTTTAGTGTCCAGAGACAGTCTAAAAATTTGGAGGAAAAGAATTAAAGCCAATATGTGATTCTACCTTACCTAATGAGATAATTTTTTTTGAAAGACAGGCTGTGACTATAAAGGTGGCTTTATCTGCACTCCTTGAGCATCAGGACTTTTTTGCATTACCTCGGTTGGGGTGGCTTTCACTTCCCCCACAGGTGCTCCCTAGCAGAAGGGAGTGGAATTTCGCTTCCCCTTCCGGGGCCTCCTGAGGTGAGGGCTGTAAGAAAGTGTCCTCCGGGGACTTGCAGGGTACCTACCAAACTGTTCCCACGTTTACCAGATTTACAGAACTTAAAAGATTTTACAGAACTTTAGGTCACAAAAATGTTTTCTTTGGGAAACGCTAAGGGATTTGCTTTCCTTCTTCAACACAATGGCAGGAATACAGAGCTTTCTCATGATTTTTTAATAGGAAACAGCTGCCCAAACTGCAGTGCCTTCTGCTAGGACTCTGCCTCATATTTCATTTGCAGATGCCAAGAACTAACTTTCCGTCTCTCTCTCCATCTCTCTATCATACCCAGCGAAAGCTCAGGAACATGAATGTATCTTTGTGAACATGGACTATCAGTATGTATTCTCAGATGGAGCAAATGCCACTTTATTTCAGGCAGTTTGGTCTGGTCCGCCCCCACATTCTGTAAGAAAGTAGATGTCCACTGGAGACCTCTGTCAGCTCTGGGCAGCTGGCAGCAAGTGGGTGTAGTCAGGAGCCAGAGCAAGTCCAGCTTGAGCCCTGTGGTCAGCAGTGGGGAGAGGAATAGCCCACAGACTGGAGACCAAGGGGAGTCAGAATGAGCCAAAGGTCCGAGCAAGCCTGGCACCCAAGACCCAGGAGAATGGTCCATGGGAAGAGTATCCAAGATGAGGGCCCACATAGTCTGCAGGAACCAGAGGGACAAAGCAGGAAGAAGCACAAAGCAAGCTTACACGCCAACACTGAAGAAGGCATTCTAATCATTTCCTGCTTCAGGATTTCTCCTCCTTCCCATAGTGTGGACAGAAAACCCAGTATAGGCGAGCATGGGGTGCCAGGATGGGGTTCAGAGGCACAAGGCACCAGATGCGTCTCCTAGTGACATCGCAGAGAAGAGGTCTTTAAAATCACAACCAGAACATTAACATAGTTTGCCAAGGGAATTCATGTCAACTGAAAATTCCTCTGTCTTCTAGCCTCACACATGCCTATCTCATCTCTGTTTTTGATGTAGAAAGCGTTCAAAAATTTTTTGATCCTATAAAATTCAATATATGACCTCCTTCTGTGACAGAGGTTTTGTGGTCTCCATAAGAGTAAGCATCACCGAGAATGTCCTTCTAGCCCTGAGCTCATGTCCTCCATCTTTTCTTTGACCTCAGCATGTTGTCCCTTGGCCTAGTCCTTGGGGTTTCCTCTTCCATCATGTGTAAAAACCTCCCTGTCTTCACAGTCCAGATCTGGGCACACTGTGGGCAGGAACCTCTCCAAAGCAAATTAATTACTCTGACCTTCTTGTCTGGCATGTTGTGTAAATATCGTATGGAAAATAAGGCCTGGTCCTGATTTCACCTTTCATTGGCCATATGCATGAGGCAAGTCCCTCCTTTTCCTGAGCTTCTCCTGCCTAATCCTGTGAGCTGTTGTAAGAATCAAGCAAAATAATGGAAGGGGAAGGATTATAAAATGTAAACCACCTCAGAAGGCATTCTTAGAATAAAATATAGATACTTGGCCCATATTGGGGTAGAGCTGAGCCTCCTGTAATCATTTTCTTGGCTGGTTTGTATAACCTCTGGTGAAATGATAATCATTGTCACTAAGTGGCATAGGTTTCAGCACATCCTTTCTTTCTTTTGTGGCTTTCACAGGGCAGTCCCATCTGCTGTGAACTGATACTTCCATGAAGGGATGGGGTAGAAAGGCATGTAGCTAAAAAAAAAACAAACTGAGGCCTCTGATTAAATGAGACACCTTAAGAGTAATTTTGGCTTCTTCAACCCAGAAAAGAATAACAACAGTGATTATTATAAAACCCAGAGTATAAACTGCCAATAGCCTAGCACTGTGGTTCTTATCATTTGAAATTTCCATTCATCCATGTTCTGTCTCTCATAGCCACCATCATCATGAACATCAAATTTAACTGAGGTCCTGTCAGTTTGATTACATTTTAACACACATTTTCACCCGTCAAATATGTGCCAAGCCCTATGCTAAGTGTATAATGATGAGTAATTTACAGACTCTTCCTTGAAAAACTCACATACAGTTAAGCACATACATAAAAAATGAAGGTTTACGGCGATCTTTGCTATAGGGGAGATATATTCAAGTGCTATGGGAGTAGAGAAGAGGGAGCAACTCAACTAACTGTAGGGAAAGTTGCAGAGGAGTTAATGCACCATGGCGTCCAGGTTGCATGGAAATTGTCTGGAATGAGTACAGTGCAGTAGTTGAGTACAGGGGCTGTGGGGCCAGGCCAACTGATTCAGATCCTGACTCCGCCACTTCCCAACTCTGTAACTTAGCTTAGGGACTTATCTTTTGATGCCTCAGTTTCTTCACCTCTACAATAGGTATGATATTAATAGAGCCTAACTGAAGGGCTCTCGTGGGCAGAAATGAGGTAAGGTATAGGGAGCACTCAGAGCAGATTCTGCCATATAGTTAATTACTCAATGAGTAATAGCCATTGTTATCATTATTATTTGTTCTTCACTAAGTGAACAAGCAGGAAAGAGATTCCTGAAGCTCTTAGAGACTTAGTCTCTTAATTTATGAGATTTATAAGATCATTATTATCATTATTAATAACAAAGTGAACATTTATATGCCATGTCCTAGATAGTTTATACATGTAGCTTGACTTAATTAATATAATAAACTTGAGACTCAAAAACTTTATACTGAAATATCAATGACACCATAAAGAATATGAAGTAAATGAAAAATAGGTTCACAAAGGGTGGATGAAAGAGAATTATATAAGGAGGGATATTTACAATCCAACACGAGGGGGCAAAAGTCAAAGGGACTTTTGATTGATGGGCTTAAGCCAAATGAGATCCCTTGCATGGTTTTGTGTTTATTTTCATTTTCATTTTGTAGTTTTTCTTGTTTCTTTCTATGTTCACTGCTGCTAAGCAGGGCATATCCTTCATAGTCTGCTTCCCTTCTCACCTCTCATCTCATGCCCAGCCCTGAAAACATTTGTGTACTGAAGTTTGTGACATGCAGACGAGGATCTGGAACTTGAGTTTGGCAGTTGCTTACATTTGTTGAATAATGTTTTCATGCCAGGCTCTGTGCTAGGTGCTTATAGACATATGACCCACATAATATCCTAAATGAGTCCATGGGTGAGGAAACTGAGGGTAAGAGAGGTTAAGCCTTTAAAGAAGAACAGGACCAGAAGCATTGAAGCAGGAAAGTGCAGGACTTGTTCTGAGACTCGTTTGGCTGGAAAGGAGGATCCACGTAGGGGACTGGTATGAGTTTAGGCGGAAGCGATTGGATGACCATGAATGCTAGGCTCAGGAATTTGAATGTGGCTACAGGAAGCTAATAAATGATAGGTTTCCTTTTCTTTACAGCTTTATGAAAACTCACCCACAACAAATATATAGGCTGCCACATGGTTCACTCTGAAGTGAAAGGGGTGCCAGGAAGGCCTGAAGATGGTCAGGTCTCTTTGGAAAATGTCCCATTACAGGCAGGGGTAGTCCTTCACCTCTTAAAAAAACCTAAGGGAGGTGGGACCTTCTAATAAGTATTCTCAGTTGAGTTTTCTTCATATATTTATATCATTTTTTAAAACTGACCACCCAACTTCCTTCCCTGGATTCCAGTCCTTGACCTCTGATGCTTAAGCTTTGTGCTGCCAAGTGCCCTCAAAATCAAGAACACATAACCTTTGATTCTAAGAAAATCTTCATGATGTTGTTCCAAATTACCTTTCCTCTCTCATCCCTCTTCACTCCCATGTTGTACCCCAACCACACTGATCCTACTGCACCAAATTGTCTGCAAAAAAAAATCTTTATCAGACCGCATACTATGCCCTAACCTCCATAATGCTTTACAGTACTTCTAGGGTATGATTTCTCACTGGGAATATGGTTTTTGTCTACATTAGACCATACGCTCTCTTACGGTAGGGACCCTGTTCTCTCCTGATTTCTGCCTCTAACAGACACATGCAAGCACACAGTCAATGCTCCGCAACAGTTTGTCAATGAATGAGTAAACGAGACAATGTGTTCTAATCCCCTCGTCCTTATTCATTGTTGGACCCTGGTCTTCAACCTGCTAGGGAGCTCCCCTCTCTGATTGTCTACCTGTCCCTAGACCCCCACCACCAACTTGGTCATGAATTTCCATGTCACTCTCCGTATTTATGTATTCCCCACCCCATTTACAATCTGGCACATGTCCAGACTCACTACCACCAAGAACGACAAGGAAACTTGTCTTCTGTCTCCTTTCTAGTGGTCATCCTTTGCCAAAACTCATTGTTACCTGTCAGAGTTCTGTTACCCACACACAAGTCCGAGGCCTCCCAGTTCTCATTTCCCTCTGTTTTTTGTTTTTTGGTTTTTTTTCATTTCCCTCTTAAATCCAACAATTATGTTTCCATGGAATTGACTGGAAAAAGAGACAGGGAAAGGAACCCTAACAGCATCTTGATGTTATATGTAGTTGTTGGCAGCTCCTGGAATAGAGGGGATAGGTGTGTGTGCTTAAAGTATGTGTATGTTTGTGATATAGCTACCCACGGCTGGGAATGGTCTGGTTAAGTCTCAAGGAATGAATAGCCTGGATATATCTGCCTGCCCATTGGAAAGGGACAGGCCCTAGATGGGCAGTCCTGGCTGTAGGGGCTCAGGAATTCTACCCAGCAGACCAAACCTGATGGTCTAGTACTAGCAATAATAATTTTAGCAGCCTAATTGCCTTTGCCTCTGTATACTCCCTCTGTTCTAATCACTGTGCTAAGTTCTTCACAGAGATTAGTTCAATTATTTATCACATCATTCCAACAAGGTGGAAGCGCTTATTACTCCTGTTTTATAGGTGAAGAAACTGAGGCATAGAGAAGTTAAGTAGCCTCCTCAGGATCACACAGCAAGTGATAGAGCCAGGATTTGAACCCAAACATTCCAACATCAGAACTCCACACAGTATGAAACAGTTCAAAGCAGATGCCCATGATCACTGAGAGTTACAGTGTGTGGAAGCAAGTACGCATGCACACAAGTGCAATTTGTTTTTACAATGAAACTCTCACAGCTGAAGAAGATGGAAAGCTCATTAGATCTTAAAGAATATGTAATGAGTAGAGAAAAAATAGTTAAAAGTACCTCACAAAAAGCTGTACTTCTCAGCATGTTTATAAATGTGTAAATGTATTCCATTATGCATATAGGGAGAACCATGGAGCTCAGGGCTGCCACAGTTGTCCTGCATGTGGGCATCCCCTGGAATTGTGCAGTGCACAGACTACTCATCCTTACATGGTGGGCCCCCAAAGCAGGCTTCTTTATGCCTGTAAATTAATACAGGGGCCAAATGGAAGCCTATTATGAGGCTTGAGTTAGTGTGGCCTTAAAAAACTAAGTAAAAGAAAGTGTTGAAATGATAAATTGACTGTCACAGGGCCATGGAAAGCAGACATCTATCCCAATGTGGCTGCAGACTCTCTGACACCACACTTTCCCATTCAGCCACTATACCAATGTTCCAGTGTCCCTTAACCTGCCACTGTGCTCCACACACGTCCTCCCATACTACCCAGACTGTAAAAATGATTGTCCTTCCTCCTCAGCCTCTCTCCCATCTTTACCCACTACCTCCTTTTTGAAGACCCAGACATGCATCCATCCATCATGCCTGCATTCATTCAGCCAACATTTTTGGTGCACCTACCATACCCTGGGTCCTGAAGTAGAGTCAGAGTAACACAGATGGGGAAGGCATCCTCACCATCAAACTGCACCCAGTTTAGAACAGGAGTTAAACAAATAAAGAAAATTCTCTCCAGGAAGTTTTATAACCACCTCTTTATTCCCCAGCTAGAGGAATTCTCATGTTTTGGAAGCATTTACAGTGCATATCCTTATAGATTAAGCAACAATTTGAAACACTTAGAGCAGAAAAATACATTGCAGAGAAACAGAGAAAATATTGTGAAAGCTGTAAATCAGTAAGTTTATGTGTCTGTATCTCTTCTGGGTTCATTTTGTGAGGAGGCAATGAAATGCTAAGTTAAAGCTCAATTGATCTTCTCCCGCTTCTCCCGATACTTGCCAAATTCTTGATATCACATGCTACTGTTTCCAGGATTCAAGGAGTCAGCTGAGCAAAAGTAACTGATACCTCCTCCTACCCTGGGGATGATTTCTATTTTTTCATTAAATGTGTGAGGCTTGAACCAGACAGCTATACATAGTGCGAAAATAATTTCATCCCCAAAGACATAAAGTAACAAATTACCTACTGGAACAACCGCAGGTGAAAGACTTAAAAAAAAATTATTTGTTATGAATATAAAATCCCAGCTGGCCATGCATGTTCCACTGAGACTTGAAGCCTTATCTTAGTAGACTATAGTAAGCTCCTTTAGAGCAGAAGCTATGTCTTATTTATTTGTCTAGCCCAGGCATTCAGCTCAGGGCTCAGTAAGTATTTGTGAATATTTTATACTACTGATAAAAGCAGAAGTCTGTGTCATTCTCTGATGCCTTGTCAGACTCCCTAATATTCTGGAGAGAGTGGCTTTAGAGTTTTTCTGTTTGGGCTTTTTGCGGGGGCATCGGTGAGCATAAGGGGGATTGTTTTGCTTTATTTTAATTGAAATATAGTTGATTTACAATGTGTTAGTTTCAGATGTGCATCAAAATGAGTCAGTCATACACACATATACGCACATATATATACATGTGTATTCTTTTTCATATTCTTTTCCATTATAGATTATTACAAGATAGTGAATATATTGGATTGGTCAAAAAGTTCATTCGAGTTTTTTTGTGAAATATCATGGAAAAACCTGAATGAATCTTTTGGCCACCCCAATAGTTCCCTGTGCTGTATAGTTGGACCTTGTTGTTTATTTTATATACGCAACAGTGTGTATCTGTTAATCCCAAACTCCTAATTTATCCCTCTCCTACTGTTTTCCCCTTTGGTAACTGTAGGTTTGTTTACTTAGTGTCTGTGAGTCTATTTCTGTTTTGTAATTAAGTTCATTTGTATCATATTTTTAGATTCCACATGCAAGTGATGTCATATGATATTTGTATTTTCTCTGTCTGACCTCACTTAGGATGATAATCTCTAGATCCATCCATGTTGCTGCAAATTTCATTCTTTTTATGAGTGAGTAGTATCCCATCATATATATGTATACTACATCTTCTTTATTCATTCATCTGTCAATGTTTTCTTTTCGAGATATGTCATAATCCAGTAGAGGCCAGGATGAAATCAGTGACCTTGTCTTTCAAGATAGCTTAGATATTGACCACTGATTATTCCATTGATGAGTAGGGCTATTAAATGATCTTATCCGCCCTGTGATCAGCACTCAAGAAAATAATTGTATCTCGGACTTTAGTACACATATTGTTTTTCAGTCACTAAGTCGTGTCCAACTCTTTGCAACCCTGTGGACTGCAGCGTGCCAGGCTTCCCTGTCCTTCACTGTCTCCGGGAGTTTGCTCAAACTCATGTCAAGTGTGTTGATGATGCCATCTAACCATCTCATCCTCTCTTGCCTTATTACCTTAAAGTTTTGCTGCATTTTCAACTCAGGAATTGCAACCAACCCCTTCTATGACTCTAGACTTCACATCTCTTCTAAAGGCTGTGCAAAAGCTATGAGCCTTCTTCTACCCCATGCTATCCCAGCAGTATGCCCTGGCCTAGATTCCCCAGGAAATCCATGTGCAAACAGGAAGTGGCTTAAGAAGCTGTGCTTGGTCTGAAAAACACAATATATATGTCATCTCACCTTCAACAGAATGTAATATTTAATGTCACAACCCTCTTCCTGTCCAGCTTGGCACTGGCATTTTGTTTGGAATGGTGGTGAGAAATGTAACAAAACCATGTGAAGTTTTCCTTCCAGAGCACTTCTTAAGGAACTTGGTTGCTTTACAAGAAATTCCTATTGCACAATATTCGTGAAATGTCCCTTCTGTCCACTAATGAGAAGATTCAGGGCAAAATAAACACATTTCATCTTGACCATATTTAGAACCCACAATAAAAAGGAGTAAAAAGATAAGTTGATGAAATTTTATCTTCATATTCCAACATATTATTCACTTTCACTTTTTTACTGTAGTAACTTAACATGGATTTCCCAGGTGGTTCAGTGATAAAGAATCCACGGGCCAATGCAGGAGACGCCTTTTTGATCCCTATGTCAGGAAGATCTCCTGGAGAAGGAAATGGCAACCTGCTCCAGTATTCTTGCCTGGAGAATCCCATGGACAGATAAGCCAGGCAGACTGCAGTCCATGGGGTCACAGTTGGACATGACTTAGTGACTAAACCACCAACTTCTTAACATAATGGCACTTATATACATTTTCAGAGGATTTTCATTTTATTAAGTATTGAATTACACACTGCCAGTAAATCTATAAGAAATTCTCTTCCCAACTCTTATGATTTGGCTATAAAGATTCAAAAAGAAACCAAGAGATTATGGAGAAACCAGTGGCTACAGCTGCAGGATCTTAACATTTGTTTATGTCGTAAACTTATTCTGAGAAACCAAAATGGTTTAAAATTGTGGCATATCATGCTGGTCCTTGATGACTGCCTTCAGGTGTGTGTTTGGAAGAGCAGCTGTGGTGGCCGTGCTCTGAGTTCCCTTCTCCAACTCACCCCAGCAACACATCCTCTGAACTCTACCCTGTTATCTACCAGGGCAGCTGGGGGATGCTGCACCAACTCCCTGCCAATGCCCTTCTAAAAGCACAGTGACAAAGGGGCCTTATTGATCTGAAACAAATTTTTTAATTTTAAAATTAGGCAAGTGATGGTAAAATAGAAGTATTTATTTTTTAAAAAAGAAATATGTGTTAAGATGTATGCCAGATACTCAAGAGTTGTAGTTTTTTAGTTCCTGCTTACACAGTATTGTTTTCCTATTTTTTGATCCATCATAAGGATTAAACATGATTTTCAGAGAGTCATGGTTAGATGGCTCCTACAAGCCAACTCTTCCTAAAAGTAAAGAATACTCATAAATATAGAATTGATATTGGATTGATTTTTGTTCTCTTTTCATTTTTCTTGATCCTGCAGTGCTGGTGTTGGAGAAGGCAATGGCAACCCACTCCAGTGTTCTTGCCTTGAGAATCCCAGGGTCAGCGGAGCCTGGTGGGCTGCCATCTATGGGGTGGCACAGAGTTGGACATGACTGAAGCAAGTTAGCAGCAGCAGCAGCAGTAGGCTCCTCTGTCTGTGGGATTTCCCAGGCAAGAATACTGGAGTTGGTTGCCATTTCCTTCTCCAGGAGATCTTTCTGACCCAGGAATGGAACCCAGATTCTTTATGTCTTCCTGCAAAACCAGTAACAGTAAGACAGAAACAAAGCAAACTGGCATGTGGTACATGAAAGAGATCACGTGTATTGGGGCTCACTCTTGCAGAATTATATAAAACTGATCTTTACACCTGCTTCTCCTTCCTATTAGGTATGGATAGTAACTCATTCATTTTTTTCACTTATTTACTTAATTCATACCTTCATTCAAAGTACTAACTAGGAATCAGTTGTTTGCTAGAACATGAAAAAAAAATAGAAAAGAGTGACAGTCCTTGCTATTTCTTTGGGGAGACAATATCTACATTCATGAAACAATTTAAGATTTATTTAAAATATGTAAAATTTAATTGTAAAAATAATAATAGATGACACTTATATAGTGTTTACTGTGTGCCTGAAACTCTTTGGGTTTTATAGATATTAATCTTGCCAACAACCTTGCCAAGTAGCTTCTGTTGTGATTTCATTTTACATGAGTTGAAACTGAGGCCTAGAGAAGTTAACTAACTAGCAGTTAGTAGCAGAGTGAGGATTTGAATCCACAATTTAATCTGGTTCCAGAGTTCAGGCTCTTTGGCCACTGCCTACCATGCATATTTTTGTCTTTGAATTAGGAACAACAATCATTTTTGAAACACTTTCCTGAATCATCAACAGAGAGGCATTGATTATATTTTAAAATTAAGCCTAAAGGATGTATCAATAAATGTGTTACTCATAAATGTTTACCTTTTAAGCTTCTAGATTAGACTGTTTTCTGATTTGATTGTGATTAACATTTGTGGGAAAAATGATAAAATACAAAATACTCAGGATCTATATAAAATTTATACAAATCAAGTCATTGCAGTTTTACTTATTTCCTTTTGCCTCTGTTCTTACAGTTCATGACTGTAAAAGTATAAGTCATATTTTTATTTAGGGAGAACCATGCTCATACATTTTATATAGAATGAAACTGTTGCAGCCTGAGGTCACTCTGGGAAGCCAAGAGCGGAAGATATGAGCAGAACCTCACTGATGGTCTAAGGTTCAGGCTATGAAGAAGTGGTATTGGAATTTTTAGAAAGCAAGAATAGCAGGAAGAAAAGCCGGGATTTGGAAATGAATATAGATATCATGATAGGAGGAATGACTGTCTTACGCAATAGTGTGAGAAAACTTTTATAAGCGGCCTTGAGCACCAGGCTGAGAAGTTCAAACAAAACCCCACAGACAAGTATAAAAGCAAAGAATTGACTCATTCATGCATTCATATAATTACAGCACTGGAAGGGACCTTGGATAGCATCCATTCCAACTCCTCCTTTTATGATCATAGAGTCTAAAGACCCAGAGGCCACTTCCAGTGTCGCCTACCGAGCAGCAGAACTAGAACAGTGCGCAGCTGTCCTGATTCCTCATTTAAGGTCATTTCCAATGGCCACTCTGGGAAGCTCACCTGGAAGAGGCATTTGGTTCAACTCAAGGGAGAAAAAGAGGCTGGGAGACCTGTGAGCCATTATTGCAAAATTCAGGTAAAACACAAGAGGCTTAGTGGAGATGGTAAACTTCTTGAGAAAGAATTGAGGGAATTTGATGAGTAACATTAATAAAGAGATGGAAAGCACCAAGGTGCCTCCACACTGGCATAGCTTTGGCAGAAATGGGGAATTTGGACAGAGATGTCGCTTGGGCATGGAGGTCATCAGTTCAGACTTAGTGCCCGTGAGAAAGTGGTGACATACTACACCCAGTCCATGTGGGACCTTCTGTAACATGATGCTCAGATTCCAGGGCCCTCTGCAGTTTCTCCATTAAGCACTTACCACCATCATTAGTATGTGAGCAAGTCCTTGCCAAGACCGTGAGATGACACTGAACTCCGTTTTGCTTTGATAACCATTGTTTGCCCTACCCTAGGTATTGTTGGTGGTTTCTTCTAATGCCAGCCTCCTGTGTGTTCACCTCCCCCAGAGGCTAAACAGAGTGGCAAAGAGGGTCAGCTCTGAAGGCAAATGGACTGAGATTGCACCCTACCCTACAACTCTTCCTTGTGTGATTTGGGCAAACTTCTTAACTTCTTGGTAACTCTCTCTCCTTATCCCTAAAATGGCACTGTGATCAGTACTTACCTTCTAGCACTGTATTAAATGAAGTAATGCATGTAAAGCACAGCAAACACTCAATAACCAGCAGCTCTGACTGTGGCAATTCCATGATTCCTCTCTGCTTTATTACAGTTCTGGAGGGTTTTCTTTTTTTTTTTTCTTTACAACAGCCTGGAGTGCTAGAACATTTCCTTCCTATCAGGTACCCATTCCCTGCAGCTGCTGTTGTAACCTTAGTGTGTTCCATTCACTGCAGGAGTCCCCCTCTGCTTCTCCAGCGAAGGTCACCCTAGGCCCCCTGGATCCTTAGGACATCTGAGTTCCTCACCCAGTGAACCACCTTTCCCCTTCACAAATAGGCAACTCAGCTTTGTTCTGGGAAGGGGAATGACCCTTTCTCCATAGTCATGCAATCTCACAATATAAAATTGTGATTAGGCCACCCAGCTTTCACCAAAGGGCTCTCATATTTGGCAGATCACCCTGTGTTGGAGTTCATCTAGCTAAAGGTTCAAAAGTAAATTATTTGCCTCTGAAGCAGGACTGAAAAGGAATTGAAAGCAGAGAGGCCCCTAACTGAGATTCAAATCCAGGCTTCACACTTACTAGCTATGTGACTTTGGATCATGTAGTATGTCTGAGTCTTGGTTTCCTCACTTGTGAAAATAGGAATATTAATACTGATTTTCCTGTGGTAAGGATGTGAGCATGTAGTACCTGACACATAGTAAATCTTCAACAAACTCTGACTCTTGCTATTCTTCTTTTTCTTATTATCATCATCATTACTGCCATGATTCCATCATCCCCCAGTTATGAGTATACCCAATATTTGAAAATGGAAACATCTTTCAGCAAAGTGAGATCTTGTTTTTGGCTTTAATAACTCAGCGAATTTGTGGCTGGTGATGACAGGCAACATCCAACATCAGAAGCCATCAGAGTAGAGTGGCAGCCAAACCGTAATCTCATCATTTTGATTTCATCTTCAGTGTTGGCTCCTTAAGCTAGAGGCGCCAGTGCCGGGACCAAGAATTTCAGGCTTCTTTGTAAGGCCAGAGAATTTTAATGCCATGGGGTGCTGAGCTAAAGCACAAAGAAGGGTTTAAGAAGACTAACAACTACTCTAAGGTCTCAAGTCAATATGGTGATACTACTGCCTGCTTCATTTTTCTATAGTCTTTATAAAGATATCACAGATCACACAGTAGTTTCAGGCCTTTTCAAGAGCTCCTTGAGGTGCATAAACAAGCTAGAGAGGATTTATAGCTTTTTGGTTTCATCTGCCATTGAATTTTAGAAGTAGAGTGAGGTGACCTCTCTAGACAAACACTTGAGGTGGCAGTGACACCCCTAAATCCCTAACTGGCCTGTGCAAGTGACACCTTTCCCAGTGTATGAAGATAACCAGTCTGAACTGCAGTAGCGTTCTCATTCCTCCTCTGTACAGTCAACAGAAAAAAGCTAGGCTTAGGTTTGCAGCAGAATGGCAATTAACTCCCCGGGTCCCCACTAGTCAAGGGTTGTTTGGGTTAGAATTCTAGCTGACTATTCTTCATGCAGAGCATCTTTCTTCTTTATTATGTTCTCTGGCATTTTTACCATCTGTATTACTCTGTTCTCATCTAATTTGATCTTAGACATTTTAAAAGATGAAATTACATTAGACCCTCACAAAACTAAGCACTGGGCAGAGTTTAAAATAAAGATGGTCTACAGGTTTCTACTCAGTTATGTAACAAAAAATATGAATTATAAATACAGTGGGCAGAAAAGCTGCCCTCTGATGAAATATTTTCTGGATTCTATGAGAATAGAACCCAGACAAGTATTCTAGTTCTACTCTCTTTGAGTCAAATTTCAATTGAGAGCCTCAGACCTTCTAAAGCTACTGTTGCCCCAGAGCGCCCCTACCCCCACCCCCCAACCCCGATCTGTCAATCTGTGACTGTCACAATTCTCACTTGTTTGGGCTCTGACTAAGCTAAGCTGTAAGGAACTAAATGGAAGGGTATAAAGAAATTCACAGGCTCTACTGAAAAGCTACAGAACGAGACTCAGAATCCAGATAAGGAACAAAGGGAGCACACAGCCCAGCTCTCCCATCACGTAAGCAGCTTGACTCTACCACTGCTACCACTAGGGACTGTACGCTGTGGCTGGCACCACTACCATTGATCAGAAGGAGCCCCAAGTTTTCCAGGCTTCTCTGTGCACCACTCCAGTATTAAAGCCCCCCTGTGGGGACACCCAATTGGCCTCCTACCAGACACACAGTAGTGATGTCCTCAAACATAGAAAAGAGATTCAGAGGACGGGCAGCCAAAAACACGATATCCCCTTTCTCTTCTGTCTTCCTCTACCTGCTCCCATTCTACCTTAAATTTAGTACAAAGCTTCTTTTTTTTCATAAAATCTTTTTTTTTTTTAATCCTTATTTTTCCTGTTTCACAGATAGGAAACACAAGCATCTTAATTCGGACTTCCATAACAAAATGTCATAAACTGGGTGGCTTAAACAAAAAGCATTTATTTCTCACAATTTTGGAGGCTGGCACGTGTAGGATCAAGGTGCCAGAAGATTTGCTGTCTAGTGAGGACACTTTCTGGTTTATAGATGCCCACCTTCTTGCTGTATCCTCACAAGGCAGAGAGAGCTCTGGTTCCTTCATCTTCTTATAATGGCACTGATTCCAAGGGGCTCCACCCTCATGACCGCATCTAAACTTAAACACCTCCCAAAGGATCTACCCCCAAATAGCATCACATTGGGGATTAGTGCTTCATATATGGTTTTTGGTTTGGTTGTTTTGGATTTTAGGAGAACATAAACATTCAGTTCATAGTACTAAGCCCCAAAGAGGTTAAGTGACTGTAGAAGTTCATGAAAAGTGAAAGTGAAAGTCATTCAGTTGAGTCTGACTCTTTGTGACCCCCCATGGACTGTAGCCTGCCAGGCTCCTCTGTCCATGGAATTCTCCAGGCAAGAATACTGGAGTGGGTAGCTGTTCCTTTCTCCAGGGGATATTCCCAACCCAGGGATCAAACCAAGGTCTCCTGCATTGCAGATGGATTCTTTACCATCTGAGCCACCAGGAAAGCCCAAAAGTACTAGAGTGGCTAGCTTAGCCCTTCTCCAGGGGATCTTCCTGACCCAAGAATCAAACTGGGATCTCCTGCATTGCGCATGGATTCTTCACCAGCTGAGCTATCAGGGACAGACAGTACCTATCACTTCTAGATTGTTGCTACATGTATGAACTTTAAAACACTACTTTGCTTTGTCTTTTATTGTTGCTTTAAAAAAGATATTCTGTTTTTGTTTTGCCAGTGGAACCTTTGAAAATTTTTCTAGTGAAATTTATGAGACATCTCAATTTCTTAGGTAAACAAAAGCAGAGCTGCTTGGGTTGAAGAGTAAAAGAGCACAGAAGACAATCTGCTCAGAACCCAGATAGGGGACACAGGAAGCTCACAACCTAACTGGCACATCACATAAGCAGCTTGGCTTTCACTACCATCACTAGGGACTACACACCACGGCTGGTACCACTGCCACTGATCAGAAGGGGCCCAAAACTTTCCAGGCTTCTCTGTGTCACTCACTCCAACATTAAAGCCCCCAGTGGGGACAATCCTTATTTCAAACACGCAAAGCACATAGAGGTATGAAAACTGCTCTTGTTTCACTCAGTAAGAGAGGTCGGCCATCCCTAGTCCATTTCCTGTCACTGCCCCTCCAGCCCTGGACTCAGGGACAGGAAATAGCTCTGAGTTTAAATAGAGAAGTAACTGTTCATACCCAAATTTGTCCATGGCTGTGGTCCAGCATTTCTCAAAACATGTTCCATAGAACGCTTGTTCATCAGGATATTAATAAAAAATAACTGAGAAGAATAAAAATGTTTCATTGGATCTCTCACCTTGGCCAAGTTTATGAAAAACAATAGTTTTGTAAAAATTAAAAAATTGCTTACCCATAAGGAAGGACTCTCAGTGTTGTGACACCCCAAATAAGAGGTATAGTGTCTGGAATTTTCCAAACATTTGATCAGAAACCTACTGCATTTCTTAGAGCCAGTCTCTGGAATTTTGGGGTTTAATTGTACTTTTTAATGCCTGCTAACCATTTGGCTATTTTTAGAAGCAGGATGAGTTGGTTTTTATGCAGCCATTTTTCTTACAAGAATTCTTATAAAACTTGTAAATCCCAGAGGAATTGCTAAATTCACTCAGGAAAGTGAATTTATTTATTGTGCCCTTATATCTGAAGGACTTGGTTTAGGTAGGAGCGTTTCTCTATAAGGTAAGGGTATAGACAGCTCGGAAACACTCAGAAAATCTTAGGCCTGGATACTCTCAAGATAGTAACAGCAATATTACAACTTGCTAATTAAAGAAGTCTGTAAAGTGCAGTTATGAAACGTGAGGTGAAGGGAAATTTGCTTTCAGATTCACTCTTTTTAATCCTGGTGATTATCCTTCAAAGGACATGGAGGTGTCTGTAAAGGTCTAATTCAAATGCAAGAAAGGACCAAAATTCTAGAAAAGAAATGATTTAGCCAGGTGGGAGGCATTGAGCTGCCCAGGGCCATCTATTACATCCATGAGTTATCATTTGACCCTGTTGAAGTCAAATGTGTAGCCTGATTTATCAATGTCTACAGTCCCCTATTGCCTTTTGCTTCAGATGAAACCTGCTCAGCCTGGTATCTAATCCCTTCCTCAGCCACATCTTTATCTCAGCGATTCATTTTTACCTTAGATAAATCACTTACCTAATGCAAGCCTCAAGGCTTTTTTTTTTTTTTTTTTTTTAGTATAAAATTGGAATAATCCTAACTGCTCTGCCTACCATCAGTTCTGAGGTTGTGTTGAGAATCAGTCATGTTGATTGGGACCAACACTAGCCTATACTGAGCCTTTGTGCTAATTAGAAAAAAAGTGCCCTTTCTGGAATTATGCAGCCTTCTGGCTCAGGCTCAGCTAGTGGCATAGACTAGATTTCAGTCCCACATACCTTGGAAATCTTGTACCACCCACCTAATTGCATATCTATTATCAATAGATAAAAAAGAATTACATAAACTGAAAAATGCTTTCATCAGGCAGTTTTATAGAGTGGTCAGTGGCAGGACCCAGAGATCTGGGTTCATTGCTGGCTATGCCACAACAGCTGTGTGACAGGCAAACTCAGGGACTTCTTTGAGCTCCAGTGTCCTTGTGTGTAGGAATGGGAATGATAGCATCTAAGAGCTGGAGATAGAGATCAGGCTTGAAAAGAACCCGGAATATGTAGTGAGCACTTAATAAATGCCAGTTATTACTATTATTAGTTCTTAAAGCTTAGAAAAATGGACTTTGGGACATTTTTATTCCAACATAGATCCTACATTCTAGCCAAATCTTCTCCTTCTTCTTGACATAACAACGTACACCAGACAGTTTGCACCCTTCCAAAACGTGCTGCTTCTTAATGGGAAGCAAGTCACTCTGCCAGTCCAGAGCTCTCTTTTATCATTCCCTTGGTATTTTCCCAATCACGTGCATTATTCTTCAATATTACTAGAGAGTAGCAAATAACTTATAATACTAAATTTGAAAAAGCAAGGTATAAAACTGTATTTTCATGACCTCAATTTTGTTTAAAAAAATAACTGAAAAAAAAATATATATATACAGGCAGTCCATGCTTTACACAGCTTAATATACATAAATTTCAGTTACCATGGGCTAGGTAAATAGCAGTGATCTTTCAACAACTCAGTTCAAATTTCAGTTACTCGAGCATATCAACTGTAATTCTTTAAAAATTCACTGCTAGCACTTTAGTCCACAAATCCTTGTGTAAATGGCAGATACATTCCATGATCGGTAGCTAGTCATATCACTGCCTTCCATGTCTGTCCGTCATTGGCCACTGTGCTTCCAGTATTCAGTTCATGTACAGATGGCAAAGTATATGGTTGCTTTGCCTCCTTGTCTCCCAGCAACAAACTCACACAGCATTTTTAAAAAACTGAATAATTGAAGAGGAAGTTGGTTAAGAGTGACGCAAGTGCCTACATAAATGAAAAGCGATAGCAGTAAAATTTGAATCCGTGTAACCGGAGTTATAGGAAAACTATCTAACCATGGGATGTTGACCCTGCTGCTGCTTTAGAGACTCTAGATATGGCCACAGCCAGAGCACCTTAGGGAATTTAAAACTTCAAAAATGAAGAAGTTGGAGAAAAAGGATAGAAATGTCCCAGAGAAAGTGATGATGGCAAGAAAATAAAATAAAATATGATAACAATAACGACACTTTACAAGAATAATTCTAAGAGATATTTTCCATCATTGAAAGTGCAAAGGATAAAATGTTGGAAGCTGATCTAAGCTTAGAAGGGAGTATGACAATTTGCCAAGGCATAGAAAAAATGATTGATCTGTATCATAGCTTTACAATGAAAAATAGGCAAGCATTATTCAAACCGCAAAGAAATAAAACAATGTAATTCTCAGTGTTTCTAATATTTTAAATTACAGAGTATTAAATATTTTAAATTTCTATTTTCTATTTTCCTGTACATTTTTAACCAGCAGTAAGAGAGTTTTCAATGTTTTGACCCAAAATGCTAAAAGTCACAGAACACTTGGATTTTTCCCATTGATGATTAAAATGACCTTGCATGATTTTAGCTTGCATAGTCACTTTTATGGTCAGATACCTACATGAAAAAGCTATCTGTACTTATATCTCTATATTAAAAAAAAATGACCAGATGAAAGTACACCAAAAAGTAAACGGTGGTATTAGAACTATAACTGATATAATTTTCTCCTTTGAAATTTTCAGTCTATTCAAATTATTCTTTAATTAGCATATATTACTTATAATCAGAGAAGAAATTGTTATTTACCGAAAGATTGGTATAAGCCGCCCTTGGTTGGCCCTCTCTGCTCCTGGCTCAGGACCTCTCAAAATATACATAAGAAACCTTGTTGCTGACTAGTTCTTTAAAGGCCTTTGGGTTATTGTCTGATTTTTTAGTGATCTCAACAAGATAGACATTTCTTATGTATAGAGACAGTATATAGGAGGTGTTATCTTCTCTTTTCCTAGAGTCCTGAACAGTGTTCTGAATGCATAATAGGTGCTCAATAATATTTCTAGCCCAGCTCTCAAAACCTGCCAGCAGTTGCTGGGGGAAAATTGACCCCAAAGCACCAAGGAACAATTAAATGATATTTAAACACGTTAAGAAATTTCATATAAAAGTTGTTAGGTATTGTCATTTAATTAAGAATTAAATTTTTTCTTCTACAAACAACACAATGGTTGAGAGTCTAGAGGACCCTGTATCCTGATGGCTACATTTTTGGTTTCCATAGTTACTTTAATTCAGTCTCGGAGTCTTGCCACATTTCTTTGGATTGCAAGAAATGGAGTTAAATTCTTTATCCACATATACATAGAAAAAGAAAAATTATGATTGTTACAGAAACCACAACTTCTATTTCTTAAATGTCATTCATTAAAAACTAACAAACTATCTCACAAATGACTTTTTAAATGTATGTCCTTTGTTAAAAATAGATGAAGTGCAATGAAAGACAAAATTTCTGTCTTCCTGGTTGAGACACCTGACTTCTTTTTGCAGATTTCACTCTCCAAGTCAGTTCAGGTGTGGGAGCTGAGGGAGGTAGGCAGAAGTGGCAGGTGTATAACGCCATTTCTGTCACTCGATTTAGTAGACAATGCATCTCGTAGCTTCTACTTGAACCCCCTGTTCATTTTCCATGGTAGCCTGATAAGCTGCATTTCACTACCTCTCCGTCAACTTAGAGGAACATGGCTGAGGCCTGTGTCATCACATTCTGCCTCCAGAAGGGGGTGAATTGGGCAGAGGAAGAACAGGCAGAGGGGCCCTCATGTGCTGCCAGAAAAGCACTCCAGATTTTCCCTTTTGACAAAGGGGTTTTTGTAGTATAGTTTCTAACCCAGCCAAAGAAACTCTATCTTCCATCAGAGACTTTCTCATTTACCTTTTCCTAAAGAATAGGAACAAGTGAAAGCAAAGGCAAACAAATTCTGATTTCAGAATGTATCTGGAATTTTTAGCTCCCCCTACCCCCAACCTTTTTAATGAATAGCAGCCCCCTTCTCACAAGCTTACTAAATCATACCTGTCACAATATGGAAATAAATGACTGTTTGCAGCGTTGTGTCCATACCAGCCAGTATTTGGCTGCTGCATGTAAATTCCAGTACATCTCAGGGGTCTTTCTTCAGGTCCCTGCCCTCAGCCTTGGGAGGCAGCACACAAATGTATCAGACAGAGTGAACTCCTGCTTTCCAGTGGCAAATTCAGTTGATTCTGTCTGCCCTGCTGGAGTTTGTGAGTTTCATTCCTAGAGAGAATAATCTACACAAACCCTGACTCCTACTCCTGGATACCAGAATACTTGTTTGATATTTTAAGTAAAAAACTGAAGATGACAATTTGAAAAGTGTTTAACATATATTTATGAAGCCCACCTTTGCACCTTTATGAAATTTCCATTCCTCTGTCCCAGGAATAGAATCCCATACTTTCTGAACCAAAGATAGGTCCAAAGAGGTTGGCATTCACACATGTACATTCGGGGACAGCAACACAGGGTGTGCGAAGTGGAAATACCAGACTGCATAATTGATGGAGCCTAGATGAACTCAGGACATTTCTTATACCTCTTCCAGGGACTTAATAAGAATAAGAAGTGAGTACATGATGTAACCCTCTTCCACAACAGGAACCCAACTCACCATTACACTTGGAAATGGGAAATTAGGGTGGGGAAGGTCTCTGTGTTTTAGAGGTGGCAGGACTTGAATCAGAGCTGGTAAGCAAAAACTGCTTTGAATTTTCATTTCTTCAATTGAAGAAGGTACTGTAAGAAAAACTGCCAGAACATGTATGGAAGAGAAAGAGCTGAGTGATGTCCCATTGGGTTGACTCTGGATAATCTAGTCTCAACAGAAGAAAGAGTCTGGAACTGTGTTAGAAGTGGAAAGAGGGAGTTTTGGGGTGTTCTTGCAGCCTTAGTATCCCCATCCTCATATTATCCCTGGAGCCAAGATTCTTAAAATAGACAGCACTAGACAGATGCCTATAAAATATGACTTGAGAATTTCTGATAGACCTATCTTGCCAAAGCTACATCAGTCCCCTCACTCTGAGAGCCTGAAATTCTACCTTCTAGATTTCCAGTTTTAGGCTCAAGGATCATTACCAGAAGATCCTTTTGAACTCAAATTTGTTGCTGAGAACATAATGTATATTATTATCTCCCATTTCTCCAAATAAGCTTTTGAAACATTTGAACTTCCCTTTTACAGAGACTGGGGAAAAAAGCACTACGGAATAATGGGACAGGAGAATGGTAAATTTTTATTCCATTAGAAAGGATGAGAAGAAAACCTGTTTCCAGAGTGAACAGAAATATGAAAGTATCTTTGACAGGGTGAAGTTTTGCCCCTGGAGTAAAGTGTCAGAAAGAAAAAGAATATTTAGAGAGGAGAGGCAAGGGTGAAGCCTGACAGCATCCAATCCAGCTGTATCTGCCAAATCAAAGCAGGCAAGGGGAACCTGCTGTTTTCATAGAAAAGGCAATTGACCAGAATGAACTGAAGGTAATGTTTGTTATTTATTGTCATTTTGATGATAGCCATTCTGACAGGTGTGTGGTGATATCTCATTGTAATTTTGATTTGCATTTTCCTGATGATTAGTGATTTGAGCCTCCTTTCATGTACATATTGGCCAACTGTATGTCCTCTTCAGGAAAATGTCTATTCAGATCCTCTGCCCACTTTTTAATTGGGTTTGTTTTTCTCGTGTTGGCTTGTATTACCTTTTCGTATACTTTGGGTCTGAAAGTGAAAGTCTGTCAGTCGTGTCTGACTCTTTGCGACCCCATGGACTATGAAGCCTGTGGAATTCTCCAGGCAAGAACACTGGAGTGGGTAGCCATTCCCTTCTCCAGGGGATCTTCTCAATCCAGTGATGGAACCCAGGTCTCCCAAATTGCAGGCAGATTCTTTACCAGCTGAGCCACCAGGGAAGCCCATATTTTGGATATTAAGCCCTTATTGGATATATCCTTTGCAAATATTTTCTCCCATTCACTAGGCAGTCTTTTCATTTTGCTGATAGTTTCCTTTCCTGTGCAAAAACTTTTCGGTTTAATGTAGTCCCATTTGTTTACTTTTGCTTTTCTTTTCCTTGCCTGAGGAGACATATCTAAATAAATATAAGTGAAGTTGCTCAGTTGTGTCCAACTCTTTGCGACCCCTTGGACTGTAGCTCACCAGGCTCCTACATCCATGGGATTTTCCAGGCAAGAGTACTGGAGTGGGTTGCCATTTCCTTTTCCAAGAGATCTTCCTGACCCAGGGATTGAACCCGGGTCTTCACACATTGTAGGCAGACGCTTTACCATCTGAGCCACCAGGGAAGTCTAAAAAATATATATATATATGCTGCTACTGCTAAGTCGCTTCAGTCATGTCCAACTCTGTGCGACCCCATAGACGGCAGCCCACCAGGCTCCCCCTGTTCCTGGGATTCTCCAGGCAAGAACACTGGAGTGGGTTGTCATTTCTTTCTCCAGTGCATGAAAGTAAAAAGTGAAAGGGAAGTCGCTCAGTCGTGTCCAACTCTTAACGACCCCATGGACTACAGCCCACCAGACTCCTCCACCCATAGGATTTTCCAGGCAAGAGTACTGGAGTGGGTTGCCATTGCTTTCTCTGATATATATATATATATATAACTGGTGTTAAAAACGCATACTTCCTGCATAGAATTTCTGTTGCTTCAGTTCTTACATGTATTAATCCATTTTAAATTTATTTTTATGCATGGTTTGAAGAGTAGTCAAGTTTTGCTTTGTTTTGGCATGTAGCTGTCCAGTTTTCCCAGCAACATTGTTGAAGAATCTGTCATTCCCCTTGTATATTCTTAACGTCTTTGTCATAGACTAATTGCCCACATGAATGCAGGTTCATTTTCCTCTCTATTATGTTCCATTCATTTATGCATCTGTTTTTATGCCACTCTCATACTGTTTTGATGACTATAACTTTGTATTACAGTTTGAAATCAGGGCAGGCAATGCCTCTAGTTTTGTTCTTCTTTTTCAAGATTGTTTTAGCTATCTGGGGTCGTTTGTGTTCCCATATAGATTTTGGAATTATTTGTTCCAGTTCTATTAAAAAAAATGTTGTTAGTATTTTGATAGAGATTGCACTGAGTCTGTAGATTGCCTTGGCTAGTATGGTCATTTTAACGATATTAATTCTTCCAGTCCAGGATGATAGTATATCTTTCCATCTGTTTGTGTTGTCTTTAATTTCTCTCATCAGTATCTTACAATTTTCCAAGTATAAATCTTTTACTTCCTTCAGTTTATTCCTAGTTATTTTATTCTTTTTGATGTGATAACAAGTGAGATTATTTTATTTTTCACTTTCTAATAGTTTATTGTTAGTGTATAGAAATGTGTGGATCATAATAAACTGTGGAAAATTCTGAAAGAGATGGGAATACCAGACCACTTGACCTGCCTCTTGAGAAACCTATATGTAGGTCAGGAAGCAACAGTTAGAACTGGACATGGAACAACAGACTGGTTCCAAATAGGAAAAGGAGTACGTCAAGGCTGTATATTGTCACCATGCTTATTTAACTTATAAGCAGAGTACATCATAAAAAACGCTGGGCTGGAAGAAGCACAAGCTGGAATCAAGATTGCCAGGAGAAATATCAATAACCTCAGATATGCAGATGATACCACCCTTATGGCAGAAAGTGAAGAGGAACTAAAAAGCTTCTTGATGAAAGTGAAAGAGGAGAGTGGAACAGTTGGCTTAAAGCTCAACATTCAGAAAACAAAGATCATGGCATCTGGTCCCATCACTTCATGGGAAATAGATGGAGAAACAGTGGAAACAGTGTCAGACTTTAATTTTGGGGGCTCCAAAATCACTGCAGATGGTGACTGCAGCCATGAAATTAAAAGACGCTTACTCCTTGGAAGTAAAGTTATGACCAACCTAGATAGCATATTAAAAAGCAGAGACATTACTTTGCCGACTAAGGTCCATCTAGTCAAGGCTATGGTTTTTCCAATAGTCATGTATGGATGTGAGAGTTGGACTGTGAAGACAGCTGAGTGCCGAAGAATTGATGCTTTTGAACTGTGGTGTTGGAGAAGACTCTTGCAAGTCCCTTGGACTGCAAGGAGATCCAACCAGTCCATCCTAAAGGAGATCAGTCCTGGATGTTCATTGGAAGGACTGCTGCTGAGGCTGAAACTCCAATACTTTGGCCACCCCATGTGAAGAGTTGACTCATTGGAAAAGACTCTGATGCCTGGAGGGATTGGGGGCAGGAGGAGAAGGGGACGACAGAGGATGAGATGGCTGGATGGCATCACCGACTCGATGGACATGAGTTTGAGAGGTGTTGGGTGATGGACAGGGAGGCCTGGCGTGCTGCGATTCATGGGGTCGCGAGGAGTTGGACACGACTGAACGACTGAACTGGCTGATAGAAATGCAACCAATTTCTGTATATTAATTTTATACCCTGCAATTTTTAAAAATTCATAGATGAGTTTTAGTAGTTTTTTGATGATATCTTTAGAATTTTCTATGTATAGTATTATGTCATCTGCAAACAGTGACAATTTTACTTCTCCCTTTCTAATTTGGATTCCTTTTATTTACTTTTCTCATCTGGTTGATGTGGCAAGAACTTTCTTTACTATGTTAAAGTATGTTCCCTCTACAGGCTTCCCTGGTGGCTCAGATGGTAAAGAATCTGCCTGCAATGCAGGCGACCAGGTTTAATCCCTGAATTGGGAAGATTCTCTGGAGAAGGGAATGGCTACCCACCCCAGTATTCTTGTCTGGAGAATGGACAGAGTAGCCTGGTGGGCTACAGTCCATGACATTGCAAACAGTTGGACATGACTGAGCGACTAACACTAATACACTATGCTCCCTCTATATCCACTTTATTGAAAGTTTTTATCATGAATTGATGTTGAATTTTATCAAAAACTTTTCCAGCATCTTTTGATATGATTATATGATTTTTATTCTTTGTTAATATGGTATATCATGTTGATTAACTTTCAGAGATTGAATCATCCTTCCATCTCTAGAATAAATTGCATGGTAAAGGATCTTTTGATGTATTTTTCTGGCATGGAATAGGATCTTTTGATGCATTGTTGGATTCAGTTTGCTATTATTTTGTTGAGGATTTTTGCATCTATGTTTATCAAAGATTTGGGCCTGTAAGTTTCTTTTTTTGTGTGATATCTTTGTCTGGTTTTAGAACCAAATGATGCTGACCTCATAGAAGGAGTTCAGAAGCATTTCTTCCTCTGTAATTACTGGAATATTTTGGTAAGGGTAAATTTTGGTAGTATTTTCCTGTGAAGTTATCTGACCCTGGACTTTTGTTTATTGGGAGTTTTTGAGCTACTGATTCAATTTCACTACAGGTAATTGTTCTATTCATATTTCAATTTCTTCCTGGCTCAGTCTTGGAAGATTGTACATTTCTAGAAACATTCTGAGTTTAATACTAAAATGTTGCCAATAATTAATTAATGGTATTTGAATGTGAATGAAGTCTAAGTTCTCAATCTTAAGTTTATAGGTTTTTTTTTAGACTTCACAGGATTTTGTATGTGTTTTGGTTTGATTTGTTCTTGTGAAAAATGTTTTACTTCTACTAGTGATGAAATCATAGCCACCCGCTGTTTCCTGTAGCTATGAAATATTGTGTCTTGCTGCTTGCAAAACTAATGTTCTTACTGATTTTCCTTCCTCACCATTTTGATTAAAAAACAGCAACAGCAAGCGACAGGGCCTGAGACTGAGAATTGCCCATTATTTTTATGTCTTCTCTTGTCAGAGTAATTCTCAACCTAGGCTTCACATCAGATTAAACTATGTAGCTTTTTAAAATTGTAATATTTTCAAGGGGAGAGCCTGCCTTGTGTGTGTGTGTGTGTGTGTGTGTGTGTGTGTGTGTGTGTGTGTTAAATTCCACAGGGAATCTTATGCACAGAGAGACAAGAACTCTCACTTTATTGACGTCAGTGAATATTTGCAAACAGTTTAATTCTGGGGTCAGGAGTTGATTTCAACCTCTATTTTGAACAGATCCTTACTATGCAGGGATCCTGCCAAATAATCAGATCAAAATACTTTGTGTGTGCTCCTCCCTGCCTGGTTGTTTCCCCTGTTGCTTCCACAAAAGTGGGAGAGGTAACCTCCTTTATAGGTCACCTGTGTAGCTAAAGGTGCAAAGTATCATCAGGAATGACTTTTTAAATGCATTACTTTATACAAGGGAGAAATTGTTTTGTGAGTGTTGGTCTGGGCTGTGGCTGAGCCCCAAGCCTTATGGTTAAGCAGTGACGTTTCTGTGGCCTGTGAATATAGCTCACTGTGTGGACACATTGGTGGATGAGAGAGTCGCCCGGAGCGGAGCCTCACTGCCCTGGTTCAAAAGTTCATGGGCCCAGAAAGGGTGGTGGTAGAGTAGAGGCCAGACAGAAATGCTTTCTTTCATACAAGGGAATCCAGAGAAGCAATGCAACTCCTGGTTCATCTGGGTAGACAGTGCTCTGCATGTTAATATACATGAGGGTATATTAATTAATATACACGGGGGTCCTCAGAGTTCTTGCTGTGTTAATACAGGTTTATACCCTATACAAATGCTTTCCCCCACTGGAAAAATTGCATATCATTTGACAGGTATTGTAAAAATCCCTTTTGGGAATATGTATTTAATACTTCCAATGAGCTTAATTCTATTAAGTAAAAAAAGTCATCAGTCCATGAAGTAACATAATATACAGTGTGCATATTCATTCAGAAATTTTCTCTGACATGTGATAAATACTGCAACACAGGTATAAGCTCAAGTCACAAGCTAGGAAATGAGCAAGCACAGAAATAAATCAGATATGCATCAGATCAGAGTGCTTAGCCTAAGACTTTAAAGATAAATGCTTACATAGGGCAGAACATGGCACATGCTACACAGCACAGTTAAAGTTCTTTGCTGTTTCAGAATAAGGAGATTGACTCTCACCGAAGGCAATCAGGAGAGGCTGTCTGGAGAAGGAATCCCTGGACCATGAGGGTGGGGGTGATTTGGACAACACTGGGCTTAGGGGAGGTACAGCCAGGCAGTTTTCCAGGCATAAGACAGAAGATCTAGGGCATATACAGCAAATTTGGCCAGAATATGAAATGTGTAAAGAGGCACTTCCGAATCTTCTAGAGGGCCGTCTTGGGTACTGAAGCTCTCTGTGCAGTTTCCTTATCTGTAAGAGGGAGATGAAAATAGCTCCTCCTTCGGAGGGTATGTGAGAAACAAATGAGTTAATGTATGTAATGTATTTAGAACATCCTTTGGTACACAATGTCCTATAAATGTTACAGAGTTAAAATGTTAGACCTGTGTTATTATTAATGAGAAGGGCAAAGAGATTCCAAGACCAGATAGCTGTAAGTTCCTTCTATCTCTAAGGACTCAACATGCAAACCCACTAAGAGTTTTGAGTGACCTCCTGAAGGAGGATGCCAGCTTCCCAAAGCTATTGCACCACCAAACCTGGGGACAGTTTTGGAGAACAATGTGAGAAGAAACAGAGGCCTGGGGACAGAGAAGGCTCTGAAAACACAGGGCTGCTGCACCCAACTGGAGTTGAAAGAAAAGGAAAGGAGCCCTGTTAGGTCATCCCCCTTTCTCCTAGTGGAAAATTTCCTATTTTAAATTTCCTTTGGCTCTTCTTTTGTGTCTTCTTTGGCAAATAAAGGATTAGAGAGAGAGAGAGAAACAGTTTTTCTGTGGATAAATAATAAAAAATAAATAAGAAAAACAACCAAACTAAAATGAAAAAGAAAAACCCACAGAAATCATCATTATAGTCTATAGTCACAGACACATAAAGTGGCCCCAAGAGCCAAAGCTCCATCCATTCCTTTCATGCCCATGGCAGAACCTCAAGAAGAGCAACAGAGAACCAATGAGGCAGGTTGTCTGGTGCTGGGTGTGAGGCTATCCCCTCTCCCTCACTTGTTGTCACTTGTTGTTGCAGCTCTCTGCCTCTCCAAGGCAGGTATGGGCTTTCTCAGTCCCCTTTGGCCTTTTTACTTCAGGCTTGGGAGTCAGGTTTTAAATGATAAATGAGCTCCCAGGTAAAATTCTCTTTGTTAAATGCTGAAAGAAACACCACCGAGACCCTCCTAGTTCACTGGGCATGATCCCTTTGGAATCTGCTCTCCCGTCTGAGTGACTGCCAGGCCCTCAGGCTTCGGAGAGGAAGCCCAGAGTCCTGGTCTCCATTTCTGCTCCCATGGCCCTTCTGGTCACCATCACACAGATTCCCGACTATACTCACCTGCAAAAAAAAAAAAAAAAGCTGTCAGAAGACAAGAAGGCCCCAGTCTGAAAACCCCTACACTTTATAACTACAGTTGACATTGTTACCATTCTAATTTTAATTACAGCACTCTCAGCATTTTTTCCAGAAAAAGCTATAAACAGGAAGACAAATTTGGTTTGTATTTTTGCCCCTATCTAACCTCAAGCACTCCTTTAAATTGCCAAGGGGAATGGGTTACTTGAGCATAGACAGAGTTATTATAGTGGATAGCAAAATAAGATATGCTAAAGCTCAAGGGCTTAATTTTTTGCTTCATTCAGTAACATATTTCAAAAGAGCAGCAGTGATTGGAACATAATTTATTTATCAACAGGGATCTGGATTACTCCCTTGTAGTTGACTCTGAAATACATTTGGCTCTTGCAGAGTCCTATAACCAAGGTGAGAAAGGGTAGAAACAGACCTAGAATTACAATTAGCAAAGGGAGATGAGTTCACTCTGGATATTTATCTTCACTGGCATCTGGCCACCAAACTCTGGGTCTTTCTTCACAGCTCCTGACACATCCATTTGTAAAGCAGGTTAATAATAGCATCATACCTACACCCCCACAGTTACAGCTAAATAACCATTTCCATGGTAAGCCTTTATTTTCCAGCAATTTAGAATTTAAGACAGCAATTGTATCTACAATATCTAAGCCCAGAATTTATTTTTGGCTTTCTCAAAGAAAGTTGTACCCATTTAACACTGCCTGAAATGAGAGGAATATGTTTTTAAAAACTATAGAGTTTAATTAGCTCAGCAATTTGCCTTTCTCTAAACCATCAATGCTCTATGCTATGGTAGATCAGTGGAGAAATAACTCCAGAAAGAATGAAGACACAGAGCCAAAGCAAAAACAGCACCCAGTTGTGGATGTGACTAGTGATGGAAGTAAAGTCCAATGCTGTAAAAAGCAATATTGCATAGGAACCTGGAATGTTAGGTCCACGAATCAAGGCAAATAGGAAGTGGTCAAACAGGAGATGGCAAGAGTAAGGATTGACATTTTAGGAATCAGTGAACTGAAATGGACTGGAATGGGAGAATTTAACTCAGATGACCATTATATCTACTACTGTGTGCAAAAATCTCTTAGAAGAAATGGAGTAGAAATCATGGTCAACAAAAGAGTCTGAAATGCAATACTTGGATGCAATATCAAAAATGACAGAATGATCTCTGTTCATTTCCAAGGCAAACCATGCAATATCATAGTAATCCAAGTCTATGCCCCGACCAGTTAATGCTGAAGAAGCTGAAGTTGAACAGTTCTATGAAGACCAATAAGACCTTCTAGAACTAACACAAAAAAGATGTCCTTTTCATTATAGGGGACTGGAATGCAAAAGTAGAAAGTCAAGAAACACCTGGAGTAACAGGCAAATTTGGCCTTGGAATACGGAATGGAGCAGGGCAAAGACTAATAGAGTTTTGCCAAGAGAACCCACTGGTCACAGCAAACACCCTCTTCCAACAACACAAGAGAAGACTATACACATGGGCATCACCAGATGCTCAATACCAAAATCAGATTGATTATATTCTTTGCAGCCAAAGATGGAGAATCTCTATATAGTCAGCAAAAACAAGAGCGGGAGCTGACTGTGGCTCAGATCATGAACTCCTTATTGCAAAATTCAGACTTAAATTGAAGAAAGTAGGGAAAACTGCTAGACCATTCAGGTATGACCTAAATCAAATTCCATATTATTATACAGTGGAAGTAAGAAATAGATTCAAGGGATTAGATCTGATAGACAGAGTGCCAGAAGAACTATGGAGGGAGGTTCATGACATTATACATGAGGCAGAGATCAAGACCATACCTAAGAAAAACAAATGCAAAAATGCAAAATGTTTGTCTGAAGAGGCCTTATAAATAGCTTTGAAAAGAAGAGAAGCAAAAGGCAAAGGAGAAAAGGACAGATATACCCATTTGAATTCAGAATTCCAAAGAATAGCAAGGAGTGATAAGAAAGACTTCCTCAGTGGTCAATGCAAAGAAATAGAGGAAAATAATAGAATGGGAAAGACTAGCGATCTTTTCAAGAAAATTAGAGATACCAAGGGAACATTTCATGCAAAGATGGGCTCAATAAAGGACAGAAATGGTATGGACTTCACCGAAACAAAAGATACTAAGAAGAGGTGGCAAGAATACACCGAAGAACTACACAAAAAAGATGTTCATGACCCAGATAACCATGATGGTGTGATCACTCACCTAGAGCCAAACATCCTGGAATGTGAAGTCAAGTTGGCCTTACAAAGCATCACTATGAAGAAAGCTAGTGGAGGTGATGGAATTCCAGTTGAGCTATTTCAAATCCTGGAAGATGATGCTGTGAAAGTGCTGCACTCAATATGCCAGCAAATTTGGAAAACTCAGAAGTGGCCACAGGACTGGAAAAGGTCAGTTTTCATTCCAATCCCAAAGAAAGGCAATGCCAGGAATGTTCCAAGTACTGCACAATTGCACTCATCTCACACGCTAGCAAAGTATTGCTCAAAATTCTCCAAGCCAAGCTTCATTGGAACGTGAACCATGAACTTCCAGATGTTCAAGCTGGTTTTAGAAAAGACAGAGGAACCAGAGATCAAATTGCCAACATCTACTGGATCATTGAAAAAATAAGAAAGTTCCAGGAAAACATCTACTTCTGCTTTATTGACTACCCTCAAGCCTTTGTGTAGATCACAACAAACTGGAAAATTCTTAAAGAGATGGGAATACCAGACCACCTGAACTGCCTCCTGAGAAATCTGTATGCAGGTCAGGAAGCAACAGTTAGAACTGGACATGGAAAAACAGACTGGTTCCAAATTGGGAAAGGAGTACGTCATGGCTATATATTGTCACCTTGCTTATTTAATTTCTATGCAGAGTACATCATGTGAAATGCTGGGCTGGATGAAGCACAAGCTAGAATCAAGATTGCCAGGAGAAGTACCAATAACCTCAGATATGCAGATGACACCACCCTTATGGCAGAAAGCGAAGAACAACTAAAGAGCCTCTCAATAAAAGTGAAAGAGGAGAGTGAAAAAGTTGGCTTAAAACTCAAGATTCAGAAAACTAAGATCATGGCATCTGGTCCCATCACTTCATGGGAAATAGATGGGGAAACAATGGAAACAATCACAGACTTTGTATTTTTGGGCTCCAAAACCACTGCAGATGGTGACTGCAGCCATGAAATCAAAAGACAATTGCTCCTTGGAAGAAAAGTTTGACCAACCTAGACAGCATATTAAAAAGCAGAGACATTACTTTGCCAACAAAGGTCCATCTAGTCAAAGCTATGGTTTTCCCAGTAGTCATGTATGGATGTGAGAGTTGGATCATAAAGAAGGCTGAGCACTGAAGAACTGATGCATTTTAACTATGGTGTTGGAGAAGACTCTTGAGAGTCCCTTGGACTGCAAGAAGATCCAACCAGTCCATCCTAAAGGAAATCAGTCCTGAATATTCATTGGAAGGACTGATGCTGAAGCTGAAACTCCAATACTTTGGCCACCTGATGCGAAGAACTGACTCATTTGGAAAGACCCTGATGCTGGGAAAGAGTTAAGTTGGGAGGAGAAGGGGATGACAGAGGATGAGATGGTTGGATGGCATCACCAACTCGATGGACATGAGTTTGAGTAAGCTCCAGGAGTTGGTGATGGACAGGGAAGCCTGGCATGCTGCGGTCCATGGGGTTGCAAAGAGTTGGACACCACTGAGCGACTGAACTGAACTGAAACCATCAAACCCTAGCCATTGCCAAAGGCAGGGAGCCAGATGAAGTGGAACCACAGTGAGATACAGGAAGACAACATCAAGAGTTTGCAGTGAACCCCAATTGCCAATAGCCTGGGTTAGTAATACACCTATTATTTTAATGACCCATTAACACTTGTCATTGAAGTGAAAATTGGGTGATTTAAAAAACATGAGGGTATCTGGTTGATTTTTAGAATATATAGGGAAAGTGCATTTTTCACTGTTTGCTTTCAGAAGCAGTCTGATGCTCAGATGTTGACCTTCAAGCTGCCTCTCCTGGCTCTGAGGCTTCCTTCCCCTGGCAATTCCTGGGCAGACCCTTCCCAGCCTCCCTGGCACTGGGGTAGCTGAGCTCTACCTCATGGCTGGGGTTGGGCAGATGGCAGGCAAATATCACTGCAAGGGAAACCGCTAGTGTCTAGCCATTTGATCCAATCTTGGTTTTGTTTCTCAAGGCCACCTTTTTGCTCTGCCTTTCTGTGATACCTGTGAAAAAGCTTTCACTGCCCTGACGTTTAGGCTGTGTCTTTCAGGAAAGAAGGTTCTTGTGACTTTAGTAACTTCTTGTGACTTCTGGATAACCTACCTTCCTCCACCTCTTTGGAGAGAGGAGACCTTTGCAGATGTTTTCACATCAATCCCTGTTGCCCTGTTTCCAGTTGCTTGTCCAATGGTTGCCTTAGAATTAGTGGTGAAACTCCCCGGCTCGGTAACTAAAGGGCTTCTGAAGGCATTTCATTTGGTGCTTTACAAATCTCTGGCTATTTTAAGGAAAGACTTAAAAACTGCCTCCAAGCTTGGGTTGCTGTTTCATACAATAACACCAGTAAAAGGATAAAGTAGGGACTCTAACTGGATAAAAGCCATGAGCCCCTGGGGATGTTGTGAACTCATTATCCATGAAAGGCAAAGGGTAAGGCCCTATGGCTTAACAGTGAACAGAGTATACATAGAAAGGTCCCCAAATTTCTGGGCTTGATACTATTGGGCAATTATTTAAGTCACTAACAGAGCTTAGCCATTTGATTTATTTACCAGTTCTTGACAGTTAATAGCCTCTGGTTTGAATTTTTTACTTTCTTTGTCTGCTTCCCCAATTATAGTTGACCCTTGAGCAATGGGAGTTAGAAGGGGATTGGGGCCTTAACCCTTATAGTCAGCCCTTTGTATCCACATATTGCATTTATGGTTTCTCCATATTCACGGTTCCATCCTCAGATTCAGCTAGCTGCAGATTGTGTAGGACTGTAGTATTCACTATGAAAAACAATCCATGTGTGTGTGTACCCTCACAGTTCAAACCTGGGCTGCTCAAGGGTCTACTGTAGATAGCAAGTTCCCAGTAGACTGAACGTCTTAATCTTCTTGGGCAGCCTCATAAGAACCAAAATCAATAACCTGAATGAAGAACTGGATATCCTGCTACTCAAAAGTGTCTTCCCCAATACCCAGCTATATATATCTGTATGTTTTCTTTTAAATGAAAATTCCCAGATTTTCTGGGAAAATTCCCTGCCAATCACTTCTTAATGTGAACTACTTTGGTCAGATTATCAGCTGCTCCCAGAAAGAAAATTCAGGAAAATGGAAGTAAATTTTGAACCTATAGAAGAACTCAGGGAGCAGGTGGCCAGCCTGTAAAGAAAGGACTCTGGAGCAACCAAATGTGTGTGTGTGTGTGTGTGTGAGAGAGAGAGAGAGAGAGAGAATATTCAGGAAAAGAGGAGAAGGAAAGGTTAGAAGGAGAATTCTTGTTGGTTCTATAACATGGCTCTGGTGATGTTCTCCAAGCCTGAATGGATGATTTGTAGCAAGGGTGGGCAAATTGCAGGCCATCACCTGTTTTTGTATGGCTCACAGGTCAAGGGTTGTCTTTATATTTTTCAATACTTTTTAAAAAATAAAAAGAATAGTATTTTATGACAGATGAAAATCATGCAAAATTCAAATTTCAAAGTCTGTAAATAATTTGGTTGACACACAGGCACACACATTTATGTATTATCTGTGGCTACTTTTGTGCTATAATGGCAGACTTGATTAGTTACAACAGAGACCATATGGGCCACAAATCTGAGATATTTACTACCTGCCCCTTCATACGCAAAGTCTGTCAATTCTTGACTTTGATAAAGCTTTATGATTGGTTCTTTTTAGCTTTAATGCTTTTGAATGGCAGCCTTTTATCATTTATAAAACAAGCAAATAATATTTCTTTGTTTTCATGGCCGACCATTTGGTATTGGTTTAAGTGTGGTACAATCAAACACAATCAAATGTTCTGGAATCATTTATTGGCATAGAACTTTGTCCAACATTAACTCTGCATGAACTCATAAAAATGGTTCCAATCAAAACTATGTTCAAAGATCCATACCAAAATGTAGACTTGCTATATCTGAGTGGTGGCATTACAATTGACTCTTTTCTTCCTTTTGTGTCTCTGTATTTCCTATGCAATTTTCAGTGAATAAATATTACTTTTATAAAAAGGAAAAAATATTGATAAATGAAAAACTCTTTGTCCACTGATGGATAGACAAATAGAACAAAATTATAATATATTAGGTATTTTTCATCCTTCTCTAAGAGAAAAATTTTGAGTTTCCCTGGGAGACATTGAAGAAAGGGCCTTGGCATCAAATCCCCACTGGGATTCAGAAACCAAGTTTGTGGGTCACTAGTTCTATAATCTGGAGTGAACTGCTAACTCTCCCTGCAACTTAGTTTTCCTCCAGTAAAAAAAAAAAAAAAAAAAAAAAAGTAGAAATCCTCTTGGAGCTTTTTCAAGCATTAAATAAGACAATGCTTTCAAAACAACTAACAACTCATACAGTGACAGGCACATTAGCATTAAAAAAAAAAAAACTGCCAGTCTCCAGCATATTTTATGGAGAATATTTTCTCTAAAGACGTCCTTCCTTCTGCAGCAGCATCTTTGTGGCAAGTCCCTAAAGTGAGGCATGTAGATCAAGGGGCTGGGGAAAGGGAGGCATGGGCAGGAGGACAGCAAGGGTATGAGGAGGCCAACTCTCCAGAGGATGAAGGAAATGGAGTGGTTCAGAAAAGCCCTGGGTTTTGTACTTTGGTCAGGAGGCTTCCATTTACACCTATAGGAGCTGGGGACAGCTAGCTCACTGAGGGGAGAGAGGGTGGATGTGGGCAAAATGTAGGCATGTGTGTGATGGATCAGATCTTGGAGGAAAATTGTTCCAACAGTTCACCGTGGAGCCTGAGTGTTTTGAATGTCCATTAGAAGGAAAGTGCCAGGCATCCTGGACTTCAGAGCAAGTTACAGCCCCTCATGGTGGACTGAGAGAGGGACTCTGGGGAGAGATTTTGGGCAATTGATCACTTGTGCATTCACCACATTTTCTAGTTCAAGTAAATGGCATTCCAAGGAGGGCTTTCACACTCAGGCTTAGCAAAAACAAAGATTGTTGCAACAATAGACAGATTAGATGGATACAGACACAGATATATGACATGGCTGCACCACGTGACATGTGGCATCCCCTGACTGGGGATTGGACCCATGACACCTGCAGTGGAAGTTCAGAGTCTCAACCATGCCACTAGACCACTAGGGGAGTCATACAATATTCTTAAAATAACCTTGTTTTGAGGAAGTGATTGAGTCAGGGATTAAAGAGTCACTAAAAAATCTAAAGATAAATTAGGCTGCTAGATGTCAAGAGCTTAAGAGAATGGGAAAAGGTGAAGAGAAGATAAAACATCAAGGAGCAACCCTTGGGTGGGATAATGCCAAGTGGAAACTATGGTGTGCCATGTTCTTATTTGCCCTGTCCTTCTTTCACAGGGAAAAGCTCACTTTCCACCTTTCCTCTCTCCTGGGCCCTCTCCATATCCATTTGTTCCCAACCTCCTAGACTGGTGCTTACTCCTATCACTGACATGTGAATATGGCCCAGTCCTTGAGATTCTATCCTTGACATGACTGGCCTGTATGAGTGGTGATCTTGAGATACCTGAGGGGTGAAACAAAAGAAAACTAGGCAAAAACACAACCATTTTTCATAAACTTCACTTTCTCTCTCCTTGCCCTGCATGGCCACTCATATAATATATTACTCAGTCATTTTTTTCTATGCTATATACTTCTCTGGAGGTTTCTTTACATATATTTGTAAATAATGTGTTTCTTTATAGATATTTTTCTAATTTTAGGATGGGTCAGGCAGGCCTTTGCTATATCAAAGAAGAGAAATAAATTATCTTCTCTTGATGCATTCATGTCTGAAGTAGAGTCTCTGTTGCTCATGTCTTACTCCAAAAGATGCTTGGTCTTCTTAAATATTTATTCTCTCTCTGTATCTCTTGAGGATGCAGAGAGAGAATATATATCATGTTGCAAAAGGCACCCCAGTGAGGTGCCATACCCCCATCTGCAGGAAAGGTACCCAGTAGACCAAGACTGTAGGCTTTACTTATTTTCTACAGGATCCAGGAGAAGGCTCTTTCTATAGCCAGGCCCCTCTATGATTGGAGATGGTATGTAGACCTTACAAGAATTGGTAATGAGACAGAGATTGTATTAGATACTCAGAAACCTGTTGAAAAGAAAGGTACCTAGAGTCACAACTGTTAATCCATCTGTAAAGGGGATGAAGGTGGGTGTGTCAGGAGGAGCTAGACCATCTGGCCCCAGAACTTGCGTCCTTCCCGCTGCTGAAGCTGGATAATCTGAGCCCCTCCAGGGTGACTATAAATTACCGTTTTCATGCTTTTGTCTCCAGAGGGTCAGAGAAAGTGGTGTCTTCATGAAATATTGACAGTATGAAGTATGTCATACTGAAGTATGATGGGTCAGTTACCAGAGGCAAGTGTAAAGACTATTGTCAGTCATATCGCTGAGTCACAGCTGGGTACCTGGGAGACCTATGCAGAGGAGTCAGGAATGTGTTGAGGTCTTCAAGCACCTTGTCACATCTCTTTAGGCTTCTGGCTCAGAGAGAGATCCTCCATTCCACACACACACTTACACATACACACATAGATTCATACATTCAGTAATAGCCATATAAACATTCACAAACACACACACATATACACATAGACTCACGTATTCAGTAATAGACATAAACATTCACAAACACACTCACACATATACACACGGACTCACATATTCAGTAATAGACATATAAACATTCAGAAACACACACACACACACACACCCTCACACGTATACATAGTTATCCACATAAACACACACACAAACATTCAAACGCATACATGCTTATGCACACATATCCAGACACCAGCTGGGTACAGAGCAGACCCTCTTCATAGAACTATTTCTAACCCCCAGCCTTCACCCACCACCTCTGCTCTAATGATATACTGCCCTTGAGCGAGTATCCGAGTGATCTGGCTCTCCTGGGTTCACTCTGTAGCTCTAGGGTTAAGTCTCTGAAACCAGAGCTGAAGAGCAAAAAGGTGGAAGTCAGAAAAACCACAAGGGCAGAGGAAGGCACTGTCTTCCCTTCATTTATCTATAGAAATGTTGGCTCCAATGATCTCTTTAGTGTCAATGTTCGGCAGGCACGGGAGGTGTACTATGCATCCTGTTTAAAGTTGAGGGGACAGCTGGAATGTTTGTCATGACAATCAAAGAAGGAATTGGCAGTATCGCTGAAGCACAAATTCTGACTGACAAAGAGACAACAGGGGTCATCTCTCACTTTCTTTTTCTCTTTTTTAAACCGACTTGGTTTTGCTTATTTTTCATTACCCAATAATACATGATTATCATAGTATTGTGAAAACTTCCAAAAAATAAGGGTTAAGCCAACATCTCTCCAGTATCTGGCCCCCTCCTCTGAGACAGTTCGCAGACAGTGTATGGTTGTCTAGACTGTAGACTGTCTGGTGGCATTTTTTCCTGACACAAATGGTACCTAATGCACAAACTGTCTTACAACTTGCCTTCCTCCCCCTTAATTACATGTCTTAAAGGTCTTTTTATTAAGTGTTTTATTAAGTGATATTTTTATATGAAACAAGTCAGTGAACTCCTAGGGGTGGGGGCTATCCTCATCTCTGCCAAATGCCACGCTGTGCTTGCGGTTCTGTCTGAAATTCCCGATTCTGGGCTCCTGCTTTTTCCCATCAGATGGTTACAACACTCACTTTGCAGCGTCTCTGGGCTCCTGCCTGTCTGCTGTGGCCGCGTGAAGGAAGCAGAGTCGTCTTACTGTAATTATTTGAGGTTCTGGGCAGTTTTCTGTGCATCAAATCCAGTAACACAAAACAGAAGAAAACCATTATGCCCCAAACCCAGCTATTTACTCTCCCACACAGCGTTTTCTGGGAAAGGGAGACTGCAGCCATTTGGGAAAGCCTCAGCATCTTCAGCGGGGTCCCCTAGCTGTGATACCCAGCAAGAGCCAACCTCTGGCAGATGGGACTTTTTTCCAGGAACACTAACCCAGTGATTAGAGCCACACAGATCCCAAATCCATTTTACTAGCTCTAGAACTGTGGGTTAGATACTTATGTGGACACCTCATCTTTTCATTTAGAAAATGGATGCAGTAAAAATTGTAGCTATTTTTGTGGGGGGCTTACGAAGGGTAAGTGAGGGAATGCATGACAAGTCCTTAATGCAGGGCCTGGCACATAGTAATTCCTGACAAAATATTAACTGCTGGCTGAGCTCTCCCCTCCCCTTTCTTCTCTTCCGGTTCTTCTCAGTGGATCCACCCACTTGTGTCTGCCCTGTTTATCACCCTTTCCCTGTTCAGGCAAGCTCACAATAGCTGGGAAGCTGCCTGCTGCTCCAGTCTGGCCCTTTCCCTAGAGGAGTACCCCCGGGATCTGCAGTGACTCCACTTCTCTACAAACCCCAGATCTAGTTACTGCAGAACCTCGCTCAAGCCCGAGCCCAGCTGAAGCTTGTCTTCACTCCCTCATGCGTTCATTGTTCTTTCTTTAAATATATGTGTGTGTTAGCACCTACTCTGTGCCAAGCACTGTGAGAGGTGATGGGGCGGAAAGAGACACAGTCCCAGCTCTGACGGAAGCCCAGCCTACTGGGGGTTAAAGATCCATCAACTGGCCATTACAATGCAGGGTGACAGATACATGCTCTGGTGGGAAGGCATGTCCAGGATGCATCAGGGAAAGATATGCATACCAGCCTTGGGTGCCTTCTCCACTTTCTAAGAGTTCCTCTAACTCTCCCTTCCAGATCTCCTACTGAATTTTTTTTGTTATCAATTACATTTTTAATTTCCAAGTCTCCTTCCTTGTTCTGATTATTCTTTTTTTCACAGTTGTTCTTTAAAAATGAGTAGGAATCAGCCAGAAATGTGCAGTTGGACCAGGTCAGATTCTAATAACCTGAGCAAGGAGCCTGTTTATGAAGATCCAGTCTCTCAAGGTCAGGTTCTCTGTAAGATCCAAGGAGACAAATGGCCAAGTTGATAAATGCAGCCATTCCCTCCCATGCATTCCACCCAGTCAATTCACCGCTCCAGTGTCATCATAGTCTTCTGTTCCGGTTATGGTTTGGGTGGTGAGGGCATGGTCTGTGCTTTAAGAGTTCACTGATGAATGGAAGAGCACAGGAAGAGTTGCAACACTAAAGCTTAAGTGCTGTGTCCACAGGTGAATGGAACTGATCAGGAAAACATGGAGGAGACTGGGCCAGCGAAGGGGGCAGTGGGCACAGCAGAAAAGATGATTTTATTGCGAGTCTTAAAGGATAAGAAGTATGCACCATTTAGAGCAGGGCCTGAGGAAGTGGCAAAGGGGGAATAGCATTCTTGGCAGAGAGAAAGGCGTGTATTAAATCAAAGTTGTAGTTAAGAGCTTATGGCTCTTGAGACTGGTGAGAAGGTCTCTGACTGGAACCCAGGGTTCAGTGAGTGCAGGAGGATGGATGGGAGAGGACACTGGGAGGAGATGAGGCTCTGGAGAGGTCGCTGGGTCTGGACATGCAGACCCTCACCTGTCATGTTAAGGAACTTGTTGTTTGTGGTTCTTAAGCACTTATCATGGACCCTTTTGAAAACATGATGAAAATTATAGACTTTCACCCCTGAAAAATGCACACGCACGTGCACGCCCACGCACGCGCACACACACACACACACACACACACAAGCTTAAAGGATCTGAAAATCATTCCTATCCCTCAACTTTGGCTGTGGGGAAGTCCCAGACAATTTTAAGCAGGAATATCCTATTCAGATGCATGCTTGGGTTCTGACTCTTCCATTTCCAGCTGTGTCCGTGGCTATTGTGTCATCTCTGGTGCCAGCTGCCCATCCCTGCAGCCCACCTCGAATTGCAGCAGCAGTTGAGATGGATGGTTCTGTACAAGCTCAGACATATCCTCACAGAGGCAGTGGTGCCCCCAGTGGCCTATACAAGGCAGATCTTGACCTAGGGACCTAGGGGAGAGGGGTATCCTTGCATAAATGCCCCAGCTTCCCTTTGTCCAGGTCACCATCCTTCCAACCACTTTCTGTCTTCCAGAAAATTCCAGAGTATTTCATAAGCTAATTTAATACATCCATCCCATTCTCTTTATACCTCAAAAAAATACTTTAATGTGTTGTGGTTATCAAGAGGGAAAAGAAGTAAGTGCTTGTACTCAGTTGGCAACGACTGATGAGACATCTGTTTAAAATATTTTGTACTACTTAGAGTAGAAAGTTTAAAATATAAGCTTTTAAAATAAATGTTTAAATTTAAAATAAATATCAAATTGAAGTTAAACATTGAAATAAATTCTGGAGAAGGAAACGGCAACCCAGTTCAGTATTCTTGCCTGGAAAATCCCATGGACAGAGGAGCCTGGCATGCTATAGACCCATGGGGCTGAAAAAGAGTTGGACATGACCCAGCAGCTAACAACAACAAATTGAAATTAATTAGAACCAAAATGGCTAAAATCAATAAAACTGGAATTAAAGATGAAAACATTTAAAAATCACTTTTCATTGACCAAGTAATAATGCCATGTGTCCAGTGTTCCATTATAACATTCTCTACTAAAGGCGAAATATTCAGAGTATGTGCTATGATTCTAGTTTATGTAAAAAGGGGAAAAGTGCTGAGTCCTAGTTTTGAAAAAGTGTATCCTCCTCCTCCTGGTCCCAGTATTCAGGATGGTTCAACACTCTGCAGGACTAGAGGGCCAATGGCTTCCAAGTTAGCTCAGGTGCTTGTTTTTCTAGTGGTCAAGTCATTGAAAAGAAAACTGAGGAAAACAGCTCATGGCTGTGACCTTGACTTTCCTGTTAACCTAAAAGAAGTTTGTGCCATTGTGTAGGAAGAAGTTCCCAAATCCTCTGGCTTGCCTAAATACAGACATATAGGAGAAATTGGACTTGGGGATTGAAGGTTGGAGAAGGTACCGGAACAAATCAACTTAAGGAGAAGAATTTGAGTATTCTTTCTGCTGCTTCTTGGCTCTGTGATATAGGAAACTTGCTTTTTGTGGTCTCTGAGCAGGATCTCCAGAGTCTATCATAGACAGGAATCTCTTGGGAGAGGACCAAGAGGAAGAAGGAGGCTAGGGAGGGCTGAAAAGAAAACCTAAATGGGAAATTTAAAGAACTTTTAAAATTTAAATTTTCTTAAAAGCATTGTGAGGTCTTTGTTTCCATTGTTGGTCTTTCTCTCTCTCTTTTCTCCTTTGTCTAGTTTTACCAGAATTTCCCATACAAATGTATAGGATGACCCTGTGAAAGGAACTCCAGCACTAGGAAGAGGGAGCTGCTGAAACATCTCATCAATTTATGGTGGGGTCTCAGTGCCTTCTTCTGTGGCTTTTGAGCAGGTTGAAATCACCAGGGTAGCATTAAAAAAGACAGATGCTTTGTGCAGCCCTGGATGCAGCATGCTTGGGGGCTGGTGCATGGGGATGACCAGAAAGATGTTATGGGGAGGGAGGTGGGAGGGGGTTCATGTTTGGGAATGCATGTAAGAATTAAAGATTTTAAAATTTAAAAAATAAAAACTAAAAATTAAAAAAATAAATAAATAAATAAAGTGCAGCCAAGGTTGAGAACTCCTGTTTTCACTTACTATCTAATACATATTATGTAAATACAGATCACCTGGGTTTCTAGTTTAAATGAAGATTTGAATTCACTAGGTCTGGGGTAGGGTTTAAGAGTCTGTTTTGCTAACAAGCTCCCAGGTGATATAGATGTTGCTGGTCTGAAGACAATACTTTGAGAAAGATGGACTAGAGATCTCTGAGGTCCTATTGAGCTTATTATTCTACCAAGTTGCTGGATTTCATGCTTTTAAATATCACTCAGTTAGGACTCAAACAACTCTAATTATTATGGTATAATTAGTTGATGGACTGTTATGCAGCCTTGAAAAGTTATGATTATATAGTAATAATGAAGGAATGTTTCTGTCATAGTGGAAATGAAAAAATTATGGCAGGTTAAAATTTTATATGCTTGCAAATATGTCAAACAAATAAAAATTGCATCATTGTCATAATGTGGTCCTTCCCACTAAAACATTCTGTTTCTCAGTGAAAATATCATCTTCATGTCTGTTGAATAACTCAGAGAGCATCTCAAATTATAAGTAGTCATGTGAGACAGGAGAACAATGACTCAGGAAAGTACAAGGACAAATTTATGTGTAATCTCACCAGGTGACTAGCTATCTATGTGACCCTGGGCACATTGCTTAAATGCAGCGAGGCTTCATTTTCTCTTTTGTAAAATGGGTATTAATAGAAAAACCTACTTCATGGAATATCATGAAGATGAAATGAGATAGCAGGCACTCAGTAAGTGATGACTCCTGTCTAGGCGTCTTGATTTGCTCATCAGGGGATGAGAGAGTAGACTAGAAAATCTCTTAAGATTCCTCAAACTCTGACTTGTGAGAGTAGAGAACTTTACTTTTGGAAGATTTATAGAAACAAGATTACTTGGAACTGCTCTGGATATCCAATAAGTTCTTATAGTTTTTAGCACTGTACTAGGCAGCACAGACAAAAAGTGAATAACTTGGAGGAGCTCACAGTGAAACGATTCAATACAATATGATGTATGCCCTAACAGAGGCATGTACAAAGTGCTTTGAGCATCTCAAAGTGGATGTAGAAAAGATGATGATAATGTAGGTCTTGAAAGGCCAAGGGAGGAAAAAGCATTCAAGCAGAGAGAAGCACATGTTCAAAGACTTGGAGGCATGACAGAAGATTGTATGTCTGGCGTGGCTGGAGTGTATATGGGTGGGGTGGGGGTTGGGATATAAAGATGAAACCTGGATTAAGACAGTTTATAGAGCACACTTTTAGCTACAGTGATGACTTTGTGACTTACTCTTTGAACCAGGAAGTAATATAGTCAGATTTCTGATTTTAAAATGAACTCTGCATTGAGGAAGATGATCTTGAAAAATGGAGGCAGATGGGAGATTATGACAATAATCCAGGCAAAGGTGACAAAAAAAACACAGAAAGGTGTTTTAGAAAGATCGACAGGCCTTAATAGTTGCTTGCAGTGCTGGTGTGGGCAGGCTGCTGCTGCTAAGTCGCTTCAGTCGTGTTGAGAAGAATTCAAAGATACCTGTGACCCAGGTAGAAAATCAAGAGGGCAAGGTTGGTGTTAAAAGTGCTACAACAGACATTTTTAGTTGGAGAATCCAGGAAGACAATGCAGATTTGTGGATATGTGTCCCTCTAAGACTGGAGGAAGAGAGATTACAGAATCTGTGTGCCGATGGTGATGTGATGGGTGCATCAATGTTTGTTTCTGGAAACATCATCAGTGTTAGAGGTTTCCACAGCAGCCTGTCTCCAGTGTGAGCCAAGGACACCCTCACAAGCATCAGAGCACCCAGTGCTGGGCTGTTTGCTGAGACAGAATCTGCAGGATGAGAGATGAGCATTTATATCTCAACAAGTCTCTCTTTGCTCTAAGAAAAAGAGCTCTTTAAAAACTGATGAAATCTATAAGCACAGGACCATCCAATAGAAATATAAAGTGAGCTAGTAGGTAGTCTTGGTCTTTCTAGTGACTATCTTAAAAATTATAAAAATAAGCAGGTAAGATTAATTATTTTTATTTAATGGGATACATACAAATATTATAATTTCAGCATTAACCAATAAAATAGTTATTGGTGAAATATTTTACATTCTTTTTATAACTCTACCTCTTCAAAACCCAGTAAGGATTTTTCTTGAGTTATTTACTTTATTTCTTTCTTTATGCCTGTGCTGGGTCTTCACTGCTGCATAGACTTTTCTCTAGTTGCAGCCAGAGCAGGGGCTGCTCTGTAGTTGTGGTGTGCAAGCTGTTCATTGCGGTGACTTCTCTTGTTGCTGAGCATGGGCTCTAGGGCACAACGGCTTCAGTAGTTGTGGCACATGGGCTCGGTAGTTTAGCTCCCAGGCTCTAGAGCACAGGCTTGATAGTTATGATGCATGCACAGTTGCTCTGTGGTGTGTGGGGTCTTCCCCCACCAGGGATCAACCCTATGTCTCCTGCATTGATAGGTGGATTCTTTACCAATGAGCCACTAGGGAGGCCCTCCAGTAGGGATCTGAACACAGCATATTTCAATTGAAGCTGTAATATATCAGGGACTCAAAAGCTATGCAGTAGTGGCTACTACATTAGACTGTAATTAAAAATACCTCCCACTCCTTTGCTCTGAAACAAATACATACACACAAAATTTTTCTAGAATTTCTAAGGATGCTTATATCTCCTGAAGCATATTTATATTTGATTAAGAACTCATGTTTTCCAGGTCTTTGGGTTTTTTGAGACTGATTTTGAAAATAGATGGTTTTCTTCAATATTGTGGGGTTGATTTTAAATATGCTAGTCATATAGAATATAAAGAAAGGTACAGTGAAAAGTGAAAGTGAAAGTCACTCAGTAGTGTCTGACTCTTTGTGACCCCATGGACTATATAGTCCATAGAAGTCTCCAGGCCAGAATACTGGAATGGGTAGCCTTTCCCTTCTCCAGGGGATCTTCCCAACCCAAGGACTGAACCCAGGTCTCCCGCATTGCAGGCAGATTCTTTACCAACTGAGCCACAGGGGAAGCCAGTACAGAGTGATAAGAATTCATTCTTGCACATTAGAAAGGATTAGACAAAGCTTTTTGTTTTATAGTTCTATAGTGGACTATCTACTCTAAGAGGTGGGCTTTTCATTTTCACAGGACACACTGTTGGTTACAGTCTTCACTAATTAACTCCGTGGATACTGTTTCTAGGCTGGACAGAAACAAAAGGTTAAAAGCAACATTTTCTAGGTGGATCATTTTAAATGCACTTTTTAATTCAGTGAATTTAAAAAATTGGTTTAGGTGGTTTCCTTTCCACTCGTCATGGTTATAGACATATCTCAGAGAAATGGCCTGAGGCATCGCTCCTTTTCTAAACTCCTATGTACCATTGCTTTAAGCAGCACTCTTATAAAGAAGACTTCTTTCTGAGTCTCTTCTCAGGCAGAAGTATTTTTAGAGAAATCATCACATTGTATTTGAAAGAATGACCCTTCCTGTAATTGGCCTGTTGGGATGATTTGGTTGTGGTCTCACATAATTACAGACCCGTGCCAACGGTCTGAGGGCCATCAGCATATTTCCAAGGCCTCTAAATCGAGGGTATTTGGTTAATTGCTCACAGGTGTTTTCCTGTGCTTATGAATACACACAGTCTATGAATTTTACAAAACTTGGCTGAAGGAAGGGCCATGCAGCCAAGGAGTTTCTTAGATTTACTCAGCTAATTAATCAGGCAGGGTAGGGATTTGGCTATTCTGTTGAGGGAGCTAAGCGTTCAGAGTCCGACTGAGGAGCAACCTGTACTTTTGAAGGAGAGTTTAAGAGGAAGACAAAAGGAAATGGGAAAACTTCAGTAAGCGGCTCCAGGCAGGAGCTCAGCATGGTAACGCACCCTGCTCTGGCAGTTTTGCACAGCAGGGTCAGCTCTGCCTCTGCAAAGAAATGGTGCTGGCTTCTAAAATAAAGCAACTGTGTCAGGGTGTGAATTTTAACTTTCAAAACTGTATCTAAAGTACAAGCCACTGTGTTGACTCTTCTTTCTTCTGGTTACCCAAGATCATTATTGCTTGGGCAATGGCCTTGAAATGTGTGGAAATTCTGAGCAGAGCATTCCTATATCGTATTTGTTTAGAAATTCATCCTGAACAAGTAAATATGACAGTATTCTGTGGCATAATGTGAAATCCAAAAGAATGTCTCAATGATTTCTATAAGTCCTTTCTATGACAGTCATTCATGGGAAAAAAGTGTGGGGTCCTGATTAGAGGAAATTGGTCTCCAGCCAGCCAGACCACTCATCATTCTGCCAAAGAAACTAGATAGAAAGTAGTTTTGCAATTCACTTCAACAATCATAGGTGAATTCCTACAAAAAAGCTAGGAAAGCCAGATACTGATGTTAACAAAGATGAAAAGGACATGGTTTCTGTCCTCAAGGCAGTTACATTTGAGGGGAAAGGAGAGAAAAATGTTTCAGAGGGTAAATTGAATGTATTACATACTATGGAAGAATCTTTACCCAGCAAGCGAATCTGGGACCCTTTTGGGGAGGGTGTAGCAACTGTGTCCAATTATGAAAGATTAATAAGAGTACAGCTGAGAAAGTTTGGTATTCAGGGAGAATATTATAATAAAACAAAGAACGCACCTCATACCAGAATGGTCAGAGTGGCCATCATCAAAAAATCTACAAACAAAAAATGTTGGAGAGGGTGTGGAGACCCTCTTGCACTGTTGGTAGGAATGCAAATTAATACAGCCACTATGGAGAACAGAAGGGAGATTCCTTAAAAAACTAGGATTAAAACTACCATATGATCTAATAATCCCACCACTGAGCATATACCCTAAGGAAACCATAATTGAAAGAGACATGTCCCCACTGTTCACTGTAGCACTATTTACAATAGCTAGGGCATGGAAGCAACCTAGATGGCCATTCACAAATGAATGGATAAAGAAGTTGTGGTACATATACACAATGAAATACTATTCAGTCATAAAAAGAAATGAATTTGACTCAGTTCTAGTAAGGTGGATGAACCTAGAGCCTATTATTACACGGAGTGAAGTAAACAAGAAAGAGAAACACAACTATCATACATTAACATATATATATATATATATATATATATATGAAATCTCTAAAGATGGTGCTGATGAACCTATTTGCAGGGCAGCAATGGAGACTCACACATAGGGAACAGACTTGTTGACACTTGCAGGGAGGGGAGGAGAAGGTGGGACAAATTGAGAGAATAGCATTGAAACATATACATTGCCATATGTAAAATTAGGTATCCAATGAAAATTCACTGTATGACACAGGGAGCTCAAATCTGGTGCTCTGTGATAACCTAGAGGATGGGGTGGGAGGTGGGAGGGAGGTTCAGGAGGGAGGAGACATATGTATACCTATGGCTGATTCACGTTCATATATGGCAGAAGTCAATAAAATATTATAAAGCAATCATCCTCCAAGTAAAAAGTAATTAATTAAAGACTACAAAGAACTTAGTGGAGAGTAGATAGATGTGAGGCTGAAAACAGAGATGACAAGCTCCATGGATACCTTTTCAAAGATGTGGTGGACTTAATCTTGCTTATAATCCAAAGGGGAAGATCCAGTGGAGAGGACGAGATTAGAGATACAAGCAGGTCTTGGAAGCTCTTGGAAGATATGGGTATAAAGGACAAAGTTGTCCTGAAATAGAGGGGTGGCTCAACTACTAAGACCAGAGAGAAAGACAGCAGGGTGGAGATGCATGTAGAAAAGCTTGTGAGCAGATAAGGAATTTGAGATGTTGGTGCTTTACTGCCTCAATTTTCTGATGAAATTGGAAAGTTCTCTACTTTAAAGCAATGGTTCTAATCCTTGGTTGTACGCTGGAATCATCTGGGGAGCTTTAAAAGCAAAACCAAGCAAAACTGATGCTTGAATCCCCTGCCAGAGAATCTAATATAATTGGCCTGAGATGCAGCATAGGCACCAGGATATTTAAAAGGTCCTGGGGTGATTTTAATGGGTTGCCAAAATTGAGAACTCCTGGCTCAGATTAGAGTAAGGCGCAAGGAATGTAGTGAAGAGTTCTAGAACAGGTATTAATGTCTGGAAAAGGGAGTTGAGGAGAAGCAAAATAATTGTGAGGCAACCTTAAAGCCAGGTGAAACTTAATACCTTACCTTGTGAGAGTCCCACTCTTCACCGGCTGATTTCTTCCCCCAGTGGCAGAGTTATGCTAGCCAATTAGGCTGGTTGTGGGGCTGGTCCTGAGGTGGGCTTTACACAGGCTCCGGGCAACAGAGAAAGGGATCAGGTCATTTTCTGTGGTTTAGGATGGGCTTGGGGAAAAGTGAGGCAGGGAACAGCCCAGCCCAATTCCACCATACTCCTCTATTTCTACTAGTTGACATTCTTATGAGCAGGAATTTGGACCAAAAAATTAAAAACCAAGTAAACAACTCCACTGGAAGAAGCCAGGGGACCAGACACTCCAGCACATATATAACTAATTGCTGAATAACCTAGAGGTGAGTGTACACACTGACTATAAATATGTATGCAATTGCATGTCAGGAACTCATTCCATGCCCAGCATTCTTTGAAAATCACCTTTCATGCCCATGAGATAAAAAGTCAGGATGTGGGTGCTGGTGGATAAGGCTCTCCCATTTGTCATAGAAAGCTTATCCCAGGTCACAGGAGAGCTGTGTGCCAGTCCCCTTACTTCCCCTGGGGATGAGCAGCGTTGCTCTCACGAGGGCAGTGACCTATTATTGAACCGTTTTGCATGTACACAGTGAGTCATTGTTCTGGCAGAATTCCCCGCTCTCCACACACATTTTTACCCACCTTTGGAATGTGGGAACACTGACCATGTATATAATAGCCTGGCAGAAAAGTGGCTCTGTCAGAGGTTTTCCTACTAAACAGCCGGAGGGGAAGCCAGGAACAGGGAAGAGGTGGGTAGAGAGAGCCAGGGCAAGAGGTATAGAAAGAAAGAGAGAGCCAGGGCAAGAGGTATAGAAAGAAAGAAATTTCAAGAGAAACCAGAAATCATGCTCCCTGCAGTGTTTCTCACCATAGGAACACACTGACTGGGTAAAACTCAATGTCAGCAAGATAACCAACATGATTATGTATGTAGACAGCATTTATGTATATATTTAAGATCCTGGGCGAGTTACCTAACATCTAGTTTCTCAAAAAAAGAATATTACCTACCTAACACAGTTGTTATAGGGATTAAATTAGTTAATATTATTGGAACAGTCCTGGAACATTGTAAGAGAGCAAAAAATCGCAATCATTGCTGTTGTTATTATGATTTTCTATGTATTAGGCAGCTCTGAACTTGAGGACATTGTTACCCTTCGTAAGTTTTTTTTTTCTTTAAATCTATTTTACTATCTGTAAAAGGGGGAGAAAATCATCTGGTTAACAGGTACATAAATTTAAGGGGATTAGAACATGTATCCCCCTAAAACTAAAATAAAACATGCAATGTACAAATTCATTACAATGACAATCCATTTATCCACAAGTAGTTATTAAACATTTATTATATGCCTGCACTGACCCAAGACATGCATGGTGTCTGCCCACATAGGGCTTATAGTCAGCAGGAGAAGCTAGAGTTTACATACAATAGAATAATAAAATATGTATTATATTATATTATATTATAAATGTAAAAGTTTATAATTGTGATAAGGTTTTGAAAGAAGAACCAGTTGTTTTGTTTGAGCATTATAACAGGAACTGCATTAGTTTGGGTATAAAACTTTTCCTAGTATGATATTTAGTTAAGACATGCTTGATAAAGAAAGTAGATAGAGGTGGGGATGGAGAGGAGGAGGAGGAAATGTCCCAATCAGTTTACACACCAAAAAAGGACCAAAGGCAGCTAGGGTTTAAGGAGCCAAGTAGCAAGAGATCTAGGCTTACATTAAGGAATTTGAAACAAGAGTACAACTTGCTCCTGTTTTTTCTTTTCTCCGAAGGTCACCCTGGTTGTTTTGAGGAGAATAGATTGGAGAGAGAAGAGGGTGGAGGAGAGAAACCAGGTTGGGGAAAAGAAATGATGGTGGTCTGGGAAAGCTGGAGTAGATGGAAATGAGGAGGAGCACCAGTTCAGTTCAGTTCAGTCGCTCAGGCCTGTCCGACTCTTTGCGACCCCATGAATCGCAGCACGCCACGCCTCCCTGTCCATCACCAACTCCCGGAGTTCACTCAGACTCATGTCCATCGAGTCAGTGATGCCATCCAGCCATCTCATCCTCGGTCGTCCCCTTCTCCTCCTGCCCCCAATCCCTCCCAGCATCAGTCTTTTCCAATGAGTCAGCTCTTCGCATGAGGTGGCCAAAGTACTGGAGTTTCAGCTTTAGCATCATTCCTTCCAAAGGGCTGATCTCCTTCAGAATGGACTGGTTGGATCTCCTTGCAGTCCAAGGGACTCTCAAGAGTCTTCTCCAACACCACAGTTCAAAAACATCAATTCTTCGGTGCTCAGCCTTCTTCACAGTCCAACTCTCACATCCATACATGACTACTGGAAAAACCATAGCCTTGACTAGACGGACCTTAGTCGGCAAAGTAATGTCTCTGCATTTGAATATACTATCTAGGTTGGTCATAACTTTTCTTCCAAGGAGTAAGCATAGGCAGAGTCAAAACATATTGTGGAGGTGAAATTGGCAGGATTTGGTGATAGACTGAGTATGAAGGGTGAGGGCTGAGACGTGCTAAGAATGGCTATCAGATTTCTACCCTGAGATGTTGAGAAGATGGTACAGCCAGCAACGGAAATGAGGAAGTCTCCTGGAGGAACAGGTTTGGTGAGGAATACGATTAGTACATGTCATTTGTTTTCAAAATCATTTCATTGAAATGCAAACTATTTTAATCCATTGCAATCAGTAAAGAATTATTATAGTACAATTATTATGTTTTAGAAGTTGTCATATAAATGTTATAACTTTTAGTATATAAAGTTGTAATATTAAGGAAATCTGGATGATTCTGAGACTCCATTTGTATGAAGAACTTCAAGCAATTAGTTGTGAGGTGAAAAACAGAATCAATCATCTGGTGACTTAGTATTCCTTGACTATTGTTTTGGTATCATTTAAACTTAACGATTATAGCTCTGCAAATAAAACCAAAATTTCTCATGACAGGAGTTCTGTACTAAAACCTCCTAACCTTGATAATTTAGAAAATGAAGAGTCTTCCTATATTTATATTAAAAGATGAATATTCATAATATCAATATGAAAGCTGGACAAAATGAAGGAGCCCTTAAATTTCAACTATGCACATGAGTCCAAGGCTCAACAAGTGAACAGCAGATAACAGTATCTCTTCCATAAGCTGTGGCTGTAGGTGACTGTTTATTAAATCACAGTTGAGCTTTGAGGTACCAGGAGGAAAAGGAGGAGGAGGAAGAGAAAAGAAAGAGAAAAATAAGGAAGATAAGCAGGAGGGAAGGGAGAGGGAGAAACGAAGGGTGGTAGTAAGTAAGGAGAGAGAGAAGGAGGAAGAAGGAATGAAGGAAGGAAAGAAAATGAAGGGGGGAAAGGAATGAATGAAAAAAAGAAGAGAAATCTCGACTTTTACTTCTAATGACTCTAAGGCCAATACATAAAGGAAAAAAATACCATTTGGAAGAGTTGTCATAAATATGACAAGAAAGATTTCTTCCCCAATACTCCATAAAACAAACCTCCCTACCATCCACCACCTTCAGTAACTACTCTTAAAGCACCAATGACAGATGGGGAGTCAGAGAATATTCCAGACTCAGAGCGTAAAGGTTTACAGCTAAAGGACAATTTATAACTGGAACTTAGGACACAGATCAGTCCAGATGTTTGGGGAGTTTATAGTTTCCAACAGCTGGTCCCCTTACCTACCAACATTACACCATCGACTTTGTATACTTTTCAGAATATCTGAAATATCTCATCAGCTGGATTCCACATGTTCTCTTCAGGGATGTAACATTACTCCATGAAAACAAGTTAAAAGGTGAAAAGAAAGATGAAGCTGAGAAAAATAGACCAAGCTTCTGCTTATGACAGCTGTACTTAATTTGCCCGAGAAGATAAGCAGGTATTTTCCCTGTAGTCAACAGTGTTGCCTATGCCCTTTTCACTTTCAGGGGTGACTGGTGATCAGGCAGATTAATTCACCTTTACGAGCCTCAGGTCCATCGTTGTAAAACAAAGTGACTGAATGAAATGGGCTCCATGAGATCTCTTCCAGGTCTGTCCTTCAACTTTGACTAGCCTTCCTGGGAGCACTGTGTTTAAATCTCATGGGAATTGGCTTGACTTCTCTGTGGAGGTCATCCAAACCTTATTTCCACTTAGCTTGTCCTGTGACTTCTAGTTTTAAGTTGGCCTGGGAATTTCTCCTCTAAAATTTACAACTGGATGAAATAAATCCATCAAGGGCGGCTAATTAGAATGAATATCATTGCCAGCACTAACTTATGAAGGAAGTTCTGTGAGGATAAAGGGAAATGATTCTCCCCAGACACAAGGAAAGTTCCACTGATCTGGCACAAGGGTAGGGATCAGGTGCCAGGATGTGGGGCAGAGGGGTGATTACTAGGTCATTTTTCCCTGAGAAAGGCACGATTCCAAAGAGGATAGGGATAAAAGAGGCCCTGTGTCCTTGTATTTAGGATGCAGTTAAACTTCAGCAGTCGGATATTTGCCTGGACCCCTAAAGGCAGGGCTTCCGCAGCCAGCGGCAAAGAGCCGTCATCTTTACTTCCAGGGATGTCACCCTTCCCAGGAAGCGTTGCCCACATCACCAGCCTTTCTCAGGCTGAATTTCTCCAATGTGCTGAGCAGTGACTGTGCAGCCTCAGCAGAATGCAACAAGACAAGGTAAGACACAGACTCAGGCCACTTCCACTCCCATCAGCCTCAGCTATTTTCCAAAGGCTCCCACTGAACATGAGTGACCACAGCTGCTATCGGCCAACGTCCACAAGCCGTGTCTCTGACATATTGTTGTTGGTTTTTACTTTTCCAGAGACAGTTCCCAAGTAAGAGGCAGTAAATTCAGGGAGAAGCAGGATCTGGGCCAACTGACTTGCCAGTTTGCTGATAGAATCAACTTTGCTGCCATGGGGCTTTCACATCGCCACATTCCAGCGCTATAGTATAATTACTTTAAACACAGAGTGGCATCTAACCACGCCACTGTTTACGTGCCCAAATCAGCACTCAGAGGACACTTTTTGCTGTTACCTCGACATTGCATGTGACTTTGGCAGGGAAAATAAGCCTGGCTTTTTGTGCTTGGCATCTGATTCAGAGGCTCTGAAGTGGTGTGTTGGGTCCAGTAGCCTGCCCACCACAGAGCTGTGCTGTCGTCCTCACTAGTTCAGCCTGCAAACCAGCTCCATGTGGGGGCGGAGCTTTCCTGCCTGGCTTTCCTGCTTGTCTTTCTCTAATAGCGACGAACTGACACAGCGCGACCCACCAAGGCCAAGCTATTTCCGGATAACACTTCCTCAACTCCACCAGTACATTCAGATGCAGTGTTTCACCCAAAGGCCAGACACCCAGCTGGTCTTCTTAGCTAGGCCTGACTGTCTTACTGCTCCACCCTGTAGGTTGTTGAACACGGGTGGATCTTCATGAAAGCATAACAGAGAACTAAAGCTACTGGATTAGATAGTATTACTTACAGATTGTTGGATATCAAAATGAAAGAGGGCTTACACATCTTTGACAAATTTGTTTAAGTCTTAATTTATATAATACCAAAGCAATGGCTTTTAAGAAGATAGAAAATACACAATAGGAACCTTCCTTACAACTCACAATAAGTAGGTCAATGTGATTGTCGTTGCTTAGTTGCTAAGTCGTGTCTGACCATTTTGCAATTGTGTCTGACCCTTTTGCAACCCCATGGACTGTAGCCCACCAGGATCCCATATCCATGGGATTTCCCAGGCAAGAATACTGGAATGGGTTGTCATTTCCTTCTCCAGGGGATCTTCCTGATTCAGGGATCCAACCAACGTCTGCTGCATTGCAGGAGGTTCTTTACCTCTGAGCCCTGGGAAGCCCAGGTCAATGTGATTACCCCCACTTTGAGATTGGGAAACAGAGATTCTACCAGACCCACTTGGGGCAGAAAGGCGATGAAGATGCTAAAGTTAGAATTGAAAGCCCCCACCTGGGACCAGTTTATGTGGCCACAGAGGTGCCCAACATAAATCAGGTGACCATACACTTTATCAGGCAAACCAGGACTGTTTTTTTCAGAATGAAAAGGAAGTTATCAAAATTTAAACATGGACCCATGTCTTATACCACTCACAGAAATTAACTTGAAATGGATTAAAAACTTAAATGTAAGATCTAAAACCAGGAAACTCCTAGAAGGAAAGATAGGAGCAAAACTCCTTGACATGTATCTTGATAATGATGTTTTGGATTTGACACCTGAAACATAAGCAATAAAATATAAAATAAACAAATGGGACCACATCAAACTAAACAGTTTCTGCACAGCCATCAATAAAATGAAAACACAACCTAAAAAATGGGGAAAATATTTGAAGACCATATATCTGATAAAAGGTTAATATCCAATGCATATAAAGAACTCAAAACCCTGAATACCTCAATTAAACAACAGGGAAAGGACCTGAGTAAACTTTTCTCCAAAGAAGATATATGAAAGGTCAACAGGTGCATGAAAAGATGCTCAACATCAGTGGTCATCAGGGAAATGCAAATTAAAACCACAGAAACATCACCTCACATCTGTTAGAATGATCATAATCAACAAGACAAGACATAACAAGTGCTGGTGTGGATGTGGAGAAAAGGAAACCCTTGTGCTGATGTGCACTGTGTGAACTGGGATAGCCACTAGGGAAAACAGCATGGAGGGTCCTGAAAAAACGAGAAACACCGCTTCCATATAGGAGTCCCTGGTTTCCCTTCTGGGAATATATCTAAATGTATCAAAAACACTAACTCAAAAATGTATCTGCACCACCACGTTCACAGCAGCATTGCTTATAGTAGCCAAGACACGAAAGCAACCCAAGTGTCCATTGACAAATAAATAGCTAAAGAAGTTGTGATGTATATATATACAATGGTATATTATTCAGCTATAAAAGTTGAAGAAAACCTAACACTTGTGACAACATGGAAGGACCTTGAAGGCCTTATGCTAAGTGAAATAAGTCATACAGAGAAAGACAAACACCGTATGATCTCACTTGCATGTCGAATCTGAAAATGGCAACAATAACAACAAATCAGACTCATAGACAGATCAGACTTGTGGTTACTAAAGGTAAGAGGGGGATCGGGAGAGGGGGAATTGGAGGAAGGTGGTCAAAAGATACAAAGGTCCATTTATAAGATGAGAGAGTTTAATACTTAGGATGTAATGTACAACATGACTATCAGTAACGCCGCTGCCCGATGTTTAAGACAGTTGTTATAAGAAGATCCTAAGAGTTCTCATCACAAGAAGGTTTTTTTTTTTTTCCTTTATTCTTTTCTTACTGCTTTTTATTGTAGCTAGAGGAGAAGGTGGATGTTAGCTGAACCTATTGTGGTAATCATTTCACAACTTATGTAAATCAAACTATCATGTAAGCCTTATACAGAAATGTATGTCAATTATTTCTCAATGAAACTGGGAAAAATACTTAAACAAGAATAACAGGCATAACCTGGGACTTTCTGGCAAACCGGGACATACATCCAAATCATCCTCCGGCATCTTCTGTCAGTGGTACTGCATCTGGGTGGACCATGAATCCAATGAAGCCCAAGTTTCAGGCTGCTCGCTTGCTCTGGAGGAAAGCAGGCTTGCGGTGTTATAGGCTGAAGGGAAAGCCAAACACAAGCAGGAAGCATCTGTGTGGAAGCAATGTTGGTAACTCTCCTTCAGATATTTTAGGAAAAGTCCCAGATCCCCAAGGCTTCAGGTACCTATTAGGCTTTCTTTCCTAAATAATTATGTATTTCTGTATTTAATATTTGGCTTCCCTGATAGCTTAGTTGGTAAAGAATCTGCCTGCAATGCAGGACGCCAGTTCAATTCCTGGGTTGGGAAGATCCACAGGAGAAGTGATAGGCTACCCACTCCAGTATTCTTGGGCTTCCCTTGTGGATCAGCTGGTAAAGAATCTGCCAGCAATGCAGGAAACCTGGGTTCGATCTCTGGGTTGGAAAGATCCCCTGGAGAAGGGAAAAGCTACTCACTCCAGTATTCTGGCCTGGAGAATTCCATGGACTGTATAGTCCATGGGGTCTCAAAGAGCTGGACACGACTGAATGACTTTCATGCATAATTTTTTTTCTTCCTGAGTATCCTCCTTTCCACCCGTCACCTCTACCCAAGTTATCTAAGCCTCAGGTTTCATATTTATTGCCAAGGGAACCTGCTAAGGTGGTGCAGTCTTGGGAGAGAAGTAGGGATCAACAGCATCCCACAGGGTACAATCCCCTGAATAATATTCCATTGTGTGTGTGTATATATATATATATATATATATATATACACACACACACCACAACCTCTTTATCTGTTCATCTATCAATGGATACTTAGGTTTGTTTCCATGTCTTAGCTGCTATAATCATGCTACTATGAACGTGGTGGTGTAGATATATTTTTGAATTAGTGTTTTTGTTACTTATAGATGTATTCCCAGGCTGTTTCTTACTCTCACCATGTTTATACCAATGAAATTAGGATAAAATGACCACTAAGGACTGCTCAAGAGAAGCAAATCTCCCAGCTGGAGCTGAGGGTCATAGATGACAGAAAAGGGGTAGCAGTCCTGACTCCTAATCCTTAGTTGTAGGAAGAAATACAGAAGAAAATGGTTTATTGTATGGTTGTGAGCTTCAAGTCCTTCTGTAGTCTCTCTGATAGAGTTACTTTCTGCGTTAGTGCTTCACTCAGAATCAGTCCCTGATCCAGCTGCTGCTGCTGCCCAAACCTCCACTCTAACAAGCTCTGTTCCTGTCAGGGTATTGGCTCATATTCATAGTATTCTAGTGGTTCATCCAGTAAAGAATCTACCTGAATGCAGGAGACCCAGGTTCGATCCCTAGGTCAGAAAGAGCCCCTGGAGAAGGAAATGGCAACTCACTCCAGTATTCTTGCCTGGAGAATTCCATGCACAGAAGAGCCTGGGCTGCAGCCCATGGGGTCGCAGAGTTGGACATGACTGAGTGACTAAGCACACACACACTCTATCCTAAGATTCATCCCCAACCAAGTTTTGAGAACCCTTCAATCTAATCCTTTCTCTGCAGTGACTCATTTTGTGGCTTTGTCATTTGTCATACAATCCTCAGTTTTCTTGAATGTGCAATGAAAATAAATAATGCCAGCAGCTCCTTGAAAAAAAAAAAAGATCAAAATTTAAAATCAGCTGATCTTCATGCATTAAAGCAACACCTTAGGTACATGGAATATGAGAAAAGGATATGTGATTGTCTTGCCAGACTTCCTGATCATACTTCAAGAAATTAGGTAAGATACTCTTGTTTTGTCACCAGCTGGATGCTTTGCAGTATCTTTGCCTCAGGGAGTTATGCATTTTTAGCCATGCTGCCAGCATGTTTCCTGACTGCCAGTCAAGGAAATGTCCTTTTAATCAGTCTGGGGAATGCCATAGATCCAAACACTCAAATTGATTAGATTGTGAAAACTGGCTGGTGACCCTGAAAGCTATGATTCTGCAAATCCCTCACATCTCTCCCAGTTCTGCTGTCTTTCATATTTTTACGAAGATCATGCATGTTTTCTCATGCCTCTGGACATGTTTCTCCAGTTAGAATGCTTCTTTATATCTTCTCCACTTGGACCGCTCCTTGTTATCCTTCACAGTTTTCCCAGCTATCATAGTTTCCAGAAAGTTTTCCTGAGCACTGCTGCTCTCCACCCATCACCATTAGCACCTAGTTCCTGATCACATCACCAGACTGCACTGTCTGTTATCTGTCTCCTCCGCTGGACTAGAAACAATCAGAGTATGGGACTGTGTTCACTATAGTATTGAATAGGAAAAAATGCTGAAGAAATGAACCAGTGAATGAAAGCAAGAAAGTATTGTAGCTCATCAATAAGACATGAACTCTGGCTTAGTGGCTCCAGAAATAGATTCAACGAGTTTCCTTTGAAACTTACTTTGATTTTTCCCCTTTTAGAGAATGTAGCCCTTATTGGGAACAACATAAGGACAAACTATTCACAGATTCAAATAAAATCTCAATGGTCTGGGAGACTCTGAATGATATATAAACAAGTAAATTGGACTCTCATTTCTGGTTTTTAATAGTATTGTCCTCCTAAAAGCAAGATGGAACTGTAGGGTGAGTTTGGATGGGTATGTTATCCCTTGATGGTCTCTTTCTCTCTCTCTCTCTCTCTCTCCCCCAATGCTCTTTTAATTTATTTTACTTTTTGAGATTAATTTCTCAAAAATTTCAAAATTTCAAAAATTTCAAAATAATTCATTTTTATTCTTTTGTTTGTTGATAATTTTTTGGTTTTTAAATAAAACAAAAATGATTTTTTAATGATAAAAAGCACAATTCACAAAGAAGGTAGACATCATAAGCCATTAGACACCCAACAACAAAGTAACGAAATTACATAAAGCAAAAAGAAGAAACATAGGAAGATAAATATATATATAATCATAGTGAGACATATTAACATTCCTCTGAGAATATTTTATCAAGTACAGAAAAAATAAGAATAGGAGCATCTTGGATAATGTCATTAATAATTTAAATATAGTAGATTTCTATTTACATTGATTTATATTATTCTCATATCCTACACAAATATACTTAAAATTTTGTATCTCATATGTTGTTAGTGGGTGTCCATAAGACATTTAGAAAAATAAATGGCAAAAAGATAAAGAGCTCTGTGTTTTTAAAACAGTCTCTGCTCGGCACTGCTTAGCCAGTGAGTGCAAGCGGAGTCCGAGGCCTCTTCCATCTAGCCCTAAGAGCCCAGAGGGATGTTTTTCACTTGCCCTTCTAAACTGTAGCACTGAGATAGCTAAACATTAGCACCAAATATTTTATCCTCAACAAGTTAGTAAAATGAATTTTTTAAGTCCAGATTAGAGCCCAGGGGGCTTGGGGAAATTTGTCTGGAAGGCTAACTTGCTTTGTCAAAGCTCACTTACAGAATTGTTCACCCTAATCTTGCACAAATTAAAAACTGTGTAATTAAACACATTAGAAAGTTTTCAAGTTGTCCAGGTAGCAGGAAAATCATAATGGCAATAATTATATTGTATCTAGAAACTGTGCTTGAAGACTATAAAGACAGTTAATGCTATGTCTTCCTGTTACACTAAAAGATGTCAACATTGCCATAATTTTAAAACTACATTATTTACTGCCCACCCTAAGTCCAGTATAGCATGAGCTGTAAAATAGGTATAGGAATGCAGCAGTGAAGCAGGGCAGTCTAGGGGCACTTTCATTACTAAAATCAGTAACAGGAAAATCTCATCTCCAACAATCTACATACTTAGAATGGGGTAAGTTTGCTTGTGTGTTGAGAGAAGTGGTGATACACTTTTTTCCCATTTAGCAGAAACTGATTCAGAAGAGGTTCAGTAATTTCTACTGTTGCATTTCAGAGAAGAAATGACTGAAAATGAAAACAGAACCCAGAAATTCTGACTTCTAAACCTATATTTGTCCTACAACCCTTCTGGGATTCCCCTTACTTTTTTTTTTTTTTTTTCCTGAATGGGGGCAAAAAATAGACATATTTCTACTTATGGCAGAAAGCTGTACCTTGGATAACTATTCCCTTGACCCAGACTAGAATGTAACTTCAGTTTTATAACAAGCTGCCACAGGATAAATTACTATAGTGTTAGAATCCTTTTGCTCCCTAGCACAAATTCCATCACACCAACCAGGCTGGTGTCCTTGCTCTTCTGGGACTCGGCCTGCTCATTCCTTGTTCCAGGAATGGTCTTCCCTCTCTTCTCTGCTCATCTAAACTGTATCTTCTATCAGATTCACCAAGGCCTCACTTCATTTAGGAAGGGTACTCCCCTTCTCATCAGCTCATAACTGGGCCCCTCTCTGAATTCCTCTAGCACTTACTCTCTAAATCATTCTTCTTAGAACTTCATTCTCTTCTCTTTTTATCTTCACTAAACTGTGAACCCCTGGAGAGCAAGGTCCATGCCTTACTTGGAGTACTGTCCTTCCCTCTATTCATTAGGCATTAAATAGACAACTTACAAATGGTTGTTCAAACAGCCCCCAGAATCATCTTATCCTTAGTGGTACTCCAAAGCTTGACGAAGAGTGAGAGAGCATGATGGGAAGCACATGAATTTTGAGTCAGACAGAATTTTTTAATCTCTTTTGGTCCTAGTTTTTTCTCTTTTTTTTTTTTTGCTGTAAATAGGAATAAGAAGACCTAACTTGCCAAGTTGTCCAGATTAGAAATAATGTGAAATGTCAATTACAGTGTCCTCTGTATAGTAGGCTGTTAATAAATGGAAGCTTTTATTGGTTATATAATAAGATCTGGAAAAAAATGATTTTATTTTACATTCATTTCCCAAACAGATGAGTTTTGAGATTACTCTCATCAAAGGAAAATAAAAATTATTTGGCAATATTATTTGAACTCATGATTAGAGAAGTGTGGAAGGAAAATGGGAAAGATTTTGGGCTGTGTGAATGTTTTTTCACTTATCAACATCAGGCTCAGAACTGGGGTTTTCTGCACTGAACATACCAGCAGTCACATCTTCAGAATGAAAAGTTTTAAAACATATTCCTCTGCAAATCATTTCCCTCTCTTCTCAGGATTTGTCAGGCTTCTCTGCTACTCTTGCCTGATGTCAGATTAAGAAGATAAACAATTTTAAAACATATCAAAGGAATATTTTAAAGGAGTTTTGTATATAATGATTTCTCTTTAGCCAAATGAATAGTTTTAATTACTTAAAATATGTGCATAGATTACCATGTGAGAATGTTCTTGATCCATAATCTCCTGTCTTTTCCTCAGTGGAACAGATGCCAAAATCTTTGCATTGACTGTAAACCAAATGAAGTTGCTATTTGATTAGCTCTAGTGACCTGGTAGCCTGAACAGAAATGGTCCTTTTATTTTCAGCCACTCCAGTGATTTCCAGCAAATGAAGAGCCTGAAACATTCTGGCTGTCTAGAGAACCTATAACTGAAAGTCAGGTGAGTACCATCTGAAAGAAGAGAGTCCTATTCAAGAGAGTCTTATAACCTGATGAACACTTTATAAAACACTGAAGAGGAGGCCCGCAAGCCTCAAAGACAGAAATCTATGAAGAACTGATTTGATGCCTATTCTTGGGTGAGTCATATGCCCTTGTCCCCTTGTGGCTCCTCCATTTGTAAGAATGAGGGTGATGTTTTTATGAGATATTATCATGAGGTCTATTTAGACGTGTGGCATAGTGACTGAGGACACTGGCTTGGAGTCGGAAAGACCTGAACTTAAATCCTTGATTTATTACTTATCAGTGGTCACTTTGAGCAGAAAACCTCTTTATACCTTACTTTTGTTGTTTGTAAAATTGGGGTAGTTATTGTTCCTATCTCATAGGGTCATTATGAAGA